>NC_089220.1:138537924-139148557 GCF_963924675.1 Phocoena phocoena | reverse complement strand
GTTGCACTTAGCATATCCTACTATGGTGGTTTCCTCCTATTCTCCCTTGGTACACTAGCAGCTTTCAGAGCACCGGAGATGTGTCTTACTCATCTTTGTGCTTGGTGCAGTATTGGCACTGATGAATGAACTAACACAGGAATGTAGGAATGAATGAACTCCACTAGCACTTGGGAAAGATGTCTCTTTCCTGATATCCCAATTCTGTTAGTTAACTGTATCCTTGTAACATTTATATTTTTAATCTTTAGGTCTCAGAGCTTATGAATTAAAAAATTACCTTCAGAACTATACTTGTCAATTAGATATTGCTGCCAATAAATGGAAAAGATGGGAAATGTGGAGAAAGGCAGAGAATGAAAAAACTAATAAAGCAATGGCAAAAGGAAAGAAAGTATTCATTGAGTTATACCTACCTGCAACTGGTTTGGGTGGTTTGATTTTCATTATGTAAACTGGAAGACTCAATTTAACATCTCCTCTAAAAGAAATGTTTATATCCTACAATAAAGAAAAGGCACAGCTAATAAGCCAACAAAGGAGATAAAACTGTATCATTAAAAACACTCATTTCAAAAGAAGGCAGAAAAAGAGGAATAAGGAAGAAAAACAGGTGGGACAAATAGAAAGTAAATAGCAAAGTGGTAGATTTAAACCTAAACATATCAATAATCACATTAAATATAAATGGCCTAAACACCCCAACTAAAAGGTAGAGATTGACAGATTGTATAAAAAGGCAAGACCCAACGATATGCTGTCAAAACGAAACTCATTGTAAATATAAAGACACCAATAAAAAAAAGACACCAATATATTAAAAATATAGAAAAAAGATACATCTTGTAAACTGATCAAAAGAAAGCTGGGGTGGCTGTATTAATATCTGACATAATAGATTTCAGAGCAAAGAATATTACCAGTGATCAAAGAGTCATTGAATAATGATAAAATGGTCAATTCTCAAGGGGACATAAAATTCTAAATGTTTAGGCACCTAATAGCAGAGCTTCAAAATACAGGAAGCAAAAATTCTTAGGTGTGAAAGCAGAAATAAATCAATCTACAATCTCACAGATTTCAACACTCTTCTCTCAATAATTGACAGAATAAGTAGACAGAAAATCAGTAAGAATGCAGAAGGGAAAGCAGTGAGGATATAGAAGACTTGAATAACTTGGACCAACAACAACAAGAATACACATTCTTTTCAAGTGCACAGAGAACACTTACCAGGATAAACCATATTCTGGGCATAAAACAAGTCTTAATAAATTTGAAGGGTTTCAAATTATATGAAGTATGTTCTCTGATCACAATGGAATTAAGTTAGAGACCAATAAAAGGAAAAGAAAGATGTCTGGAACATCTCAAGTATTTGGACACTAAATAACATGCTTCTAAATAATCCACTGGTCAAAAAAGATATAAAAAAGCAAATTAGGAAGTATTTTCAAAAATGAGAATATAACATATCAAAATTTAAAGGAAGCAGCTAAAGCAGTACTTAGATATAAGTTTGTAGCATTAAATGCCTGTGTCATTCTGCAAAGTTCATAAGGTCTTGGTGTAGGCAAGGACACAGGAATGATAAAGGTCGTACATATGAATGATAAGGTCAGGAAACAAATGGGAAAAGAAGGATTACTCAAAAATATTTGTGTGGCAATTGCTATTTTAAAAGAATAGATAAAAGTTGATCTCTTCCTTGCTCCATTCACAAAAGAAACTCCCATGTGTATAAAAGAGTGAAATGTCCAAAAAAAAAAAAAAAACTATGAAGAGTATTAGAAGAAAACACAGGAGAATTTATTTATAACCTTGAGATAGACAAAGCCTTCTTAAGTGCAATGGCTGTAAAGAAAAGGTTAAAAATTCTGATTATATCAAAATCTAAAACTTCTTTATAACAAAAAAGCACATAAGCAAAGTAAAAAGGGAAACAACAGAGTGTAAGAAAATATATAATAGGCAAAGAATTCACAGGCAGTTCACAGAAGATAAAACCTCAATAGCCAATAAAAATATGAGATTAATGAAAATTAACACGAGATGCCATTTTGTTCCATCAGTTTGCACACACAAAAAATTAATATCAAATTTATCGAGGCTGTGGAGAATTACTGATTAAATGTAAATTGTCATGCCATTTTTGGAGGACAATTTAACAGTATCCACATTAAAACTAAAAAAGCATATATCCTTCAGAAGCACTCAGGTATACAAAGAAGAATTTACAAAGATTTTCATTGCATTATATAAAAGCCACCCTCAATGGACAAACAGCCAAATAAACTATGGTACATCCTTAATAGGAATAGTACACAGGATGTCAGAAGAACAAGGTAGGTTTATCGGACATTGCAAAACTTTGCCAATAAGTTGATTAGTATAAAAATGCAAATTTGTAAGAAAATATATATAGTATGATGCCACTTATATAGAAGAAAATTCCCATAAAATGAAACTATATTTTTCTAAATAAACTGATATCAGAATAAAAATACACACTAAAGTCCTAGAAAACACACACCAAGATAATAATGGTGATGACCTCTGGAGAGGGCTGCTCTATCTGAATTACTTGGCTTTTCCCAGAGTGATGTGTTCACATATTATTTGTATAATTTGAAACATAATGTAATTTTAGAAGGGAAAAAGGAAAGGACTCTAGAAAGAGACTTCCATTTGGAAGTTCACCACTGCCCTTCTGATAGGCCAGAATCCCAAGAGCTAAGCCTCTGGAAAGTATGGTATGCTCTCTGCCTCAGAGGGAGAGCCAGGAAGCTCCAGGGAAGCCACTCTGTTCTCTACGGTATCCCAATACAAAGACAACCTCCAACACCAAAAAAAAATCCCTCAGTTTGGTGGATTGGGCTGTTATTTTGGCAGAGGCAAATTGGATTTCATGAGGCCTGAAGTGTATATGATTTAGGGGTCTTTGTAAGAAAGAGAACACAAAAGTTTGAATACAAAATGCCCATGACCACCCTAATACCACTCAATCTGGGGGAAATTGTGACAGAGGGGAAGTTTGAGTGAGAAGAGATGGTGGTCTTAAGTGATTACGGTTAAAACATGTTACTTTTTCCAATTTTACAAAAGTATGTGGTCATGTGAACATACTGCTAGGGCCCCTCCTATGGCCTTGGAAGGGGCCATACAAGTGAGGGGCCCTGAAATTTAACCTCCTTTACCTTCAGGGAAACCCATCTCTGAACAAATGACTTGGGTCAATTATCCTCAAGGATAGGGGGCCATCTTCAAGGGAATGAGGCACAAGATTAAGTCACAGAGAATCTGAAAATAGTGCCCTGGTAGAACATTTTATTGGTATATTTGATATTTAAGGTAAATTTAAAATCAAAATAAAAATTCTAACACGTAACTTAAATCTCTTTGGAGATTTCCTTTAAAGTTTCTTACCATTTCTAAATTATCTGCAGTCACGGGATCAAGAGTGTTCTGAGGAGAAAAATGAGAAATTAATTCACAATAGGTTTGGTATATGTTCTCCTTCTTCCTTCAATCCTTTGAGATGCTCTTTCTTCCCCCCAATTATTTTCGTGAGATGTGAACTCATCCTGTAGACATGGAGGACCAATATTTGTGTGGTCTTCTGCCCTGTGGATTTTAACACATGATCCTTGTCCTCTAGGATCTTAAAATGTATTTGGGGAAACAAGAAATCATTAGTGACGTTAAGAGGAAATATGAGTAGAGGGGAGGAGATCAATTAGGAGACTATTACAAAAATCTAAGTTGAAGCGAGTATGTCTGATTGGCAAAATATATCAGTGATGTTGACAATTATATTTAAGTAACTCTAAATACAATTCATAGGACACGAATTACCACTGTAACTGGCATTAGTTGATTGCTTCTCAGTGTATAGAAACAGTGAATTATGGTGAGAAACCACCCCCATTCCAAGATGCTTCTCCCACTTGGATAATAAATTAATCCCTCAAAAAATGTATCTGTTGGGCACCAAGTAGGATACCATGGGGTTGGTTGATAAAAAGAAGCAGAAGCTATGGTCTTAACAACCTAGAAAGTTATCATCTAGTTAGGAGAAAAGGACTTCCATGCACAACCAGATAGTATGTGAGAAGTGTCAAAGAGAGGTATAGAGAATAATTTCTGTAAGAGTTTAGAGGAGAAGGTCTCTGGGCCAGTAACTCTCCCAGGGATACAAAATCACACCCTGCTATGAAGACATTCACTGGAGAGAAAAGGCATTTATTCACAGCCACTCAATGAGCTCGGCATCATTGAGTCTCAATCTTGGTCTCCTATATTAATAATTTCACTAATTCTTTAGCACCTAATACAGTAGTTTTAAAGGCATGCTCAATGAATATTTGTTGTTGTTGATTAAAAAAATAAGTGCACATCAGATAGATGAGAAAATTTTGTCTTAGGGACTTCCCTTGTGGCACAGTGGCTAAGAATCCACCTGCCAATGCAGGGGACACGGGTTCGAGCCCTGGTCTGGGAAGATCCCACATGCCGCGGAGCAACTAAGCCCGTGCACCACAACTACTGAGCCTGCACTCTAGAGCCTGCGAGCCACAACTACTGAGCCCGCGTGCTGCAACTACTGAAGCCCATGCACCTAGAGCCCATGCTCCACGACAAGAGAAGCCACCGCAATGAGAAGCCCGTGCACTGCAACTAAGAGTAGCCCCTGCTCGCCACAACTAGAGAAAGCCCGCGTGCAGCAACGAAGACCCAATGCAGCCAAAATGGAAAAAAAGAAAAAAAAGAAAATTACATCTTAAAATAATATTTACTGAAAAACTATATTTTAAAGAGATGGCATGAAGCCCAGGGATCACATACAATTAAACTGAAATGGTAGAGTTCCTACCTTCTAAGAATAAATGAAGAATGCATGTATTCCTATATAGTGAGTCTCCTACATACAAACGAGTTACATTCTGAAAGCATGTTCGTAAGTCCAATTTGTTCGTTAAGTCCAACAAAGTTAGCCTAGGTACCCAACTAACACAATTGGCTATATAGTACTGCACTGTATAGGTTTATAACACTTTTCACACAACTAATACATAAAAAAGAAACACAAAAAATAAAGAAAACATTTTTAATCTTACAGTACAGTACCTTGAAAAGTACAGTAGTACTGGCTACATCTCCTCTGCTTTTACTCTTGCTTCTGGACATCCTGGGCTTGAAATAAAGATACTGTACTACTGTGCTCTATACAGTACTGTACAGTAAAGTACACAAAAGCACAGCCACTTGTAGAGGATGCACGCATGTGACAATGTATACCAGACATGTGAAGGCACGTTTGCATCTTTGAAAGTTCAAAACTTGAAGGTTCGTATGTAGGGGACTTACTGTATATTTAGAATAACCCTTTTATACCATAATCTGGGGAATTTAGTGGAATGGGAGACATGGAAGGATTATTTCAACCCAGGAGGGAAAAAAAATATATCTAATAGAGTCAAAAAAAAAAAGACACACTTCCAGAGAAATGCCTGGGAGTGCTCTTGGTGGAGAGGCAACACCTAGACGAGAGAGACACCGGATTCCAACACCTCTGCTTTTTTTTTCCAAAAAAAAAAAAAAAAATATATATATATATGTATATAGGAGTAAAATTGCATTACAATGTTGTGTTAGTTTCTGCTGTACAATGAAGTGAATCAGCTATATGCATATCTATATCCCCTCCCTCTTGGACCTCCCTCTCTCCCCCCTCCCCACCATCCCACCCATTTAAATCTACAAACAATAAATGCTGGAAAGGGTATGGAGAAAAGGGAACCCTCTTGCACTGTTGGTGGGAATGTAAATTGATGCAGCCACTGTGGAGAACAGTAAGGAGGTTCCTTAAAAAACTAAAAATAGAACTACCATACGACCCAGCATTTCCACTACTGGGCATATACCATGAGAAAACCATAATTCAAAAGGACACATGCACCCCAATGTTCATTGCAGCACTATTTATAATAGCCAGGACATGGAACCAACCTAAATGTCCAACGATAGATGAATGGATAAAGAAGATGTGGTACATATATACAATGACACCTCTTCTTTTTAACATCTTATTTTAACCACAGCAAATTGATTTGAGAGACATGGGCCAGTGTGCCTCTTGTCCTCTCTTATGGCCTCTAGAAGGCCTCCTTCATCTTGAAATTGCAAGGAGGAGTTAGGCTAGATGTGGGTCAAGGGTAGGGAGAAACATATCAGTTGAAAACAGGGATGTTGCCTACCAGTTGCAGCTGTCTGACTTTTTTCTTTGGATTTATGGTGAGTTGGAGGTGCTCCACTTCCTTGAGCCAAGACTCCTTAGGCAATTTATACACATCCAGCCAAATATCCCCAGCTCCTGCATTAGGAAACCAAGGAACCATTGAGCAACTGCAAGCAGGCAACAAGTTTCCCCTGAGAAACGGCCCGTCTTCACAGAACCTCTGTGAAGGTTGGCACAGAGACCAGCGGGCACCCTCAGAACAGCAACTTTGACAAGCGGAAGGAGATGTAGTTCTGCAATGGTTATTGCCAGTCCTCACTCACGGAGAGCTGCAGAGCTCCTCTCCTCAGGCCACTGCCTCTAAAGGAAACGGGCCTCTCACTCACAGCACTGAGGTAACAGTTTTTAACCAAACTGTCTGTGCTGCCTGGTCTCTGTGTTTTCTAGGTTCCAATGGTAAATTCCCCTGATGTTTTGTCTCACAGCTATTCCCGTCTGGGGAGGAAAATGGCATATATAGAATCAATAACTGAGAGGGGTATGGCTGAGAAAGGGTTAGAATTGTGAGAGATGCCCCAGAGAATTCTTCTGACCAATATTTAAGGAGATGACAACCCATGGGGTGGTTGTGAGACTATCTCATCAAAGAAACATGCTCAGCTTCTATACTGAACTCCTGCCAACCTGGGAAAAGTTACTTTCCTATAATGGGATTCTGGCTAAATGTTTCCTTAAAAAAGTAATCTATATAGACACGTTGATTTCAGACTGCCAGCCTCCAGAGCTGTGAGAGACAAAATATCTGTTATTTTAGGCCACCCAGTTTGTGGTACTTTGTTACGGCAGCCGTAGGAAAATACTACAGATAGTACATAAGTTTCTTGTGATGCATAAAGCATTATAAAATATGTGTCTTTCTCTAGCACCTAACATATGAGAGGCCTGGGGCAAGAATATACATGGAGGCCCATATACTGCATGTCTAAATATTTAAAAATTAAAAATCAAGCTAACAATCATTTGAATAAAATATGTTCTATTACCACAGGAATAACTGCAAGAGGCAAGATCCAACATTGAATGCTACAAATGGTGGGCAAAACTCTAAGGAGACAATAGTCTCCTTAGAGACGAAAGTTTAGAGCCTAAACTTTAATGCTGGGCATAGTCTCAAAGTATCTCCCCCCAGTTTTTTATCAATCACTGTGGAGATTTCAACATGTCTCAAAATTCTTTGATCCTCCTACAACCAGGAGATGGTGTTTACATCCTCTCCCCTTGAGTGTGGTCTGGACTTACTTAGAGTATGGAAAGGGAAAAACAGTAGCTCAACAGTGGAGGAAACTGGCAGATCACTTTAACTAAATGATCAAGGTTAACATCAGCAGTAGTGCTATCACATATACCCCTGATATAATACAACAAAAAGTTCCTTTGTGGGACTTTACCCCAAATCCTTAACCCTGGCTGAATCATGAGAAAAAATTCAAACTGAAATTCAGGGACATTGCACAAAATATCTGACTGGTACTCTTCAAAAGTGTCAAGGTCATGAAAAACAAGGCAAGGTCAAGACATCACAAATAGGTATAGATAATATGACGATGACTAAATGCAATATGATATCCTGGATTGCACCTTGGAGCAAAAAAATTAGAAGAAAAACTGGCAAAACGTGAAAAAAAAACTGTAGATAATAGTACTATACTAATGTTATTTGCTTAATTTTGACAACTGTACCATGGTTTTGTTAAATGTTGGCATTAGGGAAACTGGGTGAAGGGTATAAGGGAACTCTGTGCTATCTTTGCAACTCTTCTGTAAATTATTTCTAAATAAAATGTTTGGGACTTCACTGGTGGTCCAGTGGGTAAGACTCCGTGCTCCCAATGCAGGGGGCCCGGGTTCGATGACTGGTCGGGGAATTAGATCCCGCATGCTGCAACTAAGAGTCCACATGCCACAACTAAGAAACCCACATTCCGCAACAAAGATCCCGCATGCTGCAAGTAAGACACCCCCCCCTGCATAGCCTAAATAAATAAATAAATGAAGTTTAAAAGGTTTTGGAGAAAAGTGATTATCTGGAAGAGATTGCAAATCTGAATCTTCTTAAGAGCCTTTGGTTAATCTTACCTTGTAGGAGGAAGGCTGCAAAGTCTCCTCCTTCAGAAATCTCCACCTTTATACAGGTGGTTTGCTTGCTGGTATCATCCTGAAAGGAAGAGAGATACTGATAGAGGAAGTTCAGCCTGATGACAGAAGAGAATGTATTTCAGGGCTTTTTGTAGTTCACACCAGGGAAATAAATCCTTTTAAAACTTGAGGCATAAAAAGATGCCTCAAACTGCTTCAAACTTTCCATTTTTGCACAGGAATTAGACAAGATTGTAAGTAAAGAAGTGGAACTCAGTTTTCTGTCTAAAGGGTTTGGGACTTATTTCCTGGTTTCTTAAGTACTCCTGATGATTTGTAGTGATTTCATACTATCTGATCTCCTGGTCGGGTTTGCAAACCCTACAGACCTATGCCACCACTCAGATATTCAAAATGAGCTGAAACAAGTTCTACATGACACTGAAAACTCTGGTAAGTTGCTTGAAAAAAGGCTCTGTCTAGGCTACTGTAGTGTCATAGTCTGATTGGGCTGCTAAAACAAAATACCATAGACTGGGTGGCTCATAAACAATTAACATTTATTTCTCATAGTCCTGGAGGTTGGGAATCCAAGATTTCCAAGGATTTCTGGCAGATTCAGTGTCTGGTAAGACCTAGCTTCCTGGCTCATAGACCACCTGCCACCTGTGGCTATGTCCTCACGTGGTGGAAGGGTTGAGGGGGCTCTCTTGGTCTTATAAGGGCCCTAATCCCATTTATGAGGACTCTGCCCTCGTGACCTAATCACCTCCCACATTGGGGATTAGGATTTCAACATGAATTTTAGGGAGACACAAACATTCAGTCCATATTAAGTAGAGACTGAATGTAACCCTACAATGAAACCTGCTCAAACTTTGGGCCAGGTGAAAAATACTCAATGTGTACGGTTGTGCTATACTTTTAAGGAGCTCTAAGACTAGCAACATAAGGTGGCTAGACAAATTAGGCTGGTGAGTCCCCTAAATTATTTAACGAGAATGAGTTTTAAACATTTTTAATTTTTGTTTTTCTTTCATTTTATTTTTATTTCATTTATTTATTTGGCTGCACCAGGTCTTAGTTGTGACATGCAGGATCTTTAGTTGTGGCATATGGGATCTTTAGTTCACTTTCTGGATTGGACTGATTGCATCCTATGGCATTGTTTACATGTATTTCCTGTAAACCAGCAACCAGTTCTAGAGGTTTGATTAGACTTAGACTCAATTAAAACAAAAGGCCAGAATACTCCACAGGTCTTTGGTGTCTCCCTCCGGCATCACATGAGGAGGCTCATAATAGCTAGCTGTTCTTTCTTTTACTTTTTTTTTTTTTTGCGGTACGCGGACCTCTCACTGTTGTGGCCTCTCCCGTTGTGGAGCAACAGGCTCCGGACGCGCAGGCTCAGCGGCCATGGCTCATGGGCCCAGCCGCTCCGCGGCATGTGGGATCTTCTCGGACCGGGGCATGAACCCGTGTCCCCTGCACCGGCAGGCGGACTCTCAACCACTGCGCCACCAGGGAAGCCCTGTTCTTTCTTTTAATAATGTTCATGGTGATCATTGACAAGAGGTGTCATCCTGGCTCATCAGTTATAAAGTCCCCCATCAGCACTGATGGTCGTTACCTAGACCATTACTCTGCAAAATGGCTACAAAACTGATATCCCCCAATTCTATCATTCCTTTTGCATTTGTTAGAATTCTTCTATAAAGAAAATCTTTCCATTTTTCCATCATCAACTATTTGATTACCCCGAAATACAGCCTATATGGGCAAGTCAAGATAAATGCTGATGCTCTCCCTAATCAGTTTTCAGAATACTGAGTTTGTACCCTAGCAACTTCTAGAGGTAATAATGAAGTCCTTAAAAAAATATGTAATGAATTAACTTTTTTTTTTAGCACTTTTGGTGTGTTCTAATCCACCAACACTACTTTTTTTTTAATGTCCCTGTCAAGTTTGGATATCACAGTTTTGCTGGTCTCCTAAAATCAGTTGATGAGTATTCCCTGTATTTTTTTTTTTTTTTTTTTTTTTTATAGTTTTATTTTTTTTATTTTTATTTTTTTCGATATGCGGGCCTCACACTGCTGTGGCCTCTCCTGTTGTGGAGCACAGGCTCCGGACGCGCAGGCTCAGCGGCCATGGCTCACAGGCCCAGCCACTCCGCGGCATGTGGGATCCTCCCGGACCGGGGCACGAACCTGTGTCCCCTGCATCGGCAGGCGGACTCTCAACCACTGCGCCACCAGGGAAGCCCTTCCCTGTATTTTTTTAAGAGAGATTTCTTTTTACAGAAAATTTAAAAACAGTTGGGGCTTCCCTGGTGGCGCAGTGGTTGAGAGTCCACCTGCCGATGCAGGGGACACGGATTCGTGCCCTGGTCCCGGCATGCCGCGGAGCTGCTGGGCCCATGAGGCATGGCTGCTGACCCTGCGCGTCCAGAGCCTCTGCTCCGCAACAGGAGAGGCCACAACGGTGAGAGGCCCGCATACCGCAAAAAATAATAATAATAAATAAAATAAAATAAAAACAGTTAAAGGGACTTCCCTGGTTGCGCAGTGGTTAAGAACCCATCTGCCAATGCAGGGGACACGGGTTCGACCCCTGGTCCGGGAAGATCCCACATGTCGCGGAGCAACTAAGCCCATGCGCCACAATTACTGAGCCTGCCCTTTAGAGCCCACGAGCCACAACTACTGAAGCCTGCATGCCACAACTACTGAAACCCATGCGCCTAGAGCCCGTGCTCTGCAACAAGAGAAGCCACCGCAATGAGAAGCCCACGCATTGCAACAAAGAGTAGCTCCCAGTTGCCGCAACTAGAGAAAGCCTGCATGCAGCAACGCAGCCAAAAATTAATAAATAAAATAAATAAATTTTAAGAAAAGAATAAAGTACTTTGTTAAATAAAATAAATAAAAACAGTTAAAGGCACAGATATTAAATGTACAACTTGATGGGTTTGGACATATGTATACATCCATGTAACTAACACACAGTCAAGGTATAAGTTCCTTAGTGCCCTATTTCAGTCAGTTACACCTCTATAGGCAACCAACATTCTGCTCTTCCTCACCAACATAGCTTGGTTTCAACTGTTCCTAAATTTCATGTAACTGGAATCATACAGGGCCTATAACATCGGCAGCCTCTGCACCCTTTCTCCTTCAACAACATCACACTCCACGGTCTATCTCCTACACGGCAAAGGCACTTCCTGGGTTATTCTTTATGGGAGTCTGTTGTCCAAGTACCTCTTCCTTTGTGTCCTTACTGGTGGTGAAACCGTATCTGTTGTTCACAGGAACCATGTGACTGTTCCCCAAACCTTTGTTGCCATAATCTCCTTGTCCCCACCAGCAGACGCAGCTCCTTGCACGGGCGGTGCAGGTGTGGGCAGTGTGGAGGGCTGTGGGCTGCTGGGTCTCCACCTCCTTGCTCAGGCTTGTGGTCATGGTGACTGGGGCCGGCTGTGACAGCTGTGGTTCCTCCTAGGGTGTGAGGGCCACTAGGCAGGGTGGCGGTGGGGTTTCTCAGAGCTCTCTGGGGTCTGCTCTCTGCCCCTGATACTGACAGAACTCTAATAGCATCTTTTTAAAAATTAATTAATTAAATTTTGGCTGTGTTGGGTCTTCCTTGCTGCATGTGGGCTTTCTCTAGTTGCAGTGAGCGGGGGGCTACTCTTTGTTGGTGTGCGTGGGCTTCTTGTTGCAGTGGCTTCTCTTGTTGAGGAGCATGGGCTCTAGGCGCGTGGGCTTCAGTAGTTGTGGCATGCAGGCTCAGTAGTGTGGCACACAGGCTTAGTTGCTCCGCGGCATGTGGGATCTTCCTGGACCAGGGCTCAAACCCGTGTACCCTGCATTGGCAGATGGATTCTTAACCACTGTGCCACCAGGGAAGTCCTTAATAGCATCTTTTGACGAGCATAAGTTTTAAATTTTTTAGCAGCTTTATTAGGGATGTGATAACATAATAAACTGCATGTTTAAAGTATACAGTTTGATTAGTTTAGACATGTGTATCCCTTGAAACCAGCACCACAATCAAGAAAGTGGACATATCCACCACTGCCAAAAGTTTCCTCCTGCCCCTTTGTAAGCTTTCCCTCCACCCCTCTCCCAACTCACCCCAGGCAAAAACTGGTGTTTCCTGTCACTAGATTAGTTTGTACTTTCTAGAATTTTACATAAATGCAATCGTACAGTATGTATGTATTCTTTTTTGTTTCTCTGCTTTCACTCAGCCTATTTATTCTGAGATGTAGCCATGTTGTTATGTGCACCCTTTTTACTGCTGAGCAGTATGTGCCATGATTTGCTTATCCATTCACCTGTTGATGGGTGTTGAGTGATTTCTGGTTTCTGGCTATTACAAAGAAAGCTGCTGTGAACATTCACGTACACGTCTTTGTATGGAGATATGCTTTCATCTCTCCTAGGTAAATGTCTAGGAGTGGAACGGCCACATCATATGCTAGGTGTATATTTAACTTTTAAAAAAAACTGCCAAAGTGGTTGTGACACTATGCTTTACCACCAGCAGTGAATGAGAGTTCCAGCTCTTCCATAGCTCTGCCAACACTTGGTATGGTCAGTCTTTTCAGTTTTAGGCATTCTAATACACATGCAGTGATATCTCATGACTTTAATTTGCATTTCCCTAATGACTAATGATGGGGAACATCTTATTTACCCTCTCTATATATTCTTTAGTAAACTGTCCTTTTTTCCCCAAGACATTTGCTCATTTTTAAAAACTGGGTTGTTTTCTTACTTTTGAGTTTTGAGAGTTCTTCATATGTTCTGGATACAAGTCCTTTATCAGATATGAGACTTGCAATTATTTGCTCCCAGTCTATGACTTGCCTTTTTATTCTTTTAACAATGTCTTTTGCAAAGCAGAAGGTTTTAGGGTTTTTTTAAAAAAATAAATTTATTTATTTTTGGCTGCATGGGGTCTTTGTTGCTGTGTGGGGGCTTTCTCTAGTTGCGGTGAGTCTGGGCTACTCTTCGTTGAGGTGCGCAGGCTTCTCATTGAGGTGGATTCTCGTTGTGGAGCACAGGCTCTAGGCGTGGGACTTCAGTAGTTGCAGCACACAGGCTCAGTAGTTGTGGTGCACCGGCTTAGTTGCTCCGCGGCATGTGGGATCTTCCCGGACCAGGGATTGAACCTGTGTCCCCTGCATTGGCAGGTGGGTTCTTAACCACTGTGTCACCAGGGAAGCCCAGAAGGTTTTAGTTTTGATGAAGTCTAATCTATCAATTTTTTTCTTGTATGGAATGTGGTTTTCGTGTTGTAGTTAAAAAGTCTTTGCCTAACTCAAGGTCACAAAGACTTCCTCCTATGTTTTCTTCTAGAGGTTTTATAGTTTTAGATTTTTCATATAGATATATGACCGTTTTGAGTTAATTTTTGTATATGTCATGAGGAATTAAAAGTATCTAATTTCGATGAAGTCCAATTTCAGTTTTTTCTTTTATGGATAGTGCCTTTTATGTCCTAAGAAATCTTTGCCTGCCCCAAGGTTGCAAAAAACATTTCCTGTGTTTTCTTCAAAAAGGATAATGTTTTTAGCCTTTACATTTAGGTCTATAATCCATCTCAAGTTAATTTTTATATATGATGTGAAGTAGGGTTGAGGTTCATTTTCCCCCATTTGTTTATCTAGCATTCCAGCATCATTTGTTGAAAATACTTTCTTTTTCCCACTGAATTGCTTTGGTGCCCATCAATAGTATTTTTTATAAAACAAACTACAACTAAAAATATACTCTGAGCAATACCGCCTCTTTTTTGGATTCATTAATTAAAAAAAAAAAGACACTTTCTAAGATTCATTAATTAAAAAAAAAAGACACTTTCTAAGAACCTATAGTATGCAGGCAATGTACTAGAAACAAGAAATATATGGTGAATAAGCCATGTCCTCTGCCCTCAAGGAACTTACATCCAGGAGAAGAAGCAGTCATATAAACAAATAAGTGTGGAGGGTAGAGAAAACACGGTGATAGAAATTCTTTCCTATATGGTGGTGGCACAGAGGAGGGAGGGATCAACTTCTCTTGGGTATATCAGGGAAAGCATCTCAGAGGAGGGGATATTTGAGCTGGTCTTGAAGAATGAGAGAAATTTAAGAGGTACACACAGTAGGTAGGGAGACAAGGAGAATCTTCTATGCAAAGGGAACAGCACGGACAAGGGAACAGGATGTGAAGCAGCCTGGAAATTTTAGGGACTTGTAAGCAGTTATTAGACATGTTGGTCTGGTGCTCAATCTGGACCAGAGTTCCTTAGTTATTTTCTTCTCTTGACAACCGGGAAAATGAATCCAAGGCATTCAGTATGTACCCTCTGATGGTGAGGGATCTTTTAATTGGATATTTTGGAGAAGGCTCTCTGGCCAGGGAGGTCTCTATGTCTTTCTACTCTAGGATGGCTGTCATTGCATCCATGTTAAAAGTAAACTTGATTTTCTACGGCTTTTGGCCCAGCTACAGATGAAAGAACATGAGCTTACCGCTTCATTGATGGCTTTGATGAGGTAAAGGCCATCCTTATAAAAATAAAATAGTCTAATGATACCTGAAACAGAAAAATAAGTAAGAGTAAAAGACAGGCAGGTGAACCGAAGAAAAGTTGAAATTTTATATTTGACTTTCTGAGATATCATGATAAACTCATGCATTATTAGGCTTCCTGCCCGGCCCCTCCACCACCCGTGATCATCTTGGACTCCTTGCCTTCTTCCACCCCTCACTTGAAATGTTCAAGTTATTCTCCCTCTTGGGTCGTCTCGGTGTACACTGGCCCTACCCTCTTCTTCTAGAATCCTCTTGTAAGCACTTCGGCCACACCAATCCACTCGTGATTTCTATTCACTTGTTTTAGCACATCATCCCATAGTGTTTCACATTGTTATCCAACTGCTTCCTGTGAGTGTTTTTTATTCCTCGAGTGAGTTCACAGATTCTCTGAGGGAAAGGATCACATCTTACTCTTCTATGTGCCTCATTTCTCACAGCCCAACAGGCTCCTCATGCAGTTAATTTTGTTGATACAATAAGTAATTTTGTCATTCTCATTCTCATTTAACCTAAGGGCTCTAGTATGTGATCATCATCCACCATGACTTCTTGCCTCTTTCTTTAGGTGCCTCCCAGACACTCATAACCTGCCCCTACAGCCATAATAATGACCTTGCAGAGGTATCTGGATCACTGTGGGTGACAGTCTAACTCAACCCAATAAACATTCATGGGATATCTGCTCCATGACCACAAATGTGCTAGGGGCAACCAAGGCAGTCTCTGCCCTCAAATTCATCACATTGAGAATCACACAGACAGGAAACTAACTAGATATAATGCAGTGTGATAAATGCAGTCCTATTTTTACACCAAACTCCTCCTGAGTATCAACATTCCCACTCCAGGTGCCTCAAAGATGTGCATGCTCAAATGGAATTTCTCAACTCACAGACCCCTGAAATCTTATTCTCCTAAAATTGCTTATCAAGTAATGACATCATCATCCACCCCATTATCTAAGGAGGAAAGGAGTAATTTTTCTTCACTTACCCTCACATACCACCCTACTCCCTGACCCCATACATATATTCCATCACTCACCAAGTTTTTCTACTATATTTTCCTTTCTTTAAGCTTTTTATTTTGAACTAATTTTAGACTTAGAGAAAAACTGCAAAAATAGTACAGAGTTCCCTTATAATCCCTCACCTCATTTCCCCTAATGTTAACATCTTACAGAACTACAGTACAATTTTCTTTTCATTTTAACAGCCCCTGCCTTGGTTCAGGCCTTCGTAATTTCTCTCCTAAATGAATGCACTAGCTCCTCCTGGTCTCTCTACCTCTCCATTTGACTTTTGCAAACTCCTATCAGGGTGCTCTTCCTAAAATGCCAGTTGGGTCAGGTCACTCTCCTGCAGACACATACCTTCCAGGACACTGTCCATAGTTCTCTATACTATGGTCCCCATGTCTGGGTCATCCTCAGGCTGAGGAAGAAAAGCAAGCCTGGCTTAAATGAGCAGCAGGATTGCTGAGTGCTGGAAAGGATGTGGACTCTGGGCCCACACTGCCTGGTTCAAATCCTGCCTGTGCCACTTACTCTCTGCATTACCTCAAGTAGGTTATTTAACCCCAGGCCTCAGTTGCCTCTTCTGAAAAACAATAATAATAAACTGTATTTACCTGCTAAGGCTGTTGTGAAGGCCAACATGTGTGAAATGTTAGAATAGTGCCTGGCACACCATACTGTCCTGCAGATGTTAGTTAATACTACATGACCAGGGAGAACTCTCCAGGTCTGGCCCCTCCCATGCCTGGAAAGGAGATTACGTTGAACAACAGTCTACAGGTACCTATAAATTAGGCTAAAAAGGAAGATGAAGAACGTGTACCCATTTCATCCACAGAAGCAATAAGTATTTCACTCCCCAAATCTGTGGCCCAGATGTAAGTGACATCAACCTTAAGTTTCTCCCAAACATATATTCGTTTAGCATTGTACAGATTATAGATGGAGAATCCTTTGGTTCCTCCAATAAACACATAGTCTTGGGAAATAGCCATACAATTCGGCATTTTGTTGAGCTGGGAAAAGAAAAACATAGAAAAAAGGAATGATTTTTCAGGTATCACCATCTGCAAGTAATATGAGCTAACTTTTCAAAGAGGGAAGCAGGTCCCTCCTAGTTATAGTATCATGTCCAAACACAGTGCCCATCTAAATATCTTGCCCAAACATCAAGAAAGTCATGGCATTCTACTCTTAGGGGAAAGGGGCCAGAGAAAACAAAGAAGTTGAGAATAAATGCTCATTCACAACACTAAGCGTGACCACAGGCCCTGTGGTGAGTGGACCAGTGGCCCCATTCCCTGTACTTTATTCAACTAGAACACCGGTAAGAACTATAACTGACACACTGGCAGATTTTCAACCGTCAAGCAAGGGAGTGATTAATACACTCTGAAAGATTTTTACATAACAATAGGATGTAAAAGACACATCTGTATAATCTTCAATTAACCAGAACACCCATTTCCCCAGGCAATTACTAGATCTATTTTAATCAACACCAGCATGCCTATAATCTTTCAAAAATGCACTGTCCTATTGAATGAAGGTTCCTGGTAGTAATTCCTTCCCTGGATCAGGTGTTATCATTTATTAACACTCAGTTCAGAAACAAGGCCGCCTTGTCAGCTGCTCCATACCTTGCTTTCTAGAAGTGGAGGGTAGATGGTGGGCTGGATGCGGCTGAGCTCAGCTTTCCTCGATGCATCCCTCTCCTCAATAATTTCCCACGAGTGGTCAAACAGAAAGTTCACTAGCTTGTTGATCATTCGATAAGGCTGAGGTAGGGAATCCTGCTCTTGATCTGGACCCTTGAAGACCCAATCCTCTTCATCATCCTTAGACCAGTCCTTCTCTGTAGGGGACGGCACCTCCAGTGTCCCCTTTCGTGTTAAAGTGGGCAGCTTCAGCTTCTGGGCTCGACTTCCTTTGGGAGATGTCATCACAGAAGGTGGTGCTGGAAACATCTATGAAATTCTGAAAAACTGATCAAGGAAGTAAGCCAAGGTACTTTGCTAAAAAGGGGAAGTTATCATAAGACAGCTCATCATCCTCCTTAGCGTATTAGCCTATGGGAACTATTTATTCTAGAGATTGGCATCTGCGTTATTGCCACATTTCTAAGATATGGTCTTCATATTAATAAGGGTATTAGCAGAGACAGGTATTGACTATTCACATCTTCCAGACCAGCTCAAGATGATGTGCCCTATGACAAAAGGAAAGGAATTTGGCACCCTGTTGCCTTTCTTCACCTCCTGATAAGAGAGTGGCTGTCTTTCTGTCCCAAATAGAATACACCCTTTCTCCTACAACTTGTGCCTTCTCATGGCTCTTCCATCTCTGCAAATGGTTGTGCTGAAGCTAGCTGGGTAGGGAGCAACAACTTCTCCAGTTCCTTTTCCCTCCCCTCCAATCATATGCAGCTCAAGCACTATCTAATCCTTGCTGTCCAATTTGTTCCTTCCTCTCTACTCTCCCTGCTCCCATCCAGGAGCTCTGTAGGTACAGTGCCCAGAGCCTATGAGATTTTTCAAGGGCCTGCAGAAATGTTTGAGACTTGAAAAAATACTGACTAAAAAAACCCCCCCCACAAAATCAAAATAATTAAATATTTACAAAAATATTTACAACTTATCAACTCCACTCTGTGTGTGCATAATGTTTAAGTCTATAAGAAAAGAACAAGCAACCTATACTTTATAAAACTCAAAACTGTACAAATTATAAAAAGATTTTCAAATGTTACAGTTTAAAAAAGGCATTTAATGTGGAATATGGGGTACATTTTAAGATGCTTAGTAGGTAGTGGCACAGGGTCTTACACTGTCGGAGCACCCTGGGGCCATGGAAGTCTTATAAAGGCCCTGCTGCCATCATCTTTTCTCACCTGCTAGAGTACATTTGTGATGTTTCAAGTGCAAAGTGGGGAGAGACTATCTGGGTCTGAGTCTGAAAATAAAGAATCACCTGAAATCATCAGTGGGAACAGTAAGCTGAGCTCACACAGGGCCAGGAATAATGCCTGTTTCCATCAGTGAGAATGGAAAACCTCATAATTCACAAATATTGGGTTAGAGTACTCTGAAGAGCATAGCCAAGTAGTGGGAAAAATTAACCCTAGAATAAACGCTGCTCTAGTATTGCCCACCAAATCTTAGAAGTCAGAAGATCATACTTACTACGTAACTTAACTACATACCAGAACAAACTCAAGAATATTTATAGGAATACAAATATGAAACTAAGCCCCCCTAAAACCAAGTTCCCTTACTGAGTTTGTGATTAATCTATCCAAAACTTTATTCCCTTGCTTGTCTCCTCTGACCTCAATCCCTTTCTTGTCCTCTCTGACCTCAATCTTGTGCTAATTGGACACTAATAAACCAGAACAGATGACTAAGATTGCAGTTGTTGACAACATCGTAAATGTACTAAAATTGCTCTTATAGGTATCATCATTAACATATAAACTCAGCTTGTTTCTCTAGGGCAACATGAACTCACAGACCTCCGAGCCATGGACCACCTGGCCAGAGAATCATAAACCAGAGTCATCCTGACTCCCGAAACCCTGATTAAGAAATGTCACAAGATGATGATTAAACCCAGTTTCCTTGTTCTTCCCCTTTAAAATATCCCTATCTCAAAGACCACTCCCTTGCTTGGTGCCCTGCAATAAACCCTTACTTTGCTGCAAACACCCACTGTCAGAGTTTGACTTTCTGCGCTGCAGGCACATAAGCCCTTGCTCGGTTACAAAAATATGCAGCATCCAATGAAGTAAAATTCACAATGTCTAACATCCAATTAAAAAAATTACCTCAAATGCAGAAAGGCAGGAAGACACAAGCCATAATAAAAACTCAATCAATTGAAGCTGACTCATAATCAACACAGAACATTAGAATTAGCAGATATATAATTCTAGTATATATCTAGATTAGTATATTCCACATGTTCAAAAATCAAGAGGAAATGCTGAACATGTTATGTAGAGATGTGGAAGATGTTTAAAAAAATACCCAAACTGAACTTTTAAGGATGAAAACTATTGATATAATGTCTGCAATGAAAATATACACTGGATTAGATTAATAACAAGATTTCAGAGCAAAACAGATTAGATGGGCAAAAAAAAAGAATAGTGAATTTGAAAACATAGCAATAGAAACAAAATGAAAGAAAGAGAAAAATTTTTTGAAAAAAAATGAAGACAGTGAGGTGTAGGATAACTTGAAGTAGCCTAGTATAAGTGTGATTGAAATCCCCAAAGGAGGGAAGAGACCAAAAAAAGCTGTAGAAATAATGAACAAAAATTTTCAAATTTTGATGAAAACTAAGAAGAAAAACCCTAGCAAATTAAAAATGAAGAAATTTATACCAAGGCACATCATGATCAAACTGCTCAAAACTAGTGATAAAGACAAAATCTGAAATGCAGCCAGAGATAGAAAGGCATGCATAGAGGAACAAAGTAAAGGACAAGAGATTTCCTGAAGGAAACAGCAGAAGTGAGAAGACAGTGAAGCAACGTCTTAAAAGTACTGACAGCAAAAAAATTGTCAATTAAGAATTCCAGGCCAAAAAGCATATCTTTCAATAAATGAAGGTGAAGGAATTCCCTGGCGGTTCAGTGGTTAGGACTCTGTGCTTTCACTGCCAAGGGCCTGGGTTCAATCCCTGGTTGGGGAACTAAGATCCTGCAAGCTGCGAGGCCAAACAAACAAACAAACACAAATAAATAAATAAATAAATGAAGGTGAAATAAAGAATATTTAGACATACGAAAACTGAAAGAATTCATCAGCAGCAGACCAGCATTATAAGAAATAATGTTAAAGGAAGGCCTTCAGGCAGAAGAAAAATAGCATCAGAGAGAAATGTGAATCTACACAAAGGAATGAAAAGCACTGGATGATAGCTATGTAGGTAAATATAAAAGACTTTCTCTTACTATTTAAATTCCTTTAAAAGATATCTAAAATGTTTAAACAAAAATAATAATGTGGGCTTCCCTGGTGGCGCAGTGGTTGAGAGTCCGCCTGCCGATGCAGGGGACACGGGTTCGTGCTCCGGTCCGGGAGGATCCCACGTGCTGCGGAGCGGCTGGGCTCGTGAGCCATGGCCGCTGAGCCTGCGTGTCCGTAGCCTGTGCTCTGCAACGGGAGAGGCCACAACAGTGAGAGGCCCGCGTACCGCAAAAAAAAAAAGATGTAAAAAAGAGGAAAAAGGGCAAAAAATAGGAAACCCTAACCATATCAATAATCATATCAAATGTAAATAGTCTAAAGACTCCAATCAAAAAACAGAAATTGTCAGATTAGATAAAGGAGAAAGACTCATATATGCTGCCCACCAAAAATCTACTTTAAATGTAAAGACACATACAGGTTAAAATTAAAAGAGTAGAAATAGATGTACCACGCTAACACTAAAGAAAGCTGGAGTGGCTATATTAATATCATATGTAGAACATTTCAGAGCAAAGAATATTACCTGGGATAAAGAGGTATGTTTCATAATAATAAAGGGGTTGATTCATCAAGAAGATGTAACAGTCCTAAATGTTAATGAACCTAATAACAGAGCCTTGAAATCCATGAAGCAAAACTGATAGAATTTCAATGAGAAATAGACAAATCCACAATTACAGTCAGAGAGTTCAATACCCTCTCTCAATAATTTATAGAACATGTAGACAAAGAAATCAGCAAGGATACAGAAAACTTGAACACTATTAATGAATTTGACCTGACAGTTGTAGAACACTCTACCCAACAACAGCAGGATACAAATTATTTTTTAAGTACACTTGAAACATTTATCAAGAAAAATCATATTCTGGGCCATAAACAAGTCTTAATAAATTTATAAGTCATACAAATTATGTTCTCTGATCATACAGAAATTATTTTAGAAATCAATAACAGATACTTAGAGGTATACAAAACCTCAAAATATTAGGAAATATTTCTTAATAACTTACCAATCACTACTACATACCTATTACAATGGCTCAAATTTTTAAAAAAATATTGACAGTATGAAATACTTGTGAAGATGCAGAGCAATTGGACTCTCATACATGGATGGATGTTAGGAATGCAAAGTGATACCATCACTCTGGAAAAGGGTTTGGCAGTATCTTATAAAGTTGAACATATATTAATCATATGACCCAGGAATACCACCCCTGAGTATCTACTCTAAGAGTATGAAAACTTGTGGGCACAAAAAAGCCTGTACACAAAGTGTTTATAGCAGTTCTATTTATAATTACCCCAAATGGGAAACAATCCAAATGTCCTTCACCAGGTGAATAGACAAACCAACTGTGTTATATCCACATAATGGAATACTACTCAGTAATAAAAAGGGGAGAACTACTGACACATACAAAAACATGGATGAATCTCAAAGGCATTTTGCTGAATAAAAGAAACCAGTCTAAAAATTTATGTGCAGTGATTCCATTTATAAGGCATTCTTGAAAATCAAAATGAGTAATGGAGAACAGATCAGTGGTTGGCAGGAGTTATAAGTGGAGGGATGATGTTATTTAATGTTATTTAAAAAGGACAGCATGAGGGAATTTTTTTGGGTGGTGTGGGACTGTTTTATCCATACTGGAAAGAACTATGTAAAGCTGTCTTTATTTATAATCAGACAATATGATTATCTATAGAGAAAACCCGATGTAATCTTTTAAAAAAAATCTACTAGAACTAATAAATGAAGTTAGCAAGGTTGCAGGATAAAAGTTCAATATACAAAAACCTCCTATATTTCTACATACTGACAACAAGCAATAAAAAATTGAAATTAAAAATGCTATTTATTATACTATTTATAATAGTATAAAAATATGAAATACTTAAGGTTAAATTTGACAAAAGATGTACAAGGCCTGTACCCTGAATGCTGTAAAATACCACTAAGAGAAGACCTAAATAAATGGAGAGGGAGAGACCTTACTCATGGGTTGGAAGATTCAACTTTTTTAGGATGTCAATTCTCTCCAAATTGATTTATAAAATCAAAGCAATCCCTATGATAATCCCAGTTGGCATTTTTTTTTAGAAATTAAGAAGCTGATGTTATACTTCATATGAAAATGCAAAGTACCTAGAATAGCCAAGATAACTTAGAAAAAGAAAGAATTAGAGGACCATCACTACCTACTTCAAGACTTATAAAGCCAGAGTAATCAAGACAGTGTGGTATTGGCATCAAAAAAGACAACAAATAACACATGTTGGTGAGGATGTGGAGAAAAGGGAACCCTCATGCACTGTTGGTGGGAATGTAAATTGGTGAAGTCACTACAGAAAATAGTATGGAAGTTCCTCAAAAAATTAAAAATAAAACTACCATATGATCAAGTAATTCCACTTCTGGATATTTTCCCAAAGAAAACAAAACAAAACAAAAACTATTTTGAAAAGATATATGCACCCTATGTTCATTGCAGCATTATTCACAATAGCCAAGATACAGAAGCAACCTAAGTCCCCACCGATAGATGAATGGATAAAGAAGTTGTGATATACACAATGGAATATTAGTCAGCCATAAAAAAGAATAAAACCTTGCCATTTGCAACAACAGGTATGGACCTAGAGGGTACTATGCTAAGTGAAGTAAGTCAGACAGAGAAAGACAAATACTGTGTGATTTCACTTATATGTGGAATCTATAAAACAAGACAAGTGAACAAACAAACAAAAAAAAAAAAACAAAAAAAGAGTCATTAAAAAAAAAAAAGAGTCATAGATACAGAGAACAAACAGGTGGTTGCCAGAAGGGATGGGGGTGGGAGGATAAGTGAAATAGGTGAGGGAAATGAAGAGGTACAAAAAAAAAAAAGACGAATAGATCAATGAAACTGAATAGAGAATATAGAATTAGACCCATACAGATATGGACAGTTTATTTTTGACAAAGGTGCAAAGATAATTCAGTGGAAAAGGGATAATCCTTTCAATAAAAAATGCTGGCTCAGTTAGATATCCATATGGGAAAAAAAGAACTCCAATCCATACCTTTCACTATATACAAAAATTAATTCAAAGTAGATCACAGGCCTAAATATAAAACTTAAAACTATAAAACTTCTAGAAGAAAACTCAGGAGAAAACCTTTGCAATCTTCAGTTAGACAAAGATCCCTTAGATATGACATTAAAGCACAATCCATAAGAACAAATTGATAATTTGAACCTTTCAAGAATAAACTTATGCTCTTCAAAAGACACTTAAGAGAATAAAAGGTAGCCCAAAGACTGGGAGAAAATATTTGTAGGTCATATATATGATAAAGTGCTTGTGTTCAGAATATTTTGAAAACTCTTAAAACTCAGTAATAAGAAAATGATGCAATTTTTAAAAATGGAATAAAGATTTGCACTGACACTTAACCAAAGAAGATACACATAAGGCAAACAGGCATATTAAAAGATGTTCAACATGGTTAATCGTCATAGAAATGCAAATTGTAATTACACATGTATTAGAAAGCCTGAAGTTAGAAAGATAGACCATACCAAGTGTTGTCGAGGATGAGGAGAAGCTGGAACTCTTCCACCTGCTGCTGGGAAAGTAAAATAGTACAGTGTCGAAAACAGTTAGCAATTTCTTAGAAAGTTAAGTTTACACCTACCACAATAGCCAGTCATTCTACTCCTAGGTGTGATATAAGGGAACTGAAATCATATGTCCATACATAGACTTGTAAATGAACATTCATTACAGCTCTACTTGTAGGAGCTCCAAACTGGAAACAACCCAAATGTTTATCATAGGTGAATAGATAAACTCCTATATATTCACATCCCATATTCAGCGGGAACACGAAATAGTAGAGTCACTTTGGAAGACAGCTTGGCAGTTTCTTACAAAGCTGAATATACACTTAACATGATTCAGCAATCCCATTCCTACATATTTATGCAAGAAAAATTAAAACATGTTTCATATGAAAATCTGTGCTTAAATATTTATAGCAGCTTTATAATTGTCTCAAACTGGAAACAACACAAATGTATTTCAGTGGATAAAGAGATAACAAAGTATGGTACATCCATCCAATGGAATACCACTCAGCAATAAAAATGTACAAACTACTGACATACACAACATAGATGAAACTCAAATGCATTAATGCTAAGTGAAAGAAATCAGAAAATGCTACATACTAAATGATTCAATTTATGATACAGTGGAAAAGGCAGAATTGTAGGTATAGAAAACAAACTATATAAATCTGTGTTTAGGAGCACCCTGTGCTCATCTCTATCATCTAACGCATCACTGTGTTGTACTTTCCCATTTTTCTGTGTCCCTCATTAATCTATTGCCCTAGGCCTAGAGCTTAGCACTGTGGTTGGTCCAGTGCTAGCACTGAAATTCTTATTGCTTGCAGTATTGCCCTGCTCTGGGACATGAATTAAGAGAATACTTCTGGTTCTCTTCCAGGCACTCCCCTCTGCAAAGGATGAGTAATTCGTGGGGTAAAGAGGCTACCCTCACCCAAAGCCTAGACTGCCCCTCTTCTGGAGTCTAGACCATGTTCAGGGTACCTGTACCCCTGGAATTTACTGCCCAAACGATGCCAGGTTCTGCATGAGCCTCTTTCCCAGCTTTCTCTGGAGGGCAGAGAAATGGGTGCTAATATGGGCACCCCTAGACCTGAAAGGTGGACAAGGCATGGCGCTTTGCAGGATAATGGGCAGAACTTGCATGTGGCTTGGAGTATCCACACTATGTATGCAAGGCCCCTCTCAGTGATGTAAGTGGGAGCCAGAAGTGGGGTGGAAAGGGCTGGGAAAGGACTGGAGATCAGCTCTCCCCTTAGTACCATATTCTAGCCGTGTTTCCAGGTATTCCAAGGAGTCCAAGAATCCTGAATGTGAAACTGGACTTCTTGATCATTATGACGGTACATTTGTCCAGGAAGGAGAAAAGAACGTAGCTTATTCAACAATTTGTTACCTTGATTTAAAAATTTAAACATATGGTTTGTGGGTCTCTATTTGTACTGTTATCCAGGGCCTGCAAATGTTAGGTGCAGGCCTGACCACAGGAATAAAGATTACAAAAATAGATGACCTTACTTTGTGACCATAGGTTGTACATTTTATAAAATTACTGCTATGGAATGAGTGGGGCTTCATGTCTTCAGCCCTCACAGAAGGAACGTTCAGTGGTGCAATTTCATTTTAATCTCTTTTTGCCCCAACTTTGTTCACGTTAACCCTTTTAGAATTTCCTCAAGTAGCAATCTTCTTTCAGTGTTAATAATCCTAACAGAAAATTCTCTCACTTTACCCAGCTCTCCTGCTAAAATACACTCCATGAATCGGCTTATTTCTGCTCTAACCATTTCATTCCCCAGATCTGGAGCTGGTGTTGCTAATGGAAACGGAGGCACAGAGCTGGGAAACGATTAGGCTTCTCAGTTCCCAAGCAAAAGTTCAGAGGAATCTCCATTCGGGATTCCGCTGGGGGTCCCTGGGTACCCGGGATCCGAGGGGAGGCGCGGGGCGTCCCGAGGAAGCCGACGCTGAGGAGACCGGCTCCCTCAGATCGCCCTCTAGGAGATCCTAGAGATAGAGGAGAGTCCTGGGACAAGTGAGGAGCCGCTGCACCCGAGGGCAAAAGCCGAAGTTTCGCTCACCTGGGCCGGCAGCTTGACGTTGCCTTAGTAACCACAACTTCCGGCCCCAAACCGGAAGCCCGAGAAGTTGCTCTTCAGAAAGTGCACCCGCCCCCACGAGGGTGGGGAGACTTGGGTGCTCTGGGTGGCAGAGACCGACAGTTCCGTGGGGAGTCGTCAGCAGCCCCTGAGGACTCGCAAAAGAACCCGGTGCGACTCTTGTCCTTGGGCTGGGTGCCATGGACGCCTTCATCCGCTTCACCAACCAGACCCAGGGCCGGGACCGACTCTTCAGGTGAGTCCGGTGCCCGCGGCCTCTAGCCCTTACCCGTCCCTCAACCCGGTACAAGGTTCCCTGTTCTCCGGCATCCGGAGAAGGAGGTAGCAGCCCAGTGGACGAAAGCAGGAAGGACGCTGCCGGCTCCCGGAGGAAGTGTGGTCCGGAGCCCCTCCTTACCCTAAATTCAGTGGGGCTGGGCCGAACGCACCGCGTCTGGTCCCGAGCCTCGTGCCCCAAAGTCCCGCAGTCGCTTCGGGGGCGCTGGCAGTTAAACCAGCAGTTAAACCAGCCGACGAACCCTCCTCTCCTAACCTGAGAAAGACTGGGTTTTCTCCGCCCAACATTCTTCCGAGGAATTATTTAAGAGACACTCTGGGTTGACATTTATGACCAGTGAAGCCAACACTTGTATTTACATCTTCCGTTCTTGTCCCGTATATCTCATTGAGATAGCGCATGTGAAATAGTTTTGTGAACTGTAAAATAGTGTGGAGAGCCTCAGAAAGAACTACTGCACCTCTAAGGTACACGAAAATATTAAAGAGATTGCGGCTTTAATACTAATTCATGATGTTTCTTTTAGGAATTTGGTTGAGTCTTGCTCAATGATAAGAAATTAGTCACAGTTACAGTTTTATGTAACAGCTTTTCCTTCTTCTGGGTGTACAAGTGCTAATACACACAGATCAGTAGTAGCCCCAATAATTATGAGACTTTTGGAAGCGGACTTAATGCCAGACGTTGTTCTCAGTGTGTTACAACTATTAACCCATTTAACCCTCAACACAATCCTATTAGGTTAAATTCTCTAAATCATCCCCATTTATGTGAAACGGGAAACTGAAGTAGAAGGTTAATAGGGACTAAGTGACTGAACCGAGAGATTTAGAACTACACAGGTTAGCCTCCCTGGTGGCGCAGTGGTTGAGAGTCCGACTGGCGATGGAGGGGACACGGGTTCGTGCCCCTGTCCGGGAAGATCTGGGCCCGTGAGCCATGGCTGCTGAGCCTGCGCGTCCGGAGCCTGTGCTCCGCAGCGGGAGAGGCCACAACAGTGAAAGGCCCGCGTACCGCAAAAACAAACAAACAAAAAACAGTTGACTCGGGGTTCACTTCTTTAACTATCAAGCCATACTATCTTTCTAATTAATTTGATAGATTTTCAAAATGGTTGCATTATGTACAAACTTCATTAAAATAGAAGCCTACAAATCCAATGTACTTAGAATGTACCCTGCAAATTTTATCAGTGAGGTTGGTTAATAAATAATTGTTTAGGGGAATTCCCTGGCGTTCCAGTAGTTAGGACTCTGCACTTCCACTGCAGAGGGCATGGGTTCGATCCCTGGTCAGGGAACTAGGATCCCACGTGCTGTGTGGTGTGGCAAAAAAATAAATAATTGTTTAAGATATACTTATTTAGCAAGATGTGAGATCTCTAGTATTCATTTCCTAATCCCCTTGGTGATCTATAGCTTCTTTGAACACACTGGCATTCAGAAAATAATGCCTTGTGTTTGGACGCATTCCTATTATTAGACCAGATCTGAAAAAGGGGGATTCATTGACCTGACCAGCTTGAGCCCTCTATCCAGGAAGCATACTTAAAAGAGAAGGAGAGATTGTTTCTTTTTACTTCATTCACAATAACAAGTTCACCATTTTGGAAAATGTGCTATATTTTTATTGAGAATAATATTTATAGCATAAAGGGATTCAAATGCGGTTACAGGACAGTAGGAAACAGGCATCTACCTACTTTATTTACTAGACTGCCAAATGCATTTAGATGTTTATGTGATATAAAATTTTTTATTTGTTATGTTTCTGTTGGTAAGGCATTGCTATTTGTACTCATGACAATAATCACTTTATTGAATATTTAGTATTATTAAACAGGAGTCTGTATTTTATATAAAATACTAATTAGTTTTGAAAGGCAAATCTGTACTTATTTATGTATTGGTGTGTATTTGGTCCTTTTATAAAAAGTTAAGCAATATGCAAATGGTGGACTTTTCATTTGGCTCTGGTTTGAGTGTGTGACCTGTCACATAAGTAGTTGGTACAAAAATTTCCTTTTAGAAATCTGAAAATCTTTTAGAAATTTACACTGGAAGACATAAAGAATATGGATCTTTGCAGACTTAACATTTTTGTGCAGTTTACTGCTTTGACTATATCCATTTCTCTGTGCCAGCAAGAGGGCTTCTGAGGAGCCGTGCACTGGATTATTGCAGAGTTTTCTTTCATTACCCTTGTGTTGCATTTCCATGACATGTTCTACCCTTTAGCCCTGTGGAGTGACTCTTGAAGAATTTTGCTCTTGTAAGAGCTGCTACATGAGAAATTGTCTTGGAAACTTTGCTTTTAGCAGGACATGTTTCTCCTTCCCCTACTTCATGAGTCAAATTTTATTTGGTTTGTAAATCGTTCTCCTCATTTTGTTTCCATTTCAGAGCCACTCAGTACACATGCATGTTGCTTAGATATTTGTTAGAGCCTAAAGCTGACAAAGAGGAGGTTGTTATGAAGCTCAAGAAACTGGAGTCCAGTGTGAGCACTGGCCGTAAATGTAAGTACCCTGTCCGTTGAGGGACAGTGGCTCCTGGTTTAGAATCCTCAGACCTTGTAATTCACAAAATATTTCCTAGGTCATGATTTTCTAGTCAATCAACTTTATTGATGAAGTTCACCAGTAAGGCTGCCCTCATGGAACGACAGGCCAAAAGGATTGAATGTTTTGCTGTACACCATTCACAAACACCCTCCTATGTTCACATTTCGTGCTACATTATATCTTTCTGCTTAATCATAACCAGTGGGACATGCAATGTGTTAGTTCACCTTTAGTTCTTAGAATCACAAAACGTTCTGGCAATCTTTGACATGAGCTTCTGGCTCCTGGGAACCCTCGAAGAATAGAATAGCTATATCCTTGACCCCCTGCCTTTATCCCTTCTCTTGAGGGATTGCTAGAGGAAATGGATGGATACATTTTCTTAAGTCATTTGTGGGATTGTTTCATGTTAATGCCAAAAAGTGGTCAGTGTTTTGTACTCATTTAATTCACTTTGAGTACCTGCTTCATATAGATATAGTCCTGAGCTTTATGGGAGAACTAAGATCACATGGTATAATGATCTAAGATTTAGTACCAAATATGTTGGTTGGGATAGAGAAAAAGAAAGATGTTTGGAGGAGATGGAACTTGAGGTGTGGCAAGAGAGAGAAGGATTAGGAGAACATTCTTGAAGGTGGTTTCCTCTAGTGGAGGCTCAGGACTGTTCTGGGCAAACCATTGTATTGAGGATCAATGAGAAAACTAGTTTGATGGAAACAAGACTTAGATTGTCAAGCAGAGGGATGGGAAGGAGCTTTTCTGGATGGCTTGGAAAGCCAAGATTAGAAGTTCTCAGGCTCTTTGGAATGTTGGAGCTCAAAGGTCCTTTAAAGATCACTAGTCTCTGAAGTCTAGAAAAGACTTACCCAAGGTCACTAAGTTAGTGCAACAGTCAGGACTGGAACCCAGGATTATTCATTACATATTTTGTGTTAGTTTTGATAAAATAATACAAAACATTTTTCTGAGATCATAAGTTTCCTGAGGGTAGCTACTTCTGAGTGTTTGCTGAGTCTAAGATATAGTCACTTAGGGAAAGTAGTTCTTTTGTATCCTCCATAATGTTTAGGACTATAACTTACTCTGAGAAGTGCTCAGTAAATATTTATTGATTGATGCATCCCTGATTAATTGAGTTACATGCTCAGATAAAGGACATGCCCTTGCAATGGTTGATTTAATTGAACTAGGAGTCACATATGACAGTATTATTAGTTGTGTTATCCACTAAATCCTACCATCTCTACTTTGTCTTTTTGACAGTAGGGAGCCAAAGGGGCTTTGGACCAGAGAAATGGCAGTATGATAATGGTATTTTTTTTTAAAGCAATCTTTTAACTGGAAAGTAAGTACAGTGTAAGGTATCAGACTCTCCAAAAGAATGTTTTATCTGGAGTTCATGTAATTTGCAGTACCTTCCTTCTAAAGAAGTGTAGCTGGTGATATTCATATGTAACAATCCACACTTATGATTGACCTTTGCCTAAAGTGTGTAGTAAGTCATTGTTAATGTAGTCATTGAAATGGAGGCAATAAGTTTAAAGAGTCACAGTCTTTTTTACATTCCAGGATCATTTTAGGTGTCCTTAACATACTGTACAGTCCTCCTTTCCTGAGCAAAGACTGAGCCTCAGAGGGCGGTCAGTTGTTAAAAAAAAAACAGTGCTGCTGCTGGTGGGAATGTGAATTGGTACAGCCACTATGGAGAACAGTATGGAGGTTCCTTAAAAAACTACAAATAGAACTACCATATGACCCAGCAATCCCACTACTGGGCATATACCTGAGAAAACCATAATTCAAAAAGAGTCATGTACCAAAATGTTCATTGCAGCTCTATTTACAATAGCCCGGAGATGGAAACAACCTAAGTGCCCATCATCGGATGAATGGATAAAGAAGATGTGGCACATATATACAATGGACTATTACTCAGCCATAAAAAGAAACGAAATTGAGCTATTTGTAATGAGGTGGATAGACCTAGAGTCTGTCCTACAGAGTGAAGTAAGTCAGAAAGAGAAAGACAAATACCGTATGCTAACACATATAGATGGAATTTAAGAAAAAAAAATATCATGAAGAACCTAGGGGTAAGACAGGAATAAAGACACAGACCTACTAGAGAATGGACTTGAGGATATGGGGGGGGAAGCGTAAGCTGGGACAAAGCGAGAGAGAGGCATGGACATATATACACTACCAGTCGTAAGGTAGATAGCTAGTGGGAAGCAGCCGCATAACACAGGGAGATCAGCTCGGTGCTTTGTGACCGCCTGGAGGGGTGGGATAAGGAGGGTGGGAGGGAGGGAGACGCAAGAGGGAAGAGATATGGGAACATATGTATATGTATAACTGATTCACTTTGTTATAAAGCAGAAACTAACACACCATTGTAAAGCAAGTATACTCCAATAAAGATGTAAAAAAAAAAAAGAAAGAAAGACAGTGCTGACCCCTCACCCTGATACAGGGATTCTGCCTGTAAAATCCTATTACATACTGATTAAATAACTGTTAACTCTTGTGGGTTCTTCTTGCAGGGTTCAGACTAGGCAATGTGGTACATGCTGTACAGATGATTCAGCAGAGCAGTCATGCCACTGACCTAGTGCCCCGCATCTGCCTAATATTAGCCAGCCTGAACCGTGTGATTTATTTCATCTGTGACACCATCCTTTTTGTGAGGAGTGTAGGGCTCGCCTCTGGCATTAACAAAGAGAAATGGCGAATGTGGGCTGCACGCCATTACTACTATTCTCTTCTGCTGAGCCTGGTCAGGGATCTGTATGAAATCTCCCTGCAGATGGAACAGGTTGCACACGACAGAGCAAAGAAGGAGAAATCACCATCCCAGGATCCTCTTGTGTATAGCGTGGCTGATGAGGAAACAGAATGGCTCCAGTCCTTTCTTCTTCTCTTATTCCAATCTCTGAAGAAGCATCCTCCCTTGCTCCTGGACACAGTGAAGAACTTCTGTGATATCCTGAACCCTTTGGACCAGCTGGGGATCTATAAGTCCAATCCTGGCATCATAGGCCTTGGAGGTCTCGTGTCCTCTATAGCAGGCATCATCACTGTGGCGTATCCTCAGATGAAACTGAAGACCCGCTGAGGTGGTTTCAGGCTGAAGACTAGTACCTGCTTTGAAGACAACCTGTTAGTGAAATGGACATTTGCATTAGGTACAGCCGTGTCACACTGTGCTTACAGACTTAGTCACATGAGCACTGAGTGACCTGTGATGTGAACAGAGGTGGGGCCAAGAATGGTGGAGGGAAGAACATGAAGGTTTATGTGTTTTCTAGAGCGCTGGAGTGACTTCTGAATTTCTGAGTATTTTTCCTTCATCTAATGTTTATCGAGCATCTTTTATGTGCATATTAGGAACTTAGTGGTTGCTGAATGGATAAAAATTAAGAGAAAAATTGAAAAAGATCCAAACTAACAAGTGGACACTAATATAACTAACTTTTGGGCCATGTGCCTCACTACTTTTGCCCAACTACAGTAGGTCTGATACACACCCTCTCTCAGATTTAGTGGAGGCCCCTTATTCTCTGATCAGTTATCCCACTTCCTCCATAGCTGCCAGTGCCAGGATGGAGGAGAGTTGGGTTTATAGCCTCTTAACTTGGCTCCTGTCTTTCCTCTGTCTAGTAGTAAAATCAGAAGTGCTTCAGGCACCTTCAGGCACCTTCATGGTATAAATTGTGTCTTTAGGTAGCGCAGTAAGGAAATAAAAAATCAGAAGCAGATAGAAAGGACTTGAGGTAAAAATAATGTGGAAAGTTACAGTTGGTGCCTGCAGGTTTCCCTGTGACAGATGCGGAGACTTGAGGTTAAAACTGAGGACGTAAGCTCATTTCTCTGACTCCCAATCCAGTGCTCTTTCCATATTTCACTGCCTTCCTGATTGAGTGGAAGTGCGAGACTCTCCAGAATCCTGTGCGAAAAGCCTTTTTTAGAACCTTTGTTGGTCAGTGGTTTATATTCTACAAAAATTAAAACTATGTCTAGAAACACCAGCAGGATTGTTTTATTTAAAACCATATAACATTTTGGGCACTTACACGTTAATTTTCATCAAAATTTGTGCAGTTAAGAAATTTCACGAATACGATGAAATTCTACTATATTCGACAATAAATCAGAGTTTGTATTTGTAGGGTGGTTGGGGGAGGTGGAGAAGAGAAGAGGACAGTAGAACGATGAGTTGATGCCACTTGCTCGTGTTCCTACTTCTCATCTTGGATGTTGGGTTCTTATTTGTGATTACAGATCCTCTTAATTTGAGGCAAGTGAGGTAGAGAAATAGGGTACCATCAGGTAAGAGGTCAGTGTCAGTCCTGCCAGTAAAGCCATCTGACAGGACTGGATGGAAAGGAGAAAAGAAATGTGCACTAAGTAAATTTCCCATAAATGTGATTGAGATTCTTAAAAAGTAGACTCAGGTCCTTGGCTCTCTATTTTTTTTTTTTTTTTTTTTTTTTTTTTATGCGTTACGCGGGCCTCTCACCGTTGTGGCCTCTCCCGTTGCGGAGCACAGGCTCCGGACGCGCAGGCTCAGCGGCCATGGCTCACGGGCCCAGCCGCTCCGCGGCATGTGGGATCTTCCCGGACCGGGGCACGAACCCGCGTCCCCTGCATCGGCAGGCGGACTCTCAACCACTGCGCCACCAGGGAAGCCCTGGCTCTCTATTTTTAAAGTGACCAATCAAGATATGGGATTTGAGAAAGAACATTTCGGGAATTTTAAGAGAAAAGCTGCTAGATCAGGGCAAATAAAAAATTTAACTATTTTTACTTTGTCCAGATCTTCTACTGTAACAAATTATGTCTAATAAACTTATAGACAAAATTTATTCATGTATCTGTGAATGTGTTCTGGGAATGGAGAAGAGTTAAAAATAAGGTGATCCAAAGGTAATCAGAGTCTATACAGTTGGTAGAGTGAGTTCTGGTAAAATAAGCTCTTGGCTGGAAGATCCAAGCTCAGGAAAAGGATGAAGGAAGATTTAAATGTAGAACGTCCAGATTGAAAGAGACCTCTAAGACAATCTCATCCAGACTGCTAGCCAGGAGAGGGTCTTCTATATCATCCCTGTCAGTGGTGCTTTTGATTCTGCCTGGAGAAGTTGGCCTTGAATCTGTGATGGCATTTTACAGTGGTGTCCATCTTGGTAGTTTTGTCCTCTGCAAGTTAGGGTGGGTGGTGGAGAGCTTGGGAAATGCCACCTTTTCTAGAATTTGTGAAAACCTTAATGGTGCCCTGCTACCTCCTTCCCTGTGCATCTTTGTCCTTTATAACTAACCATCCCCACCTCCAGGGCTCCACATTCATTCATGAGGGATTCTAAAAACCAAGGACATTTCTTTATTTTTCTTCCAGTTTTACTGAGATACAATTGACACAGTACTGTGTAAGTTCAAGTTGTACAGCATAATGATTTGACTTAACATACATCATGAAATGATTACCACAGTAAGTTTAGTGAACATCGATTATCTCATATAGATACAAAATTAAAGAAAGAGAAAAAAATTTTTTTGTCCTTGTGATGAGAACGCTTAGGGTTTACTCTCTTAACAACTTAAATAAATAACATAAAGCAGTGTTAATTATATTTATCATGTTGTACATTACATCCCTAGTACTTATTTGTCTTATAACTGGAAGTTTGTACTTTTTGACTGCCTTCATCTAATTTTCCCTCTCCCCACCCCCTGCCTCGTAACCACAAATTTGATCTCTTTTTCTATGAGTTTGTTTTTGAAGTAAAGGTGACCTACAGCACAATGTTAGTTCCTGGTGCACGACATAGTAATTCAATATTTCTGTACATTTCAAAATGATCACCATGATAAATCTAGGTACCAGCTGTCAACAGACAAAGATATATTTATTATATTCCCCATGCTGTACATTTCATACCTGTGACACAATTATTTTGTAACTGTAAGAAGTTTGTACCTCTTAATCTCCCTCACCTATTTCTCTCCTCCCTGCACATCCCCACCCCAAATGGTAGGTATTCTTACTAAGTGTATTTTTTGTTTTGTTTTTTTTAAATTGAAGTATAGTTCATTTACAATACTGTGTTAGTTTCAGGTGTACAGCAAAGTGATTCAGTGATATATATGTATTTTTTTAGATTATTTTCCATTTTAGGTTATTACAAACCTAATATTTTTGTGGTTATTACAAAAGATATTGAATATAGTTCCCTGTGCTATACAGTAAATCTTTGTTTATCTATTTTATGTATAGTAATTTGTATCTGTTAATCCCATGCCCCTTCCCCTTTGGTAATCATAAGTTTGTTTTCTATGTTTGTGAGTCTGTTTCTGTTTTGTATATAGATTTGTTAGTATTATTTTTTAGACTCCACATGTAAGTGATGTCATATTTGTCCAGAGACATTTCTAATAGATGTATGGGCCAGCACATGGACAACTGAACATTGTTGCCTGAGAATTTGTTTATTCAGCGACGAATGTTTGAGTGCCATTCTTAGATTTGTTTGGGATCCATTTGTGCACAAGATGACCAAGGTCCCTGTGCTCATGTGGTAGTTGGACAGGGTTGGGAGGGCCATGTAGGGATGGGGAAGAAAACAAGGTAACCATGTCCTTCAAGCTGCTGCTGGAAAGTGGATTCTTCCTGAGGGACTCCCTTAGACCCTTTCACTACTTCTCACCTCTCACCCACATTCTGGACGCCCAGCTGAAGCGGCCAAAGAACGACCTTTGTCAACAGAGCTTTCAGGCACAGAGCCCTGTATGCCCTCTGGCCCAAAGCCACGGCTTCAAAATCTTAACATTACCCTTTGGCCCAGGGTACTCTCTCGACACAGCCTCATAGATAATTTGTCCTGAACCTTGAAGTGAGGTGAGGGCTGAGGCCACTTTTTTTAGATAATTCTCTTCCTCTCCATTATTGTCTTATATTTTAAAAGCCCAGGTTGGATCAATAAGTATTAAATGTATCACATATTTATTACTCCTTTTGGAGACTGCTTGACTCTTTCCTCCCTCTCCTGCTTTATCAGTATCCTAGATACAGGATTGATACAAAGGATCTACCACAAATAGATCCTTTGGGGACTTCCCTGGTGGTGCAGTGGTTAAGAATCTGCCTGCCTATGCAGGGGACACAGATTTGAGCCCTGGTCCAGGAAGATCCCACATGCCGTGGAGCAACTAAGCCCATGCGCCACAACTCAGCCTGCACTCTAGAGCCCCCGAGCCACAACTACTGAGCCTGCACGCCACAACTACTGAAGCCCGCCCACCTAAAGCCTGAGCTCCGCAACAAGAGAAGCCACCGCAATGAGAAGAACATGGACTGCAACAAAGAGGAGCCCCCGCTCAACACAACTAGAGAAAGCCCATGCGCAGCAGTGAAGACCCAATGCAGCCAAAAATAAAGACAAAAACAAAAAAAAACCAAATAGATCCTTTGTATCAGTCTCTCCACTCCCTGCCTCTTTCTCCTATTGCCCACAGTATACAACTTAGCAGAGAGTCAACACTAAATATGATTCTACAAAAAATAAGGAAAAAATGTTTTGTCCTATTACCCATTTTAATTAAAAAGCCCTTATTAGACAATCTGAAAACGATGGCTGAAAACCACAGCCTCCATCATCTTTGAAGCCAAGAATTAGCACCTGGGCTCCTGCCTGATTCATCGCTAAGGAAGGCATAAGAGGTGATCGGTGGTTGTCTGGATGCTGTTGATCAGTAACAGAACCTTGGTCAACATTGTCACTTTTCCAAACTTGACAAAATCCAGTTGGCTTTCCCACTGCATATTCTGGTGGCATCTTAGACCAGGTAGAGTTCAATAAACTTTCTTGAAATCCAGGATTTTGCAGAGATTGAAATTGTTCCCTCAAAGCCTAGATTGTCAAGGAGTAAACCACAGCTCTGGTTCTCTTCTTCACTGGGAGCAATTCATCTTCATAATCAAAGACTAATACATTCAGGTTAACTGTGTTCCTGTGTGGATTTAAATCTTACTGTTCAAAATTCACTCTTGATAGTAAAAAATAAGGATGAGGCAAATGGGTTGAAAACGGTTCTGTAGGACCCTCTAATGGAAAAGGAGCCAAAGATTATAAAACTTTAGAGCTTATGAGTTTAATGACACATATACCAAAATCTTCTTTCTGGAAAAGTTTCTTGAGAACTGGGGGCCAGAAATATGTTACAGAACAGCTATCTCATGGAATAATAACTCCTTTGAGTATGGTTTCCTACAGCTGTGCAATCTAACTCCTAGTTGGCTAAACCTCCTTACAGAAGTTAAGATATGCCCAGGGGACGCTGGGTCAAATAACCATGAACCAGCTTTCTCTTCTCTTTGCCCTCCTCTATCTGGGAGGTGTTAGTAGCTTTGCTCAAGACTCCCCAGAGCAACTGGAATTGTTTCTGCTGGAGGAGACGCTCTGCAGCCCGGGCTCCGTGGGACTGAGGTGGCATCAGCTGGAGTGAGTGTGGGGATCCTGGGACAACCTTACCTGGTTTGTTTCTGAGAATTAAAGAAGTTGAGGGTAAGGGTCTTCTGGGAATTTTACTGAGGATGAAGAGGCCTGCAGGGAAACCACTAAGGGAGAGATTATTCAGGGTGAATGACCAAGAGTGTAGAGTAGATATTCTGGGGCCACTAGTTTTCCAGAACAGAGCTGAAATTGCTGGTTTTAAGAATGACTACTTTCTCCTCTGGTTGAGCACAGAGGGAATAACTGGCAGATTTGCTTATTTAAAAAGAGAGGAATTAATGCAGAACTTTTTCATTTAAAAAAAAAGACTAAATCTGAAACTTTGTTTGTCTCTTTTGGACCCTCATCTAAGAGCTCCTAAACATCTACAACCTCTTATCTCTTAAAGTTACTTTCATTTTTTATTTCTTACCCTGAATCCTTATAAGAAACTACGGTCTTGACAAGTAGGCTGCGGGACAACTCATCCCTATGGGACTCTAAGGACTGGCCACTTGTCTGTGACATTCATCCTCCAAATACCTTCTCTTCAGGGAACTTGAGTTCCCAGACAGCCTGGGCCCCCCTGATGGCCATGAGAGGTAGGGGACTGATCCTGTGGATCTCAGGCTGAGGACTTTCTCATGGACCTGGAACCCTCTGCTTTGCAGCTTGAAGAGCTCCAATGGCAGTTAACAAGGGTCCAACTTTGCTGGATGAAGACCGCCCTGTAAGTAACTTGGGCTTATATGAGACAGTTTATAACTCTGTGGGGAGGAAGGAGATGGGAGGAGAAGTTCAGGGGGCTTAGAGCAAGATATGTCTAGATTATATTCATAACTCATTGACCATTATGTCTTAGTTATTCTTGCCCTCACTACCTTTTGCAGAAGGCTGTTAGAGAATGTGAGGGGGAAAAAAAGATGTCTATTAAAAACTAAGTACCTTGGAGAAAAAGCACAGAAAAGTTGGCTGGGAGGGAAAGGAGAGGAAGGGAACTACTATATTCTAAAGCCTGAAACAGAAGCCCATGCTTTGTCCACCCAGGCGAAATGTATATTTGGGATGGAACCTCTGCATTTTGTAACTCCAGAGGCTTCTTGTATGGTGCAGTCTATGTAAATGGCACCTCTTAGAGTTACACGATGCACATTATGTATGTGGGAAGGGGTTAGAGGGGCAGTGTGTCCAGTTTGTGTGTCTGACCTGGTTTTCAGTGTGACTCAGAGTAGTTTGACACGTTTAGGTATATTGATGCCTCCTGGCAAGGCCTCTCTAATTTAGGTACAGTTCAAATAGTGAAACTTAAAAATTGTGAACCCATATAATACCCATCTTGTCCCAAGTTAGGCTTTAACTAACCTCTGTACTAGTAATCACCATGTTAAGTTTTTTATTGGATCATAGAACACAGGCATAAAATGGTCAAGTGCATAGTTAAGAGGTATCGATAGTTTATTGCCATCCCAGGACCTCTCTCCTTTGGCTTTGCCTAAAACAACTCCTGAAGGTTCTGTCCAAAATGTTAAAGAAATTTTTTCTTGTTTACAGTCATAATCTTTTTCTAGTTCAAATTTCAAACTCACCTGCAAGACCAAAAGCTGAAATGTTGCAGCTTGCTGTCTAGTATACATCAGGTCTCCTTGATGGGTCTTCTAACTCAGCCGCCTACAAACAGAAGAAGCTAGGTCCTCATCTTTAGAGCAGAACTATGCAACAGTGCATATTCAAAGCTACAGAAAGAGCTCGAACATCTGAGTCAGACCTGGGATGTTTATGTGGAGAATTCTTAATATTCCTAAGAACAGACAGAAAAATATAATACCCTTCACTAGCCCCAGCAACCATAATCCATGGACAGTTGTGCCTCATCCTCACCCCATTCATTCCCCAGCCTTGTGTTTTTTGTTTCGTTTTGTTTTTGTTTTTTTGCGGTACGCGGGCCTCTCACTGCTGTGGCCTCTCCCATGGCGGAGCACAGGCTCCGGATGCGCAGGCTCAGCGGCCATGGCTCACGGGCCCAGCCGCTCCGCGGCATGTGGGATCTTCCTGGACTGGGGCACAAACCCGTGTCCCCTGCATCGGCAGGCGGACTCTCAACCACTGCGCCACCAGGGAAGCCCCCTTGTGTTATTTTGAAGCAAATCTCAGACATGCTGTTTCAGGCCTGAGTTGGCCTGGCAGTGCCACTCACTAGCTGTGTGATCTTGGGTAAGTCACTTCACATCTCTGAGTCTTTGTCTCATTGGCAAAGTGCTGATGATAATGCTGACCTCAGAGTGTCGCTCTTAGAATTAAATGAGGTCATATCATGAAAGCACCCCAATCAGTGCCTGGAGCATAATGGCACTGAGTAAATGATGTTTCCCTCTGCAGGATTAGAATCCACTTTTTTTTTTTTTTTTAACCTCAAAGATCAGTGTTTCTCCACTAAGATTCTTAGGTGATCTAAAGTTTAATTAAGTGCCTGCTGTTGAGGTTAGAATGCATTAATAAGAGCACAGTACCCCAATAACGAGAGGTGATGGTTTCACTATACCTCACACACTCAGACCACACCTGGAATGCTGTCTTCAAGTCTGTGTGCTATATTTTTTAGAAAGGCGATGTCAAACTGTAGTGTGTGTGCAGAGGAGGGAATCAGCAGATCAGGGCGCTGAGCCGTTTGTAAGCTAAGTAAGGAACTAGAGCTATTTAGAATGGAGAAGGGACTGCTAAAGGGAGAAATATTTGTCTTCAAGTGTGTGAAAGGCCAGCCCATGAATGACAAAACAGATTTCCTCAGTATTGTTACACAGGGCAGAGTGGAGCGGATTTCAGCTCAGCCACGCTGTCCAACAAGGGGCATAGGCCACTCTATGAGGGGTGAGCTCCATGCAAGGAGACGTCCAAATACAAGCCTCCCAGAGGGACCGTGGGAAGCAGTCTTGCTACAGAGGCCCCTGGAGGCCTAAGATTCTGTGATTCTGTATGGTTGGGCAGATCTAAACTTAACACCTTAGGTGCAGCCCTGACTGTGATTCACCTACTCAACTAACATTACTGTGCAGGCTTTAGGTTAGGCCCTGGAGATACAGAGATGACAGTCTCCTAGGAGAGAGCCAAGTACACACATGATCAAGACCAGCACCATGTATGATACGGAAACAACCCAGCGAGGGAAGTGGTGGCTTCTGATGTGAAGGGGGAGAGTCAGGAAGCTTCACACAAGAAGCAATGCTCAAGCCGTGTCTTGAAGGAGTGAAATTTTGCCAGACGGAAGGGACTGGGAGGGAAGGGGAGCATCCTAGGCAGTGGGACAAGCACTGGAGGCAGGGAGGCAGTCTCCCGAAAAGACCAGAAAGATGTGCAGATGAAGCTACCAATCCAAGGTGGACTAAAACTCTAGGCAGTTGCGCCGACACACTTGCTCCTACCATTAAGTTTAAGTGGGGTGGCTGCGGGTTGGGGGGTGGCCCCTGGAGGCCAGAGTTTGCCCAGTAGCTCTCCAGAGCCAGGACTGTGACCAGGAGAGCATGGCAGCCTGGCTCTTGTTTTCCCTGTGGGGCCTCCAGAGACCTCTCTAGTCTGGGCTTCTCCTAGGTCACTTGGACCCAGGCCAGCCCTAATGGGCTCCATGGCCCTGGGGCTGCCTCCCCAGGAGGTGGGAGGAGGAGGTGGGATGACTTCAGTGCCTGCTTTCCTTCCACTCCAGGAGCAGGAGAACGTGCTGCAGCGGGTCCTGCAGCTGCCGGTGGTGAGCAGCACCTGTGAGTGCTTCCAGAAGACCTACACCAGCACCAAGGAAGCCCACCCTCTGGTGACCTCTGTATGCAGTGCGTACGAGAAGGGCGTGCAGAGCGCCACCAGCTTGGCAGCCTGGAGCATGGAGCCGGTGGTCCGAAGGCTGTCCACCCAGTGTGAGTCCTTGTGGCACTCGGAGGCTGTCTGCCTGTTCACTGATGCTCACTGCCTGCCTGCCAATCTTTTGTCCGTCTATCAGTCTGTTTGATAGCTTGCTTGTCTGTCTGCCTTTTTGTTTGTCTGACTGCCTTCCTGAGTATCTACATCCCATTACATAGTCTTTTCATCTACAGATATAGATGATATAAATATAGATGTAGATATAGATATAGGTCTCTTCTCACCTATAGATGCCTCATCTGTAGCCCAGCTGGCATTTTCCTAGGACGACAATGATGGGCCACATAATTGGCAGGAGAAGGGGTGGGCAGAGCTATGAGGGCAGTGGTGGGAGTGGGGGCCCATGGCAGACCAGACACCCACTTTGGCTCCAAATCCAGCAGCAGCTGCAGGAACTAGCAGAGTCTGGCACAGAGGCAGAGGCAGTGGGCACTAGGGCTAGCCTGGCAGGGATGGGGGGAGAGGAGGGAGAGGGGAAGCCCTCTGGGTCCAGCTGCTGATGGTACTGGCCCCATGACAGGCCGGGGCAGCAGAGAACTACCAGTCAGGGCCCTGAAGGTGAGGACAACTTACCAAACCGGCCCCTGTTCAAATTGTTCTGCCCCGTTGGAAAATATGGTCTCCACGGCACGGCTCTTGACAGGGCTGAGGGAAATTCCAGAAGTCTAGGACCTGCCACAGTCCTGATTACAGAGTTATGGGTATCTGAGGATTTGGCATAGCCAACGGGAGAGGACAGATATAAAGAAGACCTGGGCCTGGGTCCACCTCCCTGCCTGCAAACTCCTTAAATAATTTCCCTGGGTCTCATTTTGCCCAATCGGAAGTCAGCCAAGTCATCTGGGCTCTCTGCTGCTTGAGAATTTTGTGAAGAAACCTGGGCTATCTGGAGAAAGAACATATGAAAGAGAATATATAGATATCCTTTAAAACTGTGATCTCCATGGTCATGTCTGCAGAGCTGATGTCCTCGGCAGCCCCTGGGCAGTATCTCCCGGGAACATTTGCATCCTCTGGCACTTGCCCCTTTCTCTTCCCTGTGACCTTCTTCCCAGTGTTGACCATCTCATTCCTAGAGGCTAAAAGGAAGGGCCATGGACTATCTGGAACTCTAGAACAGCCTTTCACCTCTAGAATTAAGCAGTGCCAGGCCTGCTCCCACCCTAGGGCCCGGCTGCCCCTCCACCATGACACCTCTGCTCTCCCCCCTCGTGTTCAACCAGCGCTCACCCAAAGAGGGGTTGGAGGAGGAGGAGAGACCAGGATCTGTTGGTGATTCACAGAGGTTCTGTCACTTCCTCCTCACGACAACCCTGCAAGGTTTGTCCACATGAATCCACATTTTACAGGTGAGGAGCTTGAGGCTCAGCCAGGTTGCGACCTGCCTGAAGCTACACTGCAGAGGCAGGTGCTGGGCTTTGAGTGCAGATCTGCATGACTCCAGAGCTCCTGCTCAGAGGGAAAACATCCTGCCCTCAAGGAGTCACAGTGAATGGTGGCTAAAGGTAGCAGAGGGCCTCAGATTCCCAGATGCTTTGGGGGTAGCAGGGCTGGGGGTTTTGAAGGCTCCAAGGTGCCTTCCTTGGCACAGAGGCCCCTGCTGGGCTCTCACAGTGGGGGCAGGGCTCACCTGACCATGGCCTTTTGCTTCCAGTCATAGCTGCCAACGAGCTGGCCTGCCGAGGCCTGGACCACCTGGAGGAAAAGATCCCGGCCCTCCAGTATCCTCCTGAAAAGGTGAGCCCCTCCCCTCTTCTCTAAGGCTCCCCACATTCTGTTGTCACTGCCTCCCAGTTGAGGAGAGGGCACAAGCCCATGATGCATAAACGCGAGTCTTTTGTTTCTGTGGCAAATGCCTTCCAAGGCTGGTGGCAGCTGCCTGTCCCTAAGACCATACGATGGGCTTCTTCCTCTCCCTGTGGGGCCAGATGAAGGCAGGCTTTCTGAAACCAGCAGGCACAGCCCAGAGGCAAACTCAAACAGGAGCTTGGGGTAGGGCCCACTGCTTCTGATTCCCTGCTCTTTGGACCGTTTGGTGACTACAGCCACCTAAGATCATGGGTCACACTCGTCAGATCCCAGGATTGCAGTCCCATGTCCTCAAGATCCAACACTTTATGGACCATGAGACTGAAAATGTCACTTCACCTGGATAGCTGTTCATTGGGCATTTGCCATGGTAAGGGCCATGTCTGGTGCTTTAGGGGAATAAGTTGCACTCTCAGACGCCATCCGTCTCACTGACAAACTACCACCCATCTCACAAACATTTACTGAGCCCTACCCTATGACAGGGGTCATGACGTATGATGTATAGAGCCCTCTCATTTAATCCTCTTGTCAATCCTCTGGTATAGGGGTGGGTATCCCCATTTTACAGATGAGAAAACTAGTGACTTCCCCCTGACCACACAGCCTTAAGTGGAGGCCACATGAGAGCAGGTCTATTTGGCTCTGAGGCCAGTGCTCTTCACTTATTTTTCCAGATAAACGGCAATGTCTTCGTTACAGAGGAGCTCCTAAGGCAAAGGAGAGAAAGACATTATTTCAATGCAGAACCTGTAGGAAGATCAACCACATCTATAAGTCCACATAAGTGCAGATAGGAATGTGAGCAATGTTCTGAGGGCAAGACAGAGCAGACAGCAGAGGAATTTGGAAGAGGAGATGTCTTGTGTGCATGAGGTGTTATCAAGGAGGTGGACTTTGGGGGGCATTCTTGAAGGATGGTTAGGATCTTGACAGGTAGAAATGGGGTGCAAAGAAGTCAGGAGATCTAAGTGGTTGGTACAGGAAGGACTGGAGCCCTTTTCCTTTTAAGTTCAGCTTAATCAAGCTGCCCAAATATTGGTGCCAGTCCCCTTTAAATGAGGCTTTCCTGAAGCTGGGCTCAGGGTCTGTCAGATCCAATGCCTGACTCCCCTCCCCACTTCTTCCAGATTGCTTCTGAGCTGAAGGACACCATCTCTACCCGCCTTCGCAGTGCCAGGAACAGCATCAGTGTGCCCATCGCCAGCACTTCAGACAAAGTCCTAGGGGCCGCTCTGGCTGGCTGTGAGCTCGCCTGGGGGATGGTCAAAGACACTGCCGAATTTGCTGCCAACACCCGAGCTGGCCAGCTAGCCTCTGGAGGGGCCGACTTGGCCTTGGGTGGTGTTGAGAAGGTGGTAGAGTTCCTCCTCCCTCCAGCCAAGGAAGAGTCAGGTAACTGCCATTAGGGGGCCTGGGGAGTGAGTTGGCCACCCATGCTGCTTGGGAATTAGGAAGAGGCAGCCAGGGCCCATCTAGCCCCTGCTCTGGAACAGGGATGGCCCAGCAAGATTTTCAGATGGATCCATCCTCACCTAGCCCTCTCTCCCCACTTTTAAGTGGAGAAAGTGAGTTGCCCAAATCACCAGCGAGCTTGTGGTAGAGCTAGGATGACCACTTTCCAACCCTAGACACAACCCAGCTTTGCCCAGTGCCTTTCTGATCAGCTTTCCTTTCCTTCCCCTCACAAACTCCTACCTAGCCCCTGCTCCAGGACACCAGCATGCCCAGAAACCTCCCCAGGCCAAGCCGGGCCTCGTGAGCAGGGTTGGGGCCCTGGCCAACACTCTCTCTCAACACACCTTCCAGACCACAGCCCGGGCGCTGAAACAGGGGCAGGCCCTGGCCATGTGGATCCCAGGTGTGGCGACCCTGGTGAGTGTCTGCCCTGAGCTCTGACTGACCCACGGCCTGGAAACCCTGTCTGTGGGCCTCCTGGTCCCTCCCATCCCCTACCCAATTCTGCCTCCTGTCCTAGGAACTTCCTCTCTTCCGGCCTGGGTGGGGACTTTAGGTCTAAGGACAAGAGGACTTAGGTGGGGTGGTGGGCTAGTCCTCTAGGATGCAAGGGGAAAGGGCAGGCCTGCTTGTTAGGGTGGTCCTGCCCCCCACCCTCTTCTGTCTCTCCCATTCTCCCTCTGAGTCCCCCCCACCCTCCCAAGCCTTCCTCCTCCCAAGGGGGCTCTCCCACTTGTGAGGAAGCAGACACCACCACCCCCAACCCCCCCCCCCGCCCCCCCCCCCCCCCCCCCGCCCCCGCATCTGCCCTCTAGGCACTAGGGAGTGTCATCTGTAAATAAGCAAGGCTCAAAACCCATTCTGTTGGGAAGAGAGCCCCAGCTGGGCTGTGTCTCTGACTGCCCCCAGGGTTCTGGTTTCCCTTCTAGAGGCTTCTAATTTGCATCCCACTGCACCCAAGGTAAAGCTGCCTTTTCTAGGCCCAGATAGTGCTTACTCCCCACCACACCCCACCTCCACCTCTCTGTGTATTTTAGCAGAGATAGCCTGGATTATTTTCATAGGAACTTTAGTAAGAAACTAAGCAGCGCCCCCCCTCAAAAAAAAGGAAATAAAAGCATTAACGCATAAATGTCAGCAAACAAGATAACCACTTCTCAGCCATCAAGAGGGTGGTACTTTTAAAAGCATCCTCAGGCCTGGCTCATTCATTCAAGCAAATGTTTGCTGAGAACCTACTATGTGCCAGTTCCTGTAGCTCCAGTAGGGATACAGGAGTAGTAGTTCTCCTCTGCACTGGGGGGCCACTTCCCCATGGGGGCTAGACTAACTCCTGTGCCCTGGCCTAGCCCCTAGTGGGCGGGGGCCACTGTATGGCACAGCCTCAGCCACCACCGTTCATATAGAAAATAATGGTGTCCCAGGGACTTCCCTGGCGGTCCAGTGGTTAGGACCTTGCCTTCCAATGCAGTGGGTGTGGGTTCGATCCCTGGTCAGGGAGCTAAGATCCCACACGCCTTGCAGCCAAAAGACCAAACATAAAACAGAAGCAATATTGCAACAAATTCAATAAAGACTTTAAAAATGGTCCACATCAAAAAAGAAAAAAATCTTAAAAAGAAAATAATGGTGTCCCCTAAGGATGTATAACAAGGAGACCCTGTTTGTGGGGTTCCCTAGGGGTTTGAAATGAGCCAAGCTGTGCCCCAGGGGACACCAGCCCACCTACCCAGGTCAGTTTCCTCCCATGGGATCCTCTGGCCCACTTGATTTTTTTCACTCTTTAAAAGATCTGCAAGGAGTATGTACTAAAGCTAAACATACATATCCCCTATGACTCAGCAATTCCACCCAACAGAAATAAGAGCTTATGTCCCCCAAAGAAACACCGGAAATGCTCCTATCAGCTTTATCCTTAGCCAAGAACTGGAAATAACACAAATGTCCATCAACAGTAGAATGGGTATATTGTGGTATATTTATTTAGTGGAATATGACACAAATGAAAAAGGAGGAATTACTCTGACACTCAGTAATGTGAATGACTCTCACAACACAACGTTGAACAAAGGCTATTCATGAAAGAAAACATGTTGTGTGAGTCCATTTACAAATGAGAAAAATCAATGCATGGTGATAGAGGCCAGAATGTGGTCACACTTAGGCGGTACTGACTGGGTGAAGGGCACAGGGAGTCTTCTGGGATGTCGAAAATGGTCTATATCTTGATCTGTAATGGTCACACAGGTGTGTGTTTCTAAAAATTCCCAGAGGTGTATACTAAAGCTTGTGCACCTTAGTGGGTGTAAGTTACCACTTCATAAAAAGTTTGAAGAACAATCTGCTGGGGCCAGGCCCTGCTTGCCTCCCCCAACCCTGACCCTGGGGGTGAGGGCCTTTGCCTGCTGGGGCTGCCCAGCCTCTGGCAGGGGCTGTGAAACCAGCAGCCCGCCACCTTCCCACCCTCAGAGCAGCCTGGCCCAGTGGGGCGCATCGGCGGCCATACAGGTGGTGTCCCGGCGGTCGAGCGAGGTGCGGGTGCCCTGGCTGCACAACCTCACTGCCACCCGGGAGGAGGACCACAATGACCAGATGGACACAGAGGGGGAGGAGACAGAGGTGGAGGAGGAGGAATCAGAGACGGAGGAGAACAAGCTCAGTGAGGTAAGGGAGAGAGCAGAAGCCGAGCGGGATGCAGGAACCTGGAGGTCCCACAGCCCACCGAGGGGGTGAGAAGCAGAGGCCCCGGGTGAAACAAGGGTCTTTGCCCCCACGCCCAGGAATGTAGTACATGGGTGCAGTGCTCTTCACCTCACCCCCAAACGCCCAGCTAACAAAGTTCTCTCAGAGGATCCTCACAACAGCCCCATAAAATAGGCAGGACAGAGATTGTCACCCCCATTTTGCAGATGAAGAAACTGAGGTTCAGAGAGCAGAAGTGACTTGCCCAAGAGCCAGGCTAATAGTTTTTTCAGTCTGGTATCCACGTTCTTTCCCCTCTAGCTCTGGGGATGGTGAGGAGAGGGGAAGGGTCAGGGGAGTTGCTGAGGAGGCACTGACCTTGCTCTGGCCCCCAGGGAGCAGCCTTGCCTGGCCCACAAGGCCTCCTGGGCGATGTGGTGCACACCCTGCAGAAGGCCTTCCAGAGCACCATCTCGGTCGTGACGTGGGTGCCTGCGGCTGTGCTGGGCACGGCAGGGAAGTTGCTGCATCTCATGCCAGCCCGTGCTGTCTCCTCCACCAAGGGCAGGGCCATGTCCCTGTCTGATGCCCTGAAGGGCGTTACTGACAACGTCGTGGACACGGTGGTGCACTATGTGCCGGTGAGTCCCCCTACCCTTCCGGCTAACCCTCCCCCTCCCCCCCACCCCTGAAAGGACAGATAAAGCAGATTTGACTGAAGGGGCTGCAGCTGCCCTCCCTTACCCAGTCTCTGATCCTCAGTGCCCCAGAAACATTTTGACATACTATGGCCTTGACTGGGGGCCTTGGCAGCCCCCAAAGTACAGAGACCTGTGGCCTTGGCCTGAGACCTTTCCCCACATCTGTCCTTCCCACCTGCTGCTGGGGAGGTCACCCACCATTAATCTGGGGGTCCCAGTGGCCAAGTCCTCACCCCTCAGCTCCGAACTGAAGGACCTGGCAGGTTTGCATGCTGCTCCCTGGGAAAGGGTTGCAGGGAGGCTTCCAGGGCACCCTGCGGGGTCGGCTAGGTTCCAGGGGACAGCAGCTGCCCCCATGCCAATTCCAACACCTGTCACCAACAGGAAAACCCCAAGGAGTGCCAGTACTATCACTTTGGGGGTCCCTGGGTCCCTTTCCAGAGCAAGTTACAGGTTGAGCAGTCAGTAGGAGGGCTGGTCAGGGCAGGAGGCCCCTTAGAGCTGAGGGTTGAGGGAGGCTGTGAGGGTAGTGGGGGAATGGGTTACTCAGCCACTCACTCTCACCAAGAGGCATGGCAGGGGTCTTGGCAGCCAGCTTGTTCACCTTGGGCCCAAAACAGAGCCACGCGTGGGTACCCTGACCCAGGCAGGGGCAAGGAAGGGTCCAAGGAAGGGCCAGGAATGCCACCGACCTCCCACTGAGGAACCTCCGAGGGAGACCCGAGGGGTCCAGAAACTTTAGAGGGTGGCTGTCTGCCTTGCCTTGGGGGTCTGGACTGTGCACACTGTCAGGGAGGGCAGGACCTAAGCGGTCTCCCCCACACCCTCCATCCCTGTCCCACACCCCGGCCTCTGCCCTCCGGACGGCCGCTCCCGGGAGGCCTGACCGCGAGGGCCGCAGAGGAGGCGGTGGTGGGAGGCGCAGGGACTAGGGCCAAGGCGGGGGCCTAACGTGGTTTGCCGGCCCCCAGCTCCCCAGGCTGTCGCTGATGGAGCCCGAGAGCGAATTCCGGGAGATCGACAACCCGCCTGACGAGGCCGAGAGCCCGGAGGCGGAGCGCAGGGGGTCCGGGGCGCTGCCCGCCGGCTCGGATGCCGCGTCGCGCCCCGCGCAGTCCCGCGGCAGCCTGCGCAGCGCTCGGGGCCCGGGCGCGGAGGACCGGGTGGACACGGCCGCCGCGCCGCGCACCGCCTTGCCGGCCATGCCCCGCGAGAAGCCCGCGCGCAGGGTCAGCGACAGCTTCTTCCGGCCCAGCGTCATGGAGCCCATCCTGGGCCGCACGCAGTACAGCCAACTGCGCAAGAAGAGCTGAGCCCGCTGCCCCCATCGCCCTCCCGGCCCGGCCCGCCGCCCCGCCCCGGCCGAGCGCTGGGGCCGTTGTCTCCTGAAAACAAACAGAACCTACATGTCCAAATGAGCGTTGACTTCTTCCAAGTAGTCCCCTTGGGTCCCGAGCCTCATTCCAAGGATGCTGCCAAGGCACACATCATCTTCTGAGCATCCTTTTTGGGTTTAGCTGTCAGAGCCCATTTTTGAGAAGCATCAGACTAGCAGTCTGCTTTAATTCTATGCCTTGTTATTTTTACCAAAAGATTAATTGCCTAACTTGATCTCTCACTTCTTTCACTAAATTTGTGGCCAAGTGACATTTAACTGTTTCCAGTATTTACATCCATCCTCTGTAGACAAATATTTGTCACCAGTGAAAGTGTCACCACCCTAAAGGTTCAAGCAGTAGATCCTGGCACATTTTTAAGCCCTGAATGCAGAGATTCCTCTGAGTATCCAGGCTCTCAGAAGACTACTTTGAGGGGAACAGCAATCAGGTGCAAAAGCTCTTGAGTGTTTATATACATACGAGCATCACTTTCTGAGTGCCCCACACTCTTCACAGGCTGAGTCCTGGCCTGTGCTCTGTAGCGCCACCTTCCTGTTCACAGCTACATTTCCATTTGCACCCTTACTGCTTTCCACCTGCATGTTCACCCTTCCGTCCACTTCTCGAATGCTGGCGCCCCTAGTGCTGGGAGACAGTGGTGATCGTTTGTTATACAGTATAGACCATATATTTGGACTCTATAGCCAGAGTTCATTCCAAGCCCTATTTTTGAAAATGTTAATATTTCGTACATTTGGAAATGCATACATATAAGTTAAAAATTCAAACACTGCCAAACGATGTGTGCCTTCCTCCCTGAGTTCCCTGGTTTCTCTTCCCCAAAGCAACCATGGTGCCAATCTCTTCTGTATCTTTCTGATTACGGACTGTGCATGCACAGGCACATGTGTATATACTCCCCACTGTTTACACAAGCTGTGGGAGGTTATACTCAGTGCTGTTTTCACTCAGCAATACATCTTAGAAATCTTTTTTGTATCAGTATCATAAATCCTCCTTGCTCTTTTTAACAGCCACACAGTAAGTGCTTCATAATATAGATGTGCTATGTTTGATTAAACTAGTGCCTTAATCATGGACTTTTAGGTTGTTTCCAATTGTTTGCTCCTTCGAACAGTGCTACTATAAGTGTCTTTATACAAATGTTTCATGTAGATGTGTGCATATATCTATAGGGTAAATTTATAACTTGGAATGATGACATGTCGAGTGAAAGGGAACGTTCACTTTAAACCTTGATAGATAATGCCAAATAGCCTTCCAAACCAAACTCAGTTTTTCTTGTCATCTGCAGCTGCACAGATAATTCTGACACTTCTGTCAGTCCTTTTAGACATCTCTATATATACACTCAGCCCCTATAGGTCCCCCTCAGATCCATGAGCACCCTCTTGGCCGCCACTCTGTGGCACACCTAAGAGTCCAGCTCCCTGTAACTGACTCTGGGCCCTGACAGATCTTTGGTGTAATGAGTCCTTGGCCTTTATCCGTGGTTTTGAAATCTGAGGATGCCCAGAATGAGGAGAGGGGAGTGTTGATGGACATACACATATGGACATGGTCATGACCTTGAACTAGTTTTGGGCCCTCTACCCAACCCTCACAATCCACACCACACTCAGCAGTTTCCTGGGGAGGGGGTATGGATCTGGCAAGAGGGGCCCTCAGAAGGTGATATGACATGGCTAAGAAGGCAGTACCAGCCTAGCCCTGGCAGGGTTCCTGTGGGCAGCTGCTGGAGAACTGGCCTCAAGCCTGGTTGTGTAGAGAGAAACACACAGCTATCCTGGGCCCCACCTGCCCATGCTGCTTTCTTCCTGGAGCTCCAGAAACCACACTCCTGACTGTCTACTCCTCCACAGTCCTGTGGCTGCTCCTGCCAGGAGCAACCCAGGAGAACTGTAGAAGTCAGTGCACCCATTGGCCAGACACAGACCCCTCACCCTGTCCTGGACCTCAGCCAGGGTGCCGGAAACCAGTACAGGACAGCCCAGGAAGCAAACAGCTTGCCATGTAAGTCTCTTTTTATTATTAAATAGATGGCAAAGTGCTCTGAGCCTGGCCCTCAGTATTTCTGAATACTTTTTGGTGAGAAATGAGAGCAAAGCCTCTTCTCTAAATGGCAGAAATTTGCCTCATTGGCTCCAGGATGGATGTGGGACTTTGTTCTGACAACAGAACATGTTCTTGCTCATGTGGATGTGAGGGCTCATCCACACTCATCTTTGGTAGCTCTGGACCTCAGGAAGACTTCCCCTTCACACTGGGATGCCAACGTTCCTCTCCAGAGAAATACTCTATCCCCTCTCTTCTATTCCAGCTCATAAAATGCACCTCCAACTCAATCACAGCTTTTAGAGATGGAAAAACAACCATTACAGACATACATTTATCCATGCAATTATTTACCACTTTTTTCTTCCATACTTATCTGGGATCTTAATATCCAAAGGACTTCTGAGCCTGGAGAGAGCTATCTCTGCAACTTGGGTTTTAATGCTCATTGTATTAGCCATAGTTTTCCTAAACATTTAAGCACTTTTTACTTAATCAAACTTATTAAATGCATTAATCAAATTATTTTAAATATTTAAATGTTGATACAAACTAAAAAGTCATCAGCTCCATATTCCAGCCACAGAAAAGAGCAAGGGGGTAGAAGAAATTAAACTTCTGCTTATAACTCACTAGAAAAAACTTAGAGTCATATGGCCACATCTGGCTGAAAGGGAGGATGGGAAATATAGTCTTTATTTGGGGTGGCTATGCATCTAGTTAAAAATCTGAGGTCTTAAAAGGAGGGGAAGTGGATTCTGGTGGTGGGGGGCAACTTGCAATCTCTGCCACACCACTCTCCTGTCAACAGACATTTGGGTTGCTCCTCTATTTCTACTATTACATACTTTTGGCAGTAAACATTGTTATGAGTTGCTTAGGGAATATGATGAAGAGTGGGATTGCTAAGTCATAAAGTATGTGTATTGTTAACTAGATATTGCCAAATTGTCCTCCAACTTGGTGGTTCTGATTTACATTCTCACCAGAAGTATATGAGTCCTCTTATTCAACGTTCTTAACAACACTCGATATTGTCTGGTTTTATCATTTTTGCAAATCTGAAGTGTGTATGATGGCATTTCTTTGTGGACTTAATTCCGTGAATCACAGTGATATTGAACATTGTTTATTATGTTTATCGAATGTTTGTATTTCCCCTTCTGTGAAGTGTCTGTCAAAACTTTTGCACAGTTTTCTATTGGTTGTTTTTCTTTTTCTCATTGATTTTTAGAAGACTTTAATATTTTTTGGATACCAATCCTTTATCAACTCTACGCATCACAAATATGCTCTTCCATTGTGTGGTTTTTCATTCTCTTTATGGTTTCTTTCAATGAACAAAAGTTCTTAATTTTTACTTAGTCAAAATTATAATTCTTTTCCTTTATGTTTTGCAATTTTGAGTAGTTTTTAAAGCTCTCCCTACCATGAAGTCATGAAGATATTCCCCTGTATTTTCTTCAAATATTTTCATAGTTTTGCCTTTTACATTTAATTAATTTTTATATATGGTTTAAGTAGGAATCTGATTTTTCTTCCATATGGATACCTGATTATCCTATACTTTTCCTAATTTCTTGAATTTTTAGTTTCTCCTTAATTGAATTGTGTACTGTGGGAAGGCTAAGAGTTTCTCGTAGAAGTCAGCTGGAAGCTTCTGACCTGTTGATGTCTGATGCCTGAATGATGCTTTCTTGCATCTAGGTGGAACAGAGGGACCAGGTTCTGCCTCATGTATGGAATAGTCTGGCTTCCCCCGACTCTCAGTTCCGTCGTAGATCAAGTTTCCAAATGTGTTCTATTTATCTATTCCTGTGGCATTAGCACATTGTCTGACTTACAACGGTTTAAAATCTGTTTTCATATCTGGTTGGGCAAGCCCCCCGCATTGCCCTTCTGTAGGAGGGCTTTACAACTTCTGGCTCGTTGCTTTTCCATACAAATAATAAAGTCAGCTTGTCAAATTCTACAAAAGGAAAATTTACAGACTCAGCTTGTTTCAATTAACTATAATTATTATTTGCTCTTTTGATGCTCAAATTGTCACAATTTCGCCCCTTTAAGTTGAGGCCTTTGTCCTTTAGGCTGACAACGGACATTCTAAAAGCATGTTTTTTCTGACCACAAAAAAATTATTCCTGTTCTTGACCTAATCCATGGGATCAGCTACTTTTAAAGAGGAATAGTGGTAGCACAATTTGGACCCTGGGTATGCATATCTGATTGTTCCATGTGCATATTGGTGATAGACAGAAAAACACTGCACACCCACTAGTGACAGCTAGAAAAAAGGCATTTCTTTCCAAGGTCATCAATTCACATTGATAGTTCCAGTGAACTTTAACATCACAAAAATCTTTAAAATTACTGTAACAAAAGTTTCAATTTTCTTTTCTCTAAATTTAAGTACCTTAAAATTGTAATTATAATTATACCAAGGTTTCATTGATCATGATCACGTTTTGTTACATTTACATACATAAAGATCCAAGTTTAGTTTTAGGCTTCTTCACATTGAGTCTAAATGAATCTTTTTTGACTGTGTGGTAACAGGCTGCTCCGAATCATTCCAGCTGAGGACCCCAACTTCTTTAGAATATTTCAGACAAACAGAGTAGTTCTATAGCACATCAGAGAACAATGCGGTTTCATCTACTTTTCCCACATGCTTGAATTTTTGGTTTCTCGTAAACTGAATTATATATTGTAGGAAGGGTCATAGCTTCTGGCAGCTTCTAACAGATGAATGTTTGGTACCAGAATGATGGTCCTTCATGATACGTGAATCAGTTGACCAGCCTCTCTTAGCTTTGAAAATTCTAGGAGGTGGTTGTGGATATTATGGATGACTTCCTGTATTAGGGTTCTACAGACAAACAGAACCAAGAGGAAGTATATAAATTTATACCAGTAGGAAATATATATACAATTGACCCTTGGACACTGCATAGGTTAGGGGTGCCGACCCTCTGCATAGCTGAAAATCTGAGGGAGATTCCCTGGTGGTCTAGTTGTTAGTGTTGTGGTCTGTGATTCGGTGCTTTAACCGCCATGGCCTGGGTTCAATCCCTGGTTGGCCACGGGGCCAAAAAAAAAAAAAAGAAAAGAAAATCCGAGCATAACTTTACAGTCAGTCCTCTGTACCTGCAATTCTGCATCTGCGGATTCAACCAACAGGGATTGTGTAGTAATATAGTATGTATTTATTGAAAAATATATTAGTATAAGCCGACCTGCACAATTCAAACCTGTGTTGTTCAAAGGTCAACTGTATATATAACTATATATACATATATATTTTTTATATTTATATATATATATAAAGAGATTCATTATAAGGAATCAGCTCACAAGATTATGGAGGCTGGTAAGTCCCAAGAACTACAGGCTGAATCAGCAAGCATGGAGACACAGGAGAGCCAGTGGTTTAGTTCCAGTCCAAAGACTGGCAGGCTCAAGACCCAGGGAGAGCCGATATTTCAGTTTGAGTCTGAAGGCAGGAAAAAAGCCAAAGTCTCAGTTAAAAGACAGGCAGGAAAACTCTCCCTTATTTGGAGCAGGGTCAGCCTTTTTGTTCTATTCAGGCCTTCAACTGATTGGATGAGGGCCACCCACGTTGGGGGGCACAATCGGCTCTACTCAAACATATGTTAATCTCATCCAAAAACACCCTCACAGAAACATTCAGAATAATGTTTGACCAAATATTTGGGCACCCCACAGCCCAGTCAAGTTGACACATAAAATTAACCATCACACTTCCCAAAATCCATGCATATTCATCTCATGTGCATATTCCAAGCCAACCATAGTTATTCTGTCTCCTTGTCAGTGATGACTTCAGGGGTGGACAGGCCTCAGCCAGGATGTGAGGGAAAGCTGATGGTAGGGCTCCTAGGAAAAGTTCCCTTGATCCAAAGACAGTGCTGCGTGACACAATGCTCTCTTCCCCCTCTGGGTGTTTTATGGTTGATGGTGATGGCAGAGGGGAGAAATGGAAAAGCCAGGTCCCTTGTCACTGACTCAACCTGCCCCAGAGCCCTCCTCCCTCTGGTCTCTCTGTTCACCGAGATAACAAATGGCCTATTGTTCAAGCCACTTCAAAGTGTGGTTTCTGCTCCTTGAGGCTGAGGATTTCCTAATATAGATCTATCCTAGGAGACTTGGCAGTTTCTACAGCCTTTAATTATAATGCCTGTTTGTGACAGGCAATCTTCTGTATATATAATAAATTGTTTCGTTACTACCTCAAAGTTTGATTTTTCTAATGACATTTTAAGTCGCAAAGATGTTTCTAGATTTTCATTAAAATTCAACCATGCGTGATGCTCCCAATGCAACCAATCCATCAGAGGTCACAGAGGTGAAGAGACCATCTCTTTCAGGCAGCACGTGGACATTCCTATATCATCTCTCCTGGTGCCAAGTTTCCCTTGGCAATGACTACAAGATGCAACTCAATTTCAGAAATGTTAAAATGAGCGTCTTAAAACTGAGGAAGCATTTTTGTATGTAGGGAGATGCAAGTTTCTGCTGGTTTTGGGCGGAGGGGTGGTTTAGGGCTGAGAGTGAAAACAGGGATGAGTGGAGAAAGGACTCTGAACCGAGGACAGGAGCGTCTGGTATCCAGTTTGGAGGCTTGATGTAAGGAGATGCCATCATGAGGATACTTCCTCATTCTCCAAAGATGTTCTACATACCACTCTGTCCTTTGTGCCTACAAAATGAAAATATGAGCCATATTGATCCACATCCATATTTCTGTTAATGCAAAGACAGTTTTTCCTTTCTTTCTAAAATAACTTGACCAAAAACCTTCATGGGGTGACTATGCCAGGTCTTGGGCCAAGGGAGAGAGACTTGGAGATAAATAAAGCACACTCCATTCAAGGACCTCACAGTTTAGTAAGACAAGTTATAATATGTATAACATATTTGTATATATTATATATGTATGAACATGCTTGTATATCGTAGTGCTATAGTCTGAATGTTTGTGTCTCCCAAATTCATATGTTGAAATTCTAACCCCCAGTGTGATAGTATTTGAAGGCTCGCCTTTGGGAGGTGATTAGGTCATGAGGGCAGAGCTCTCATGATTGAGATCAGTGCCCTTATAAAAGAGACCCCAGAGAGCTAGCTTGTCCCATCTGCCATGTGGGACACTGTAAAAAGATGGCCATCTAGGAACTGGGGCCTCACCTGACACTGAATCTGCCATCACCAGGATCTTGGACTTCCCAGCCCTCAGAACTGTGAGAAATAAATATTTGTTGTTTATGAGGAACACAGTCTGTGGTATTTTGTTATAGCAGCCTGAGTGGACTAAGCAACATGGAGAGTAATAGTTGGAAGGGTACTCTCCAAAACATGACTATGCTTACCTGTCTCCTTCTGTACTTTCGTGCTTTTTAAAAACATTTTTTAAAAATTGGCATGCATTACTAGGGCAGAAGGGGGACCAGTGATAAGGCTTTGCAGTGGCCCAGGCAAGAGATAGTGGTGGCTTGGGCAGCAAGGTTGTGGAGGATGAAGAGACTTGCCTGGACTGGAAGCTACTGAGGAGGGGGAATCAGGGCTTGGTGGTAGATAGGAGAACAGAGGAGTCAAAGATGGCTTGAGCGATGGGGTGGATGGTGGGAGGCATGCTGGAAGAGAGGTTTGGGGGCAGTTTCCTGGTCAGCACCTGCCCAGGTAGATGCAGGATGAATACCTCTGCAGGATTTCCACTGGCTGTTAACACACATAATTGCCTCCCCAACCGGAGAGGTTGGCTAAGAACTCTACAGCAGCCCCCAACTCCCAGTGGCCTCTTCTAGGGGCAGTTGTCCATCCAGGAACCCAAGGCTGGGTGGCAGTGTAATCCACCAGTGGGCCAGTGGATCCCATGCCCATTCCCACCTGGGGGCTTACAAGCCAGAACTGTGAGGCCAGACTTTGTCAGGGCCTGCCCTGGGGTGAGGCTGCCCCCAGCAGGGGGCAGCAGCCATCCTGCTCTCTGCCCAGAATGCTAGAAGGCCTGAATAGGAGCTCCCTCGTGGTTTCATCCAGCCACCCACTGCTTGGTGTGAGCGCCCAGGGTGCAGCCAGGGCCTCGGCCACACCGCCGGGAGTGGGCCCCCATCCCAACCCCGAATATCTCAGGAGGGATGAATCCTTCTCAGCTTTAGAAGGGGTAGTGAGATCAGATAAAAAAAAGGGGTGGAGGCTTTGCTGACCTTTGACGGGGTGTGGGGAGTTCTGCGATAGAAGGGTAGGTAGCAATGGCGGGAAGGAGGGAAGGTCTGCACTTGAATGAACAAACGAACTAACGAACCAAGAGTAGTTTATTTTTAGGCCACTTTAACCGGAGTCTCAGGGTTAGAAAATCCACCCTCCCCTCCCGGAACGAAAATGTCTCCTAGTTAGTTTTCATTCTCTCACTTGTTACAACTTGCATTATAAAACTTAGGCTCCCCGCTCCAGGAGCTGGTGGGCTTCTCCAGCTCGGAGAATCCGGGCTGCCTTGTTGGTCGCTGTGTCCCCAGAATTCGGCGAATAGTGGTCGCGACTCCGGGCGCTGCTGGGGGCCCCCAGGCGGTGCTGGGGGCCCAGGGGTGAGGGGCCCCGCACTTCAGCCCAGGCCACGCCCAATCCCCCGCCCCTCCTGTCCCCGCCCCGCCCCGTCTGCCGACAGACTCCGCGGCGCCGCGCAGCCCGCGCCGCCGCCCCCGAGCGCCCAGGTGGGCGGAGTTGCGGATGAGGGGCGGGATGTTTTGGTGGGCGGGGGTCCCGGTGACGGCATCCGCGCGCGCCGCGCTGGGGCTCAGAGCCTGACTGTCTCGCGGCGGGGGACTACACTCACACCGGAGCAGGTGGGTGTGGGCCGGGGAGGGGTGGCGGTCGAGGACCGGGGTGGGAGGGAGGAGGCGCGCGCTTGCCCCTTCCCTGAGCAGGCCTGGACCGGGTGGCACGGTGTCGGCACGCCTGGGGAGCCCTGACCGAGCACGGGGACCTCCCCCATCCTTGCTTACCAGTCTCCTGGAGGTCCGTGTCTGGGCGGGTGGGAGTCTCCCCTTTCCTAAGTCGGGGGCCTGAGGCCGGCCTTCTGGGCCTGGCCAGGTGGAGCTAGCGCCCACGCTGCGAGAGTTGGATTCGCATTTGTAATCACTTCTCCGAACTTTCCGCGAGCTCCTGTCCCGTGCCTGGCGCTTCTGACTCCGGTTCCCCTACCCCGGGCGCCCGACCGCCCCGGTGTTGTCTGGGCGCCTTCGGTGCGCGGAGCACTGTGCCTCGAGCCGGGGTGCGGAGAAGCCGGGACTGCACGGGGCTGGAAAAGCTTTGGGTGAGGGGTGCGCGAAGGCGCCCACAGTATCGCGTGGCAGTTACCGCTGTGGCCCCAGGGCCGGGCACCCAGCAGGCGCTGATGATTGAATGAACGAACGAACCGTTACAGCTGCTGAGAGACGTTAAGTAGTGAAAAATAAAGTGCTGTGACCTGGGGGTGGGGGTAGGGAGTGGTGAGGACTGCGATAAGAGAGGGGAGGAAGGAGATGGGGAAGGTTCCATGGATGAAGATTATTCATCACTATTGGGCAGCTACTAAGCGTCGGACCTTGTGCTGGGTGCTGAAGATGCAGCACGAAGGGGGACAGGAGGGTCCCTGCCTCCCAGCTCCCAGATTGGGACGTGGGGGGGGGGGGGGACGACGGGTAATCTGTCTTTTGCAAGGGAAGGGAGTGGTCAGTAGCTGATGGGAGAACCACAGGGCATTGTGTGTGTGTGTGCGTGTGCGTGTGCAGTGGTGGGAGCACAGAGCAGAGGCCCCTCCCTGGCTCCCTGAAGGTGGGACCAGCCTAAGCCTGGAGGGATGAGGAGTCTTGGGCAACACTGAGTGTGCTGCAGGCGGAGAAAGGTGGGGGTATAGGGGGTAAGTAGTCAAGGTAGGCAGGGCCCATTAAAAGTTTTTTTTTTCCTGTTAAGGTTTTGAATCTCAAGAGCATTAGGGAGTCTCTTTTGGGGGGAGTGTAAATAGGAGAGTGATGTGAGCGCATTTGCATTTCTGAAAAATGCCCCGGTTGCTGCATAGGAAGGTGCAGGGAGGCTGAGGCCAGTGAGGAGGCTGGTAAATGTCATTCCGTTGAGATGTCGGTGGGCAGGATCAGGGCTTTGGTAATAGGATGGAAAGAAGCAGGTGTACTTGATATTTAGAAGATGAGATTGGCAGTATTTGATGGTGGGGGCTTGGTCTCAAGCGGTACGCGGGCCTCTCACTGTTGTGTCCTCTCCCGTTGCGGAGCACAGGCTCCGGACGCGCAGCCGCTCCGTGGCATATGGGATCTTCCCGGACCGGGGCACGAACCCGTGTCCCCTGCATCGGCAGGCGGACTCTCAATCACTGCGCCACCAGGGAAGCCCTGCTTTTTTTTTTAAACATCTTTATTGGAGTATACTTGCTTTACAATGGTGTGTTAGTTTCTGCTGTATAACAAAGTGAATCAGCTATATGTGTACATATATCCCCATATCTCCTCCCTCTTGCGTCTCCCTCCCTCCCACCCTCCCTATCCCACCCCTCTAGGTGGTCACAAAGCACTGAGCTGATCTCCCTGTCCTATGCGGCTGCTTCCCACTAGCTATTTTACATTTGGTAATGTATATATGTCCATGCCACTCTCTCACTTCATCCCAGCTTCTCCTTCCGCCTCCCTGTGTCCTCAAGTCCATTCTCTACGTCTGCATCTTTATTCCTGTCCTGTGCTGACTCTTTTTAAGAAGGTGGAGCAGGGGATGTGAGATGACAAAGGCAGAGACTATGGAAAACCCAATGGGTGTTAGGGAAAAGAGATCCCTGATGTGGTGCTGCTTGTGTGTGTGTCTGTGTGTCTTCCTTCTAGGAGATAGGGTCCCAGGGGAAGGATGCAGCTGGAACACAGAAACCCTTGGATGTTAGGTGGAGGAGTTAGGGCCTTATTTTGCCAGTGATGGGAACCATGAAATGTTACTGTGCAGGATTTTATCGTGGCCCTTGCAGCATCTGGGCATTAGGTTGGGGCACGGAGGATGTTCTGAGTTCTGACCACCCTTCCTTTTAATCCCTGCAAGGTCGGGAGCTGCAGGATCTGGCTCCAGGTCATCTGCAAAGTGAGTCCAGGTGCTGATGGCAAGGGCCTCTTCCTCTCTTCGCAGGGCAGGGAACAGCCTTCCCTCAACATGGGGCTGGAGGCCCAGAGGCTGCCAGGGGCTGAGGAGGCCCCAGTGAGGGTGGCCCTTCGAGTCCGCCCATTGCTGCCCAAGGAGCTGCTGCACGGGCACCAGAGCTGCCTGAGGGTGGAGCCGGGGCACGGCCGGGTCACTTTGGGCCGGGACCGCCACTTTGGCTTCCACGTAGTTCTGGACGAGGACACCGGGCAGGAGGCTGTGTACCAGGCCTGCGTGCAACCCCTCCTCGAGGCTTTTTTTGAAGGCTTCAATGCCACCGTCTTTGCCTACGGTCAGACAGGCTCCGGGAAGACGTACACCATGGGGGAGGCCAGTGTGGGTGAGTGACCCTGGGCCCCCTGCCCTTGTTGAGGGTCCTCAGTTTCTCCTGAATTTCTGCCCTTGCCCTCTTGCTGCCATTCTCTGTTGAAGATGAGGATGCTGGGGGAGGGGGGAGGGGCAGGTTTCCTAAACAGATCTGCAGCCCGGAGTGGGACCAGCTGTGTCAGTGGGCTGGGTCGGGCAGGCAGGAAGAGTCCTTGGAGGTGAGTGACCTTCTCAACTCCATAGAGATGGGATCATGCTGTCTGGCTGTGAGGACCTCACGGGGAGGAAGGGCACGGGAAGTTGGCTTGTCTCTGGAGGTTGTTAGGATGGCTGCTGTGGGTCAGGAATCCATGTTCTAGTCAGAGTGGTTGGAAGGGGAACTGTCCTGGAAGAGATATGCTTTGGCTGCTGCATAGCAGGGAAGCAGGCTGGTTCCATGAGGCTCTGGAGCAGAGTTTTGGGAGTGATGCTTTGGGCCAACTGAAGGAACTTCCCCCTTTTAAAGAGCATGAACTGCTTTATCCTAGGTTTTAAAAGTGTACATGTTTGTTGTGGAAAATTAGGAAAATACAGAAAACACATACACAAAATAAAACTTACTTGATAATTGCCTTTCAGGAATCACTCACCCTGTTAGCATTTCTTGAAAATTAGTATACGTTAAAAAATGGTATTATAGTGTACCCACTCTTTTGTATCCTGTTTTATTTTCTTAACAGTATATCATGAACATTTCTCTGTATCATTAAATATTCTTCAATCAAAAATTTTAATGGCTGCCTGGCATGCCATTGTGAGTATAAGGTAACTTATTTAACCAGATCCCCTTTTTGGATGTTAGGATGGACACTTAGGATGTTTACATTTTTATTAAGTTATGAGGAAGAATATGTTCTGAATATCCTCTTATTACTTCCTTGGGATAAATTCAGGAGGTCCTTTAGATAACTGAGCATAGACTATGGTAATGAGTCTCCAGGAGTAATCAAGCAAAGGGTATCTGACCGCCTGGCAGGGATGTAGTGGAGGGGATGCTTACATCATGAAAGGGATTGGTTGAACCTTGAGAGGTTGCTTCCAACTCTGAAATTCTGCCTGACCACCCTGGGGCATGGCCTGGCTCAGGCTGCCCAGCCCATCCTGGCCTCTGCTGCTGCCTTCTCCACACTGGAGCCCCATCCTCCAGCTGCTGCTAGGGGCTTCTGGGCCTTGTGGGTGTCACATCCAGCTGAAAGCATGGTGGCAGGAGGCCCTGCGGTGTCTCCTCAGCCTCTCTTCACGAGGACGAGCAGGGCATCATCCCACGGGCCATGGCTGAGGCCTTTAAGCTGATTGATGAGAATGACCTGCTTGACTGTCTGGTGCACGTGTCCTACCTGGAAGTGTACAAGGAGGAGTTCCGAGACCTGCTGGAGGTGGGCACCGCCAGCCGTGACATCCAGCTTCGGGAAGATGATCGTGGGAATGTTGGTGAGGAACTCCTGGGTCTTCCACTGGCTGGGAGCGGGATACCTGGCTTGGGGAGGCTTTACCTGCTTAGGGTGGCTTACCTGTCTGGTGGGGGTACATCCTAACTGGGAAACCAAGCTCTGGAAAGTTTTGCTTTCGCTTCCCGTCCCTACTGAGTTCAGTATACATTGGTGTGCCCAGAGTGATTGGCATTGAGGTAAGCGTGGGGAAGCTGGAGCCCCCTCAAGCCCCAGCCAGTATGGGCAGGACCCCCTGGGCATGGGGAAGGGACCCCTGAGTCAGGAAGAGCTTTAGAGGAGCAGCCGTGCTCTGCCTGCTCTCCTGGCTGTCAGTCTCAGGCTGCCCCTGCCCTGGGCTCATGGCCTTCTGTGCCCGCAGTGCTGTGTGGAGTGAAGGAGGTGGACGTGGAGGGCCTGGATGAGGTGCTGAGCCTCCTGGAGATGGGCAATGCAGCACGGCACACGGGGGCCACACACCTCAACCGCCTCTCCAGCCGCTCACACACTGTGTTCACCGTGACCCTGGAGCAGCGGGGGCGCGCCCCCAGCCGCCTCCCCCGACCTGCCGCGGGCCAGCTGCTCATCTCCAAGTTCCACTTCGTGGACTTGGCGGGCTCAGAGAGGGTGCTCAAGACGGGCAGCACAGGCGAGCGGCTCAAGGAGAGCATCCAGATCAACAGCAGCCTCTTGGCGCTGGGCAACGTCATCAGCGCCCTGGGTGACCCCCAGCGCCGTGGCAGCCACATTCCCTACCGGGACTCCAAGATCACCCGGTGAGCCACTGCTGGCCACTGGCCAGAGAAGGGGCCCCAAGAGCCGTGCTAGTCTGTTCTAGCTACTGTCTGGCCTCTGGGGTTGGGGGGAGGCGACTAGGAGATGGGTCCCCATCAGGCGGTTCGAGGTATCCGGCCCATGGGGAAGCACGCCGAGGATCGGACCCGGTTTGGGTTCTGGACCTGGCACGTTGGGGCCCCTAACGCGTCTTGCCTGGCGCCCTCAGGATCCTCAAAGACTCCCTGGGCGGGAATGCCAAGACAGTGATGATCGCCTGCGTCAGCCCTTCCTCCTCGGACTTCGACGAGACTCTCAACACCCTGAACTACGCCAGCCGTGCCCAGAACATCCGCAACTGCGCCACTGTCAACTGGCGGCCTGAGGCCGAGCGGGCGCCCGAGGAGGCAGCCGCTGGCCCGCGGGGGCCGCCTAGACACCGCTCGGAGACACGCATCATCCACCGGGGCCGGCGCGCCCTGGGCCCCACCGCCGCCTCCGCCGCGGCCGCCGCCCGCCTTGGCGCCGAGTGCGCTCGCTACCGGGCCCGCACCGACGCCGCTTACAGCCTCCTGCGCGAGCTACAGGCCGAGCCCGGGCTGCCTGGCGCCGCCGCCCGCAAGGTGCGCGACTGGCTGTGCGCCGTCGAGGGTGAGCGCAGCGCCCTAAGCTCTGCCTCCGGGCCCGACAGCGGCATCGAGAGTGCCTCCGCCGAGGAGCAGGCCATGCAGGGACCCGGCGGACGAAAGGTGGCCAAGGGTCAGGTGTGGCCTAGGGGTGGGGAGGGGATGGGGAAGGAAGAAAGTCTTCATACAGCTAGCTGTGTCCCTGCCCCTTGCTCATTAGCAGAGCACATTGGGGATTCAGAGGCACTTCTGCTGGTGACCTTGATGACTTTCCAATCCTCCGGGTCTCTATCTATAAAATAGGGATAGCATTAGTATCTACCTCCTGGTGATGTAAGGACTGAAGGTGTCACAAGTGCAGGTGAAGGCTAGTTGTTCCTAATAATAGTGATGTTTTTGTTAATGAAAATATGATTAATAATTACAAGAGCTGGCCCAATGGCTTGTGGAGGGGACTGCAGGCCAGGTGGGGTCTCGAGCCCCTGTTGCAGGCGGGGCTTGGAGCAGAGTAGCAAGCCCGGCTAGGGGAACCTCTGGCAGGGCAGGGAGAGGGCTGAGGTATCTCAGGGACAGGCAGGCTTGTCTTGACAGCTCCTGCCCCTGAAGCTTCTCTCCCGGCCCCATAGGAAGATGAGGGGGCACTGCAGCTGCTGGCTCTGCAGAGCCAGGTGGCCCGGCTGGAGGAGGAGAACCGAGACTTTCTGGCTGCGCTGGAGGACGCCATGGAGCAGTACAAGCTGCAGGTGGGGCACCCCCTTCCACAGTGGTGGTGGGGGGCACTTCTGCTGGGAGGTGAAACTGAGCTGAGCCTGTCAGGATGAGAGGAAGTTAGCTGTGTGTGTGTGGGGGGGGCGGGTTCTGGCAGGATGGGTAGAGATACGGGGTGCGCAGTATGAGCAAAAGTGTGGAGGTGAGGAACACATTGGTGCGGGTGGGTGTGCAGGATGGTCATGAGGATGGATAGGAAGTGGGACTGGAGGGTAGCAGAATGAGACTCCAGAGCTGGGCTTTTCCTTTTGTCCCAGGGTAACTGGGTCAGCATTGCTCCTGGCGCCCTCTGGTGGCAGTGAATGGCATGGATATGGAGGGAGGGATAGGATGTGGCAGGGTGGGTGAGTTTGAACCGGAACTGATGCAGTGTGTGTGCGTGGGAGGGACACCAAGAGGTGGTCAGAGGTATTTGGCCCTCCTCCATTTTAGCACAGAGAGGGCAGGGTGGCCTCAGATGTGCTCTTCAGTTTCCTGCACTTCTGCCTCTCAGCATCCCTGCACCCCACCTTTCGCACATCCACGTTGCCCCATCAGCACTTGGACCGTGTCTTGCAGAGCGACCGTCTTCGTGAGCAGCAGGAGGAGATGGCAGAGCTGCGGCTGCGGCTGGAACTGGTGCGGCCTGGCTGGGGGGCCCCAGGGCTCTTGCAGGGCTTTCCTCCTGAGTCCTTTATGCCCCGGCCTCACACGGCCCCCCTGGGGGGTGCCCACACCCATGTGCTGGGCATGGTGCCCCCTGCCTGCCTTCCTGGAGATGAAGTTGGCCCTGAGAATTGGGGAGAGGTGAGGAGGTGGCGTGTCTGCTGGGCCTGTTGACCTGGGCAGGTTCCGGCAGGGGAAGGTGATGCTGGGGAATGTGTCCCTCACCCCATGCTTTCATGGGACCAGCTATGAGATGCCCCTTTCTGGTGTTCCTAGAGGAATGGCCAAAATTTAGGTAGGGCTTCTCAGAAGGATCTGGTGCCAGCATCCCTGGAGTACCTGGGATCGCTCAGAGTGAGGAGGTTATAGAGGGGCTTCTGGCTTCCAGTATGGAGTGGAAAGCTCACATACCTCCAGGGGTGGGGAGCTCATCACCTCCGAGACCACACCCTCTCCATCTTTGGACACGTTTCTTTGCAAGTTCACTCTTTCCTGAGCTCTAATCTGCTCCTCAAGCCTGGTCTCTTGTTTCTAGTTCTGTCACTTGGGGCCTTTCGGACAAAGGCTGCTCCTGCATCTGCCTGAGAGCTCTGGGTCATCTCAGCTCTAAAGGCCTGAGGGACTGAGGAGAGGGAGGACGTGGGTTTGGCAGAAGCCTGTTATGCAGCCCCCCTGCTCTAGCAGGGCGTTGTTGGTGAGATAAAACTTGGTGGAGATGACCTGTATACGAGACAGAAAGGACCAGTTGTCCCCCGAGGAGTGCCAGGTTTGCTATGGGAGCCGGAGCAGGGGTGGAGAGGGGGAAGAGAAGAGGGGGAGAAGAGGAAGGAGCGAGGGAAGAGGGAGGAAGCTCCTGCTCCGACTTGAGACTGGAAAGGCTTCCCAGAAGTGTCATTTGAGCTAGATCCTGAAGGTAAGGTAGGGCTGGAAGAGGTAGAGATGTGAGGAGCATGCAAGGTGGGTGTAGGTGGGAGCAAAGACTTGGTGGTGGGAGATGTCTGATAGAGAATGCCCTAGAAGCTTCCTATCCTGAAACCTGGCATTCCCCTAGCAAGTGACAAATGGCGGGGAGGCTGGAGCCAAGTTGCCGGCAGAGGGAGAGAGGCTGGGAAGTGGCTCTTCAGCTGCATCAGAGGAAGAGGAGGAGGGGGGGGAGGAGGAGCCACCCCGACGGATCCTGCACCCACGCAGGTGAGTGGGACCCACGGCCCACCTGACAAGGACCGGCTCAGGGCCCCGGCTGGGCAGGAGGAGGATCCCACTGGGGTCTGAGGGTGCCCTCACCTGCGTCGCCCTGGCCGGCCCTTGGGGGAGAGCAGGCAGGGACTATGGGCTCTGAATCAGGAGTTCTCGCTGGGGTGAGTGTGCTGAGGGGATGGGCCCAGACCTCCTGGTTCTCAGCCTCCAAGGTGGCCCTCGGTTCCCCCAGCTGCCCTGCACCCTCTAAGCTCAGCTGCTGGCCTCAGAATTCTGCCAGACTGACATCCTGGGGTCACAGTGACCCTGGTGGCCTCTCTTCCCCTCCTGGGCCCAGGAGGTAGCTGGGCTGGGGAGGGGTACAGGCTCCCACTTCTGCCCTCCAGGAATAGGATCAGTAAGGGGAGCCAGAGGATGGGGGCCCTCCCAGGGAGTCCACTCAACAGGAAGGGCCCAGAGCTTCGCCTGGAGGAGCTAGGTGCAACCATCCCGGGGCCCAGAGGTGAGCTGGGTAAGGCACAGAGAGGGTCCTGACCCCTTTTCCCCTTCATGGTCCTGGACTGGCCACCCTGGACAGTCCACACACAACCCCTGGCTGCCGCTGGCCAGGGCATGCCCCACCCCTCCCCCTCCCCTCCCCTCCTCTCTCCCCTCCCCTCCCCTCCTCTCTCCCCTCCCCTCCCCTCCCCTCCCCTCCCCTCCCCTCCCCTCCCCTCCCCTCCCCTCCCCTCCCCTCCCCTCCCCTCCCCTCCCCTCCCCTCCACCCCCGACTGTTAGCTGGGACAGCGGCCCTGACAGTCAGCCTATTACAGTGGTTGGTGGGAGCCAGGCCCTGGTTCGGCCCCACCAGGCCCCTACTGCCATGGCCTCTGAGTGGCGCCTGGCCCAAGCCCAGCAGAAAATCCGTGAGCTGGCCATCAACATCCGCATGAAGGAGGAGCTCATAGGCGAGCTGGTCCGCACAGGTGAGGGGGAGGGCTTTTGGGCTGGCCTCCCACCTGAGGGTGGTTAGGAGCGGGGTCCAGGTGGCATAGGTTCGGTAAACCAGCTCAGTTTCTTCCAGATATGTGACCTTGAGCAGGTAGGATAATGCCTCTGTGCTTCAGTTTTCTCCTCTCTGAAATGGAGATAGTAACTGAACCTGCTTTATAGGTTGCTGAAATGAGCTAATTCAAGTGAAGTGCTTAGGCTGGCTTTCAGGAAGCATTAGTTCTTATTATTGGGTTGGCTGAAAAGTTCGTTCGGGTTTTTAAACGAACTTTTTGGCCAACCCAATATTATTAATCAATTGCTGTGTGTCAGGCACCACACTGGGCACAGAATCTCCTGGTCCTTGGGAGCAAACAGCGTCCCCAAATCATCTACGTCTACTACTGGTGATACTGGTGAACGAGCAGGGGATGATTTTTGGTGGTGACTGGTTGAGCTTTTTAATTTTAATAGTTATAATTTTATTTATTCCAAAATGCACTGGGAACAGTTTCAACTAGACATGAGAGTCCCTGTCACCAGATTTAGCATTTCCAAGCTTTGCTCACATTTGTTTTATCTCTCCCTTTTTTCTTTGCTGAAATATTTTGAAGCAAATCCAGGACAGCATGTCATTTCATCCCTACACCTTTCAGTATGCCTCTTTTTCAGCATTTTAACCAAAATGCCATTAGCACATCTAACAGAATGCCCTCTCAATGCCCAGAGCAGAAGCAGCTTTTCAGCAGTGTCTGTGTGCAGCTCCGGGCTTGTCCACACATTATAATTGCACGTTAGTTCTCTGAAATCTCCCTTCTCTCACCTTTACACAGTCATCCTATAGAATGTTCCAAACTCCAAATGTTCCTGGGTTTTGTCTGTTAGCTTCCTGTGGTGTCATTTAGCTTGTCCCTCTGTCCTCCATATTTCCTACAAATGGAAGTTAGTTCTAGAGGCTTAGTTGCATGCAGGCTCAAGTTACATATTTACTTTAGCATGTGTTAGTTAAAAGTAAAACAAGTAAACCCATATTTTCTCTGGGTCACTGCTATGGATAAGGCTATTTTAAAAAATGTGTCAATTTAAAGAAAAATATTAAGTAAATCACAGTTCTAGGGGTACAGAGTCGTGGCAAAATCCATGTAGGTGTCCAGGGCTGACAGAGGTCTGGAAAAACTCCCAGGGGAACGAACTACAGTGCTCTTCAGCCAGAGGGGCTGTGCTGACACGACCCTCGCCTTTTCTTCCAGGGAAGGCGGCCCAGGCCCTGAACCGCCAGCACAGCCAGCGCATCCGGGAGCTGGAGCAGGAGGCAGAGCGGGTGCGGACTGAGCTGAGTGAAGGCCAGAGGCAGCTGCGGGAGCTTGAGGGCAAGGAGCCCCAGGACGCCAGCGAGTGTTCGCAGCTCCAGGAGTTCCGCAAGAGGGTTGCTGCTGCTCAGAGCCAAGTGCAGGTACTGACCTGTCCGGACCCTGGTGGTGGTGGTTGCAGCCTCCCAGGCTGGGGTCCTGGGATCAAGACATGTGAGCCCTGGAGCCCAAGCTCACTGTGGAACCTGTGGGTGCTCAGGCCCTCATGCCCCAGCCCCGGCTGGTGGCACTAACACCCTCCTGGTCTCTCAGGGTGAGGCTGGCATTAGATAGAAGCTGGCGGTGCTGGGAGTCGGCTCAGCTTTAAACACAGCAGAGGCAGGGAGGTGGGGCCTGCCCGAAGACCATCTAGGAGACCAGTGAGGGTGAGGGGTGGGCATCGGGAGAAACCAGCCTTCCCTCCTGCAGCTCCCCCTGCCTCCCTCCATCTGTTCTCCATTTACCAACCTCTCCAAACCATCATCCCTCTGTCTGTCCACCCATCAGTCCATGTGTCTATCTAATCCATCCATCCGATTGTCCTTTTATCAGTTGGTATGACTAACTGTCCATTTATGTGTCTATTCATTTGTCTTTCTATTCCCCTTGATGGACCCTTGCATTATCTGTCCATCCTGTTTTTTACCTTTATATGATCCCATCATCTGTCCACCCACCCTGCCATCCATTCTTCTTTGCAGCTGTCCATCCATTATTCATTCCTTCTTTTCTCAGTTCAGGTGTCCAAGAGACCGTACAGTAGAGTGATTAAGAGCACAGGTTCTGGAGCCTTGACTGCTTGGGTTTGAATCCCAGCTCTGCCATTTACTAGCTATGTGTCTTTGGTCAAGTTTCCTAGCCTCTCTGTGCCTCAGTTTCCTAATCTGTTAAGTAGGAAGCCTTTAAAACCTTTTCATCAGATTGTTAGGATCATTTAGTATACTGAGAGCACTTGATGTAGCGCTTCGTACGTAATAAGCGTCGTAGTATCTTGACATTCTTATAATTTTGATATTTTAATTAGTCCGTCATCCATCTGCCTGTTTTCCCTTCTGTCTGTCCCTCTATGCGCCGTTCTTCTGTCCTGCCTGCCCTTGTTGAGTGCCCGGCACCATGCCAGGCTCTCGGCAGCCCCCACGCGTGGCGCAGCAGAGGCTGTGTTGGTCCCAGGTGCTGAAGGAGAAGAAGCAGGCGACAGAGCGGCTGGTGTCGCTGTCGGCCCAGAGCGAGAAGCGGCTGCAGGAGCTGGAGAGGAATGTGCAGCTCATGCGGCAGCAGCAGGGGCAGCTGCAGAGGCGGCTTCGTGAGGAGACAGAGCAGAAGCGGCGCCTGGAGACAGAGATGAACAAGCGGCAGCACCGTGTCAAGGTCGGGTGCTTGGGCGGTGGGGTGCCTGTGTCCCAGCCAGGAGGCCAGGCGGGGCACACAGCCGGGGGAGCACTTACGGCCACGTGACCTTATAAAGCGGCTCACTTGGCTTCCCTGAGTTTGATTTTTTACTTGAAAATGAGGAGAGTTATGGGAAACTCAGGGCTAGGGTGAGAATTCAGTAGGATGAATTATATAAGGGGACTGGCGTCTTGTAAATGTTTGCTTCTGTTTGCGGGTCCCCAGCGAGACCTGGGGGTGGCGAGGCTGGGGGTTGCTGCGCAGGGCTGTCTTGGGAGCAGGGTAGGCACTCCTTTGGGCTTGGGGGATCACAGGCTCTGGGAGGATGCGGGTACCACTCACGGCCCTGCCCACTGAGCTTCTCACCCTGCACATCCCCAGGAGCTGGAGCTGAAGCACGAGCAGCAGCAAAAGATCCTGAAGATCAAGACAGAAGAGATTGCGGCATTTCAGAGGAAGCGGCGCAGCGGCAGCAATGGCTCTGTTGTCAGCCTGGAGCAGCAGCAGGTGGGGCCTGGGCTGAGCCTGCACCCCCAGGGGCACCCACAGCCTGGCTGGGCAGCCTGGCCAGTTGCTAGAGTCCCCGGGGGGGTCAGATGGTGGGTACACCATTCTCCCCACCTGACCCGGGTGGCCGCCTGCACCACCCACGCAGCCAGAGGTGAGAGCTGAGTTCCCTCCCCGCCTCCACTGTCCCTCAGAAGATTGAGGAGCAGAAGAAGTGGCTGGACCAGGAGATGGAGAAGGTCCTACAGCAGCGGCGGGCGCTGGAGGAGCTAGGGGAGGAGCTCCACAAGAGGGAGGCCATCCTGGCCAAGAAGGAGGCCCTGATGCAGGAGAAGACAGGGCTGGAGAGCAAGCGCCTACGGTCCAGCCAGGTGAGGTCCTGCCAGGTGAGGCCCTACCCGATGAGGCCCTGCCACGGGAGGCCCTGCCAGGTGAAGTCCAGCAAGGAGAGAGCCTGCCAGTTGAGTTTCTGCCGGGTGAGGTCCTGCCAGGTGAGATTCCATCAGGTGAGGTCCTTCCAAGTGAGATCTCTCCAGTTGATAACACTGCCAGGTGAGTTCTAGACAGGTGCGGTTCTTCTAGGTGACGTCCCTGCCAGGTAAGTTCCAGCCAGGTCAGGCTATATCCTATGGATCTCTCAAGAATTCTAGGGCTTTAGGGTGTCTGTGATGCAGGTGCTGCTGTGTGGGTAGAAGAACCTCTCCAAGTATCTATCCCACAATTCATTTTACCTCATTAACCACCTGCTCTGGACTGTGCAGGCAGAACAGGGAACCCCAGGTATGGAGAGGTGGTATGGCCAGAGAGGAAGAGCCTTCACTGGCACTGGAGGCAGACGAACCTGGCCCCACCCAGCTTTGCTAGGCTTCATTGCCTCCTCTTGAGCAGGAAGCTTCTGAGCCATACCTTCCTCCTCTGTCAGATGGAATCACAGTGTGGTCATGAGGATCAGAGAAGGCGTATGTCACACACAAAGCCCAGAGCCTGTTCCAGGAGCGGGTGCTCAGGCTAGATTCCCACAGGGTTCCAGACTCACTTCTGCCCTCATGGAGTCCAAGAGGATTCAGCTGGATTATCTGGAACTTCCCTCGGCCACTAGAGCCCTTACTTCCTCCCACATCAGGTTCCCAGAAGGGCCTTTGGGATTTGGCCACTGATTCCCCATAATTCCCATCGCAGGCTGGAGTCACGTCATCGCCGTAACAGGCCACCACCGTCCCGCTCTGTTTCTGCCCGGGTTGTTCCCTCCTTGTCAGGACTGCCCTTTCCTCAACTTGTCTGTATCCTCCTTCCAGGCCGTCTCTGGGGGCCCCTCTTCAGAGGCTCGGGTCCCATAGGTGCCCACTCCCTGGCTTATGCAGAGCTGAGAGGCCTCCCGCGGAGCAGCACTCCTCAGCATCCCGTGGTGGGGCTGGGCCATCCCTGTTGCCCTGGGGAGGATGGGGCCTGCTTCTTCCCTAATCGCTAGCTGTGCCACCCACAGGCCCTCAACGAGGACATTGTGCGTGTGTCCAGCCGGCTAGAGCACCTGGAGAAGGAGCTCTCCGAGAAGAGCGGGCAGCTGCGGCAGGGCAGCGCCCAGAGCCAGCAGCAGATCCGTGGGGAGATCGACGCCCTGCGCCAGGAGAAGGACGCGCTGCTGAAGCAGCGGCTGGAGATTGACGGCAAGCTGAGGCAGGGCAGCCTGCTGTCGCCTGAGGTGCGCCCCGCAGGCTGGCCCTGGCTGCCTGCTCCACGCTGGGTGCGGGCCTTGCTGCTTTTGGACGCGCACGCGTTCCTCCCGGGTGTTAGCCCACCAAGAACGCACAGAATTGGCACTCCCCCCCACCGCTCCAGCCCCCATGTCTGGGACACACGTCTGGGGCCTGGCTGCCCTCGGTCCCGCCCAGCTGGACTCTGGACTCGTTCCGCGTCCTGCAGCACGTTGACCTCGTGTATGTATCACGTGCTCACACCTCTCAACTCCCTAACGTGGGATGAGAGTTGGGACCATGTCAGCACACCTCAGCCACACAGGTTTGCCCTCCTGACAGCAGAGAAAGCCCATGTTAAGAGCAGTGGACCTCAGCAGATCCTGGGTGCCTCTGTGGTCCCAGCACGCCTTCCCTTCAGTGCAGGGTCTCCCGAGTGCAGGTCACGCCAGAGGCCACGTGCTCCAGAGGGCAGCCTCTTGGCGAGCCCCAGCCTCCCGTACCCCCCTGGGCTGAGGCTGAGATGGAAGTGTCCCTGTTTCTCCCGTAGTGGCCAGGGGCCCCTCTCTCCATGTGCTGACTCTGCGCTAGGAGGAGGGGACACGTACGGGCTGAGTCATGGCTGCGTGTGACTTGTTCAGGGAGCGGGCGTTCCGTGGAGCAGGAAGCCAGCGCTCCACCTCCACACGTCCCATGTCCCCGCAGGAGGAGCGGACGCTGTTCCAGCTGGACGAGGCCATCGAGGCCCTGGATGCTGCCATCGAGTACAAGAACGAGGCCATCACGTGCCGCCAGCGGGTGCTGCGGGCCTCGGCCTCCTTGCTGTCCCAGTGCGAGATGAACCTCATGGCCAAGCTCAGCTACCTCTCATCCTCGGAGACCAGAGCCCTACTCTGCAAGTACTTTGACAAGGTGGGTCACTGGCCCACGAGCCCCTGACTCCTCCTTCTGGAACTCAGTGGGAGAAGGTTGATGATGTTGGTGGCTAGTTGGCCAAATACCTGCTGCCCCTGATTGAGGATCCCCTGGGTGAAGGGAGCCGGCACTGGGGCTGAGCCTGGCTGGGCCTTGGGACAGGTGGTGACGCTCCGAGAGGAGCAGCACCAGCAGCAGATTGCCTTCTCGGAGCTGGAGATGCAGCTGGAGGAGCAGCAGAGGCTGGTCTATTGGCTGGAGGTGGCTCTAGAGCGGCAGCGCCTGGAGATGGATCGCCAGCTGACCCTGCAGCAGAAGGAGCATGAGCAGAACATCCAGCTCCTCCTCCAGCAGAGTCGAGGTGAGGCCCAGGCCTGCCGCAAAGGCCGTGGTGACTGCTGCCTGCCCATAGCCCCTTGCCACCTGTTTCTGCCTTTTCCCTCCAGACCACCTTGGTGAAGGGTTAGCAGACAGCAAGAGGCAGTATGAGACCAGAATTCAGGCTCTGGAGAAGGAGCTGGGCCGCCACATGTGGATCAACCAGGAACTGAAACAGAAGCTCAGTAGTTTGAATGCTGCGGGCCAGAGCAGGGGTAATTGTTATGTGCTGTCACCAAGCTGGCCAATGCTTTGCCCTGACGTCAGGTTTTCTTTGTTTTGGAGAAAGCTTAGAAACCACTCTAACTTCAGCTCTTGGATCATTTCACATGTTGCTTATTGCACTGGGGCATTGGAAAGCTAGGACTTCAGGAAGGTGCTGCTACTCCATTTCTGACAAGGATGTTGTTATTCCCAGTGACAGGTGGGGAGAAGAGGACCCTGTGCCCGGAGAACAGACAAGCCCCTGGAAGTGAAGACGAGCCCCACCCGGCACCTGAGCCTCTGTGGCAGGCCCCCGTCACTGAGGGTGTGCCCCGCGCCCGTGAGGAGATGCGGGACTTGGTACATGCCCCGTTACCATTGACGTGGAAACGCTCGAGCCTGTGCAGCGAGGAGCAGGGTTCCCCTGAGGAGCTACGGCAGCGGGAGGCCGCTGAACCCTTGGTGGGGCGGATGCTACCTGTGGGTGAGATGGGTCTGTCCCGGAACCTCGGGCCCTTGCCCAAGCCCCGGCGGGAACTGCGAAGGACCAGCCCAGGGATGATTGATGTCAGAAAAAACCCCCTGTAGGCTCTTGGGGCAGAGCTGGGCTTGGAGGGAGATGTGGAGCCTGCTGAAAGTTGTGATGTCAATGCTCCCTTCTGGGAAGGAGTCCTTACCTCAAACTCTAAATCAGGTCCTGACTTTTCTAATTGGAGTCAACAAATTTGGGCTACAGCCCAGAACTGTTTAAAAAAGATGCAGATTCCTACCATTCATTTCCTTTAAGCTGCAATACCCAATTGCTACCTTCTGGCTTTTTAAAAAATTTTTATTTCATATTAGAGTATAGGTGATTTACAGTGTTGTGTTAGTTTCAGGTGTCCAGCAAAGTGATTCAGTTATACATATATCCATTCTTTTTCAGATTCTTTTCCCATATAGGTTATTACAGATTATTGAGTAGAGTTCCCTGTGCTATACAGTAGGTCCTTGTTGATTATCTATGTTATATATAGTAGTGTGTATATGTTAATCCCAAAATCCTAATTTATCCCTCCCCTTACCTTTTCCCTTTGGTAACTGTAAATTTGGTTTCAAAGTCTGTGAGTCTGTTTCTGTTTTGTAAATAAGTTCATTTGTATCATTTCTTTAGATTCCACATATAAGTGATATCATATGATATTTGTCTTTGTCTGACTTACTTCACTTAGTATGATAATCTCTAGGCCCATCCATGTTGCTGCAAGTGGCATTATTTCATTTTTTTATGGCTGAGTAATATTCCATTGTATATATGTGCCATGTCTTTATCCATTCCTCTATTGATGGACATTTAGGTTGCTTCCATGTCTTGGCTATTGTAAATAGTGCTGCAATGAACATTGTGGTGCATGTATCTTTTCAAATTATGGCTTTCTCTGGATATATGCCTAGGAGTGGGATTGCTGGATCATATGGTAGCTCTATTTTTAGTTGTTTAAGGAACCTCCATAATGGTTGTGTCAATTTATATTCCCACCAACACTGTAGGAGGGTTCCCTTTTCTCCACACCCTCTCCAGCATTTATTGTTTGTAGACTTTTTAATGATGGCATTCTGACTGGTGTGAGGTGATACTTCATTGTAGTTTTGATTTTTATTTCTCTGAACATCTTTTCATGTGCGTTTTGGCCATCTGTATATCTTCTTTGAAGAAATGTCTGTTTAGCTGTTCTGCCCATTTTTTGATTGGGTTGTTTGTTTTTTTTTATATAGAGCTGCATGAGCTGCTAGTATATTTTGGAGATTAATCCCTTGGTGGTCACTTTGTTTGCAAATATTTTCTCCCATTCTGTGGGCTGCCTTTTCATTTTGTTTATGGTTTCCTTTGCTGTGCAAAAGCTTTTAAGTTTAATTAGGTCCCATTTGTTTATTTTTATTTTCATTACTCTGGGAGGTGGATCCAAAAAGATATTGCTGTGACTTATGTCAAAGAGTGTTCTGCCTATGTTTTCCTCTAAGAGTTTTATAGTATCCAGTCTTACATTTAGGTCTTTAATCCATTTTGAGTTTATTTTTGTGTATGGTGTTAGAGAATGTTCTAGTTTCATTCTTTTATTAATGTGTGTATCTGTCCAGTTTTCCCAGCACCACTTATTGAAGAGACTGTCTTTTCTACATTGTATGTCCTTTCCTCATTTGTTGTAGATTAATTGACCATAGGTGCATGGGTTTATTTTGGGGTTTTCTATCCTGTTCCATTGATGTATGTGTCTGTTTTTGTGCTAGGACCATACTGTTTTGATTACTGTAGCTTTGTAGTATAGTCTGAAGTCAAAGTGCCTGATTCCTCCATCTCTATTTTTCTTTCTCAGGATTGCTATGGCTATTTGGGGTCTTTTGTGTTTCCATACAAATTTTAAAAAATTTTTGTTCTAGTTCTTTGAAAAATGCCATAGGTAATTTGATAGGGATTGCACTGAATCTGTAGATTGCCTTGGGTAGTATAGTCATTTTGACAGTGTTGATTCGTCCAATCCAAGAACATGGTATATCTTTCCAACTGTTCGTGTCATCTTCAATTTCTTTCATCAGCATCTTATAGTTTTCAGAGTACAGGTCTTTTGCCTCCTTAGGTAGGTTTATTCCTGGGTATTTTATTCTTTTTGTTGCAATGGTGAATGGAATTGTTTCCTTAATTTCTCTTTCTGATCTTTCATTGTTAATATATAGGAATACAAGAGATTTCTGTGCATTAATTTTGTATCCTGCAACCTTACTGAGTTCATTGATGAGCTCTAGTAGTTTTCTGGCAGTATCTTTAGGATTTTCTATGTATAGTATCATGTCATCTGCAAACAGTGACAGTTGTACTTCTTTTCCAACTTGGGTTCCTTTTATTTTTTTTCTCTGATTGCTGAGGCTAGGACTTCCAAAACTATGTTGAATAAAAGTGGCAAGAGTGGCTATCCTTGTCTTGTTCCTGATCTTAGTGGAAATGCTTTCAGCTTTTCACCATTGAGAATGATGTTAGCTGTGTGTCTGTCATATGTCATATTTTAATTCTTTATTATGTTGGGATAAGTTCCCTCTAGGCCCACTTTCTGGAGAGTTTTTTTTTTTATCATAAATGGGTGTTGAATTTTGTCAAAAGCTTTTTCTGCATCTACTGAGATGATCATATGGGTTTTATTCTTCAGTTTGTTCATGTGGTGTATCACACTGAGTGATTTGCAGATATGGAAAAGTGCTTGCATCCCTGGTATATATCTTACTTGATAATGGTGTATGATCCTTTTAATGTATTGTTGGATTCTGTTTGCTAGTATTTTGTTGAGGATTTTTTTATCATCAGTGATATTGGCCTGTAATTTTCTTTTTTTGTGGTATTTTTGTCTGGTTTTGGTATCAGGGTGATGGTGGCCATATAGAATGAGTTTGGGAGTGTTCCTTCCTCTGCAATTTTTTGGAATAGTTTCAGGAGGATAGGTGTTAACTCTTCTTTACATGTTTGATAGAATTCACCTGTGAAACCATCTGGTCCTGGACTTTTGTTTGTTGGAAGTTTTTAAATCACAGTTTCAATTTCAGTACTTGTGACTGGTCTGTTTATATTTTCTATTTATTCCTGGTTCAGTCTTAGAAGGTTGTACCTTTCTAAGAAGTTGTCCATTTCTTCTAGAATGTCCATTTAATTGGCATATAGTTGCTTGTAGTAGTCTCTTATGGTCCTTTGTATTTCAGTGGTGTCAGTTGTAACTTCTTTTTCGGTTCTAATTTTATTGATTTGAACCCTCTCCCTTTTTTTTCTGATGAGTCTGGCTAAAGTTTTATCAATTTTGCCTGTCTTTTCAAAGAATGAACTTTTAGTTTTATTGATCTTTTCTATTGTTTTCTTTGTTTCTATTTCATTTATTTCTGCTCTGATTGTGATGATTTCTTTCCTTTTACTAACTTTGGGTTTTACTTGTTCTTCTTTCTCTAGTTGCTTTAGGTATAAGGTTGGGTTGTTTGAGAATTTTTTGTTTCCTGAGGTAAGATAGCATTGCTATAAACTTCCCTCTTAGAACTGCTTTTGCTGTGTCCCATAGGTTTTGGATCATCGTGTTTTTGTTGTCATTTGTCCCTAAGTATTTTTTGATTTCCTCTTTGACTTCTTCAGTGATCCATTGGTCGTTTAGTAACATTGTTTAGCTCCATATGTTTGCACTTTTCTACAGGTTTTTTTTTTTTTCCTGTAATTGATTTCTAATCTCATAGTGTTGTGGTTGGAGAAGATGCTTGATACGATTTCAATTTTCTTAAATTTATGGAGGCTTGCTTTGTGGCCCAGCATATGATCTATCCTGGAGAATGTTCCATGCATACTTGAGAAGAATGTGTATTCTGCTGCTTCCAGATGGAATGTTCTGTAAATATCAATTAAGCCCATCAGGTCTAATGTGTCCTTTAAGGCCTGTTTCCTTACTAATTTTCTGTCTGGGTGATAATGTCCATTGATGTAAATGGTGTGTTAAAGTCCCCCACTATTATTGTGTTAATGTCAGTTCCTCCTTTTATGGCTGTTAGCATTTGCCTTAAATGTTGAGGTGCTCCTATTTTGTAGGCATATATATTTATAATTGTTATATCTTCTTGGATTGATCCCTTGATCATTATGTAGTGTCCTTCTTTGTCTCTTGTAACAGTATTTATTTTAAAGTCTATTTTGTCTGAGTATTGCTACTCCAGCTTTCTTTTGATTTCCATTTGTATGGAATACCTTTTTCCATCCCCTCACTTTCAGTCTTTATCTGTCCCTAGATCTGAAGTGGGTCTCTTGTAGACAGCATATATATGAGTCTTGTTTTTGTATCCATTCAGCCAGTCTATGCCTTTTGGTTGGCTCATTTAATCCATTTACATTTAAGGAAATTATCAATATGTATGTTCTTATTGCCATCATGTTTTGGATTTGTTTTTGTAGGTCTTTCTTCTTCCCTTCCTCTTTTGTTCTCTTCTCTTGTGATTTGATGACTATCTTTAGTGTTGTGTTTGGATTGCTTTTTCTTTTTGTCTGTGTATCTATTGTAGATTTTTGGTTTGCAGTTACTGTGAGGTTTTGATATAGCAGTCTATATATATACAAGATTGTTTTTAGTTGCTGGTCTCTTAATTTCAAATGCTTTTCCAATATCCTGCATTTATATTCTCCTCACAGTGATGGTTTTGATATCATATTTGTGTGTGGATGATTTTCTACCTTTTCAGTATATTTGTCTTTACTGGTGAGCTTTCCCATTTGTAATATTCTTGTTTCTAGTTGTGGCCTTCTTTTCTGCCTCAGTAAGTTCCTTTAGCATTTGTTGTAAAGCTGGTTTGGTGGTGCTGAATTCTGTTAGCTTTTGCTTGTCTGTAAAGCTTTTCATTTCTCCGTCAAATCTGAACGAGAGCCTTGCTGGGTAGAGTTAAGAGTATTCTTGGTTGTAGGTTTTTCCCTTTCATCACTTTAAATAAATTATGCCACTTCCTTGTGGCCTGCAGTTTCTGCTGAAAAATCAGCTGAAACTCCCTTGCATGTTGTTTGTTGCTTTTCTCTTGTTGCTTTTAATATTTTCTCTGTTTTTCATTTATGTCAGTTTGATTAATATGTGTCTCAGCGTGTTCCTGCTTGGTTGCTTTTAATATTTTCTCTGTTTTTCATTTATGTCAGTTTGATTAATATGTGTCTCAGCGTGTTCCTGCTTGGGTTTATCCTGATGGGACTCTCTGTGCTTCCTGGACTTGAGTGTTTCCTTTCCCATGTTAGGGAAGTTTTCAGCTATTATCTCTGCAAATATTTTCTCAGACCCCTTTTCTCTTCTCCTTCTGGGACCACTATAATGCAAATGTTGGTGCATTTAATGTTGTCCCAGGCTCTGAGACTGTCCTCATTTCTTTTCATTCTTCTTTCTTTATTCTCTTTCACAGCAGTAATTTCCACTAATCTGTCTTCCAGCTCACTTATTCGTTCTTCTGTCTCATTCTGTTATTGATTCCTTCTAGTGTATTTTTCGTTTCAGTTATTGTTCATCTCTGTTTTTTAAAGTTTCTAGCTCTTTATTAAACATTTCTTGTATCCTTTCAGTATTGTGCCTCCATTCTTTTTCTGAGATCTTGTTATCTTTACTATCGTTACTCGGAATTCTTTTTCAGGGTGATTGCCTATCTCCACTTCACTTAGTTGTTCTTCTGTGGTTTCATCTTGTTCCTTTGTCTGGAACATATTTCTGTGCCGTCTCATTTTGTCTAACTTTGTCTGTGGTCTCCATTTCTCAGGCTGCAGGATTTTAATACTTGGTACTGGTACCTACCTGCTGGTGGGTGAGGTTGGTCTAAGAGTCTTGTGCAGGCTTCCTGGTGGGAGGGACTGGTGCCTGCCCACTGGTGAGTGGAGCTGGGTCTTGTCCCTCAGGTGGACAGAGCCATGTCAAAGGGTGTTTATAGGCTATTGGCTCTGGATGACTTTAGGCAGCCTGTTTGCTGATGAGTGGGGCTGTGTTCCCACCCTATTGGTTGTTTGGCCTGAGGCATCCCAGCACTGGAGCCTGCAAGCTGTTGGGCAGGGCCAGGTCTTGATGGCCAAATGGCAACCTCTGGGAGAGCTCACACCAATGAGTGTTGCCTGGGGTATCCACTGCTAGTGTCGTTGTCCCCACAATGGGCCACAGCTGACCCCCACCTCCCCAGGAGATCCTCTAAGATCCACAGGTAGGTCTGGTCCAAGCTGTAATGGAGTTACTGCTTTGTCCTGGGCCCCAGTGCTTGTGAACATTTTGTGTGCTAAGAATGGAGTCCCTGTTTCCCCCAGTCCTGTGGAGCTCCTGTACTCAAGTCTAGCTGGCCATCAAAGCCAAATGCTCTGGGGGCTCCTTCTCCCAATGCCAGACCCCCAGGCTGGGGAGCCTGACGTGGGACTCAGAACTCTCACTTATGTGGGAGAAACTCCACAGGTATGGGATTTGATTATATCACTAATGTGCCCCTCCTCCTGTCTTGTGGCTTCTTCTTGGTCTTTGGGTGTAGAATATCTTGTTTGGTAGGTTCAAGTCTTTTTTGTTGATGGTTGTTCAGCAGTCAGTTGTGATTTTGGTGTTTTCGTGAGAGGAGGTGAGCTCAAGTCCTACTCTGCCATCTTGTCTCTCTCCTTCTGCCACCTTTTGGCTTGAGTTTCAGAAGGATGATTCTAGTCTCACGCTGATGTGTGTGCTGTTGGTTCTGAAGTTCAGCCAAGGCTTGTCACAGAACAGTCAATGGCCACAGGGTTGTGGTTTAAATGGTCTTATGTATATTGGGGGTGGGGGGACTGAAAAGCTTAGTAGTATAAAGATTTTCGAAAACCATTTTAAAATAAATGACAGTAATCTCTGGAGGGAGAAATGGGAGTTTTCACTTAGTTTGATTTACAAGAAGATCATAGTAAGACTCAGGTTTGGGAACAGAACAACAGGCTTCAAAGTTTTTCAGAGACCATGAGACCATTGAATCAGCTGTTAGCGAAGCTCCTGGCCAAGACTTGACAGCACACTGGTCCACTGGGTGCTCTGGGCATATCCACGACTCAGGTGAGTCTCCCTGTGAATGGTGGGAACTGTGCCAGGGACTAGCCGACTCTCGGGGCAGACCTTGAGATGTGGCTGCTCCAGAAACCACTAGAGCTGGACCATGGTCACATTTAACCTCAGGCTGGAATGTTATACAGAAATGCACTGAATGCCAAGTAGCTAGAGATGATTTTATTGTTACACAGGGAATGCAAAAGATTTATTCTGCCCCCATGCCAGTCTTCTGTTTGGTGGATGCTGCTTCCATCTCCAGGCACTGCCTCTGTCTTGGGCTCCTGGCCTATAGCAGCTCTGTGAGGGACCGATGTGTAGGGGTCCTTCTCCCATTTCGTAAGTGAAGCAGAGTGGTCTGAACTTGCCATGGTCACAGCTGGGGTGGGGTGGAATCGGATCCTGATCTTAACAGTTCCTTGTCTGGTTCCTGACTCCCAGGCTGCCTCTGAGTTACACCACCAGCTATACCACCTTACTAAGGGCAGGGCAGGCATTGTGGGTTAGGGCTGGGCTTGGAGGTGGACAGACTCCACAAGGGGGATTTGAAAAGTTGAAGGCATTCACGTGGGAATCTGAAAGCTGATCATGGTAAAGGAGGCTTGGGACCAGGCCCCAGTTTCTTTATGCCCATGGGGACCTGGCTGACCTCACCTTCATGTTTTAAATTTCCTAAGTTCCATTAAGCCTTGGTTATTCCTGTTTCTGTGCAGCAAACTGAGGGTTACATATGATGAGCAGACCAGTAGGGCCCTGGCTCAAATGAACTGAGTTTCTGGGTACATTACTAAGAATTCTTTTAAGATACATATCTGGAATTCCTTGTACATCCAGAGAAAACTGCTGTCAGAACACTTCTGTTAAGAAGTGCGGTAGCTCTGGGCAAGCTCAGTAGTGTTTGTAGTTATAAGTCCCCCAACCAGTTCCATCCTAACTAGCTAATCAGCTTCTTCCGTATGTAAGTTCTGCTGATGGGACGTCTCCTGGAGAATGCTCGGCTGAAAGGAGAGTCTTCTGCCGTGGGGGAGAATACATCCACATCCTCATCTAGAAAAAGGCAGAAGGACTTAGCATACAGGAAGTAACTGAGAACAGAACAAAAGAAAATGGGTTTCTACTGCAGAGGGTTACACGTTAAGATGGACTTAAAACCAGCATTGCTTGTAGGTTCTCTTCTCCCACAGACACACTACCTATACTTTTTCAAGGCCCTCCGCCCTTACTGTCAGCATGGAGCTGACAGCAACAAGTAATTGTGAAAACACAGAATACCTGTGGTACTGCAGTTTGATACTATGCAGTTCTTTTTGTCTCAGATCTGTGGCAGTTTTGCTGTTTTGCATGATTTCTATCATGGTCTTGAGGGAAGAGAGCCACTGAAGAGCCCCACCTCCTGCACCCTGCTGCAGTTCTAGCAGAAGGAGGAAACCTCTCTAACCAGTGCAGCTAACAGGGTGAATCCCGTTCTTTCCAGGTGGGGTCGAGGGGAATCCTAGGGTCTGAAGGCTGATTATAATAGCCAGTCCGTTCTCAGACTGAATGTATGGAAACACAGGGGTATAACCCCCGAGGGGAAATGGCTGGCTCTGCACACACCACCTACCACTCGTGCTGCTTTCCCCTCAGATCCCAGTGACCACAGACGAGCAGGAAGTGATTGTGTGCCAGTTTCTGTCACTGTCTTCAAGAAGCTGAAGTAATTTGGTAGGATATTGAGGGGTTTTTTGGTTCAAATACACATAAGTTCTAAAGTGGTATTTCTCTGGGAAGGGCACATGACACTGCAGGGATAAAACCATCCCAAACTGTGGCAGTCCCTACGACTCCTGCAAGATGCAAGTGCCTGAAAACCCCGAGCTAGCTTGGGAGAGCTAACCAAAGGATAGAAGATTGATCCTGGTAACATCTCTAGGACCTTCAACAAATTACCTCTGGTGTCTTTACACTGAGAGGAGGGTGCCTTCCCGTGGAACAGCAGTGGAGAGTGGGTCAGCGCCTGCAGACCGCTGGCAGAGAGGCAGCTCCACACGGCACAGCCGGGAGGCGGGGTGGCACCTGCAGCAACGGCACAGTCAGCACAGCCCGCAGCCCTCACAAGGAAGCCCCAGCCTTCCCAGTAGGCGTCTCTGCAGTGCCTCCTGACCAACACACCCGACAGAGCTGCACGGGGCCAACTCACCTGAAACAAACACCTCGTCGCCTGCCGTGGAGGGGAGCTGTCGCACACCCGTGCCTGGAGACCTGTCTTCACTCTTACCGACTTGGGAGTCTCCTCTCTGCTTGTCACAGACTCTTTTGGTTTGACACTCAGCCTCCTCCTTGGCAGAAAGGAGTCTCTTCCGAGATCCCAACCCAAACTGTCCCCAGGAGAAGGCTTCCTCAGCCTTAGGCTCACTGTCCCTGGGAGGTGACTGGTCTGGCAGCTGACACACCCCCTCGAGCTCAAAATCCCCCAAGATGGGGGTCTTGGTGATGCTGAGTTCAAGGCCTCGCTCCTTCCCCTCCGGCTCCAGCAGCGACACTCCCCCAGGAAGGTCTGTACCGCCCTCGCTCCTCCCAGCAGAGCAGCTGAGGCTGCAGTCCACTGCCCTCTTCCGGCGGGGCCAGTCTTTAATTGTGTCAGGAGTTGTCTTCCCGCTGTGCTTGGGGGATGGTGTCCAAGGAACCCCAATTTCTGTCTGAAATGGAGAGGGGGTACTAGATGGGCAGCGGGTGGGGGTACAGGACTGGCAGATATAGGTCTGTCCCCCGCTCTTGCCGGGGGTGCCGTGTGAGGGGCGAAGGCAGGGGGGCGACAGGTAGGTGGCTTCGGGTTTGCCTGAGGACTTGCTGGCCCTGGGCACGCCGAGACCAGGGAGGCAGCTCTCCTCTCCCAGAGAGCTCTCCTCCTTTCGCAGAGGCTCAGCTTCTGACAGACAGCTGGGGTCTATCTTTTTAATTCGAAGCTTGGGAAGGCCAGAAGCTTGCATCTCCAGCTCAACCTCATAGGTCTGTGGGCTGGTAGAGGCTCTGGAGGGCCAGGCTGACGCCTGCAGATTCTCTAGTTGGGCAGCAGCCTGGCGCTGCTTCCTGTCTGCAGTGCAGCGCAGGTCGTAGCAGGGTGTCAGGGGAGAGCTGGGCCCAGAGGAAGGAGAAGAGGGAGGAATCCCAGGGTTACACAGAGACGGCTTCTCATAAGTACCCATCCTTGACCCCTCACCTTCTTCCACTGGTGAAATGTTGCTTTTTAAGTTATCACTGCTATGGTGCTCAGCAGCTTCATCCAGGAGAGTGAGATACTCCGAGTCTCTTGCAATAAGCAAAGGAGAGGATGTATGCCAGTGACTCCCAAAGCCAGTCCCAGGGTAACTATGTCTTTCAGGAGGAGATGGAGGAGAGAGGGTCGCTTCCTTCTGGTTCTTTCTAGCATCTGTGATGGCAGCTGGGTTGTCAGTTGTGGCAACTCTGAGAACAGCAGAGCTGTTAGGCTGGCCCTCCTGGAAGTCTCCTTCTGTTTTAGAAGTCTTATTATGCCTTTTCCCAATTTTAGAAGGGGGTGGAGGCGGTAGGAGGTCAGATCTAGCTATCTGTGAGGCTTTGTAGGGAGTCGAGGGAGCAGGACAGGAGGGAGATGTGGCTACACTGGGTGATTTCTGGGCCTCTTGCCAATCCAGTTCTCCAGAGGGAGGAGATTCTATAGAAAAATTCCCAAATGGAGTCTTCTCGGAAATACCACATGAAGGAGAGGGAACAGGTTTCTTTGGAGAAGTCAGAGCTGTGTTCCCTGGTTTCTCTGGGGTTCTGACAGCATCATTCCATGGCTGCGCCAGTTTCTCTGCCTGAGACGCTCCGGAGCCACGCAGGAGTTGGCGTTTCTGACTTGGAGGTGTGCCTACGAAGGCAGCTCGTCTTTGGACCCCCGAGGCTGCTGCCCTCAGAGGGATTCGAGGAGAGTATTTGATGGGAGTCAGACACTCACTCCTGGTCTGGGCAGTTGACGAAACCAGGGCTGCCGGACAGGAGGTGCTTTCTGGACTGGAATTCACCAAACGTGGCCAAGCAGAATTCTGCAAAAATCTAGGTGGCTGACCACCTTGTCTTTGGGGAGTTCTCGGTATTTTTTCAAGAGGAGAGTGACTTTCTGCCAGGGAGTGTCCTTTCTGAGGAGTGGCTTTTCGTCGAGATGGCGAATGCCAGCCGTGTGAGAAGTCTTTTAAGAACTCCTTAAAAAGGACCTGTTTGGCAGGGGATTTTTGCAGCCTTTCAGGAGTGCGCAACGGAGTTCGTGGCGTATGAGGGAACTTTCTTGGTGTAGCTTTAGAAAAGACCGGAGATTTCCTGTAACTCTTCTCAGGAGTCTGTAAAGAAAAATGCTTATTTCAGTGCTTGAACATCATAACCCATATTCTCTGAAGAGTGTTTTAATAATGTCTAAGATGATTAAAAAGTCAAATTTGGAAGATTTATAGTCAGCCAAAGGAATGATCTTAAGTTGGATTTCGTATAGTGACACGTTTCCACTTCCAAAACATGACCCAGATTTTACATGTCCACTTTTTCTAGCACCAAGCGCTGTATCCAATCTTAGTTTCTTCTCCTAAGACAAATAGTTTTAATAATTTGCATACTACAGCTAAAACATGCTTTGCCTCTAACTCTATGTCACTCCACTACTCACAGCTATCTTCTTCAATGAGACAACTATTTCTGATCTTTGCCTAAAGTAACCTTTCAGAGCCACATCACCTGCTGTTGATCTGCATTCAACATGTGCTTTTAAGTACCTGCTATGTGCTAGGCAATGTGTGCGGGAGGAGGCCCGGGGGGATGAGGTGGAACATGGAATATATGGATATATAAGGCACAGCCTCAAAGATAACATCTCAGAAAGGAAACTCTCCAGCAAAAAACTTCCCTTCCTTCTTGCAAAAATGCAGTTAAATACTCCAACAGGTAAGGAGGTCCAACACCTATTGTTTAATCTTATCTGATCATCTCAAGGGAGTCCTGGTCTAGTTGGCATTTCACGTGGGATACAGACAGATATATAGTATGGCCAATGCAATGACAGGGGCACGCATGGGACAATATGGGAGCACTGGGAGGGTTGGCTATCTAACCCAGCAAAGGGGAGAAAGAGGGAATAGGAATAGCGAGTCAGGTCTTAAAAGAATGGGTGTCAGCACGTGAAGACAAAAGGTGGGAAAGTGGGGGAGAGGGAACTTCAGGCATAGAAAACAGTGTAAGCAAAGGCACAAAAGCAAAAAACAGCAGTTGTGTGCATCCTGAGGCTGCTGGGAAGGTGGAGTGTGAAGCAGAGATGGCTGAGCAGGGATCAGATCATGGAGGTCCTTGCCTGTCCAGGGAGGAGAATGAACATGGTTCTATAGATCTGTGGTTTTCAAACCCTTCCCCACAGTTCCCTCCGTATCCTCCTCCATCCTCTAAGCAGTTTTTGGGTTTCCAAACAAAGATTATTATCTTTGAACACAGGGTTCCATTTCAGGAAAACTTAGAAAACCCTGCTTTAACAGATGAAGAGTCTGTAGAGCTTCAAGCAAAGTGATGTGGTCAGAGGAGCGTCCAATGGGGTCACAAAGGTCCCTCTGACCTCTGGGGACAGGATGAATTTGAGAGAGAAGAGGCTATTGAAGTGTTCCAGGCAGAACTGAACTAGGGCAGGAACTGCAGGGATGGAGAAGAGGGAATGGGTATGAGATAGTTTGTCAGTAAAATGGGCAGGACTAATTGAGTAGCTAGGCCTGAGGAGAGGGGAAAGTCCAGGATGACTCCCAGGTTTCTAACATGGGTGACTGGATCGAGTGGGCAATCTAACAGAAACAGATGAATGCTACTGCACATTTCAGAAGGATATATACGTAGTGTCCAATATAAATGGAAGATGAAGCCAAGAGAGTAGGGCGAGATCTTTCGATCTCCTCCCTGCCACCTTGGCCTCAGCCCAACTGCTACCTAAGTCCCCATACACCCAATAATCATTCATTCAAGTCAACCCCAACCACCTCACATCTGTTATTATCTTCTCTTCCCTACTGGACTCAGTGGTTTTCCTTGTCCATGACTACATGCTCCCCAAACTATACTATCTGAAACATCATCGTAATTTTATACCTGATAAGCTATAGGTATTTCAGAACCCAATGTGTTTCCTGAAGGCCTTTTAATTCGAGCTGAACCCTTCTCAGAGGGACTGATCATCTCAGACACTGCCCCGAAAAGAAGCCTCTTGGGAGACCGAATACTTTGGATTGGAGAATTTTCTCTTTGGTCTGCAAGTCAAAAACAGTTACAATATTTCATTCTTTCTCAACTCCTGTGCGCCCCACCCGCCTCCCGCACCAAATACCCATAAAACAGCCAGTCCATACGAGAAAGATGATAATTCTTTTAGAGCAAATAGGGGCAGATCCCACCTAATTATGACAGCAGTCCAATAATTGCTGCCTTCTTGAATTTTAACATTGCATATCAAGCCCAGTCCCTGTGTTAGGAGATGTAGGCAACTGAAATAATTTAATTTGCAAAGGCAAATATAAAAAGACATATCTGATAATCCAAGCTAATAATGATAAAAGAATGAAGGACAAACAGCACCTTCCACCTGGAGATGCCTTTCTGTAGGATCTGAACATATGGTAGAAATTACAGGTAATTTCCTCTTGAATGAATGAATTACCCACAAGGATAATGTGGACAGCCAGCCGTTGGAATCTAAAGGGATGACTCTGAAAACGGTGGCCATGGATTGTTCATCTGGTCATCACTCTGAACCTCAAATATTTATACCTATTCTATTTCTCCAACGTCAAACTTCATTCTTTTCCCAACAACACTCCCCACCAAATCTGCATGGACCTCTGAAGAAAGGTAGGCAAGCATTGTTACCTGACTTGACTTGCTGGAATGAGTGAACTCGTTGTATACTTCGAGACTTTGGTTGAGACACAGAGTAGAAGGAACCAGAATTTTTCCTGCTGAATGCCAACTGCTTGATTCGAGGACTTCGTCTCAAACTTATTTCTACAAGAACTAATCACAGTTAGTTCTGACAAGAAATGCAAGCTTGACATTTCCCCACATATTAAATGGGTAAGATTTATGTAACACCACATACAAGATGGAAATTTGACAAGCTATTGGCTTTGAGCTCTCTGAAGTGAGACAAAGCTAAGAGGGATATGATACGTGGCCCCAACAAAGTACCAAAAAAACAACAAAAAAAAACCCCCCACAAAAACCAAAACCCAAAAAAACCCTGACCCCCCCACTATAATCTGCAGAAATTTCATAACCTGCCACCTTTAAGAATGATGTAGAGTGAAAAAAGGTTTGTATAGTGTGAGTTGTTAAAAAGTTTAAAAAAGAGTTTTCATATTTATGTTACACATATTTGTATAGAAACAACACCTGTAAGAGTATTATTAAAGCTAAATGTTAATAGTTTTTTCTTTCTTTTTTAAAACATTTATTGGAATACAATTGCTTTACTATGGTGTGTTAGTTTCTGCTGTATAACAAAGTGAATCAGCTATATGTATACATATATCCCCATATCTCCTCCCTCAACAGACTTATTTCTAATTTGTGGGATTACCAAGTGATAATTAAATTCTTGGCTTCTCTGTGTTTTCTAATTTTTCTACAATAAACATAAACTACTTGATTTAAAGAAGTTAGTTTTTGGAAACCCCTCCTTCATCATGTATACTTTTTTTGTGTGGTACGCGGGCCTCTCACTGTTGTGGCCTCTCCTGTTGTGGAGCACAGGCTCTGGACGCACAGGCTCAGCGGCCATGGCTCACAGGCCTAGCCACTCTGTGGCACGTGAGATCTTCCCAGACCGGGGCACAAACCCGTGTTCCCTGCATCGGCAGGCGGACTCTCAACCACTGCACCACCAGGGAAGCCCCATCATCATGTATACTTCAAAAATAAGGCACAGGGGACTTCCCTGGTAGTCCAGTGGGTAAGACTCCACGCTCCTAATGCAGGGGGACCCAAGTTCAATCCCTGGTCGGGGAACTAGACCCCGCACGCATGCTGCAACTAAGGGTCCGCATGCCACAACTAAAAGATCCTGCATGCTGCAACTAAGACCCGGTGCAGCCAAAATAAACAAATAAATATATATTTTTAAAAAAGCCACAGCACTTTATATTAACGTAGTAGTTTAGCTTTCACTCTGAATCCCATTTCTCTTGTGTAAAAATATTTCTTCTCCAGAAACTCTCAGTACATTCTATGTAAAAGACCATTCACCAGTAAATATGTACTGATATATGTTGTGGGCCCAGAGCTGTCATAATGTCTGTAAAGTATCTTAGGCTATGCTGAGCGATAATACCAGTATAGAATAGCTTTCACAGAAAGTAGAGGAAACACAAAAACTGAGAACCCTAAAAAAAAAACAAAAGTAGGTAATACCATCTTCTCCTTTTTCTGGGGACTCTTCAACAACGTCAATTTCAGGACCAGGGTCAGAGGACCTTGAGGAACAGCAAGTACAAGGATTATTCAACACCACTCAAATGACGCATGTCAAAGAGCTACAGGTTCACACCTCACAAGGTAACAAAGACCACAAGTGGTCTTTGGCAAGCACTCTCACACATTACTGTCAAGAATGAAATGGTAAGAATATTTTTTTTTGGAAAGCAGTTTGACAATATAAAGTTAAAAATATGTATACCTTCTGACCCACAAATTTCACTTCTTACAATTTACCCTGTAGATAAACATGCACAAGTGTGTAAAATCCACACACAAATAATGTCCAGATGGAGCCTTGACAAGAAGGAGTAGATAGATGCACTTCTCCCCATTCTCCCTGTTATGTACAGCTAAGAACCCTGGATATTACATATAAAGGAAGCCTAAGACTCTCAAAGGTGGAGAGAAGAGGCTTGGGACTTTAGTACCTGAGGAGAGACAGGGCAGCGAGCCCCCAGAGCTCCTAGATTGGGCGCTCGACAACCTGACAACCCCGATACACCAAGAGGTGCAGATGAAAACTGCCCTAAGGATAGCTAGCTCTCCTTAGCCAAAGAACCAGGAAAGAGGCAGCCAAGCAAGACAGAAACTTTCAGACCAGAACTGCCCTACTCCAAGTGTCATGGCAAGCTGTGGTCCCACCACAGGCCAAGTTGGGATCCCAGACTTCCAGCCTTGCCTGGCAGTTAGACTCCCTCCTTCCCCAGGTCAACACATGAATAGATTTTTAAATCATGCAGTATGCATTCAAATGGAATACTACTCAGCAATAAAATGGAACTATTGATATATGCAACATGGATAAATCTCAATAATTATGTCAAGTGAAAGAGGCGAGACACAAAGAGTGCATTCTGTACGGATCTCCAGCCCCCATAAAATCTACAGAATGCTCTTTGGTTATAAGCAACACAGTTGAGACTAGAGTCACAAAGGTCATGAGAAGGTAAACATGGCCCATAGATTAGGAAGGCTGTGCAGGTGTATGAAGAAGATAGACAAGGATGTCATTTACCTGCCCTTGATCTGTCTATGAAGCAGCCTTCTGGAGATTTGCTTATGTACTGGAGTCTCGGCCACACTCTTGGTTAGCAGCTTGCGATAACCTAAAATGTAAAAAGGATAAATTTCACATAATCTTATCAAGAAGGAAGAGCAAGGCAAAGGGAACAGTTTGAACTTAAATATGGTCTAATGTTTAGCCAGAGTGGCTCTTAATGGTCTTTTGGACCAAGGTCTAACCATAAGACTCAATTTAACATGATATAACAATTTATCAGCACTATTAGAGTTTAATAATAAATAAGCCAATGTAAAATATTATAAAATTTTAAGATAATATTCCTGAAAAAGGGAAAAGTTCTCATTTATTTGGGCTAACACACCTGTGCACCTATTGGTGGTTCTTGTATTTATGATTAAATGAAATAAAGCATGTGAAAATGCTGATGTGTCATGCAATAAGATATTTAATATAACGATAAATCTAACATGCTCTGGCATAAGTTTTCTCAATAGAGTAGGTATGCAAGCTACTCATGGGAGGACTGGTTTTAAGGGAGATAAAAATGACTAGAAAGAGGAGTGATGTCAGCAGGAATGTGGAGTAAGGACCTCTTAAAAAAAACTCTCCTCCATTAAAGGAACGAGAACACTGGCAAAAATTCAAAATCAATTTTTCCAGAACTCTGGGAATTAACCAGTTTGGAACAATCCAGGGAGTATTTTTTCAACAAAAGCAGCTGAATCTCATTAAGAATAGCAAGCTTTGTGGAACTTTAACTTGCCCCAATCCCAACCTCCTCTCCCTAGGCCTGTGGTAGCCTTGAGAACCAAAAGCCCATAATTACAGTGAAAACCAACAGCCCAGGAGCCTCTGGATGGAACAGAATGGGATCCAAGCTCCTCCAAAGCCCCATTCCCAGATAACTATCTGGTCTGTCTGGCGGTTCCCTGGAAAATCCCACTCACAAGGCCTGTCTTTATTTGACCTGACTCAGAACTCATCCAATGCAAACAACTTTTTCCCAGGGAGCATTTACTGAAAACAATCAGCAGCAACTGTAAACATCACAGCTGCCTGAGGTGGTGATAATACTTAGGGCAAACCACAAGCTGACCAGAAGTTTAGATGGGAAAACTGGGGAGTGAGATGTCCCTAAGGGACTCTGCTGACTTCTGACACACTCCTGGGACCCTAAAAGTACATGTGTGGTAGGGCTGTGTGCATGCCCAGGATGGACCCAAAAAGGCCCTTAGCTGTCACCTCTGGCTGACCTTGAGGCTCTGGAAAACAGAAAGAGTCATAAAATGTCTGGCTGAGTATTGAAGACACGAGCCAATGCACACATAGGGCCCCTCAGCAAAGGCTGGGAAACTTACTGGTTCTGCGCATGTAAGAAAATCTCTGTCCAACCCTTAGCTGACCACTAAGCTAACCAAGCAGAGACTTCAGTGGCTACACATGACAGAATATAGACTTAAAAGACTTAGTTCAGGAAAGTAAACAAACAAAAGCAGTAATGGTAACAACAAACCCTGCCCTGGAGCAGTGGCAATCTGATCGTCAGAGTTGACTCATTATTTAAAATGTCCAGTTGTCAACAAAAAATATGAGACAAGAAACAAGAAAGAATGGCCCACACACAGTGGGAAAAAAAAAAAATCATTCAACAGAAAGCATCCCTGAGGAAGTCCAGACATTGAATTTATTAGCCCAAGACCTTAAATTAGCTATCTGAAATATGTCCAAAGGAAAAAAAAAAATGTAAAGAACTAAAGGAATGTATGAATGAGCCTGATGACTTGCCAAACAGAGAATGTCAATAGAGATATCATTAAAAAACAGAACCAGGGCTTCCCTGGTGGCGCAGTGGTTGGGAGTCTGCCTGCCAATGCAGGGGACACAGGTTCGAGCCCTGGTCTGGGAGGATCCCACATGCCGCAGAGCAACTAGGCCCATGAGCCACAAACTACTAAGCCTGCGCATCTGGAGCCTGTGCTCTGCAACAAGAGAGGCCGTGATAGTGAGAGGCCCACGCACCGCGATGAAGAGTGGCCCCCGCTTGCCACAACTAGAGAAAGCCCTCGCACAGAAACTAAGACCCAACACAGCAAAAATAAATAAATTAATTAATAATAATAAAAAAAGTGTGTGTGCATTTAGGAATAAAAGAGCAAATCTGTGTAAATGCTTATAGCAGCTTCTGGCCCATACAAAGTAGCCAACAAAGTCCTTTCCATTTAAAAAAACAAACAAACAAAAAAAACAGAACCAAATAGAAATTCTGAAGTTGAAAAGTACACTATCTAAAATGAAAAACTCATTAGAGGGGCCCAGCAGTTGATATGAGGTGGCAGAAGAAAGAATCAACAAAATTGAAAACAAGTAATTGAGATTATCCAGTCTGAGGGACAAAAAGAAAAAAGAAAAATGAACAGTCTCAGACACCCGTACGACACAATCAAGCATAATAACAGACACAGTGGAAGTCCTGGAGGAAGAGGAGACAAAGAGGCAGAAAAAATATTTGAAGAAATACTGGCTGAAAACTTCCGATGTTTGATGACAGACATTACGTAGCCAAGAAGCTCAACAAACCTAAGTATGATAAAGTCAAAGAGATCCACACCAGACAAATCATAATCAAACTGTTAGACGCCAAAGGGGAAGAGAGAATCTTGAAAGAATCAAGAAAGCAGTGATCCATCATGTACCAGGAACCCTCAATAAGATTAACAGCTGATTTCTCATCAGAAACATAGGATAACAAAAAGGCACTGTGATGAAAGGCAAAATGCTGAAAGAAAAAGACTCAAGGATTCTATATCCTCTAAAATTGTTACTCAAACATGAAGGAGAAATCAGCACATCCTCTCCACCTCCAAAGAAACACCCAAAAAACAACACTGAGAGAATCTGACACTAGCAGACCAGCCCTAAAAGTAATGTCAGTTCTACAGGGAGTCTTTCAGGATGAAAGGAAAGGGCACTATAGAGTAACATGAATCCACATGAAGAATTAAAGAGCACTGTAAAGGCAACTATACAAGTAAATGCAAAGGACAGAATAAAAGTATCTTTGGGGCTTCCCTGGTGGTGCAGTGGTTGAGAGTCTGCCTGCCGATGCAGGGAACACGGGTTCGTGCCCCGGTCCGGGAAGATCCCACATGCCACGGAGCAGCTGGGCCCGTGAGCCATGGCTGCTGAGCCTGCACGTCCGGAGCCTGTGCTCCACAATGGGAGAGGTCACAACAGTGAGAGGCCCTCGTACAGCAAAAAAAAAAAAGTATTTTTGTTTGTAATCCTTTTCTCCTTTGAGTTAAAAGATAAAGCAATGATTACAAATGTACTGATGGGCATACAATGCATAAACATGTAATCTGTATGACAATACAGCCCAAAGAATGGGATAGAAAACAGAGTTATACAGGAGCAAAGTTTTTGTATACTCCTGAAATTAAGTTGGTATTAACCTCAACTAGATAAATTAAGATACTTAATTGTAACCCCTAGAAAAAGTGACATCACATGAAACAGGGAAGTAGGAAGCTCTAGGGTTTGGTCCCTCCCACAAAACAACTAGAAAACTAGGGGAAAAAATTATCAGAGTAAACTATTTTGGAACTCTGGAACCTGACTGGCACTTATGACAACCGGGGACGTGTCTGATGAAGGGAGAGGCTGATATTTAGTAAGTAAATGACGTGCACGAACCAGCTACCAGCCTCCTTTACTCAGCCCTGCTGTAGCTGTGGGGACAGCGGCCCACATTCTAGGAGCAGCTGGCTGGTGGTAGGGCAGACAGTGGGGACCCTGTCTTCCAAATTTGGGGTTATACGGTTCAGTCAGTGTGCTTTGGAGAGTGGAGTCCTGTGGGGCTGGTGCAGACATTCGCCTTGATTTCTGCTCTCTCAGGCTGCAGCAGCTTTCCCCCACTGCATCTAACAGAAGATTTAGAGGGACAGGAACACCTTTTTGGAGCCAGACACTTAAGGAAATCTTTGTCAGGTCACTGGCTAACCACAGAGATAACAGAACAGAAACTTCAGTGACCACACAAGAAGGAATACACGCTTTGTAAAAAATAGTTTGGAAAACGCACAAATGGACAGGCCCTCAATAAGCAAAGATCAGCAATTCCTCAGAAGTGGGAGAATTTGATCTCCAGAGTTAACCAACTGTAATATTCAGAATATCTAATTCTCAAAAAAGAATTATAAAGCATACAAAGAAACAGGAAAGTGTGTCCGGGAAAAAAGAATTTGACAGAAACCACCCTTGAGAAATCCCAGACATTGGAATCACTGGTCAAATATATTAAATCAAATATTCTAAACATGCTCAATGAGCTCAAGGAAAAAAAAAGAACAAAGAATTAAAAGAAATAAGGAAAACAATGGATAAATAAAATGAGAATACCAATAAAGGGACAGAAATTATATAAAGGAACCAAACAGAAATTTTTGAGCTAAAAAGTACAATAACTGAAATGAAAAGTTCACTAGAGGGGCTCAACCTCAGATTTGAGCAGGCAGAAGAATCAATAAACTTGAAGATAAGACAATCAAAATTATCCAATCTGAGCAGAAAGAAGAGAGGATGAAGAAAAATGAACAAAGCCTGCTTAAGGGACCTGTGAGATACCATCAAGCATAACAATATACAGACACCAGGAGTCCTAGAAGAAGAAAAAGGAGAAGAGAGAAAAGGGCAGAAAAAAGTCGGGAGAAATAATGGTTGTAAATTTGCTAAATATGATGGAAATATATAGGAAAAGAGTGTATACTATTGAAACTAAGTCGTATTATTCAACAGGTTTAAATTTAAGGTGTTAATTGTAATCTCCAAGGTAAACACTAAGAAAATAATTAGAAAATATACAGAAAAAAAGATGAAGGGAATCGAAACAATATACTACAAAAAATAAAAAATCATCTACAAAAATGGCAGTAACAGAGAAATGAAAGAACAAAAGAAGTATAAGATATATAAAAAAATAAGTAGAAAATGGCAGACGTCTTTCCTTATCAGTAACTACATTAAATGTAAATGGATCAAGTGTTTCAATTAAAAGGCAGAAATTGGGGACTTCCCTGGTGGTACAGTGGTTAAGACTCTGTGCTCCCAATGCAGGGAGCCTAGGTTTGATCCTTAGTCAGGGAACTAGATCCCACATGCATGCCATAACTAAGGAGCCCATGTGCCACAACTAAGGAGCTGGTGAGCTGCAACTAAGACCCAGCACAACCAAATAAAAAAAGTAAATGTTAAAAAAAAAAAGAAAAGGCAGAAATTGGCAGAATGGATTTTTAAAAATATGATGCAACTATATTCTGTCTATAAGCTCACTTTAGATACAAAGAGGTTGAAAGTAAAAGGACAGAAAAAGATATTGTATGCAAAAGAGAGCTCGCATGGCTAATTATTGTCAAAATAGATTTTAAGTCAAAAAAGGTTCAAAAGACAAAGTTCATCATGTTGATTTAAAAAATTCAATCCATTAAGTGATACAATTATAAACATATACACGCAACTAACAACAGGGCCCCAAACTCTATGAAGCGTGAAACTGACAGAATTGAAGGAAGAAAAAAATAAGTCAACAATAATACTTGGAGACTTTAATACCCTGATTTCAATGATAGAACATCTATACAGAAGATCAAAAAGAAAACAGAAGACTTGAACACCATAAACAGACTAGGCATAACAGACATCTATAGGCATTCTACCCAAGAGCAGAACACACATTCTTCTCAAGTACACACAGAATATTCGCCAGAACAGGCCAAATGTTAGGCCATAAAACAAGTCTCAAAAAATTTAAAAAGACCAAAATCATACAAAGTATGTTCTTCAACTACAAAGGTATGAAATTAGAAATTAATAACAGAAATTTGTGAAATTAACAAATATGTGAAAATTTACACCCTCCTAAATAGCCAAAGGACCAAAGAAAAAAAATCACAAGGGAAATTAGAAAATATTTTGAGATGATGAAATTGAAAACAACCAAAACTTATAGGATGAAGCTAAAGCAGCGCTTAGAGGGGAATTTGTACCTGTAAAAAGCTGTATTAAAAAAGAAGTCTGGGGAATTCCCTGGCAGTCCAGTGGTAAGGACTCCACGCTTCCATTGCAGGGGGCATGGGTTTGATCCCTAGTCAGGGAACTAAGATCCCACAAGCCATGCAGCGTGGTCAAAAACAAAAACAAAAAAGAAGCCTGGAACCCTCCTACACTGTTGTTGGGAATGTAAACTGGTACATTTACATTGGTACCTAAACCACTATGGGGAACAGTATGGAGGTTCCTTTAAAAACTAAAAATAGAACTACCATATGATCCAGCAATCCCACTCCTGGGCATATATATCTGGAAAAAGCCATAATTCGAAAAGATACATGCACCCCAATGTTCACTGCAGCACTATTTACAACAGCCAAGACATGGAAGCAACCTAAATGTTCATCGGCAGAGGAAAGGATAAAGAAGACATGGTACATATATACAATGGAATATCAGCCATAAAAAAGAACGAAATAATGCAATTTGCAGCAACATGGATAGACCTAGAGATTATCATACTAAGTGAAGTAAGTCAGAGAAAGACAAATATGATATAACTTATATGTGGAATCTAAAAAAATGATCAAATGAACTCATTTACAAAACAGACACAGACTCGGACTTTGAAAACAAACTTATGGTTACCAAAGGGGAAAGGTGGGGGTAATTAGGAATTGGGAATTAACATATATACACTACTATATATAAAACAGATAATCAACAAGCTTCTACTGTAGAGCACAAATAACTCTATTCCATATTCTCTAATAACCTATATGGGAAAAGAGTCTGAAAAAGAATGGATATATGATAATGTGTAACTGAATCACTTTGCTGTACACCTGAAACTAACACAACATTGTAAATCAACTATACTCCAATATAAAATAAAAAATTTAAAACAAAGGACAGTGGTGATAAACTGTTCAATGAGTGATATAAATTTTAAAAAAGCATGTATTTTAAATAATCAATAACAAAACCTTAATCTTAAGAAAACTGAAAAAGATCAAACTAACATCAAAGCAAGTAGAGGGAAGGAAAAAATAAAGATTACACAGGAAGTAAACAAAATCAAGAGTAGAAAAATAATAGAAAAATCAATGAAACCAAAAGTTGGCTCTTTGAAAAGATTTTTAAGTTAACAAACCTTTAGCTAGATTGACAAAGAAAAAATACAGAACACTCAAACAACTATGAAAGAGAGAATAAAACTACCAACCTTACAGAAATAAAAAAGAACTATTAGGTAATACTACAAACAATTGTATAGCAGCAAATTAGAAAACCTAGATGAAATGGACAAATTACTAGAAAGACACAAACTACTGAAAACAGACTAAGCAACAGAAAATCTGAATAAACCTATAACAAGTAAAAAAAAAAAAATGAAACTGTTATCAAAAAACTTCCGGGGCTTCCCTGGTGGTGCAGTGGTTGAGAATCTGCCTGCCAGTGCAGGGGACATGGGTTCGAGCCCTGGTCTGGGAAGATCCCACATGCCGCGGAGCAACTGGGCCCGTGAGCCACAACTACTGAGCCTGTGCATCTGAAGCCTGTGCTCCGCAACGGGAGAGGCCCGTGCACCGCGATGAAGAGTGGCCCCCGCTTGCCACAACTAGAGAAAGCCCTCGCACAGAAACGAAGACCCAACACAGACAAAAATAAATAAATAAATTTATTAAAAACACACACACAAAAAAACTTCCGAAAAATACCCAGGACTAGATGGCTTCACTGCTGAATTCTACCTAACATTTAAAAAGAATTGGGAGGATCCTAGTAAAAGAAAGAAGAGAGATATTTGAAACACACAGACACAAAGTGGAAAGCCATGTGAAGACAGAAGTGAAGATTGAAGTGATACATCTATAAGACAAGGAACTTCAAGGATAGCATAAACCACCAGCAGTTAGGAGCCAGATACACCAGAAATACATCTACACGTGGAACAACTCCTACAGAACACCTACTGAACGCTGGCAGAAGACCTCAGACCTCCCAAAAGGCAAGAAACTCCCCATGTACCTGGGAAGGGCAAAAGAAAAAAAAGAAAAAACAGAAACAAAAGAATAGGGGCGGGACCTGCACCAATGGGAGGGAGCTGTGAAGGAGGAAAGGTTTCCACACACTAGGAAGCCCCTTCGCGGGTGGAGACTGCGGGTGGTGGAGAGGGGTAGCTTCAGAGCCACGGAGGAGAGCGCAGCAACAGGGGTGTGGAGGGCAAAGCAGGGAGATTCCCGCACAGAGGATCGGTGCCGACCGGCACTCACCAGCCCGAGAGGCTTGTCTGCTCACCAGCTGGGGCTGCGAGCTGAGGCTCGGGCTTCTGTCGGAGTGCAGGGAGAGGACTGGGGTTAGCAGCATGAACACAGCCTGAAGGGGTTAGTGCACCACGGCCAGCCGGGAGGGAGTCTGGGAAAAGGTCTGGAGCTGCGGAAGAGGCAAGAGACTTTTTCTTCCCTCTTTGTTTCCTGGTGCGCGAGGAGAGGGGATTAAGAGCGCTGCTTAAAAGAGCTCCAGAGATGGGTGCGAGCTGCGGCTATCAGCGCGGTCCCCAGAGACAGGCATTAGACGTTAAGGCTTTTGCTGCCGACACCAAGACGCCTGTGTGCGAGCACAGGTTACTATCCACACCCCTTTTCCGGGGAGCCTGTGCAGCCCGCCACTGCCAGTTTCCCGGGATCCAGGGACAACTTCCCCGGGAGAACGCACGGCGAGCCTCAGGCTGGTGCAATGTCACGCCGGCCTCTGCCGCTGCAGGCCCGCCCCGCACTCCGTGCCCCTACCCACCCCCCCACGGCCTGAGTGAGCCAGAGCCCCCGAATCAGCGGCTCCTTTACCCTGTCCTGTCTGAGCAAAAAACAGACGCCCTCCAGTGACCTACATACAGAGGCGGGGCCAAATCCAAAGCTGAGCCCCTGGGAGCTGTGAGAACAAAGAAGAGAAAGGGAAATATCTCCCAGCAGCCTCAGAAGCAGCGGATTAAAGCTCCACAATCAACTTGATGTACCCTGCATCTGTGGAATACATGAATAGACAACGAATCATCCCAAATTGAGGAGGTGGACTTCGAGAGCAAGATTTATGATTTTTTTCCCCCTTTTCATCTTTTTGTGAGTGTGTATGTGTATGCTTCTGGGTGCGATTTTGTCTGTATAGCTTTGCTTCCACCATTTGTCCTAGGGTTCTATCCGTCTGTTTTTTTTTCTTTTTGTAAATTTTTTCTTATTAATTTTAATAACTTTATTTTATCTTACTATATCTTCTTTCTTTCCTTCCTTCCCTCCTTTAGACAACGAATCATCCCAAATTGAGGTGGACTTTGAGAGCAAGATTTATGATTTTTTCCCCTTTTCCTCTTTTTGTGAGTGTGTATGTGTATGCTTCTGTATGAGATTTTGTCTGTATAGCTTTGCTTCCACCATTTGTCCTAAGTTTCTATCCGTCTGTTTTTTTAAAAATTCTTTTTCTTAATAATTATTTTTAATTTAATAACTTTATTATATTTTACTTTATCTTTCTTTTTTCCTTCCTTCCCTCCTTCCTTCCTCCCACCGTCCCTCCCTTCCTCTCTCCCTCCCTCTCTCCTTTCTTTCTTTCCTTCTTTCTTCTTCCTTCCTTCCTTCCTTTCTTTCTTCCTACTTCTACTAATTCTTTCTCTCTACTTTTTCTCCCTTTTATTCTGAACCGTGTGGATGAAAGGCTCTTGGTGCTGCAGCCAGGAGTCAGTGCTGTGCCTCTGAGGTGGGAGAGCCAACTTCAGGACACTGGTCAACAAGAGACCTCCCAGCTCCATGTAATATCAAACAGTGAAAATCTCCCAGAGATCTCCATCTCAACGCCAGCACCCAGCTTCACTCAACAACCAGCAAGCTACAGTGCTGGACACCCTGTGCCAAACAACTAGCAAAACAGGAACACAACCCCACCCATTAGCAGAGAGGCTGCCTAAGATCATAAGTCCACAGACACCGCAAAACATACCACCAGACGTGGACCTGCCCACCAGAGAGAAAAGATCCAGCCTCTTCCACCAGAACACAGGCACTAGTCCCCTCCAACAGGAAGCCTACATAACCAACTGAACCACTAGGGACAGACACCAAAAACAACGGGAACTACGAACCTGCAGCTTGCAAAAAGGAGACCCCAAACACAGTAAGATAAGCAAAACGAGAAGACAGAAAAACACACCGCAGATGAAGGAGCAAGATAAAAACCCACCAGACCTAACAAATGAAGAGGAAATAGGCAGCCTACCTGAAAAAGAATTCAGAATAATGATAGTAAACATGATCCAAAATCTTAGAAATAGAATAGACAAAATGCAAGAAACATTTAACAAGGACCTAGAAGAACTAAAGATGAAACAAACAACGATGAACAACACAATAAATGAAATTAAAAATACTCTAGATGGGATCAATAGCAAAATAACTGAGGAAGAAGAATGGATAAGTGACCTGAAAGATAAAATAGTGGAAATTACTACTGCAGAGCAGAATAAAGAAAAAAGAATGAAAAGAACTGAGGACAGTTTCAGAGACCTGTGGGACAACACTAAACGCACCAACATTCGAATTATAGGGGTTCCAGAAGAAGAAGAGAAAAAGAAAGGGACTGAGAAAATATTTGAAGAGATTATAGTTAAAAACTTCCCTAATACGGGAAAGGAAATAGTTAATCAAGTCCAGGAAGCACAGAGTGTCCCATACAGGATAAATCCAAGGAGAAATACACCAAGACACATATTAATCAAACTGTCAAAAATTAAGTACAAGGAAAGCGTATTAAAAGCAGCAAGGGAAAAACAACAAATAACACACAAGGGAATCCCTATAAAGTTAACAGCTGATCTTTCAGCAGAAACTCTACAAGCCAGAAGGGAGTGGCAGGACATATTTAAAGTGATGAAGGAGAAAAACCTGCAACCAAGATTACTCTACCCAGCAAGGATCTCATTCAGATTTGATGGAGAAATTAAAACCTTTACAGACAAGCAAAAGCTGAGAGAGTTCAGCACCACCAAACCAGCTTTACAACAAATGATAAAGGAACTTCTCTAGGCAAGAAACACAAGAGAAGGAAAAGACCTACAATAACGAACTGAAAACAATTTAGAAAATGGGAATAGGAACATACATATCGATAATTACCTTAAATGTAAATGGACTAAATGCTCCCACCAAAAGACACAGATTGGCTGAATGGATACAAAAACAAGACCCATATATATGCTATCTACAAGAGACCCACTTCCAACCTAGAGACAAATACAGACTGAAAGTAGGGGATGGAAAAAGATATTCCATGCAAATGGAAACCAAAAGAAAGCTGGAGGAGCAATTCTCATATCAGACAAAATAGACTTTAAAATAAAGACTATTAGAAGAAACAAAGAAGGGCACTACATAATGATCAAGGGATCGATACAAAAAGAAGATATAACAATTGTAAATATTTATGCACCCAACATAGGAGCACCTCAATACATAAGGCAAATACTAACAGCCATAAAAGGGGAAATCGACAGTAACACATTCATAGTAGGGGACTTTAACACCCCACTTTCACCAATGGACCGATCATCCAAAACGAAAATAAATAAGAAAACACAAGCTTTAAATGATACATTAAACAAGATGGACTTAATTGATATATATAGGACACTACATCCAAAAACAAGAGAATACACATTTTTTTCAAGTGCTCATGGAACATTCTCCAGGATAGATCATATCTTGGGTCACAAATCAAGCCTTGGTAAATTTAAGAAAACTGAAATTGTATCAAGTATCTTTTCCAACCACAATGCTATGAGACTAGATACCAATTACAGGAAAAGATCTGTAAAAAATACAAACACATAGAGGCTAAACAATACACTACTTAATAATGAAGTGATCACTGAAGAAATCAAAAAATACCTAGAAACAATGACAATGGAAACATGACAACCCAAAACCTATGGGATGCAGCAAAAGCAGTTCTAAGAGGGAAGTTTATAGCAATACAAGCCCACCTTAAGAAACAGGAAACATCTCGAATGAACAACCTAACCTTGTACCTAAAGCAATTAGAGAAAGAAGAACAAAAGAACCCCAGAGTTAGCAGAAGGAAAGAAATCATAAATATCAGATCAGAAATAAATGAAAAAGAAATGAAGGAAACGATAGCAAAGATCAATAAAACTAAAAGCTGGTTCTTTGAGAAGATAAATAAAATAGATAAACCATTAGCCAGACTCATCAAGAAAAAAAGGGAGAAGACTCAAATCAATAGAATTCGAAATGAAAAAGGAGAAGTAACAACACTGCAGAAATACAAAAGATCATGAGAGATTACTACAAGCAACTCTATGCCAATAAAATGGACAACCTGGAAGAAATGGACAAATTCTTAGAAATGCACAACCTGCCAAGACTGAATCAGGAAGAAACAGAAAATATGAACAGACCAATCGCAAGCACTGAAATTGAAACTGTGATTAAAAATCTTCCAACAAACAAAAGCCCAGGACCAGATGGCTTCACAGGCGAATTCTATCAAACATTTAGAAAAGAGCTAACACCTATCCTTCTCAAACTCTTCCAAAATATAGCAGAGGGAGGAACACTCCCAAATTCCTTCTATGAGGCCACCATCACCTTGATACCAAAACCAGACAAGGATGTCACAAAGAAAGAAAACTACAGGCCAATATCACTGATGAACATAGATGCAAGAATCCTCAACAAAATACTAGCAAACAGAATCCAACAGCACATTAAAAGGATCATACACCATGATCAAGTGGGGTTTATTCCAGGAATGCAAGGATTCTTCAATATATGCAAATCTATCAATGTGATAAACCATATTAACAAATTGAAGGAGAAAAACCATATGATCATCTCAATAGATGCAGAGAAAGCTTTTGACAAACTTCAACACCCATTTATGATAAAAACCCTGCAGAAAGTAGGCATAGAGGGAACTTTCCTCAACATAATAAAGGCCATCTATGACAAGCCCACAGCAAACATCATTCTCAATGGTGAAAAACTGAAAGCATTTCCACTAAGATCAGGAACAAGACAAGGTTGCCCACTCTCACCACTCTTATTCAACATAGTTTTGGAAGTTTTAGCCACAGCAATCAGGGAAGAAAAGGAAATAAAAGGAATCCAAATTGGAAAAGAAGAAGTAAAGCTGTCACTGTTTGCAGATGACATGATACAATACATAGAGAATCCTAAAGATGCTACCAGAAAACTACTGGAGCTAATCAATGAATTCGGTAAAGTAGCAGGATACAAAATTAATGCACAGAAATCTCTGGCATTCCTATATACTAATGATGAAAAATCTGAAAGTGAAATCAAGAAAACACTCCCATTTACCACTGCAACAAAAAGAATAAAATATCTAGGAATAAACCTACCTAAGGAGACAAAAGACCTGTATGCAGAAAATTATAAGACACTGATGAAAGAAATTAAAGATGATACAAATAGATGGAGAGATATACCATGTTCTTGGATTGGAAGAATCAACATTGTAGAAAAGACTCTACTACCCAAAGCAATCTATAGATTCAATGCAATCCCTATCAAACTACCACTGGCATTTTTCACAGAACTAGAACAAAAAATTTCGCAATTTGTATGGAAACACAAAAGACCCCGAATAACCAAAGCAATCTTGAGAACGAAAAAAGGAGCTGGAGGAATCAGACTCCCTGACTTCAGACTATACTACAAAGCTACAGTAATCAAGACAGTATGGTACTGGCACAAAAACAGAAAGATAGATCAATGGAACAGGATAGAAAGCCCAGAGATAAACCCACGCACATATGGACACCTTATCTTTGATAAAGGTGGCAGGAATGTACTGTAGAGAAAGGACAGCCTCTTCAATAAGTGGTGCTGGGAAAACTGGACAGCTACATGTAGAAGTATGAGATTAGATCATTCCCTACCACCATACACAAAAATAAGCTCAAAATGGATTAAAGACCTAAATGTAAGGCCAGAAACTATCAAACTCCTAGAGGAAAACATAGGCAGAACACTCTATGACATAAATCACAGCAAGATTTTTTTTGATTCACCTCCTAGAGTAATGGAAATAAAAACAAAAATAAACAAATGGGACCTAATGAAACTTCAAAGCTTTTGCACAGCAAAGGAAACCATAAACAAGACCAAAAGACAACCCTCAGAATGGGAGAAAATATTTGCAAATGAAGCAAATGACAAGGGATTAATCTCCAAAATTTACAAGCAGCTCATGCAGCTCAATAACAAAAAAACAAACAACCCAATCCAAAAATGGGCAGAAGACCTAAATAGACATTTCTCCAAAGAAGATATACAGAATGCCAACAAACACATGAAAGAATGCTCAACATCATTAATCATTAGAGAAATGCAAATCAAAGCTACAATGAGATATCATCTCACACCAGTCAGAATGGCCATCATCAAAAAATCTAGAAACAATAAATGCTGGAGAGGGTGTGGAGAAAAGGGAACACTCTTGCACTGCTGGTGGGAATGTGAATTGGTTCAGCCACTATGGAGAACGGTATGGAGGTTCCTTAAAAAACTACAAATAGAACTACCATATGACCCAGCAATCCCACTACTGGGCATATACCCTGAGAAAACCAAAATTCAAAAAGAGTCATGTACCAAAATGTTCATTGCAGCTCTATTTACAATAGCCCAGAGATGGAAACAACCTAAGTGTCCATCATCGGATGAATGGATAAAGAAGATGTTGCACATATATACAATGGAATATTACTCAGCCATAAAAAGAAACGAAGTTGAGCTATTTGTAATGAGGTGGATAGACCTAGAGTCTGTCATACAGAGTGAAGTAAGTCAGAAAGAAAAAGACAAATACCGTATGCTAACACATATATATGGAATTTAAGAAAAAAAAACGTCATGAAGAACCTAGGGGTAAGATAGGAATAAAGACACAGGCCTACTAGAGAACGGACTTGAGGATATGGGGAGGGGGAAGGGTGAGCTGTGACAGGGCGAGAGAGAGGCATGGACATATATACACTACCAAACATAAGGTAGATAGCTAGTGGGAAGCAGCCGCATGGCACAGGGAGATCAGCTCGGTGCTTTGTGACCGCCTGGAGGGGTGGGATAGGGAGAGTGGGAGGGAGGGAGACGTGAGGGAAGAGATATGGGAACATATGTATATGTATAACTGATTCACTTTGTTATAAAGCAGAAACTAAGACACCATTGTAAAGCAATTATACCCCAATAAAGATGTTAAAAAATAAAAAAATAAAAAGAATTGGGGGGACTTCCCTGGTGTTGCAGTGGTTAAGAATCTGCCTGCCAATGCAGGGGAAACGGGTTCAAGCCCTGGTCTGGGAAGATCCCACATGCTGCGGAGCAACTAAGCCCGTGTGCCACAACTGCTGAGCCTGCACTCTAGAGCCCGCAAGCCACAACTACTGAGCCCACATGCCACAACTACTGAAGCCTGTGTGCCTAGAGCCCATGTTCCGCAACAAGAGAAGCCACCACAATGAGAAGCCCATGTACCACAATGAAGAGTGACCCCCATTCGCCACAACTAGAGAAAGCCTGCGTGTAGCAACGAAGACCCAATGCAGCCATAAATAAATAAATAAATAAATTTATTTTTTAAAAAAAATTGGGACTTCGCTGGTGGTCCAGTGGCTAAGACTCCATGCTCCCAATGCAGGGGGCCCGGGTATGAACCCTGGTCAGGGAACTAGATCCCAGATGCTGCAACTAAGAGTTTGCATGCCACAACTAAAGATCCCGCGTGCCACGATGAAGACCAAATGCAGCCGAAAATAAATTTTAAAAAATGGATATCATCAAAATTAAAAATATTTTATGTATCAAAGAACACTATCCAGAAAGTGAAAAGAAAACTCAACAGATTGGGGAAAAAATATTTTCAAATTGTATATCTGATAAGGGGCTGGTATCTAGAATATATAAAGAACTCTTACAACTCAACAGTGAAAAGACAAACAACCTAATTTAAAAATGGGCAAAGATTTCTCCAAAGAAGATATACAAATGGCCAGTGAGCACATGAAAAGCAACTCAACATTAGTTATCAAGGAAATGCAACTCATAACCACAATGACACACCACTTTACACCCACTAGGATGAGCAGAATCAAAGAGGGACAATGGAAGGTGGTGGCAAGGATGTGGAGAAATCAGAACCCTCATACACTGTTAGTGGGAATATAAAATGGTATAGCCACTTTGGAAAAGTCTGGTAACTGCTTAAAAAGTTAAACATAGAGTTACCATATGACCCAGCAATTTCATTTCTAGGCATATGCCTGAGAATTAAAAATGTGTCTACACACAATCTTATATATGAATGCTTACAGCAGCATCACTCACAATAGCCAAAAGTAGAAACAACTTAAATGTCCACCAGTTGATGAATGGGTAAGTAAAATGTAGTTTATCCTACAATGGTATATTATTGTCAATAAAAAGAAATGAAGTACTGAGACGTACTACACCATGTACAAACCTTGAAAACATTATGCTAAAGTAAAAAAAAGCCAGTTACAAAGACCACATAATATGATTCCTCTTAAAAGAAATATCCGTAAGAAATCTATAAAAACAGAAAGTAGACTGGTGGTTGCCTACAGCTGGGAAGACTGGAAGAAATGGAGAGTGACTACTAATGGGTAGGTACAGGGCTTCTTTCTGGAATGATGAAAATGTTCTGGAATGTGTCATGATGGTTGCACAACTTTGTGAATATACTGAAAACCACTAAAAGTTGATTTTATGATACATGAATGGTCTCAATTATAAAAAAGCAAAAACAACCCCAACACACCGAAAGACTAGAAAATTGCTAGTCACTATCTTTCGTTTTTGTTTAATTGGTTTTATAAAATAGATGTTTGTCTGTTGTCTGTAGGGGTAACTAGAAAGGGAGGAATGAGAAAAACCAGGATTAATTCTTCATCTAAACTTGGAGGGAGAGACCCCAAGTGGAAAATTAACTGATGGTAACCAAAGAGGAGAGGAAAACATGAGATTAATGAGCTTCTGCAACAAGAGTCTGGAGACCGGTTTGGGTCCAAGAATCCCCTTCTCGTGGTTACCCTAAAATGTAGTACCTTTGGTCCTCTTGAAGTTGTCAAGTTTATACTCTAGACCTTCCACAGCTGACACAGAATGGCTTCTAGGCAACCCCCGCTTTACAGATCTCTTTGAAGGAGAAATCATTTCCTGGTTGAAGAGATTTCTTCGAACTTTGGTCACTTCTGAAAGCATTAAGAAAAAAAGAAAGTCAAATATTATCATTAATAAAAGCCACATGTGGGAAAAGAAGGATATCCAAAACAGAGAATCTGCTTGCGGAAACTATTTTACAGGCTGACTGCTATATTCACATTTACTAATAGGATTTCCTTAAATAGTACACTCACATGGTATATCAAAACTATTCACTTCCCTGATGGCGCAGTGCTTAAGACTTCACGCTCCCAACGCGGGGGGCCTGGGTTCGATCCCCGGCCAGGGAACTAGATCTCACGTGCATGCCGCAACTAAGGAGCCTGCCTGCCACAACTAAAGGAGCCCACGTGCTGCAAATAAGACCTGGTACAACCAAATAAATAAATATTTTTTTTAAAAACTTAAAAAAATTTTTTTAAAAACTACTTACATTTATAAATTTAATATAAACCGAACCTTTCAGGAATACAAGGAAGGCCCACATCACTTAAATTAGAAGTTTTATTCACTGTAAAATGGACATAATCCTCAAGTAAGAGGTTGGATAATGTAAATCATAGTCCTTTTAATATATCCCAGTATTACGATATTTTTCTCACATTGGAACTTTTTGCTGCTTTGTATTTCAGCATCAAGCAGAGAAACTGTTCTTTTCAATCCCAGAGATTTCATTTTTCTTCTTTTGAGTATTTTACTAATTTGCTGGGATACAGTAGTCCCTCCCTATCTGCAGTTTCACTTTCTACATTTTCAGTTAACTGCAGTCAACTGCAGTCTGAAAATATCAAATGAAAAATCCCAGAAATACTTAAGTCATAAGTTTTAAAGTTGTGTGTCTTCCTGAGTAGTGTGATAAAATCTCATGCCATCCTGCTCTGTCCCACCAAAAACATGAATCATTCCTTTGTCCAGCATATCCCACCCGTTAGGCACTTAGTAGCCAGCTGGGTTATCAGATCGACTGTAGCAGTATAGCAGTGCTATATTCAAGTAACCCTTATTTTACTTAAATACTTTTTGTGTCCCAAAGCACAAAAGTAGTGATGCTGGCAACCTGGATATGCTGAAAAGAAGTCATAAAGTGCTTCCTATAAATAAAAAGTTTCTCAACTTAAGGGAAAAAAAAATCGTATGTTAATGTTGCTACGATCTATGGTAAGAGTGAATTGTCTATCTGTGAAACTGTGAAGGAAAAATTCACGCTAGTTTTGCTGTCACAACTCAAACTTCAAAAATTATGGCTACAATGCATGAAAGGGCTTAGTTAAGATGGAAAAGGCATTAAATTTGTACAAGATATTTTGAGAGAGACCACATTCATGTAACTTTTATTATAGCATATTGTTATAATTGTTCTATTTTATTATGGTATTAACTCTTACCATGCCTAATTTATAAATTAAACTTTATCATAGGTATGTATGTATAGGAAAAAACATAGTATAGGGTTTGATACTATATGAAGTTTCAGTATCTGAGGGTATTGGAACGTAATCCCTGTGGATAAGGGGGGAACTACTATATTTTAAATCCTCTTCCTAACTCCAGAGCATGAGAGTTGTAACCATCTAGACTCAGAGTTAGGAAAAATAGCTGAAGAGTCAGGAAATACTTGACAAAGCTAGCAGGCTAGCATTTTAATTTTAATCTTAAGCAAGATGGCCTGGTGGAGGCTACTCAAAAATCCACTAAGAGGAAAAAAATTCTAAGAGCAAGTCACTTAAATAAAAACCAAATAAACCAGGATCCACAAACTGGGAGGAGCCTTTTTTACCCATCAATGACATAAACATTAAGGACGCCAATAATGCACACCAAAGTTTCAAAAAAATGTTTCTCTATCTCCATTATAAAAGCCTCTGTTACCTGCCTTAGGCTGTCTATGAAACCGATTTACGGCCTGACAGCCAAATTTGACCTGTTATTTTCCATTTTTCCCAAATTTTGGAGAAGTTTAATATCTATAGAAAATTTCAACATAGAATCATGGTGACTTCAGTGGTGGCTCAGTGGATAAGACTCCACGCTCCCAATGCAGGGGGCCCAGGTTTGATCCCTGGTCAGGGAACTAGATCCCACATGCATGTTGCGACTAAGAGTTTGCATGCCACAACTAAGGAGCCCGTGTGCCGCAACTAAGGAGCTGGCGAGCTGCAACTAAGACCCAGCACAACCAAATAAATAAATATTAAAAAAAAACCAAGACCAAAAAAACACACATAGAATTGTCACTAAAATTCACCAACTGTCAACATCTGTTTTCTCCCTCCATCTCTCTCTCTACGTTTGTACAACTGCCCACCCCAGAACGCTGGAGAGTGAGTTGCAGACATCACAACTCTTCAGTTTCCTGTATTTCAGCATGTATCTCCAAAGAACAAGGGCATATATCTAAACCATCTTCAAATTTCCTCTCATCGTCTCAGTAATATCCGTTATAGCTTTTTACCCTACATTTAAGACCCAAGCAGGGATCATGTAGTGCACTTATGTCACAGTTAAATTCCTTTTATCTAAACCAGCTCCACTGCCTCTTTTCTTTTTCGGCTTTCATGTTAATGGCATTAAAAAAATATTTTAGGGCTTCCCTGGTGGCACAGTGGTTAAGAATCCACCTGCCAATGCAGGGGACACGAGTTCGAGCCCTGGTCCGGGAAGATCTCACATGCCACGGAGCAACAAAGCCTGTGCGCCACAACTACCGAGCCCACGTGCCTAGAGCCCGTGCTCCACAACAAGAGAAGCCACCACCATGAGAAGCCCGCACATCGCAAGAGTAGCCCCCGCTTGCCACAACTAGAGAAAGCCCACACACAGCAATGAAGACCCAATGCAGCCAAAAATAAACAAACAATAAATTAAAAAAAAATTTTTAGACCAGTTATTTTACAAAATGCAGTATTTTGAGACCATGTGAACATCCTACTCCTCTAGCACACAGTATATGGACCTATTTCATAAACCAACAATTACACAAAACTATAATTTTTAACTATATGCAACTGCTTAAATATATGTAATCAAAATAAAACTGTCACTGAGTACAACAAGGAAACAAAGTATACCTTGTACCGTTTCTTTCTCTGGGGGTGGAGGCAGCTGAAGAATAGGGTGAGAATTCTCCTGAAAGATGAGAAAATCCAATAAGAAAATTTAAATAGGAATTCATTTAAAAGAATAAAAATTCCACAAGAAACCCTTTGATCCTTGCAATTCCACTTGTAGGAATCTGTAACAGAAATAGTTGTAAAATGCACAAAAATAGGGCCTGGAAATATACACAACAAACTGTCATCAGCGATTACTTCTGAAGAATGGATGGTGAAGAGGCACTAACATTTAACTTTATATAATTTCAACTTTTAAACGATGTTTCTGTATACCTTTTATAACTAAAACATCAGGGAAACCCCATAATATTAGAGGATGGCTATATACTCTTAGGAACGTCTCTGTATAAAACTGCTATTTGGGGACTTCCCTGGTGGTCCAGTGGTTAAGACTTCGCGCTTCCACTGCAGGGAGCACTGGTTCGATCCCTGGTTGGGGAACTAAGATCCCACATGCCGTGTGGCGTGGCAGAAAAAAAAAATACCCACCTGCTATTTATTTGCTATTATAGTAGAGGATTCAAGTGCCTAAACTCAAATGGCATCTAAACAAGAGAATTGTTTTTAAAGATTTTGTTGCTGTTTTTTCAATTATGCCACTGCAATCATTAAAGAATAAACAGCCAAATAGGAGCAGAAACTTAACAAATGATATTCTTTTTTAACCAAAATCAAATCCTGATCTCAGTAAATCTGGTCTTAAAGAAGTTAACTTTCTAGGCCAATCTGAAACAAGTTTTCCAAAAGGAGTGCTAGAAAGGACTGCTAATCGTGTAAAATCTAGTGAGAGAGGTGGTCTGATACCTTTTGGACTTCATACTCTCTGAACAAAATCTCCAAGATATCTAAGATTTGCATCTTATTCACTCATATAAGAAAGTGAACACCACTAACTCTTCCAAAGAAACCCCACCTCCAGTACTAAAGCACAGCTATAAATCTCTAGAAACAAACCACTATTGTAATGATTAATGCTTCTAAAGCTAGTTCTCCTAGAATTTTAACTCTTCTCATAATTCATGCAGTTCAAAAGTTTCAATGCATTTTTTTGTCTTTCTCCTTCTCTTAGTAAGACATTAATTCTACTTAGTAAATAGACTCCAGCTGGATTTCTTTTTTTTGCAACCATCAAGTCCTAACATCTACTGCCACAGAAAAATAATTACCACCTGGCTTCATGACTTTTTTTGTTTGCTTTTGTAACTTGTTATTGATGTAAAACATACTTACTGAAAAGTACTTTCTGATACACAAAGTCCTATTATGATTGTACACTATTTTTCAATGGCTTCTTTTGCTTATGTTATTATTTCATAAGTTTTCTTAACTACATTAAAGATTTTGAATTAACTTATTCATTCCTAACTTTTACTATTTTTTTCCCCTTAATATTACCTCTGTCACACTTTTGGGAAAAATGATTAATATTTAATAAATTTATATTTCTTTATTCCTTAGATTACAGTTGTAGACACATTCATAAAAATACCTAATTTTATTTCTGTATCCTCCAATGCTCATTTCTTAAAAGTAAAGACACCGTGTTTCATTCTTATTTATTGTATGAACTCATGCCCAAAGTGATACCACTTTCTATCTCCTGGAAATGACTTACATTTTTCGTAGCTCTCTTGGATACTTTGGGAATTTCAATTTGTCGCAGATTTTGTGAAACCTCTGCAATGCTTTTATGTCTTATTGCATTTTTCCTTTTAAAAATAGAAAGAAACAGTCAATATACACTGAATACAGGTTACAGCTAGTTATATCAGAATGGAACTAGAGTTTAAAATAAAACACTTAAATAAAAGTCGGTTATCTTGAGGTTGGCCTGAACTTACAGTAAAACAAGTCAATCCCATAATTTCTAAAAGTAACAACTATAAATTTAACTAGTTATGAACAATGTAGAGCATCATGGAAAATATACAAAGTAAGCTGAAACCCTAAGCTTACCTCATGGAAGGCTCCTAGTTCTTGGAGACCCCATGTGGAGAGTCAAGAGGGGACTGTGACTACACAATACAAGACTATATGTTCCCCAGATAATATAAAGAGTGTCAGATGCTCCTTGTTAAGAACTCTAATAATTGGCTTCTGTGATTCAGACATAAGGGCAACTACTAATTCCATAAATTATAGACAAAGACAACTGGACTATGGCTTAAACATACCCTATACCAGAACTGTAACAGTACAAGTAATTCCTTTAATTCCTTGAGCTCCTACCTTCTCTTCTTAGCTGATCTGGAACGAAGCTCCTCCAGTTGGTCAGATTCAGTGCCACCCGACACTGACCTATGAGCATTTGACGTAAGAGGCACAGAAAGGGGTGATTTGCTCTCCTGCGTCATGGAGTCATCACTGATAAAATCTGTAGGAAGGACACCAGCCAGCTTCTGAGGAATCACAAATCCTAGGCTGTGGTAAAGATTTCCAAGTATCTTTGGGATTGAATCAATATACCTGTGGAATAGATTGATTAAATATGGAACAGTCAGTCACCATTCCACTCTCTACTCCCTTCCTCACCCAGCATGAGAAATAGTCCTTACAATGCTACAATTCTGAGACAATACCTATATAAGTTCTTGGTAAAATAATTTTAAATTTAAATTAGTAGTCATCAAACTTACAATTCCAAAATTTCTTCCAGAAACTTTGCTAGGTATGCCGAATCTTCAGTTAAACACACCATGCGCAGCAAATCTGTCACCTGAAGATTTTAGAAAATTACCACATGGCCTCTGCAGGAAGCTGAATGCATCTACAGCACATCCCCAGTGGCACTAAGCAGCATACTTGCCTCCTCCACTACTTGCTCCATTTCACCTATATGTTCATATACTGAAGGGCACTGCCGACACATCTCCAAATGAAGAAATACCTGGAGCTGGCACCTTGAGAGAAAAAAAAAAAGCTTGGTTATATCTGCTTTGAGTGTCACTTAACTGAAATGAAAGTTCCTTCCTTATGCAGAGATCTGTTTACATAAGAAACAACAACCAAAAAGAAGAGCCATTGCTTTCTAAATAGCAATATGGTTATTAGGTAAACAGGTGCTGCAAACTGAACATTAGAACGTTATAGAGAATCAGCTACAAAAGCCTCTTCAAGCAACTGGCAATCTATTTTAAACTGATATATACTCAGCCATTGAAAAGAAAAATGAAATAATTCAATCTGCAGCAATAGGAATGGACCTAGAGATTATCATACTAAGTGAAGTAAGTCAGAAAGAGAAAAACATACATCACTTATATGTGTGGAATCTGAAATATGACACAAATGAACTACCTATGAAACAGAAACAGACTCACAGACATAGAAAACAAACTTATGGTTACCAAAGGGCAAAGGGCAAAGGGCGTGGGGGAGGGATAAATTAGCAGTTTGGGACTAGCAGATACAAACCATATTATATATAAAATAGATAAACAACGACATTGTAAAGCAACTATACTCAAATAAAAACTTTTTAAAAAAGATAAATAAGGTCCTAGTGTGCAGCACAGGGAATTATATTCAAGATCCTGTAATAAACCATAATGGAAAAGAATTTTTTAAAAATGAAAAATTAAATTGATACAAGTAAATCTTGGGAGCTCTGTTTTGGAGTAATGGTTTAAAAAAAAAAAAAAAAGGGGGACTTCCCTGTTGGTCCAGTGGAAAAGAATCCACCTTACAATGCAAGAGACGTGGGTTCAATCCCTGGTCAGGAAACTAAGATCCCACATGCCGCAGGGCAACTAAGCTCACACGCCACAGCTACTGAGCTCGTGCACCTCAACTAGAGAGCCCATGTACTCTGGAACCCGTGTGCCACAACTAGAAGGAAGCCCACGCACTGCAAGGAAGAGCCCGCATGCTACAACTAAGACCCGATGCAGCCAAAAATTTTAAAAATCATAATAAATAAATCTTTAAAAAAATTAAAAAGGTAGTTAATTACTCTCTGACTTTATCTTCTTTATCCAGTTTTCCTACATTCTGTCGAAGACTTTTGCTAGTTTTCAAGAGGTTGTTTCTTACTTGATGTAGGCAGTTCATCTGAAAATACAAAATTACATAGGAGAATATTAATATTAATGCTTATCATTATTTCTAATTTCTTCACAGCTGACTAATGCCCTAAGAAGGGAAGTACATCCTCTTTCTTTCATTTGAATGAAAAATAGTGTAATATTCTTTTATATTTTTTAAAAGAACATGTAGAAAAGTATTTGAGAGCAAGTGGGCATGGATACAGCAAGCCTGCTGATTTGAACTTTCATAAAAGGAAGATTCCATAAAGTAGTGATTGAGAAGTCTAAGCAAAATAAATCAACATTTTAAAGAAATGTTCCAGGTGACTCTAAAGTGCAGCCAGGGTTAAGAACCACTGGCTTAATTCATGCAGCTAACATGCAACTCAGATGAGGATAGAGCTTTCATTGGAAGGGAAGTACATGTAATTACTCCCACTTGGCCCATTTCCTTGATTTCTGCCTTCTCAGTGGACTATGCCCATCTTCCAAGACCTAGAATTGTGCTCACCCCCTCACTCATCATTTTTGAAATGTGCACTGCATAACAGATATTTTCCAAGACATATGAGTCAGACCCACCAACAAGCAACTAACATTGTTATGACAAACAACAATATCCGGATTCCCTTACTTCTAATTCCTTGGTGCCTTTGGACTTTAGGAATGCTTTAATGTTTGAGATCATGTTCCGAGCACATGAACACAACACGATTTCTCCTGTGGCCACAGTCTTTTGGTAATTTTCATGTATGTAAGATAGTAGCTCCTCCTCAGTTTTAAAATCTGTGGGGAAAAAAAGTCAAATTGATCATCAGACCCAGCTGAAGTCACTGTACTGCTTAAGCCAGTGGTTATAAACTGGGAATTTTGCTGCCCAGGGGGACATCTGGCTATGTCTGGGTGGCAGTGACTGGTGGGGAGAGGGAGGGTACTACTGGCATCTAATGGGGTGGAGGCCAGGGATGCTGCTAAACATCTTATAGTTCACAGAGGATTACCTGGTCCAAAATGTCAAAAATGCTGAGGTTGAAAAGTTCAGAGATAGTGATTAATTTTAAGGTTTGCAAATCACGTGTACATGTTATAAATTTAAGGATAACCAGTAATGGAGAAGAAATAAACTATACAACCTCCAAACCTAGCAGAAAGGAAAAAGATGCATAAAGAAAACTTGATTAATCCCATAGCCTGCTAGAAAGGAAAAAAACAATTGAAAGCACAAAATAAGACACTAAAATACACGCTAGCTTATCAGTAATCATAATAATTATAAATATTTATTTTACGAATACACTTGCTGGTTATATAAAAGATAGAAACTGTCAGGTTGGGTTTAAAAAAAAAATTATGCTATTTACAAAAGACATACCCAAAACACATGACAAAGAAACATTGGAAGTAAAGGAATAGAGGTATTATCACAAGGAAAACAAATGATTTTGTATGGACCTAAAAAGAAAGCCTCAAAATATATGATGCAAAAATTGGCAGAACTGCAAGGAAATTTAGACATCTACATGGTGGAAGACTATAATACAATCATCTCAGTTATAGATTCTTTTAAGTAGAAAAAAATTAATAAGGATTTTGAATATTCAAATATTAAGATGAATATGTATAGAACCAAGTACCCCAAAATTAGAGAATACACATGGAATATTAACAAAACAATCACATATTAGGCCATAGTTTCAACAAATATTAAAGATTCAATATCTTACAGAACACATTGTACACAGTCCAAAAAAATTAAAAGCTAATTACAAAAATAAAACACTCCCTTCTATTACTGATGTCAGAAAATATTTAGATGTATCAATGAAAACAGAATATAGCAAACTTATATAATGCAGCTAAATTTATACCTAAAGGAAAATTTGTAGACAAATTATCTTTTTAAAGAAAAATTCAAAAACCAAATTAGCTAAGGGTCCAACACAAGAAATAACACAAGAGTAAATCCAAATAATAAAGATAAAAACAGAAATGAATTAAGTAGGAAAAAAAGAAATGAGAGAGCAACAAAAACAAAGATTCAAGAAAATAAAACAAATTCAAAATACTATTAAGAGATAAGGTTTAAGTTCAATTTTTCCATAAACATATCCAGTTATTCCTGCACCATCTGTTGAAGATTATCCTTGTCCTGTTGAATTGTTGGGGGCACTACTGTCAAATATCAATTTACCACTGTTGTGCAGGTCTATTTCTGGAAAGGATCTAGTCCAGAAATTATGCTAATGCCACATTGTCTTGCATTACTGTTAATTTTGCTCTCCCATCCGCATTCTGGTATACCATACTAGCTCATTGAAGATGTGCTATCTCACTCAAACTGATTATCATCTATGATCCAGTATTCCACAAGAAAAAAAAATGTTTAAAGAAGCAGAAAACTTTCATTCCAGAATTTTCGAAAGGACTCAAAGGTGACATCAGGTAATTATTGCCCAAAGTTCATAAGCTATTGTCACAATCACCCCATAGTACTGGCACTGTCAGTGTGAGCTAAGAATGTACCCTGAGAATGAGAAACATACTGTAATTCAATCCATTTTTAAAGAAGAAAAAAGAACAAATAGGAAAATAAAAGCTACTGGACTAAATTCTTCTGCCTGACTTTGAAAGACCTTAATAATCTAACCCTAGATTATTCACAAACCTTTTCCCTTCTCTTCATTCACAAATGTATAAAACTTCTTTAACCACTTAAAGGGCCAAGACACAGCCCTTCTTTGTGACTTTGCTTATGCTAATCCTCCATCTAGCACACACTTCTTTTACCTTTCTGCCTTCTAAACTCTGCTCATTCTTCAAAGTCTAACCTGGGCTCCACTGGCTCCGTAAAAGCCTTCTCAGCCTGTTCTGCTCAAGACTGGACTTTCCCTTTCTTGACTCCTAGTATGTCTTTACTTCCAAAATGAACAAGTATTTTCTGTTACAGTCTCTTGGCTCTCTTACGTATTCATTTTACCAATTCGTTGTGTATATGTATGTGTGTGTATATATATATATATATATATATATATATGTTTATTATTATTCTTGGTAGCTGGATCATAAATCTAAGGAGAGGAAATTATCTTATTATTTACTGTACTCCCCATAACACACTTGTGGACATACAGTAGATAGCCAATAAATGTTCATTAAGCGAGGGATATGATTAAAACTTAAAAATATGAGAGTACAGAAGAGTAAACATGAATTTAGATACCAAAATGCAATGGAACTGAGGAATACCTTTAGGTTTAGAACTTCTTAGTGTTCTTCCTTTGTTTCCCAAGTTATCTGCTGTTCTTCCATTGGCTATCTTTTGGATCCCTTTCTCCCCAGCTGTGTCTGGACTGCCATCTGGATGTAACTTCTGAGCCTTTACATTCAGTCTTGCAACATTCAGCATCTTTAAGGAACGGCACATGGTATTCATCTTCTGCCTCACTGGAGTACGAGGGACACCTCCTACCAAAACGACATCGTGGGAAGGAAAGCAAAATAACTTTTACTTCTGTGGAATCAAGAACTACTTTAATTCAGATGAAATATTCTGTGAAGGAGTATTGAAATGAAGTATATCCATTCAGAATGATCTGAATTAGGTAGTTCTTGCATCTCTTTCTACCTACAACACAGGGTAGAAAGAGCTCTTTTTTAAACTGAAGTTTAGGAACTAAATATCTCAAGGTGGTTAGATGATTTTTACATCTAATGCCAAACAGACAAATGCCGAACTGACTCATTTTGGTGTTACCCAGTAGTCAGAGTTGTGATGAAACTCTTTTGAAAGGCAATTAAGCAGTCTGCATCCAGAGCTCCCTTTTCCATGAATAACTTGTTCATGGAAACTTATACTAAGGAAATCATTCAAAGGTAAATCATATGCATGATGTACACTATAGTATTATTTAAAATGGTAAAAAGTGAAAACAATCTACATGTTCAACAACATAAGAAATTTGCAAATTTTGTTAAGCAATGAGGTAACTAAAAAAGCAAAGTAGTAGATAAACAAGTAATTATAAGCAGCACACAAAGTTGTATTTAAATTTCTGTTATAACTAAAAACAAAAATGGTTTAATTCATCAATAAGGTAGAAAAAAAGAAGGTAGGATTGTGGGAGATTTTTTAAATCACTATTGTACTAATTACTTTAAAATATGAAATATAAGAACTTGTCCTTCTTTATTCAGTTACCATTTCAACTTCATTTTAAGGAATATCAATCTTTTAAAACACACAGTGTCAAAAAAGACTGTAAGAAACAGCCTTTCTATGTGCTTACGCTTCTTTTTGCTGTCTTCTTGATTGGACACAGTATATTCTTCACGAGACTTTCTCTGGTAGAGCTCAGAGAGACAACGTGTCAATTCACTTTCAGTTTTGGAAGGCTCTTCCTTATTAGATGAGGCAGCCTGTAGTAACCTGTGAATAAGTCAAGATGTCTAGTACAAAGGTGAAATTCTGATTTTCCAAAATGCTTTAAAAACAGCAACAACAATATTCATTATCCTTTTAAAAGCTAATCAAAAGATGTCTCCACAAGATGCCTTCACAAGTATTTTTTCTCAGGAGGGAAAATGTCCCTCTTCTCATTTATGATTTGTACAAATTTAGGGGCAGAAGCTACCTGTTCACAAAACCATTAATGTATTAATACATACAGTATTGACTTTTATTAATAAGATTCTTCATGTCCTAGGGTACATGTCTAATTATGCTAACTATTTCACTCACTTCTGGGCTTCCATAATTTTTACCCAGTTTCCATACATTAAAGTACAAGATGATGTAATACAGTGTAGTGAGTATCAGAATAACTTTTGAATAATTATTTCACACTCTAGTAAACTAATTTGGGATTGATAAGCAGGGAAAGAAATAGGGCAGGGGAGATGATTAGTTATTAACTGCTTTCCCGCCTACAGCTAAATATCAGTCACTAAGGAAATAATGAAAACAGCACAACTTTCAAAATGTATTATTTCTATTTCATTATCTTCCATTATCTGATATCATCTGACTTAAAAGTAGGAGAAAGTTATGGTGCCATTAGTTGAATTAGTTCATACCAGCAGCAGGTCTGAAGCAGCCTAATTCTCCTAAGTGTGCTGGTATTTCCTTGAGCAGTGAGGGTGGCTTTTTCCCCCCCATTAATTTACTGTATCTGCTTCAGATTTTTTTTTAAATAAAATTAAGCATTCATGGACACAGAGAAAGCCTCACCTAATTTCTTCCCATCCCTTCCTCCCAGAGGTATTCCTAGATTCGTGTGTACCTTATTTGCAGAGACATATATATGTAACAAAACGAACAAACTGCTGTTTCATACGTTGTAAATCTTATGAAAATGGTATCATACAACACTATCCTTTGGCAATTTTGTTTGCACTCAACATATTTTTCACGTGTTGCTCTGGTTTATTCAGTTTTACTAATCTATGTATAATATTCTATTGTATAACTATACTGTAATTTATTTATCCATTTCCCTGCTGAGAGTCTGCTAGTCCTTTCCACTGGAAATGAATATTCTAGCACAGCTCTCCTTGTGTTTGTGCAAAAATTTCTTCAGTGCAGACACCTAGAAGTAGAATTGCTGAGTGTCAGAGTATGTGAAGTTTCTGTTTTACTAGGAACATTGTTCTCTAAAATGGTTGTAACCATTTTACACTTCTACCATCTAAAATGTGCTCATTTCTCCACATGCTAATTTTTCACAATCTAATAGTTATAAAATAGAATCTGGTGGGTTTTTCCATGTTGTGGTTTTAATTTCCACTTACCTACGCTGAGTATCTTTCCAAATTACTGCTCTGTTGGATTTCTTCATATGAATTGCTTGTTCACAATTTTTTAAAAATTTATTTTATTTATTTATTTTTGGCTGCATCGGGTCTTTGTTGCTGAGCACGGGCTTCCTCTAGTTGCGGCAAGCGGGGGCTACTATTCATTGCGGTGCACAGGCTTCTCATTGCGGTGGCTTCTCTTGTTGCAGAGTATGGGCTCTACGCGCACGGGCTTCAGTAGTTGTGGCATGTGGGCTCAGTAGTTGTGGCTCGTGGGCTCTAGAGCGCAGGCTCAGCAGTTATGGCACATGGGCTTAGGTGCTCTGCAGCATGTAGGGATCGAACCCGCGTCCCCTGCATTGGCAGGTGGATTCTTAACCACTGTGCCACCAGGGAAACCCCGCTTGTTCACATTCTTTGCCCAAGTTTCTATTGGATTTCTTACATTTAGGAGATCTGTACTAATTTGGATACTAATCCTTTGCTGGTTATATGGATTACAGCTACCCGAGTCTATGACTAGTCTTCATCATATAAACATTTTAAAATTCATTGTAGTCATATATGTTCCTTCATGGTTTCAATTTTTTAGGTCTTATTTGAGAAATCCACCCTTAGCCTAATCTTCTTCTCTAGTGTTTCTCCTTCTTACAATTTTAAAGTGTTTACTTTTCATGTTTGGTTTTTCAGTTTATTTGGAATTTATCATTATGTATGCTGTGAAGTAGAAATCTAATTTTTTATCTTTTTTGTTCTGGATAGCCAATCATCAACACCACCATTTACTGAATAGTCTATTCTTTCCCTGCTGCTTCTACTCCACTGGTCTCTCTGTTGATCCTTGCACCGATACCACACTATGTTATTTACTAGAGCTTTATGGTAAATTTTGCTATCTCATATGGGAAGGTGCACCTGTTATGCTCTTAGTCTTTTGAAGCTGTACCATGTCCATGAATCAGAAGACTCATTATTATAAGATGTCAATTCTTCCCAAATGGACCTATAAGCTCAATACACACTCAATCAAAAATTCTAGTGGGCTTTTTTTGGGTGTGTGGAGACAGGCTGATTCTAAAATTTACATGGAAATGCAAAGGGTCCAAAATAGCCAAAGCAATTCTGAGAAAAAAAAAGAACAAAGTTGAGAGGACACAGACTACCTGATTTCAGTACTCAAGATAATGTGGTATAAACATAATTTCTGGACTAGACTCTTTCCAGAAATAGACCTGCACGTTGGTGGTCAACTGATTTTGACAAAGGTGTCACAGTGATTGAGAAAAAGATTGTCTTAACAAACGGAGTTGGAACAACTGGGTATCTTTATGGAAAAAATAAACCTCAACTTTACTTCTTAATATTTTGAATTTCTGCCATATCTTTTACACTTCCAATATTATTTATGACTGCTCATACAAGTAGCTCAATCTTGCTATAGATTATTTTATTTGGCTTCTCAAAGAATCATCTTTTGTTTCTCTTGATTTCTATTTATTATTTTTAATATTGCCTTCTTTTTTTAATTTTTGGGTTTACTCTCTTGTATTAAGTGTGTCGGTCTCAGCTAATTGGTTTTTAATTTTTCTCTCAAAAGATACTTAAAATTTTCCTTTAAGTATAAATTTAACTGCATTATTCAAGTTTGCTATTTTCCTTTTTTATTGAGATTTAATACTAAATATTTTCTGACATCTATGAGTGTATTTTGTTTTCGTAATTAACTTTTTCTAAATTTTTAGTTCTGATAAAATATACAACATAAATTTATCATCTTAATCACTCTTAAGTACATAGTTCAGTGGTATTAAGTATATTCATAATACCATCATCTCCATCCATCTCCAGGATTCATCTTGTAAAACTGAAACTCTAGGGGCCTCCCTGGTGGCGCAGTGGTTGAGAGTCCGCCTGCCAATGCAGGGGACACGGGTTCGTGCCCCGGTCCGGGAAGATCCCACATGCCGTGGAGTGGGTAGGCCCGTGAGCCACGGCCACTGAGCCTGCGTGTCTGGAGCCTGTGCTCCGCAACGGGAGAGGCCCCAACAGTGAGAGGCCCACGTACCGCAAAAAAAAAAAAAACCCTGAAACTCTATACCCATTAAACAATATTCTCCATTTGTAATTAGTTTTTAATATTATTGGACTGTACTCAGAAAAGGTGGTCTGTTAAAAACAACAACAAACTCACATGCAGATAACTGAGAGCTGACTTCAATAATCAATACCCAGAGAAAAAAATAAGTTTTACCAAAATGACTCCATCAAATTTGAACTGGCACCACTAAAGTTAGAGCAAGGAAACCACTTCTCCACAACAGAGGAATTCCAGGGAGCTGTGCGGCCAAGCTCCTGCTGGGCCCATTCTGGAGTAGGTGGAGCTACAGAAACAAAGGAGCAGAGATGGAAGAGGAAAAGAGGCATTAGAAGCAAAGCAGAGAATTCGAAGCACTTGCTCCTCCCTTGGACTGACCACATTCTTCTAAAGGACATCATTAACAATGTTCCTTCAGCTGCACCCCCAATCCCAACAGGCCTATGCTGTCTATGAAAAATGTGCAAACACAGGCTTCCTGACTGTTCCTCAAACACACCAGACACACAAACCTTGGCACTTACTGTTGCTTCTACAATGTTCTCTCCCTATCACTTCCTTCAAAGCCTTTGCTCGATATCACTTTTTTAACAAGGCCTGTTTAAAATTACAACCCTCCTATTCCTTTTTCTCTGCTTTATAACTATAGCACTTAACTCTTTCAAACATACTATAAAATTTCCTTATTTAATTTATTGTCTTGTCTCCCCTGACTAGATAAGTTTCTTAACAACAGAGACCTTTTTCTATTTTCTTCTCTAATGTACTCCCAGCCCCCTGGAACAGAGCCTGACATACAGCAGGCACTCAATAAATCTACTGAGTAAATGTGAATGGAAGAAATATCAAATTGATTATATTTATATCTATCTAGCATAAATAAGGTTTGTATCATATCAGTAACAGTGCAAAAAGTGGAAAACAGAATCATAACAGTTTTACATGTAGTCTGTATTAAACATATTAAAAACCAGGTTTCCTCTTATACCTTCGATTTCAAAATGGTTTCACAGAGCCTTTGGCCTCCTCAGAATTGCTTCAGGATTTCTATAAATAATGATTTAAACTGCCAGAAATATTGTAGCCTACTTTTATCTGTTTTATAACAGATATTGGGCTCTACTAAGAGCACATTGAAAAAAAGTTATGTTGCTAGAAAAGATGGTAAACCACTAACCTAGAGTATGGTAGTTATTGCTTCAGAAGCTTACCTGAGGTAGCAGGATCTTCAAGTGAATTGTGAATCTGATTCAATACACCATCCACAACCTCAGAAAAAAGGGAAGCTGAATCCTGGGGCCTCTCTGCCACAACCGTTTGGAGAAAATGTCTTTGAAATTCAGTCTCCTTGGTGTGGAACACAGTGAGAATTGTAGCACTGGCAGAGAAGGGGGAAATAACTCCAGTGATGGGGGGCCAGCCTTCACCAGGGTCCACACTGGTAACCTACATAAAAAGATCTAATTAGTTGGGAATATTGTTGACATATGTCTAAAAAGGCATGTAGTTTAGTAAAAGACAGAATAATAGTTTCACCCAATGATTAATATAAAAGAGAAAACTGGAAAAGACAGACTTCACAGATATTAGTGCTAGCATTGAATTTACTGATCATCTAATCCTAATTCCTCAATTTACCGATAAGAAAAGCCTAAGGTTATTAGGAATATTTACTAAGCACTTATTATGTACTTATTATAACTCAATGGATTCTCATAACCACTCTGAAGTAAAAATGATTATTATCAGAACTTCCCTGACGGTCCAGTGGTTAAGACTCTGTGCTTCCACTGCAGGGAGCATGGGTTCGATCCCTAGTTGGGGAACTAAGATCCTGCATGCCATGAGGCACAGCAAAAAAAAAAAAAAAAGATTATTATCCTCATTTTATAGAGGAGGAATTGAGGTTGAGGAATAAGCAACCTGTTTGTCACCCAGTTAATAAGAGGCAGAAGCCAAGAGTGTATGAATTTGAAACCCATGCTCTTAACCAGGAATCAATTCTACCACTTAAGGGGATTTATTCAGATCACATGGTGGGCAGCAGAGCTGTGATCTAATCCAGGTCACCTGACACCCTGACTCCAGTGCTCTGTCAGAGCACACAACTCTTAGAACAACAACTGTCCAAATGACTACCCAGTTTTTCTCTGGAATGTTTTACAGTGGAATCCAGAAGATAAAAGCTTTCTGAGCTTACAAAAGCAAGACAAAGTAAGGTAAGGAATTACTGGTAGTTAAAAAATTAGCATCACCTTTATATCAAATCTGGGTATGTATGTATTCCTTTTCAGAAGACATTACTAAATTTATATCAAATCTGGGTATGTATGTATTCCTTTTCAGAAGACATTACTAAATTTGTATAACTACTGGACACTAGTATATCTAATTTTACAACGTAGAGGTTTTTTTTAAAATGAAATATATTTATTACGTAAAAGTAATAAATACATAATGCAACATTTAAAAAATGAGAAACCACCCATCACTTCACTGCCCTAATATAATCATTCCATTTGGCTCACTGCCTCTTCCCTATGTGAATATAATTTGGTTTAATTGGATTCAAGGTACATGCAATTTTTATAAGCTGTTTCTTCACTAATGAGCATTGTCACGATGCTATAATACTTGCAAAAATATCATCTGTTTCACTGAGACTGTATTATGTAGGGCATTCCTTGGCATTTCATAAATGCACTTATTTCACTTTACCAGTGTGTTATTAGACCAGAATAACTTGCCACGTGGAAGATACCTACCAGATGTAACTCTTCAGCAATCAGCCTGTTTACCAGCTGCTGAAATAACATCCTTTGAGTTGATTTGTTACCCTCTGGACTTTGTAGCATCCAGCTATCAGTGCCCAAAGTGCAGCTTGTTGGGAGGGACCACTGGGTCACTGTGCCTTTTAGAAAAATTCTGACTGGTTTCTGAAAATGTCTCTGATGTACGGCCAAGGGCTCTAGAGTAACTGTCCATGTTTCTTGAATCTCTTTGCCTGTTAGAAATAAAGAATATTGAAATTCTAATATAAGAAGTAGCTCCTAATAAGAGATTTAATAGTAGGAAAAAAAAATTAGATTGCCAGCAGAGGTACTAGTATTGTTACTTAGTTCACACTTCAACCCTCATTCTACTGCTATCATAGTTAAGTTCATTCAGTTTTATAGGAAAAGCTGTATATGACTGGAATTACAATGGTGTGACTTGATTTCAGAACTTCTCAATAATTATGACTTAGAAATAAGTATTCAAGCAATACACACACACACACACACAAAACCCACGGCTTCTTAAATCCATAAAATACAGTGCATCCTATCTTACGAGTTTAAATTCTAAAGACCATGTAAGACAAAACTGCTTTCCATGAAGAGAGATGAGGTTCCCTTAACATCTTTCTTTCACTACCAAGCAGTGTTTCCCCAGCGTTAGTAAAATCCTGGCTCAAAGTTTCAAAACCACTCTTGAAATTTCCTTAAATTGTCCATAGTGTATAATATAGTTTTATGTACATATCTCTATATGGTATTATTTATGTGACTAAATAATGATTCAGAAATTAGATTCACTATATAGCAAATCATATGATAAAGCAAATTTATGAAGATTCCAACATGCTGGCTCTACCTGGTACCAGGCACCATTTTCTGCTTCAATTGACTAATTTGTTATTTCTTCTCTGAGTCAATCACTGATTTTCTATGATCTTCAATTTATCAATCTCTTTTATGAAGCAGTGAAACCTTTTTACTTACTTACTACCCATTTGCTTGGGCACCTGAACAATATTATCCTTCTTTGCAAAAAGTTGGGAAACTCTTTAAAAACATTCACTTGTCCTTTTTACATGGGCTTACAGTTGTACCAAACTTCAGTCCTTTCCTGTGGTATCTCTGATTTTGCTTAGATATCTTTCAATGACAAGTGTTAATGGAATGCCTAGGCTGCTGGAAATTCTAAAGAATTCATGGGTCTGACTTGCAGAAATGAATGAAACCCAGACCAACCACCCCATCACCACTCCTCCCCCGCCCCCGGCCCCAAGTATTATTTGCTTACCTTCAACAGGGAAAAATAATGTTCCTTCCACCCGTGGAAATGAGGCTTCATACTCAGGAGAATTATAGAGCAAACAGTTTAAAGTGGAATCAGTTGGCAGAGTTGAAATCCATGAAGAGAGGTGAGGTTCCCTTGACAGCTTTCTTTCACTACCAAGCAGTGTTTCCCCAGCTTTAGTAAAATCCTGGCTGAAAGTTTCAAATGGCAAGACAGTGCCTCCTACATGGTGGAGCAGTTCACATACTGTCCAGTACCCAAGGTGGTCCGGAGATTCCCACAACTAAAATAAAAATTACAAAGAATCTTGGGTTATTGTAAGTTAGGCATTCATAAAGCTAAGGGAAATCAGGAGAAAGTAAAGTTGATGTGTACATTAAAGGATCAAATTACACAATTAATGTATTTGTTGAACCAAACACAAATAATGGCCAGCATCCCATTACTTGCATAACTGCTATATAATATGCCTTGAATAACTGCTATATAATATGCCTTCAAGAAAGCACCTATTTAGAAAATAGCACTTCAATTCTATCTTCTGTCAAGGAACAGAAGTGATGCAACTCACGAGGGATAAATCATAAAACGTTAGAAGGAATGCAAAGTCATTACACATTAATAAAAAAAAATCACGTCCTCCACAACACAACAGCGGCCAAGTGTCACAGGAGAGAGGCAGGAGCACCTCCCTTAGAGGGTGATCACCAGAGACTCACCCACCCTGCCCGCACCCATGGGTCTGTGTGGAGACCAAACAGGTCTTCTCAGTTCTATCTTCAGTGTTTTCGCTAAACTCTGGACTCTTACTGAAGCTTACAGAGTCTGTGCTCTGCCTCCAATCTTTCCTTTGTTTTAAGAAGTATTCTTTGAAACTACATATCCAATCACGCTACTTCTGTAAAAACTCTGAAGGGCTTCCCACTGCCCTACAGTATAGCCATAAAGCCCTTTACAACCCAGCTCTAAACAATATTTCCAAACACATTATCCTTCCCTCACCCATCCCTACCTTCCAGGCACACTGAACCATTTGCTGTTTCCTGAACATGCCACATTTTACAATGCTTCCATGTTTTTGCTGGTTCTGTTTGCTGTGTATTCCCCTTCCATCTTCACCAACTGGATGCTTATTATACTTCATTACCTAGCTCAAGCCCTGCTGTCTCTGTAAAAGCCATTCCTCACTCCTTCACACATAGCTGACTCTTCATCCAACCTTCTTTCAGCAAACTTTTATTGAGCAACCTTTATGTGCCATTGAGATAGGCTGGGACATGGGACCCTTTATTGGAGTGCTTGCACCTGGACAAACGAATACAAAGAAACTATAAGGGACTAAAAATAACTGCATGCAGTCAGGGCAATTATGACAATAGGATACAAAAAGGCCACAAATCAACTGCCATTTCTGAGGTGCTGAGAGCAAAAGCAGGGTACTGAGCATGATCCCTGCACACAGCACCAAGGGGGTGCACAGATCACCTAAGCTACGCCTCCTGCCCAGCCCACCAATCTGCTCCTACTACACCCCCATTTAAGGAACCAGGCCCCTGCCCCTCTCTGGGGAGTAGGAAGGGCCCCTGTTTCTTGTTCTTACTCCCTTGTGCAGCACGAGTCCCAGTAAAGCCTTGTCTGAATTTCTCATCTGGCCTCTTATCAATTTCTATTGATTAAAGAGTCCAAGGACCCAGGATGATAATACCATGAACTAGCAAGACATAGTTCCTGTCTTCGAGGATCTTAAAGTCAAGGGTGGGGTGAGTAAAAAAGCAATAACACGAAAGATTTAGCTCAGAATCACAATGTACCATGACAATATGCAGGTACTATGGGAACATAAAGGCGCACCTACCCTAGAATACATTGATCATGCCGCTTTGCCTACTCCACAGGTGAGTTGACAACTGTGAACCACAAATTGCTATGTGAATGTGAAAAATTAGAATTAGAAGGGTCTTCTAGGTCCTCTCCAAACTTTCCATTATATTGAAGTTCAAAGGGTGCCCAAGTTCACAGCAAGGCAATGATAGTCCAGTCTAAGAACCCACGACTCTCTTGGGTAGTGCTTTTAAAATGAGGATGGTGATCCTGATGAACTTGGATGGACCCTATGATGAATCAACTGAATGGTTTAAGATCAGTGTTAAAGAAAAAAACCAGGAAAGAAAATATCAGAGCACAACAGAAACTATCACATGTAGTGAAGATAAGTAATGTACTGCCAAACTTTTGTTTTGGTTATGCCTATCAGTTTGGAAAATGCTGTGATAAATTAATCAATTAGTATTTTATGTTACCACCCATATATCCACACCTGTGCTCACTGCCAAGGGGGAGAATGGTAAGCCAGTTCAATTATCATAGATCCTGATTAAGATTTTCTGCCAAAGGGAAACAAAAAAATTGTTGAAATTATTTCAGTCAGAGGACCAGCCAGGAAAAAAAAACTGCTTGGCAAATGAAAAGTAAAACTTTAAAAGGAGTTGAAAAGGACATAAGCTTTGATTAAAAATATATGAATATGATAAAAAAAAAAACCCACAACCAGTATATAGATTATGGCTACATTTTTCTTTTTTATGTACATTATGGGCTAAGTAACAGACAAGTCCTAGTGGTAGTTTCAAATTTAGGGATTTATAAACGTCCACAAGACTATAAGCTCCAAGACAGCAGGGACCACATTCGTCTGGCTCACTAATGGTGCACCCAATACTCAGCATACCTCGCAGTTTGTTCAACAACAGGTATCTGTTGAGTAAATCAGGGTTAGCATAAAGCGGAAAATGTGAGAGAGGGCTTTTATGCTCCCTTCTATCCTTTATCTTTGCAAGAGTTATGTGTGCTTGGATTCCCTCCTCCCTGAGTCTGTTTCTCCCAGTTTTACTTCCCAGACTGTAAGCTCCACATGGCAGACCCTGGAATTTCTCTTCTCTTCTCTCTACCCTCATAGTGAGAGCTCCCCAAGGACAGAACCTAAGTCTCCCTTTTGCCTCCACAGTGCAGCTAGGCAGAGGCTTTTGAACAGGAAAAGACAGATCTACACCAGAAAAAAAATTCCAGAAAAGCTTAAGATTATCTGATGGGCTTTTGCTTATGGGAAACAACATAACAGATGTAAGAAGCCTCAGAGAAGACCCATCTCCACAGATGATGGGATGTGCAAACTGGAAGAATCTTTAAAAAGATCCTGTCAACCTACTTATTTTAATGCCATTCAGAAAAGAGAAAAAGAATCTCCAAGCCCAATCTGCTAAGACTTATTTCTAGCCAATATTTGATAAAATACAATTCCAGCATAAAGTCTTTGATGTGATTTAATATCAACTATCCTAAATCGAGCCCTTATGTGTTGTGTATTGTGTCCAACACCTAATTTGCTGCCTTAAACAAACTAAGTTTTAGGATTCCATTTTCTCCGTCAATGTTTACCATTCCCTTAAACACTTTTGCCTTTTCCTTTTCTTTTGACCAGCCACTGCTGCCTTACATTGCATTTGCTAAGTCTTCCTTGGGCTTTGCATGTGAAAGCAATTTGGAAATTTTAACCCACTATATCACTACTTGTGTTAAGTATCTGCTCATTTCCCATTTGCAACCTTGCAATTTAACCCACCCCTACTTTAGTGACATATGTTTCCAACAGATGCAATCACATCTTTCACCTGGTTAAGCCACTTTCCCAACTATTAGAACAAAATCCGAATTTATTACCTTGGCCCTACAGATATGCCTCTGCTACCTTCTAACTTCCTCTCCTACGGTGCTTGCCCTTGCCTACTAGTTTTCAGCATTCCTTACCTTTTTGTTTCTGAAACAAACTAGGCTCATTTCCAGCTCAAATCTTTACACTGGCTCTTCTCTTTGCCTGGAAAGTTCTTGCCCAACCTTCACTATCCTCCTCCTTCACCATTCAGTTCTCTGTTCAAAAAGGCCTTCCCTGACTACGACCCGATTTACAACTGTCTCCTGCTTCTACTTCCTCTGCCCCACCGTCAGCCCCTTACTCAGCTTTATTTTCTTGAGAGCATTATTTGAAATCCTATCACTTGTTTATCTGTTTAATCTGTTAACCATACCTAATATATCTTCCCCCAGAAGATAAACTCCACTTTGCTGACCACCGCATCCCCAGCAGCTAAAACAATGTAGTCGGTACTCAATGTAGTGGCTCCTCAAATGAAGTTATTTATTGACAAAGTGAAGTGACAGAAAGAAAATGATGGAGGTAGAAATTTATACTTATCACTGGAGCAGGGGCTCCACTGCCTCAACGAAAGTCCAAATTAGCCATTTAGGACTGTAAGTACATAAGAATTTGTTCATTTGGTCAACAAATATTTTCTGAACACCTATAACAAGCAACAACACATCTGCAGGAGATACAGAGATGTGTGTGCCTGCCTCTGAGGTTATTTCTAGGCTAGATGGAAGGTGAGGGACTGCATGACTGGAACATATAATGGAGAAAGGGTAAGTGCCACAAAAGTGTTTGGAAATTCAGAAGTTGAGATTGAGTAGTTGCCATGTGGGCAAAGGCCCTGAAGAATGAGTATGATTTAAACTGGCACAGAAGAGAGAGCAGTGGCGTTTCACTGCTAAGACAAGACAAGCCATCAAGGCCTGTTGGCCAATTAAACTGTTTCAACAGTCTGGAATAAGGGTCGTGTGTAGGAAAGATTAAGTCTGGGAAGACAGATAGGGCCCAAATTGTGAAGGACCTCAAACGCATTGACTCAGGTACCGAGGACCTACCTATACCGTTGTGATGAACGTCCCTCTTTGTGACCCCAGAACTTTCCTTCTGAAGGGACACCTGTTGGTCATGTTAGTCTCATTCTGGGTCCACGGGCTGCTCTGCAGATGCTGTCAAGTTCTGGTTCATCAGCACCAGCACCACGTACTAAAATCTGAGTTCGCTGTGTAATCTTACCTTAGGCCACTCGGTGGTATCCACCCAGTACAAGGTGATTTTTCGGGTTTTCATGACTTCCTGGACTCTCTTGGGCAGCAACTTGTCCATCACCTGCTTAGGAGTAGGCGGCAGGCGCTGGGCCTGGGCCTCGCACCCGGACACGAACTGCAGCAGCTCCCTCTGCGAATGCGGACAGGGGGCTAGGAGGAAGACGGCGTTCACAAAGCCGCCGAGCGCAGACTGGGCCTCCTTGGCCTCGCCCTCCACGTCCAGCAGTCTCCTCCCGCTGCTACGCAGAATCGGCTTCGTGGGCGATGTGATCTCGGGCCGGTCCCACTGATAGTCTAGCAGCGTCTCCATAAGGGCACTGTGCGTGTGGGTGGCCCTGGGCGCCGGGCCCGGCAGGTGGGCGCCGTGGGCGCCATCCCCGAGCCTGGCCTCCAGCTCCTCCTCAAAGTCCTCCCAGGAGCGGACCCCCAGCTCGCGGAAGTCAGACACGCGGGAAGGCCGGCTCCGCGCACCCTGAGAGTCAAAGAACCTGAAGGCCCAGCGGACCCTGGCCAGGCCGAACCTGCAACTTAGGTAGGTGAGGAGGCGCAGGGCGACCCGTCGGACTGGGCTCTCACCAGCGGCGCCTCCCGCGGTGTCCAGCAGCAGCATTACGTTGTGACAGCAGGCCATGTCGGCCGCGCAGCCGCCTCAGGGTTAGAGCCGGGGCCGGCGCCGCTCTCTCCTAGACCCTCGCTTCAAAGAACCAGCGCCATTCTCTGCTTCTCTCAGGGACCCTGGTCGAAAGCCTCCCGCGCTCTCCAAGGGCTGCTGGCATTGGCGGAGCTAACCCCCAAGGTCAGCTCCCATTGGTCGCTTGCCTTACGTAAGTTACGTGAGCAACTTTCATCCTTGGCTCTGACTGGAAGGGTGATGGAGAAGAGCCCTGCTTGATTGGTGGACTGAGGGACGGCGGGCGGGACGCTGTGTTCCGAGAGAAACTTAACGTTCATTGGCCTGGGCCTTCGTTTTAAAATTTAAAGAGGCGGTGCTGGGGGCCTGTGGCTTTAAGTTTCTCTTTTACGAAGGAGGACTGAGGCCGTGCGATGGTACGGGGAGAGGTTTACTAAGATCTGAAAATAGTAGGGGAACAGAATTTGGGATGGTTTGAATCGAACTGGTTTAAAGCCACCCTAGACTTTCTATGGAGCGAGATCTGATGGGGAAGACAAATTTTCTGTAATTTAAGAAAAAAATATTAAAAATTAAAGTTCACTTCCTTTGCCCTAGTAATTTCTAAGCATTTCTCTTGAAGAAGGTAATCGAAGATCAGGATAAAAGTTTAATTTGAGAAAAAAAGGAAACAGCTTGAGAATGATTAAATAAGGTATGGTGCACCCCCAAGGGGAACATCGTGCAGCTTTTTAAAGTAATGTTTTTATATGTAATGTTAGATGGAAAAAACTGCAAAACCGCACATGCAATGAGATCCCCAAATTTTCTATCTGCCTATGTGTATATTTTTAAACTGTTAAGATAATACTGTGTACTGAAAGTTTTTAAATTGTATCTGGGTAACGAGATGGTGATTTTTTAAAGTTTTTTTTTCTTTTAATTTTCTAAAGTTCTATATTTTTATTTTACTTTTACATTCGAGGAGGGGGGGAATATTCTTAATGAAAAGGATCTTTTTGTTGCAAATAGAAGAATCCTCAATTGTAGAGAAGGTTGTGACTCTAGATGGGAGAAATCCCTATTATTGGTTCTAACAGCAGAGGAGAATTTAAACTCTCTCTAGCTAGGACTGGCCTACCTTTAAATATCCTTCCAATCCTGAGATTCTCTGAACCAGTTGTTTCAAGAAAGACCACCAATGATACTTTGTAGATTGTCAGTTTATTTTATTCATGGACTTCTCCTGATCCACCGACTGTCATTTTAGAGTCACAAACATTTTTTAGTCTTAATGTGTCAGGTGCTTACTAAAACTGTACACACCCGTCGTGTTGTTCATCATTCAACAAATAGTCATTACAGGGAACAAAAGAGCTAACTATACTTCCCCTGGGAAGCTTACATTCCAATATGGGGAGCCAAACAAATAAGTAAAAGATATAATATGTTAGGTGGTGATAAAATCTTTGGAGAAGAATTAAGTGGAAAAAAGAATATGAAGTGGGTAGAAGTATGCAGGATAGGGAGAGAGGCACCGTGGACATCTGGGAGAAGAGGGTTTCAGGAAGAGGGAACAGCAAATGCAAAGGCCCTGGGACAAGATTTTGCTCCCTATTTGCCAAAGTAAACTTCTAAAGAGTTATTAAACTCATGCTTTTATAAATAGAGGAAACTGAACCTCAGAGCAATTGAAGAATCTCTGCCATGATTTTATACACAGCAGAACCACAAATGGAATCAAATTCACATTCCCAAAAGCAGGTTCCCAGGGTGCAATGCTTGCAACCTAGACTGAAAAACCAGCTTCATAAGGAGGGACTTAGTATACTTTTAAGAGTAAAGTTGATTGGTTAGGTCTTCACTGAAAACAGTGACAGGATCTGGCTATTTAATCCACATTTCTTCTTCCCTCTCCATTCAACAATCTCCCTTAAAGATTGTTTGTTTATTTAATATTTGTTTTTCTTTCTCTCCCTGTCTTCTACCGTTTTATTTAGTTAACGAAAAGTTATTGCCTATCTGCCTACTGTTAGTGGAAGTGAGGGATGGATGTAAAGGAAGAATAATATTTTTCCCTAGGAGGAATTAAAAACAAAAATACATAGAATGCTTAAGAGACAGTTCAACGCTAAACTGAATGTTTAGTATTTCCAAAAGAAGAAACCATCCAAAAAGAAACCATCACAGTGAGCTGGGGTTTCCAGATATGCCACCCTCACACCAGGCTGGGAAGGATGAGAGTGTGAGAGAAGCATTTTATCATTGCTGGAAAATTTGGATGCCTTTAGGCACCAGACAGGTAAAGGAAATGAGACATGGTGGGCATTAGTGATAAATGGGAAATAGAGGGGGGTAAGCTTGTGGCCCAAACACATTCAAAGTCTCTTTATTTAAAATAAAAGACATTTTATTTAAAATAAAAGTAAAAAACATCCTTGCCATACTGCTTAACTAATTTAAGTGAAAACTCAGCAACTGAGCATCTTTCTTGTAGTGACAAAAGTAAAATGATTCCTATTTTAAAGAGGTCACATATCAATCAAAACAGCAACTTGCTAAATGCTTATTTCTATACTGTGAAATAAACAGCAGAGGAAATGTTCCACATCACTGTGGACAGTGGTGGAATATTTGGACTAAAGTGCTCCAGAATTGGAGCCAAATGCAAAATCATGATGAAAAATAGAGATATACATGTCCTTAATTTTTTTTAAATCTTACCAGAGAAAAGGTTAAGGCACTGGTCTGTCCAGTTAGATACTAGAAAACTATGCTCCCACCCCCACTGGAAGACATCGTCATAGTGAGAGCTAGTTTACTGAGTGTTCACTGTGTACTAGACAGTATTTTGCAGAGGTTTCATAGAGCAGGTAAACATTTATCTGAGTTTTTATTGTTTATCAACTGTAGGATAATATAGGTAGTGAGATTTTATTATTTTATGTCACACTAAAAGAAAAATTCAGCCAATTATAATAACCCAATTTTCCTAATCACTTCAAATTTGGGGGGTTTATATATGAAAGAACTCCTTTCGATTTATGTAGACATAATTTTTAAAAAATCATTTATCACTCTTGTACATATGAAAGAAAGAAAACAAGAATATAAGCAAAATTAATTGGTTAAAGTATTCCTAAAACTTCTTCAGAATCCAGTCAATCACTTTTCAATTCATTCTCCAGGGTCCATCTGTTTTCATAAACTACCATCCATCCTGTCTGCCATCAGGAGTGTTGGCAATGCAGTATTTCTCAAAAGAATGCTCCACTACTGCCTCTGGTAGTTACTTTCAAACCATTCTCTCCCATTCTGCAAGTTCTGTCACACACCCACTGACCATGACACCTCCCTCACTGCTCTCACCGGCCAACAGATTTTTCATAAAGGAGAGCAGAGAAATGAGGTGGTAGCCAGGGAAAGGTTTTGTGTGTGTGTGTGTGTGTGTGTGTGTGTGTGTATTTTTAAGGTAGGAGACATTACAATGTATGTGGTTGGGAATGATCAGGAAGTGAGTGGGGGCTCCCCTTCCCTGGTGGCGCAGTGGTTGAGAGTCCGCCTGCCGATGCAGGGGAGGCGGGTTCGTGCCCGGGTCCGGGAGGATCCCACATGCCGCGGAGCGGCTGGGCCCGTGAGCCATGGCTGCTGAGCCTGCGTGTCCGGAGCCTGTGCTCCGCAACGGGAGAGGCCACAACGGTGAGAGGCCCGCGTACCGCAAAAAAAAAAAAGTGAGTGAAGGGGAATTCCCTGGTGGTCCAGTGGCTAGGACTTGGCACTTTCACTGCTGAGGGCGTGGGTTCAATCCCTGGTCAGGGAACATTCTGCAAGCAGCGCAGCATGGCCAAAAAAAAAAGGACTGAAAATCTGAGGATACAGAAAAGGGTTGGAGAGGGAGAGGATTGCAGTAGTGCAGTAGCCTGATGTCTGGGTGGGTGAGAAGGATGGGCTTCTCCCTTTTTCTGGGTGACCATGGGCTCTGTGACAACTTTGCGGTTCTATTACTAAAGGGAAAAGGGGAGAATGGATATTGGGGAATGACTTGCCGCCTTAGACACCCCAGGATTTGGTGATGCTGGACAAGAACAATAGGTGAAAGAGGAAGGTGAGGGATTTGAGGATGTGCGCCAGGGAGATGTTTACTGATTATAAATTATTTCAGCTGCAAGGGCAGAAAATTTGACCACAATGGCTTAAAAAACAGCTTTTTTTCCCTTTACATAACAAGAAGATTGGAGATAAGTGGCTTCTGGTGTGAGTTCCTTGGTTGAATGGTGTCAGGACCAACAAGTGTGCCATCCTCCTGCCTTTTCCACATGCTCATAATCACAAGAAGGCTGCGTACACCCCATTCATATTCAAGTTAGGAAGAAAAGAGCAGATCCCACAGCAGCAAAGCAAAGCTTTCACAGAAACCACCCCACCATCAGATTTAGACTTAAGTCTCAATGGGTCACATAGCACTACCTCTAGCTGCAAGGGAGGCTGGGGAATTCGGGGAGATTGTTATGATTGACCGAGAGGTCTAGTTTTGGATGGATCATTTTCACAGATGCTGAAGTTACCAAGAATGATGACAGGAGCAGTGGTGGAGAGAGACAGTGAGCCAGTGGCCAAAATGTTCAGTGAAGAGGAAGAGATCTACAGATGACTGTGACAAGGAGGCAGGGTATATATAGTCTAATGTCAAAGAGGCTGGGGTTTTATGGAGAAGGGGAAAGGAAGACAGCTACTGCCACCTGCAGCTACTGCAGGCCAGGTGGAATAAGGGGTGTGAAAGGGAAAACAGCCCTTACTTGGGGAAACTACACTGGAAGTAATATTCGCAGGCATTAGCCAGATTTCCAGTAGAGCAGGAAGGTGAAGGGCTGAGGACGTAGGGGAGTTTGTTCCTGGTACACTACCATTCCAGAAGACACTGTAGGGAGATCAAGGAAGGGTGGGAGATGGGGTCAGCTTAGGGGATATACAGAGCTGTAAGTGGTTAAAATCAAGATGATGAGAATTGCCTGGAAAAAAAGGGCTGAGGGTTCAGTGCAGGACTCAGAAACCATTCTAGGTGTTTAAAGCAGGAAGAATTTATTTTATTTTTTAAACATTTATTTATTTATTTATTTTTGGCTGCATCGTGTCTTAGTTGCGGCAAGTGGGAATCTTCCGTTGCAGCACTCGTGCTTCTCTCTAGCTGTGGCGCACGGGCTCTAGAGCGTGTGGGCTCAGTAGTTGCAGGGCACAGGCATAGTTGCCTCTCGGCATGGGGGATATTAGTTCCCCGACCAGGGATCGAACTGCGTCCCCTACATTGGAAGGTGGATTCTTAACCACTGGACCACCAGGGAAGTCCCTAAAGCATGAAGAATTTAATGCAGGCATTGAGTATCGGCCTAAAGTGGGAGGAGACAACCTCTGTCTATAGTAAGATAATGTGGCAGCTCTCCTACTGTTTTAGCTCTCCTAGTTCCTTTTGCCTTTCCATATAAATTTTAGAAAAAGCCTACCTATATCTAGAAATAATCTTGCGGGAATTGCTTTAAACTTATAGATCAATTTGGGGAAAATTGACATCTTTACTATGAGTCTTCCAATACATATGTGAACATGGTAATGTCTCTTCATTTATTTAGATCTTTGATTTTTTTGGTTAAAAAGAAAACTTGTTTTGTAGTTTTCAACATACAAGTCCTATACGTGTTTTGCTAGGTTTATACCTAAAGTCTTTTTTTTTTTTGAGCAATTGCACATGGTATTGTATTTTTAACTTCAGTTTCCAAGTATTCATTGCTAGCATATAGAAAAACAATCCATTTTTTCATGTTGATCTTGTATCCTGCAACCTCACTAAATTCATGTGTTAGTTCTATGAGAGTTTTGGGGTTTTTTTGTTTCTCTTGTAGATTCCTTGGGATTTTCTAGGTAACCCATAAAGCCATCTGCAAATAGGGGCAGTTTTACAACTTCCTTTCCAAGCTATATGCCTTTTATTTCCTTTTCTAGCCTAACTGAGCTGGCTTAGTAAAAGTGATGAAAGCAGACATACTGGCTTTCTTTTTCGGTACACGGGCCTCTCACTGCTGTGGCCTCTCCCTTTGCGGAGCACAGGCTCCGGACGCGCAGTCTCAGCGGCCATGGCTCACAGGCCTAACCGCTCCGCGGCATGTGGGATCTTCCCGGACTGTGGCACGAACCCGTGTCCCCTGCATCGGCAGGCGGACTCTCAACCACTGCGCCACCAGGGAAGCCCCTGGCTTTGTTTTTGATCTTAGGAGGAAGGCATTCAACCTTTTACCATTAAGTATGTTGTTAGCTGTTTTGTAGATGTTCTCTGCCAAGTTGAGAAATTTCCCCTTTATTTTTAGTTTTATGGGAGTTTTTATCAGAAATGGGTGTTAAATTTTGTCAAATTCTTCTTCTGCTTCTATTGATATGATCATGAAACTTTTGTATGTATACATGGTAGATTACATTGAATGATTTTTCTTTTTTTAAATTTTATTTGGCCATGCCATGCAGCATGCAAGATCCTAGTTCCCTGACCAGGGATCAAATCCCTGTCCCCTGCGTTGGGAGTGCAGAGCCTTAACCACTGGATCACCAGGGAAGTCCCTTGACTGATCTTTTAATATCGAACCAGCCTTGGGTATCAGGAATAAATCCCACTTGGTCATAGTATATAATTATCTTTATGTATGGATGAATTCTCCTTGTTAATATTTTGTGAAGGTTTTTGCATCTATATTCACAAAGAATTCTGGTCTATAGCTTTATTTTCTTACATTAACTTTGTCTGATTTTGGTATCATGGAACACTGGCTTCATAAAATGAGTTAGGCAGTTGTTATACAACAATGTGAATACAGTTAACACTACTGAACTACATTTAAAAAGGATTAGGAGGATAAATTTTATATTTTGTATTTTTATCACAACTAAATATTACAAAATGAGTTTGGGAAGTTTATTACTTACAAATTCTACTTCTTTATTAGTTACTGGGCTATTCAAATGATATATTTTATGTTGGGTGATTTATAGTAGTTTGTGTTTTCCAAGAAATTGGTCCATTTTGTCTAACTTATCAAATTTATGTGGGTAGAGTTGCTTGCGGTATTCTCTTATTATCTTTATGATATCTGCAGTGTTTGTAGTGATAGCCTCTGTTTCATTCTTTTTTTTAAGCAGTTCATTTTATTTTTTTATTATTTTTTTTAGTGTATTTAGTTATTTATTTACTTTTGGCTGCATTCGATCTTCACTGCTGCACGCAGGCTTTCTCTAGTTGCGGCGAGTAGGGGCTACTCTTCGTTGCGGTGCCCGGGCTTCTCATTGCGGTGGCTTCTCTTGTTGCAGAGCACGGGCTCTAGTCACACGGGCTTCAGTAGTTGTGGCTCAAGGGCTCAGTACTTGTGGCTCGCGGGCTCTAGAGCGCAGGCTCAGTAGTTGTGGTGCTTAGCTGCTCCACGGCACATGGGATCTTCCCAGACCAGGGCTCGAACCCGTATCTCCTGCATCGGCAGGCGGATTCTTAACCACTGCGCCACCAGGGAAGCCCTCTTTCCTCGTCTTTTGACTAGAGAGAGCAGGCTTTGTTGTTGTTTTGTTGTTTTTTGCCTGCCTCCATTGACGTATTAGGTTGCCAGCTTCTCCAGTATCCAGTTAGATATAAAAGGCAAAAAGGAAACCCAGGGTACTCACTGCCATATCATTTCTTGGGTCTCAAGAGAGCCCTAGCCAGTCTGCCTCTTCTCTCAACCTCTCAGAGTCTTCTTATGTTTGTTTATGTGGAATGTCCAGGGGATATTTAGCTTTTACTAGTGGGAAGGCTAGGAATAAATATGTCTGCTCCATTTTGTTTGGAACCAGAAGTCGGGAGTCATTGTTTTTATTAAAAAATCACACGGCACTATAATTCAAGCTATCTCTTTAAGAGTTTGTTTCACATTCTAAACTATGAGGGCAAGAACTGTGTTTTATTCATCTTTGCATCCCTAGTGTCTAGCAGAGGAGCAATAAATTATTTTTTTAATTGAATTGTAGTGTGTTATCAAGCATTTTTATATTTCCCGGAAGGATGTTAGGAATTTGGGCAAATACAGATATATTACCACCAGAGGGCAGTAGCAGCAACACTTCACTAAGGGCTCTGAAGCATACACACCCTGCTCCAGAATGAAATCTTTCCCCAGAACTACTTCCTCTTAGTTTGTATGAGAAAAGCTGAAGTCTGGGAACTTAATGATGGGCCTCCCAGGGAGGAAAAAAAGGACTTGACAAGGCTGTACTGGGAGCACATGGGTCCCCCTCTTCCCAATAAAGGGATGGGAAGTCACATATTTCCAGCATCTAGAGGGACAGTCGTGCTTCTGGACACTCCTCAATAATTCACAGGCATTATTTCCTCCATTTTACAGATGAAGAAACTGAGGCTCAGAGGGCCTCTCACAGATAGTAAGAGGGAGCTCTGAAGCTCTTACACTGCTTCCTCCAAGAGATACAAGAGCAGCCTTCTCCCTGTGATGGAATGAACAGGAGAAGGAACCTCCTTGAGCAATGAGCCCGGGTCAACCCCACACCCAGCAAGCCTCTGAGCTCTGAGTGTGTTCCTCATCTTTCTTTAGAGGGGTGATAATCCATTCTGCTTTCAAGAGCTGTATGATATTGGGCCAGGGCCAGTGCAAAGTGAAAAATGTGGGACCCCCTTGTTAAAAAAAATTAAAAATTTCAAAACAGCAACAGCAGAGCATTAAACCAAGCCTGAGGGCCTGTGTGACTGTGCAAGTCGCCTGTCCCTGAAGCCAGCCCTGTCTAGAGCAATAATAGAAATAATGAAATAATAATAGCTTCCCTCTTTGGGGCACCTATTTTGCACTAAATTCTCCCTGTCACTTTAAATATTTATTTCTCTTAACCTTTCTGAGATTGTTTTTATTTCCCCCTGTGTGTTTTTATCTCTACAATGGGGAGGTTGGACTAGACCAGTAGTTCTTAACCCTGGTTACACATTAGAAGCACCTGGGGACTTTTAAACAATACCCAAAGCTGGTCCCGCCTCCACAGATTCTAACTGAACTGGATTGAGTCTCAAGATGGGAATTTTTACTGGCAGTGACATGAAGAATAGGTGTCCTTGGTGGGTCTGGGTAAAGGGTGGGTCTTTGAGGACATTGTTTCTCCTCCGCAGCAGCCATTTACCCAGCCGTCGGTTCCGCCCAGGGTGTCAGTACTCCAGTGTTAGCTGGTGGCCTCTGGAGGAAGCCATCCATTGGTGGCAGTATTTCTGGGTACAAAGAGAAGACGGTGGCTTCCCCACCTCTTCTGGGAACTGCCAGCTTGCCTAGCTTCCCTGATAGAACCAAAGCAATGTGCATAAAACTGTTATAGAGAAGAAAGAAGAGAGGAAAATGATGTGTATTGCACACTTTCTGAGTGTCTGGCATTACACAAGGAACATTCATATTTAACCTTCCAAAAAACCTTCTGGGTAGTTTCTAGAATCCCCATTTTTACAGCTCAGAAAGCTTAAGGACGTTGCTGGACATCACACAGCTGATTGAGTGGTCCCTGTACTTACTGTAGGGGCAGTGTTGTGGTTCAGCATGGTGGAGGGTGGAGTGGGGTGCAGAAGTGTAGGTATAAGGCTGGGTGGTGCTTGCCTCACCTCTGCCCCATCATCTCTCTTGACCCCTGCTAGCCTGAGGCCTGGGACCCCTACCGTCTTGCTCCAGCCCCACCTCCACTCCCACCCAGCAGTAGTCCCTGGGCAAACCGTGACTGAGCGCCAGTACAATCTCAGAGCCCTGTGGGACTGGCCCTCCCTTTTCTGGCAAAGAGAGCCAAGCCGTGGATGAAGCCAATGAGGCATGTCCCAGGCCTGCCTTATCAGGACCGCACAGAGCCCAGAACAGCTCACCTTGGGTCCTATGGAAATGGTCTGGAACACTGGGTCCATTCACTTTTGTGAGAACCCAAGGACAAAAGGAAGGTCCCCTGGGGAGGCAGCCCAGGCTCCTCACGGAAGCCTGTCAAGAGATGGGACTAAAGCAGATGGGGGGCTCTGGAGTCACTGAGCAAGGCTGAAACTCCTTCTAAGACTAAACTCCTTCTTTGAAGCCAGTTACGCTGCAAAGATCCTGAGTCTGCACAGGGACTGGGGCAATTCTCACCCTGATGACCGACCGTCAGCCTCAGGCTCTGCCCAAGGCGGGATAGTTTCACTTTTGAGGAAGGAGCTCATAATTCCCCTCCCTACTCTTGGAGGGCCTTGGATGGCAGCATCCTGCCCATCCTTCCCTGGCTCAGGGAAGCCATGGGGTCTGGGGTGGAATGTTGGGAAGCAATGCAGACCCCAGACAATTTAGGGGGTGGGCAGGACTGCAGCCTCTCTAATAGAGCCATGGCCAGAGCAGAGGGGAGGGCTGGAGCTGATCTGGAGGGCCCCTCCCCATAGGAATCTACCCACACTTCCACTTAGGCGAGTAGACCTGCAGTTTCACAGCCCCAAGCTGGGCTAAGCCAGTGAGGCCTGGACCAGCTAATAGAAGCCACAAAGAAAGAAAGATTTCTATCACATCATTCATCTTGGGGCTGCCAAGTGGTTTGGGTGTGGAGGACTGGGGAACCTGCTTTTAATTCATTCTTTTTCTTTTCTTTTTTTTTTTTTTTTTTTTGCCCACACGGCATGTGGGGTCTTACTTCCCTGACCAGGGATGGAACCCATGCCCCCTGCATTGGAAGCACAAAGTCTTAACCACTAGACCACCAGGGAATTCCCTAATTCATTCTTTTTTTTTTTTTAACAAATATATTTATTTACTTATTTATTTTTGGCTGCTTTGGGTCTTTGTTGCTGCTTGCGGGCTTTCTCTAGTTGCAGTGAGCGGGGGCTACTCTTCGTTGCAGTGCACAGGTTTCTCACTGCGGTGGCTTCTCTTGTTGCGGAGCACGGGCTCTAGGCATGCGGGCTTCAGTAGTTGTGGCACGAGTGCTCTAGAGTGCAGGCTCAGTAGTTGTGGTACATGGGCTTAGTTGCTTCGCGGCATGTGGGATCTTCCCGGACCAGGGATTGAACCTGTGTTCCTTGCTCTGGCAGGCAGATTCTTAACCACTGGACCACCAGGGAAGTCCTAAAATGGTAAATTTTATGTTATGTGTATCTTACTACAGTTTAAAAAAAGAAGAAAGGATATTTAACGGTGGTTAGCTTAGAAAGCACACCAGACCAGAAAGCGCATCATCAGACAGTCTCATCTGAGGCAGAAAAGAGGCTTCCAGAAGCACCTGCAGGCTTCTGGGGAAGGCATAGTCTTCCCCTTAAGGCTCAAAATGATCCACCGAGGGGGTTAGAAATGAGTTCTTAAAAGCCTGTCAGATGTGCCTCCCTTCTCACCCTTTCTGGCTGTCCTTAGGTCCATGAGATGGGATTATCTCTCTCCTCTCCAGTAAAATTTGGGGGTGCATGTGAGGACCGAGCCAGTAAGCCAGCCCCTGGCATTTTTGCACCCTGCTTTAGGACTGCTGAACCATTTTACAGAATCTTAGCTGTTATGAGTGTGTGAAGTTTGCAGTGGACAATGCAGACTGCATCCAGGCTGAAAGAGCCAGCTAACGATGCAGCAGAAGGTATACTCTCCGGGCAGAGGTCCCATACGCCCCCGGTAGGGGTCTGTGGCAGTGTCTAGGAGCACAGGAGGCCTCGGGAGAGAAGGGATTTACCTGCCTGGAGTGTATTTTTACTTAAAAATTCACAAGAGTGGATCTTATTACGTTTTTACTTAAAACACATATAACATCACTGGAATGACACAAAAGATTAACCTGGTCCTTGTACAAGGATGACATGCAAATTTGTGAAGCATTTCATATTTTTTTAGCAGTCGATAACTGAAAAGTGAAATTGGAAAAGCAAACCAATTTACAGCAAAACAACAGCAAAAACAGAGAATACTTAAGGATAAATCTAACAAAAGATGTGCAAGACTTACATGCTGAAAACCACAGGTCACTGGGGCACCATCCTGCCCCGTGGCCTGCTGGCTTTGACTACCAGGTTGGGTGACTGCTCAGTTGACCTGACAGCAAGGGCACCAGCCTGTGTTGTTTTTGCCAGAACTGGCAGGGATGGAGTGGGATACGGCTGGCTGGGAAGGGCCAGACAATCAAAACGCTCTCAAAGACAAAGATGACTTGACTCTTTCAGCTAAGGGCCTGTGGCATCCTGCCCTGGTCACCCCATCCTGCCCCTCCCCACCCTGTGATTAGTGTGGTAACTGTGAGTGGTGAGGATGACAGTGAATACTGTGAGAGTCAGAGTTGATGAGTAGATGTGTAACATCCCTGCAGGTACCTACAAAGCTGGTGTTCTCTTGTCTAAGCATCTCTGACCTTAAAGGCATGGTCCTGGGTCAGCCCGGTTCTTGTTTGCTTACCTAGTATGGCTACTCTTTGAGTATGCTTGTGTGTTTATCCTGATTTCATTTCTTAAATATTATTTCTTATTAAAAAGTGATACTCAGGGACTTCCCTGGTGGCGCAGTGGTTAACAATCTGCCTGCAAATGCAGGGGACGCGGGTTCAAGCCCTGGTCTGGGAAGATCGCACGTGCCGTGGAGCAACTAAGCCCGTGCGCCACAATTACTGAGCCTCCGCCCTAGAGCCCATGAGCCACAACTACTGAGCCCGTGTGCCACAACTACTGAAGCCCGCGCACCAAGAGCCCATGCTCCGCAACAAGAGAAGCCACCACAATGAGAAGCCTGCGCACCACAACAAAGAGTAGCCCCTGCTCACCACAGCTAGAGAAAGCCTGCACGCAGCAACAAAGACCCAACGCAGACATAAATAAATACATAAATATAATTAATTAATTAATTTAAAAACAATGTGATGCTCGGGACTTCCCTGGTGGAACAGTGGTTAAGAATCTGCCTGCCAATGCAGAGCACATAGGTTCAAGCTCTGGTCAGGGAAGATCCCACATGCCTCGGAGCAACTAAGGCCATGTGCTCTAGAGCCTGCAAGCCACAACTACTGAGCCAGCATGTCACAACTACTGAAGAGCGTGCGCCTAGAGCCCGTGCTCTGCAACAAGAGAAGCTACCTCAATGAGAAGTCTGAGCACCACAACGAAGAGTAGCCCCCACTCGCCACAACTAGAGAAAGCCCACGCGCAGCAACGAAGACCCAATGTAGCCCAAAATAAATTAATTAATTAATTTAAAAAATTAAACTTAAAAAAAAGTGATACTCACTTATCATAGAAAATTTAGATAAACAAATTGAATAAACTGAAATAATCACCCAGAGATAACCTCTTGGAAGCCTGTGATGTGGTTCCTGACAATGCCTTCCGGTAGGAACCAATAGTTCCCATTTCAGGATAAGCGAATAGTCCCAGCTGATTACAAAAGTTTTTATTTACAGAAGAATGCCAGCTAATAAATGTCAAAGAAATTATAGCATCAGAAAAACACTCTTTTGCAATCCCTAATGAAACAATTGATTCAGGCAAGGAACGTCAATGGATGCTAAAATCATTAGGTAAACGCTTTCTTGGGGGAAATGATCAGTCTAAAGAAGAAAATATAAAGTTACAATGGGAGGGATCATCTTAACCTAGTTCTTCATCTAGCATCACCACTAGTAGGACATCATCCCATGCTTTCTGGGGTGATGAATTAGGCAGAGTCAGCAACACCTGGATATATTCTTGCCAAATGTAATCAAGCCTTTAACTTCCAGTTTTCAGAAAATGCAGGGAATAAAGGAACAATTGAAGTGACATCACAAGGAAACAACACATATCTAGACAGGACAGTCAACAAGACGCTGGTGTGGCTTCTTCAAATCACTGTCAGTAGAAACACACAAAAATAACAGAACAGACCAGTGTTTCTTCTAGATTAAAGATACTTAAGACATGTAACAACCAAATCCAATTCTTGGTCCTCTATTGGATTCTGGTTTGAACAACCCATCTAAAGAAGTCATTTTGAGGGAGTAAAAGAAATTTGAGTAAAGACAAGGTATTTGTTCATTTTCTTATGTATTCTTGCAGCTATTCAGGAAAATATGTTTTAAACAGAAACCTATTGAAGTATTTAAGGATGAAAATATTTTATTAGCTTTTTTGATTTTGTTACTTTAAAATACTTAAGCAGAAAAAAAAATAGATGAAACAAATATGACAAAACGTCAAAACCATTAAATCTGAGTGATGAGTGAATTTGGATGTGGATGATTATTATACCATCACTCTTTCTGTATATTTGAAGTTTTTCACAATAAAAAAATTTTAATAATCAAGAGTATTTAATCAAACATTTAAAAAATCTGGAGATTTCATGTAAAGAAATCCAAATTTCTGGCTTCTCTGGAAACTTCACAGTATCTGGGCCACAGGGTCCATATTTCCAAATGGAAACATCTGGCCCTGAGCAGTGGCTGTTCTTTAGGTTCCTCTCCTGTCCCAAGTATGCCCTCCCCTCTGCTCACTTCACCCACTTATTTACCTGCCTGGCACTTGAAGTCATTTGAGTTTGCCTAAAAAGCCCCAAACAAAAGCAACAATTAAACCAATGCTTCCGGGATACATAGGGAATGAAGGCCCCTGATGAGGAGGAGGGTCCACCCTTATGCTGTAGACTCCCAGGGGCAAAGTAAGAACTTGAGGGCGTGTAGGGTGGGTTTACACCCACGCAGCAGGTCACGGCCCAAAGGTCTCTGTCAAGGTAGTATGGTTGGTTCTAAGGGGGTCTTAGTCATGTGATTTTTAAGTTGTTGATTATATGTTAACATTGGTCATTCCTCTTGGCGCCCCCAACCTATCTTCTTTAGGATGTCCTCAACCGTTTTACTCTGCGCCTCTGGTAAAGCAGAAACCCGAAATGCACTTTCCCAGCTTCCTTTGCAGTTAGGGCCCAGACATGTGACCTGATGTCCACCAATCAGATGCAACCTCAGAGCCTGGATTTGGGAATTGAGCCCCACCAGTTTGGCGAGGGTGGAGGTGGGCGGAAATGTCCAGCTGCCAGAGGTAGCAGTAGCGGAGTGTGAGCCCAGCATCGGTCTTGCCAGGGGTCGCACCTGGTCCACACTCAGTCAGGGCAGCAGTGGTGTCTCTTTACAGCAGCTCTGCCTTGTCACAGCTGCCAAGCCTGGCTTCATGCCCTCATAGAGACTCTTAGAAGTAGCTTAAGCCTTTTCTGCTTAAGCTCGCCAGATTGGGTTCTATCGTTTGCAACCAAGAATCCAGAGTGATTTGCCACTTTCTCTCTTTCAGGCCTGTGACTGAAGACGGAAAGAGATAACGTTGCCTGGGATGAAGTCAGAGCCCTTTTCACCCAAGCCCTCCACTTCCCCAAACCCTGGGTCATTTTGGGAGTCATCCCCGCAATGAGATGTGAAGCCCCAGGGTGCTGGGGAGGCATCAGCAAGAGAGGTGCTGAGTGAGGGAGTCACTGTGTGTTGTTGAAGTCTCCAAAAAGAGCATTGTCCTGTCTACCTTGGCAATTAACTCCATGTTTCTTGCCTTGAAAGAGTTAGTCTCACTAATCAGATCAGAGAAGTGAGAGCTAAACTTGTCAAGCCAGCCTAGCAGATTTTCCCTTGGGCCAGTTTGACATTTAAGGATCTCCTAGGATGAATACTTCTTTCGGATGATCCCAGAGCTCAATGGTTAGTATCACCTTGATCCCTTGATCACACTATGATCCTGCGATCCCCATAATCCCCAGAGGCCAAGTTCAGTGGATATGGGGGAAAAGAGAGAGAGAAGAAAAAGAAAAGAAAACCACAGCCATAAATTCAGAATATTGAGAAAGAGTATGTAGAATTATCCAGATCAATTAGTCAAATCATTTATAGCAGCCATATTTTAAAAATGCTCTCTGACTCAACTCTCCTGAAACCACTGTGGGAATGAAACCCTCACACATCCTGGGCCCCAGCCATCCACCCACGCGTGCCCTCATAGCACACAATGAGTGAAAAGGGGAGATTTTCACCACCTGCTGACGTCACCCAGACCAACCTCTTCGGTAACCACCTGGGTCTGCCCACCTTCCTGCCTTACTCTGGGACTGGAAGCGGGAACTTAACTCCAAGACACACGTGGAGACAATCTACCACCCAGCCATACCGAAACTCAGGAAGAGTCACTGGATGACTTGGGCTGCAGATAATAATAATGTAATAATAGCCAACAGTTAGTGCTCACTCTGTGCCAAGCACTGTCCTAAGAACCACATATATATTAACATTTCATTTTCATAACTCTGTGAGGTAAGCACCATTATAATCTTCATTTAAATGAGGCACAGGGACTTCCCTGGTGGTCCAGTGGGTAAGACTCTGCGCTCCCAATGCAGGCGACCTGGGTCCGTTCCCTGGTCAGGGAACTAGATCCCGCATGCATGCCACAACTAAGAGTTCACATGCTGCAACTAAGAAGTCTGTATGCCACAACTAAAAGATCCCGCCTGCCACAATTAAAGATCCCGCATGCTACAACGAAGATTCCGCGTGCCGCAACTAAGACCCAGCACGGTCTAAATAAATAAATAAATATTAAAAGAAATAAATAGGGGCTTCCCTGGTGGTGCAGTGGTTAAGAATCCGCCTGCCAATGCAGGGGACATGGGTTCAAGCGCTGGTCTGGGAAGATCCCACATGCCGCAGAGCAACTAAGCCCGTGTGCCATGACTACTGAGCCCGCGTGCCACAACTACTGAAGCCCACATGCCTAGAGCCCGTGCTCCGCAACAAGAGAAGCCACTGCAATGAGAAGCCTGTGCACCACAATGAAGGGTAGCCCCTGCTCACCTCAACTAGAGAAAGCCCACACGCAGCAACGAAGACCCAGCACAGCCAAAAAAAAAAAATAATAATAAATAAAAATAAATAAAATTTTAAAATATTAAAATAAATAAATGAGGCACAGAGAGGTTAAGTGACTTGCCCAAAAGTCATATCATCTCCTTCACATACTCTCTACTATTTACTCATAAGGGTAAGAAGCAGAGTGGGAATTGCATTTGTAGAATTGTACCCTAATTTCTGGGAGGGCTTTTTACTCTGAGAATGTCTGGAGGATGAGGCCATTTCTCTAGGCTTTCTGTGAACATTAGGGGTCTCTTCTTATGATCCTCAAGGGTTTTCAGTGGCTCTCTGTGTGTTCAGTTCCCTGGACAAGCACACATGAGGAGCCAGAGGAGCCTGACGTATTGGTAAGACTGCTTAGCTCGGGGCTTCCCTGGTGGCGCAGTGGTTGAGGGTCTGCCTGCCAATGCAGGGAGCACGGGTTCGAGCCCTGGTCTGGGAGGATCCCACATGCCACGGAGCGACTAGGCCCGTGAGCCACAACTACTGAGCCTGCGCGTCTGGAGCTTGTGCTCCGGAACAAGAGAGGCCGCAATGGTGAGAGGCGCGCGCACCGCGATGAGGAGTGGCCCCTGCTCTCCGCAACTGGAGAAAGCCCTCGCACAGAAACAAAGACCCAACACAGCCAAAAATAACTAAATTAAATAAATAAAATAAAATTAAAAAAAAAAAAAAAAAAAAAAGACTGCTTAGCTCTCCTCTGACCACATGTGCAACCTCACTTAACCTCTTTGAGTCTTAGTGTCCTTATCTGTAAATTAGGAATAACACTACTACTCAGCTCATGGAGTTGCTATGAGGGTTAAATGAGATAATGCATGCAGAGCACTTATACAGATTAAATGAATGTTCATTGTAATTATTAGATATATTTTCTTCCCTATTGTCCATATCCACACACCAGAGTTACATTGCACGCAAAGAATACAGGACAGATGGAGAGCGTCTGAGCTGCCTAACTCTTTCCTAATCCCACAAGAGACTGGGAAACCACTAAAGACCAAGGGAAGGCAGAGGTCACCAGACAGAACTGACCTGGAACAAACGCTTGCAGGATGTTGGCCTGCTGTTGGGAATCATAAAAGACAAATGAAAAATGGGAGAGGGAGAAAAAACAAACTAGTGAGGGGGGTGTGCAATGGCCCCACCTAAACTACAGGGAAGGAACTGTAGGGTCAGAGAGTAGAGAAGACACTGTCCCCATCTATGGAGAACCAAAGGGGACAGGACAGCAAACTAGGCTGCATTTAAATTGTCCTCCAGTTGTAGAACTTGATGCTGAAGCAGGGCACCCAGCATGGCTCACCCCCAGTCCTTTGCAGAGTCCCATTTTTAATCTGGCTTTACAACTACCTTTTCCTTCTTTCTTGAAAAAAGTTATGATTGTAATTATAATGATAAAATATTTTATACATACAAAATATTATTAAAATTGAACTATTTTAAAGAAAAATAATAGAATGAATATCTATATACTCATCACCCAGCTAAAAAATAACATATGACCGATGCCTTAGAAGCCACTGTGTGTCCCGCCTTGATACCACACCTCCTCCTCCTCATTATCCTGATTCTGGTTTATCCATTCCCCTGATATTCTGTATATTTGAACCACTTATACATGCTTCTTAAACAATACAGTATTGAGTTGTGCCTGCCTCTGAGCTTTACCTCCTTTCTTTGTTTTCTTCTGATTTTTAAAGATTTTTTCATTCCATTGTTCCCACCCTCCTACTTGTTTGCAACTTACGTGCTTTATGTCTGTTCTTTTGGTGATTACCCTAGCTTCTTCTTTCTTCTTTTCACTGTGGTGAAATATACATAACGTTAAATTTACATTTAACATTTTAACCACTTTTAAGTGTACAATTCAGTGGTGTTAAGTGCACTCAAGCTGCTGTGCAACCATTACCACCATCTATCTTCAGAACTTCATCTTCCCAAAGTGAAACTCTGTACCCATTAAATAATAATGGATACATTATTATCTCCATTTTCCTCTCTCCCAGCCCCTGGAAACCACTATTCTATTTTCTACTTGTAGCATTTTCTTTTCTTTTTTTAATATTTATTTATTTTGTTGCACCATGTCTTAGTTGCAGCAGGTAGTCTCCTTTGTTGTGGCTCCAGGACTCCTTAGTTGCGGCTTGCTGGCTACTTAGTTGCAGCACACAGGCTCCTTAGTTGTGGCATGCAAACTCTTAGTTGCGGCATGCATGTGGGATGTAGTTCCCTGACCAGGGATTGCATCCAGGCCCTCCGCATTAGGAGCACAGAGTCTTATCCACTGCGCCACCAGGGAAGTCCCTGTGGCGTTTTCTTTAACATGCATACCTAACATAGTGAAGTCTAAAGTTCAATCAGTATCTGTGCATTCTTTCCAAATACATAAGGATCTTAGAATTCTTTCATTCCAATCACACTCTCTTAATTTATTTGGTATTCTCATCCAGCACTGTAGCCTGTTTCCCTTGTCACACACACACAAATCTCACAGTAGTTAATATTTTTATACACATATTTGTTAACATCTTTGCTCACCATTCCTTTTTAAAATTTTATTTCAGTTCTTCTATCCAGGATATCTGAAGTACATTCTTTAAGTTTTCTTCAGTGAATTTTTTTTGTCAGCACACTCTGTTTTTATTTGTTTGAAATGGTTTTATTTCACCTTCTTTTTAAAAAAATTTTTTTTTCTCTTTGGTCATTTATTTATTTATTTTTAAAGCAAGCATCTGCCTTTTAAAAAATATTTATTTATTTATTTATTTACTTTTGGCTGTGTTGGGTCTTCGTTTCTGTGCGAGGGCTTTCTCTAGTTGTGGCGAGCGGGGGCCACTCTTCATTGCGGTGCGCGGGCCTCTTACTGTTGCGGCCTCTCTTGTTGCGGAGCACAAGCTCCAGACGCGCAGGCTCAGTAGTTGTGGCTCGTGGGCCTAGTTGCTCCGCGGCATGTGGGATCTTCCCAGACCAGGGCTCGAACCCGTGTCCCCTGCATTGGCAGATAGATGCTCAACCACTGCGCCACCAAGGAAGCCCTCACCTTTCTTCTTGAAAGAGCGTTTCACTAGGTGTAGAATTATTGTAGGTCAACAGTTATTTTCTGTTAGCAAATTAAAGCTATTATTCCACCTGCTTTTGGTTCCCTTTGTTGCCATCGAGAAATTGGCCATAGTCTAACTGCTATTTCTTTGTGGGTGATCTGTGCTTTCTCTCCAGCTGCTTTTTAGACTCTCTTGCTCTCACTTTCGCTCTGTGTGTGTGTGTGCGTGCACACTGAATTATGACACCGCATTCCCAATATGCCTCATGGCCAAGCTGGGCCAAGTCATACCATTTACTTCAGTACTTCTCATACTTCAATGTAGATTCAAATCACTGGGGATGGTGTTAAGGTGCAGACCCTGATCTGGCAGGTCTGGGATGGGGCCTGACATTCTGCATGTCTGTCATGATCTCAGGTGCTGCTGGTCCAAGGACCACACTCTGAGTAGCATCATCTAGGAAACTTCACATTGAGCCCCATGTCAGGCACCACTGTGCTAGCTACTTTCTATACATTTTCTAATGTAATAATTACAACATTGGAATTGGAACTTACTCCTCTGAAATGGAACTTACTGTTTTTACTTTCCAGAATAGCGAACTGAGGGTCAGAAAATGATTTTTTTTTTTTGGCCCCACCACCTCGCTTGCAGGATCTTTAATTCCCTGACCAGGGACTGAACCCAGGCCACAGCAGTAAGAGTGCTGAGTCCTAACCACTGGACCACCAGTGAATTCCCAGAAAGATGAAATATTTTACAAAGTTAGTAAGTAGCAGAACTGGGCCCTGAACTTGAGTCTGTCTGACTTTATAGCTCATCCTGGGCCTCCTGGTCAGCAAGACTGCTATGGACTGAACTGTGTACCCCCTCCAAATTCATATGTTGAAGCCCTAACTCCCAGGTGGCTATATTTAGAGTAAGGAAGTAATTAAGGTTAAATGAGGTCGTAAGGGTGGTACCCTGATCCAATAGGATTAGTGTCCTCATAAGAGGAAACATCAGAGAGCTTGTTCTCTTTCTCTGCCATGTGAGGGCACAGTGAGAAGGTGGCCATCTGCAAATCAGGAAAAGAGCCTGCACCAGGAACTGAATTGGCTGGCACCTTGATCTTGGTCTTCCCAGGCTCCAGAACTGTGAGAAATAAATTTCTGTTGTTTAAGCCACCCAGTCTGTGGTATTTTGTTATGGCCCAAGCAGACTAGGACAGGGGCCCAGCTGCTGCAGATCAGCCAAGGATGCTAATTAAAATGAACAGCTCCCCTTCTATGGAATGTTGCTCTGCCCAAAAAGAGCAGGACTGGGGTAGAATCAAAATTATGATGATAGTGATGATGATGATGACGATGATGATAATTCACACCCAAGCCAAAGCCACCTGTAACATTCACAAATGAAAACACATAAAAACAAGCTCAGAACAATAGAACCACCCCGACCATCACAACCTAAATCCAAACATTTTCCTTGAGAAGACAGAAAATGGCACAGCAATCAGGTATTACCCACTAATTTGCTGCACATACTGAGATGGCTGAGTCTGCAGCGTTGTAGAGTGGACAGGTGAAATGAATAAACAAAGCCCTGGCTCTTACAGTTTAGCCAAGCCCCCTGTGCCTGCAAGTCATTGGAAACCATGAGTGTGGTAGGTTAGATACCTGAATGATTCTCCCAATGAGAAAAGGAAAAAAACTGAATACTGAATAAAATATTAAATCTTAAATTTTAAAATATTAAAAATCTTTTATTTATTATTTTTTTATTTTTTGGCTGTGCCATGCAGCATGCAGGATCTTAGTTCCCCAGCCAGGGATCAAACCCATGCCCCCTGCAGTGGAAGTGTGGAATCTTAACCACTGGACCACCAGGGAAGTCCCCAAAATATCTTTTAAAATGTATCACTGAACTGATACAAAAATGAGTAATGCACAGATCTCAAAACTGGGGGTAAAGGAGCCCCAAGGCCAGCTGGTACTCTGAGGCTTTCTGCTGGACACTGGATACTGTGAGCTTGTACTTTGATGGCTGCCCCAGGTGAGAGATCAAAGACAAATCTTAGGTTCCATCCAGTGATATGGGAAAAATGCATGCAGATATATCTACATAAATTTTACTGACATAAAGGATGTATGGCACCAAGTTACAAATAATAATAAAATATACAATACTCCTTATTGTAAATTCTATATAGAAAACTGATTCACACAAAACACTTGATGATTTTTGCCAAACTCTTGTATCCATAGCCAACCTATGGTTGCAATTCACTGCAATTCTAAAGTGAATGTTGGCTAACACTTTTATTTATGTTAAGGAGGAAGATAAAATGAAACAAAGACATACATTGGCACTTCCTTTGTTAGTCAGTAATGTAAGCTACTTCTTTGCTAAATCAGATAATAATTTTGAATAGTGGAAGAATATTTCCTCAGTTTTTCTGTGCTATTCTCAATGTAATGGCTACAGACACAACACACTTTTAAGTTTAAATTATTAACATTTTCCATCAGTTTCTTAAGGCTAGACAATAAAACATTAAACCAAGCCTTCATTTGTAGCATTTGCTTATTTTCAGGTGTAAATACTCCCACCATGGCTGATTTCAAGCTACCAGTGTGACATCTCTGAACATCACAATACTATTATATAGGATTTCCACCACCGTAGAGACCACTATAAAGACTGATGAAGCAGATTTGAAAAAGAACCAAATCAATGTATAATAATTGAAATAAAATATTCCGTGGATGACCATGAAGAAATAGACAAATCCAGAATGTGGAACATACTACAAGATCATTCTTTGGTTTCATCAAAAATCAATGTAAAAAAAAAAAGTGAGGTGAGGGAGGGGAGGAACAGTCCTAGATTAAAGATAAGAGATAAAATAACCAAATGTATTGTGTGTCCCTTGACGGAATCCTGGTTTGAAAATGTAGCTATAAAAAATATTTTAGGGCTTCCCTGGTGGCGCAGTGCTTGGGAGTCCGCCTGCCGATGCAGGGGACATGGGTTCGTAAGCCGGTCCGGGAGGATCCCACATGCCGCGGAGCGGCTGGGTGCGTGAGCCATGGCTGCTGAGCCTGCGCGTCCGGAGCCTGTGCTCCGCAACGGGAGAGGCCACAGCAGTGAGAGGCCCGCGTACCGCAAAAAAAAAAAGTATTTTAAAGTCAATTGGAGAAATTTTAATACACTCGGTATTAGCCAGGATTAAGGGATTATTGTTATTTTTCGTGGGTGTGATAATGATATTGAGTTATTTAGGAGAATGCTTTTTAAAAAAAGAGATACATGCTGAAGTATTTAATATTGAAGTATCTTGATATCTGTTATTTATTTTAATTAAGATAGTTCAACAAACACATATAAATGAAACAAGTATGACAAGATGTTAAAATGATTGAATTTAGGTCACAAGAATATAGGTGGTTATTATACAATTCTTTCCTTTATATTTAATGTTTGAAATTTTCCATAATTCAAAACAAATTTTTTCAACAGTAAATGGTTTAAATCAGGGGTTAGCAAACTTTTTCTTTTCAGGAGAGAGCCAGGGCCAGGCAGCCCTGAGAATTGAAGGGAAGGGAGGGGAACCTGAAGAATTGGGACTGCTGAGAGCTGACACCAGGCCAAGCTCCCGCCATCCACTTGTACTGCCTAGAGGGGCAACACCGGGCAAGGTCCGCACTGTGCTGCTGCTCTCCAAGGGGTCTTTTTTTTTGGCCTCGCCATGCAGCATGCAGGATCTTGCTGCCCAGGGATCGAACCCATGCCCCCAGCATTGGGAGCATGGAGTCTTAACCACTAGACCACCAGGGAAGTCCCTCCAAGGGGTCTTACTGGTCGGTTGTGTCAGTGGTTACTGGTGACTATAAAAGGCTCATCCTCAGTCAGTTCTTCTCCTATCTGAACTCTTAGCTGTTGACAGAATCTGCAGTTTTACTCTCATCTCTGGGACTTTGTACCTTTCTTCCCCATCATTTTTCCCTGACTCATTCCTGCTCCTTCCTGAAAACTCAGCTTGAAGGCCACCTTTTCCAGGAAGCTGTCTCTGCCCCTCCTTAACTAACTGCTCCCTTCCCAGCCTGTCTTCCCCACACTCATGTCTCACATACTTTAGGGATGCTGTGCACCTGCCTGCCTTTCCCTCTAGTTCCTTGGAAAAGTCTAGAGAGTTGTGAGGTTAGGAGGGCATGCTCAGGATTGAATGCTGGCTGTGCCACTTCCCAGCTCTGTGAATTTGAACAAGTCTCTGAATTTCTAGGACCTTCACTTTCCTCATTGGTAAGATGGAGGCACAGATCTTTTGAGAATTAAATAAGGTAAGAGGTGAATGGCATGCGAGACTTTGAGCTACAACACAGGTGTGCAAGAAACACCACACTTCCTTATTTTCTTTAAATCAGCTTAAGTCTGACTCCAATAGGCCAGAGGGGAATTCAATTTCAGTTCTTACTGGGGCTTTCCTCCTCTCTCTCTTTCTCTCTGTTCACACATGAAAACTTTCATGATGTATGGAGAATGGGAGAAGGGCCCTAGATGTTGAGTCCCACCCTGGACGTCAGAGATTTGCACACTTGAGTATGTAGGATAGTGGTTGTGGTTAAGGGAGAGTTCAAGAGTCGGTCCAGCCTCCACCCCACAATAGCTGTGTTGCTATGATAAATTCACTTGACCTCTCTGACCCTCAGTTTCTTCATTCTTAAAGTGAGGGTTGTTCTAAGGACTCAAGCCAGTCCATAGAAAGCACTTAGCGCAGAGTAAATATAAAGCATGTGGCACCCGGAAATAGTTAATTCAATAAAAGTTAGCCATTATTATTATAATGTACAAGTATTTATTATTGATCTTGTAGTCAGCCATCTTGCTAAATTCTCTTATTATTTCTAACAACTTGTTTGTAGATTCATCTTTTGGCTTTCCATGCAGACAATTGCATAATTTGCAAGGATAGTTTTATTTCCTCCTCTCCAATCCTTATCCTTCCATTCGCTTTATGACCTGACTGTGACCTCTGGAATAATGTTAAATAGAAAGGATAATAGAGGGCCTTGTCCTCATCTGGATTTTAAAAAGGATGCTTCCTATTTTCCCCACTAAGAATGATGTTTCCTATAGCTTTTCAGTAAATTAAGGTAATCGGTGTATTTACATTCTTTGTTGTCTATTTGCTGACCTTCTCTCTCCAGTGGCCTTTAGACCCTTGACGACAGGGACTGTATGTGCCATGAATCAAGACAATTCCCACAGGGTTTAATTTACTGGTGGCCTGTCATTAGCCAAGGCTCTGGGCTTCCTGCCCCATTTGAGGCTGCACTGGAGTCCAGCCTTCAGCCTGCACCACTAGCCCTCTTTCCCATTGCTGGTTGATTACAAGAGTTTCGTGGGAAACCTTTTAAATAGAGAAAACCTCAGTCCACCTCCTGTGTTCCTCCTTTCCTCTCACACCACTACCACACTCAGAATACTTCTGACACCAGTTGTGTGGGTTTTTTCCCCCAACAAGCAATTCTCTGTGACACCAGCTTGGTGTCCTACAATTTAACTCAATTCTGACACTATCTACCTGGAGAGAGTGTCAGATCCCATAGGTTAAGGGCTCAGTCCCATGAGACTGGCCCCCCGCTTCAGATGCCAACGGCACATAGTAGGTCCCCAAGTTATGCACAACTTCTGTCCAACTTGGCTACAAATTAAAAGTTCCCACAACCTCCTCCCCCTTGGATCTGATTACTTGCTAGAGCAGCTCACAGAACTCAGGGAAACACTTATGTTTCCCAGTTTATTAAAGACTATGATGAAGGATGCAGATAAACAGCCAGATGAAGAGATACACAGGGCGAGGCCTGGAAGGGTCCTGAGCACAGGATTTTCTTTGGGTTTTTTGTGTTGTTGTTTTAATTTTTATTGGAGTATAGTTGCTTTACAATGTTGTGTTGATTTCTGCTGTATAGCAAAGTGAATCAGCTATATGTATACATATATCTACTCTTTTTTGGATTTCCTTCCCATTTATGTCACCGCAGAGCATTAAGAAGAGTTCCCTGGAGCACAGGATTTTCCCTCCCTGTGGAGCTGGAGCATGTCAGCCTCCTAGTACATGGATGTGTTTACCAACCTGCAAGCTCCCTAAACCCCACACTACTGGGATTCTATGGAGGCTTCCTCACATGGGCATGATCAATTACTGACTCCCTTTCCAGCCCCTTTCCCCTCTCTAAAGAATGGGGAGCATGGCTGAAAATTCCAAGCTTCTAATCATGGCTTGATCTCTCTGGCGACCAGCTCCCATTAAGAGCCCACCCAGAGTCACCTCACTAGAACAAAAGACACTCCTATCACCTAGAAAATTCCAAGGGATTTAGGAGCCCTGTGTCAGGGACCAGGTCAAAGACCAAATATTAGAACAAAAGATGCCTCTAATGCTCTTATCATTTTTTTACAAGGGTGTTTTTTGTTTGTTTGTTTGTTTTACACTCAGGTTGCCCTGTGTCAGGAGCTGAAACAGACAGAGACCAATGTACCTTGCTTTTTCACATCCAGGATTGCCAAAGGGGATCAGGTGCTGGCTAACCTCTTCCTTGGACCCTGGCTCCTAATCTCAAGGCAAACAAGGCCCCAAATCAAATCCATCCCAGAGGAATGACCCAGAGAACAGTTGGCATCTTTCCCAGATTCTTATTTAAGATCTTTTCCTTTTCCTGGGAGCTCCAACAAGCGGGGTTCCGGGTGGGGCCTGGTGACCCTCTGTGGAGTCCAGCTTACACTGCAGATAATGAACAACCCGCTTCTCTCCCTCTTTCAACACTGAGTCCCTTCCCCACTCTGCATTCCTCCCCTCTCTGACTCCCTATCAAGGCCTGACCTTGAAGCCTCACAGTTTGCCCTTTACCCTGCATGCCTATCAGCATCTCTCTATAATTGTCAGGGGTCAGGCAGACGCTCCCTCTCCCTAGAAGTGAAGGAGGCTGTCCTCTCAGGCCATTTGGCTGAGCCAGCACCTTGTCACACACAGATGGATCCACTTTAGACCTGCTTGTAGGGGGGACCACCAGGCCTGCTCAGACCTCCAGTCCTACACGTGATTCCTACTTTTCTGCAACTCTCTGGCTTTCTCACAACTCCATGTATCTGATCTCCCTAATTAGTACATAGGGAGAAATATACTTATCTGTACTTCATAGACAGATATATGCTTAATAAAGAAACTGAACCCCTGCAGGGTTCTGCAGGGTCCACAGTGAGCACCTGATTCCCAGGTAAGAGGTCTGGGGCCTGGAGGACCATTGGTAGAGGTAGGGCCTTGGGGACTTGCACTTTTGCTAGCCCTGCCTTACATTATGTAGAGCATATTAAAATGCCTCCACATTTCACATTAAATATAAACTTGCCCTAAAATCATTTGAAATGATGTGGGGACATTTTTTTCTCTTCTTCCTGCTACAAAAATATATTGTAAAATTTTATTACATTTTTCATAAATAAAATAAAGAATAATATAATAAAAACCTGTGGTACTCACCACCAGCTTAAGCGATAAAATGTTCCCAGGATAGTTGAAATATCCTGTGTACCTCTCTCTGCTACCCTCCCCTCCCTACAAAGGAAACTACCATCCTGAATTTTGAGTGTATTGTTCCTACGGATTTCCTTAAGCTTTATATATATTTCTGAAACAGATTGAAAATGTTTGCATTTTCAGCTCTATCACAGTGATTTACGAAAATAATTTTTACAATTTTGCATTTGAAGTTATCTGGTTACAAGTTCCTTACATTCCGATTGGTTCTGATTCTTAGCCGTCATCACTTAGATTCTTGTAGAATGAAAAAATCTAACATATAAATGGATTTCAAATGTTACTAAATGTTTGCGAAGACAGTTAAGGAAGTTAAAATAATAGTGTTTTGTAGACACTTCACAAGGCATTCACTAGTTTTGGTTTTGCGCTTTTCCTTTCATATTTCGAGGCCAAACACCTTTTTCCCAGGTGATATAAATGCTTCTATTGATAGGAAAACCTCCTAGGCCTAGCACTTGTCCAGAGTCTCTGAGGGGTACAACAGGCTGGCTGTGCCCACCACAGAGCAACAGCAGCGGCAAAATTAAGCTGACACTTTGGAGCACCCACTGAGCCAGGCCCCCCTGTCCTCAGCCTTTCACATCTGCCTATGAATTCACTTACTCCTATCAGGTAGATGCTACAGCCATCCCACTTTCTATTAGAGGAAATAGGCACCAGGCAGTCCTGTGCCAGGTGGAAAGGGGTGGAGCTGGGATTTGAACCCAGGCAGCTGCCACCCTTCCTCCTACTGCCTTCCATTTTCTGAGCCCCACCTGTACCGTACATGAACGTGTACGGTATCAGAATCCTCTCAAGGACCAGGCATTGTTATCCCCATTTTATGAGGGAACCTAGCTCAGAGACTTGCTCCGGGTCACGCGGTTGAAAGAGGTGGCAGATTTGGGATTTGAATCTGCGCCTGCGTGATTCCAAATGCTGTGTGTGATTTTCGGGACACCGCACTGCTGCCCTCTCCCAACCTTGCCGCTTGGCATCCAGGCCGAGTTCCCTCCTGCTCACATCTCCTCCCTCAACTCATCCCTTTAAGGGAGGGAAGGATCTGCAGGTGTTAGGGGTGGGTGAAGAGGGGCACAGACCTAGCTCACCCTCACCCAGATTCCAGGCCTCTGTCAGCCCAGGGCCTCTGCAGTAGGGAGGGGGCTCTTTTTTTTTTTTTTTTTTTTTTTGCGGTACGCGGGCCTCTCACTGTTGTGGCCTCTCCCGTTGCGGAGCACAGGCTCCGGACGCGCAGGCTCAGCGGCCATGGCTCACGGGCCCAGCCGCTCCGCGCCACGTGGGATCTTCCCGGACCGGGGCACGAACCCCTGTCCCCTGCATCGGCAGGCGGACTCTCAACCACTGCGCCACCGGGGAAGCCCGGGAGGGGGCTCTTTATCTGCAAGTCCTGGCACCGTGCCTCTTCCTCCCCTCCCTGCCAGCTCTCCCTCCCACACCCCCCTTCTCTCCCCACCCACCTCCTACCCAGGGTGGTGAGTAGGTGGTTAGAAGCAGGCCTCACTGCTTTCTGCTTTCCACGTGATAGTCTCAGCTGACTGGCTCTCCTCCCCCTGCAGATCCCCTTTATCTTGAGCCATCAGAATCTCTCTGGAGAGCACCCTCCCCTCCCCCAAGGTCACCTCCAGGGGCTTTGGCTCTTGCTCACTGAACAGGCTCCCTTCTTCCTGGAAATGGAAGATGGTTTTAAAGAGCCAGATCCTTCCCTGGAGTCTTCTACTTTCCACCCCAGGGAACAGAATCAGAGTGAAGGTGGGGCGGGGAAGGGAAGGACCATGGCTTGGAACCAGAAGACTAGGGTTTTGTCTCTGGGTCTGTGCCTCATTCGTTGTCTGACCTTGGACTAGTCACATCCTCTTTCTGGGCCTCAGTTTCCTCAACTAGAGAGTGTGGCTGGACCAGATGCTCTCCAAGATCCTTTTCTTCTAGAGGTGTCTGACTAAATCTATCCCATGCCCTGCAACGTTGGATGTGTGACAGGTATATATACATATAATTTTTTTTTCTTTAACTAGAAATACGAGCAAACCTGTCTCCTGCTATTTCAGGAAGAAGTCTCACTGACTTTTCAGCCCAGAGAGGGAAGAGAAAACCAAGGTGAAACTAATACCTAGGGGAGAGAGGAGGAACTCTCAGGCTGAAGCAGGAAGGGGGAGGGAATTCCAGGGTACAATTTTGGAAGTACACTAGAATCAGAGATGGAGTTTTTTTTGTTTTGGGTTTTTAAAAAGTATTTATTTATTTATTTGGCTGTGTCGGGTCTTAGTTGCGGCACGTGGGATCTTTATTGTGGCACGCAGGCTTCTCTCTAGTTGTGGCACGTGGGCTTAGTTGTCCCAGCATGTAGGATCTTAGTCTCCCAACCAGGGATCAAACCTGTGTCCCCTGCAGTGGAAGGCAGATTTTTTTTTTTTTTTTTTTAGGTTCACTAACTTTATTTTAAAAATCATAAAACGTTTCTTACAAAAAAGCATTACAGGGCTTCCCTGGTGGCGCAGTGGTTGAGAGTCCGCCTGCCGATGCAGGGGACACGGGTTCGTGCCCCGGTCTGGGAGGATCCCACATGCCGCGGAGCGGCTGGGCCCGTGAGCCATGGCCGCTGAGCCTGCGCGTCTGGAGCCTGTCCTCCGCAACGGGAGAGGCCACAACAGTGAGAGGCCCGCGTAACGCATAAAAAAAAAAAAAAAAAAAAAAAAGCATTACATTCTGCACACTGGTCTGAATAGATGCCAGGGATATATGGACTATTGTTACTTTTCCTCCCTGTCCCACCCCTTCAGATGTTACAGCGACCACAAAGCAAAGTGTTCACAATAATTAGATGGGGGGACTTTTTTTAAACCACCAACAATGAACAAAAATTAAAATTCACTCTGCCGCTGTTTGAAAATTTCAGTGTTAGTTTTTGCGTACCCTCCCCCAACCCCCAACCCTGTTTGTAAGGAACTAAAACATTTCATCTGGTGAACAGCAAAGATTTCACTACACCTCAAATTCAGAATACCTACGAGGTAGAGGAATGTTGGCTTTTTAAACAGAAGCAGATTAAAAAAAAAAAAGATGCAGGACTCCTTCAGTTCTTCACTAGTCTTAGAAAAATTTTCCAGAATACTGCTTCACACTGTCCTGCAGCAAATCCTGTGCATTCTGTATCTGGTCCCGTGTTCCTATAATGGTAATGATCTGATCTTCGGACACTTCTAAAGGCTCATCAATTTTGATTGAAGCTCCTGACTCATGACGGATTTGTTTAATCTGCTGACCACATTTGCCAATAATCGATCCAGCCAAATCTTTGGGAATAGTTACTTGTGTAGTAATAATAGGTCCGCCAAGATCACCATATGAGCCACAACCTCCAGCATAGGAATAATCACATCCAGGGCCACCCTGGTTCATAAGCCATCTGCCACTCTGATGGGCTCCATGCATCTACTGCAGAGTCCCAGGTTTCATCAGCACTGAAACCAACCATGCCATCATAACGGTCTCCAGGTCTCCCTCTTCTGTCATAGGCCGTTAGATCTCCTCCTCTAGGTGGTGGTGGTGGAGGAAGAGGAAGATTCCGAGCTCTGCCACCACCCGAGCCCCCTCGTCCAGGAGGAGGTGGAGGAGGTCCTGGATGGGCTCCTATCATCACAATCTCTTCTGGATGGAGGCATGGGACGCCCACGCCGACCAGGAGGCATTCTGTCAAAACCACCTCTTCCCCGCATGGGAAATCCCATGGGACGTCCACAGCGGTCATCGACCATCATTGTAAAACCACCATAATCATAGATTTCATCGTAAAATTTGGGATCATAAGGCTAAGCATGTCCTTTGATGGGAGACTGATATAAGATCAAGGATGATCTTTATGCACTCTACAACCCTATCAGGTTTTCCTCCAATAAGAACGAATCTGTCAGTGGATTGAGGACAATGTTCCTGGAAAAGCTTGATTGCTGTCTGAGTGTTCTCTCGAAGTTCTTTGATTTTAGCACCTTTGACACCAATAATTCCTCCAGCCAGACTCTGATGAATCGACAGTCTCAACTCACAGTCAAAGTCGCTTCCTTTATAGTGTTGGTAATTTAAGCATTCCACAGCATCAGATTTGAGCGGGAGCTGGCTGGTTGCAGTGAGTGATGGCAACTGCAGGCCCTTTTCCAAGGTAGGGATGATTTTCTTCAGAATTTCTCCGATTGTTTCAATATTAGCACTGTTCAGTATGCGCTCGGGGCCACTGCTGTCTGGGACTGAAACACTGGCATTGTAGTCTGTACGGAGAGCCTTAATATTCTTGCCTCCTTTTCCAATCACTGCCCCAGCATTCTTGCTCTGCAGCAGAATGAGTAATTCAACCATCTCATCAGTGTTTCTAGATCTTTTAAAAGCTTGTTCCTCTTCCTATCTTTAGCAGGGCGTTTATCAAATCCGCCACTGGTTTCGGTGTTGGGAAGGGTTTCCTCTGGCTGTTCAGTTTCCATTTTCTTGTATTAAAGGGACACACCAATCAGTTATTAAATATATCCTTGCAGGGCAGAACTGAAGTGTTCTGGGTGGGACCAACTGACACCCTAGTGCTGCAGTAACCGGGCAAGGCTACCGTCCCTATTGGAAGGCGGATTCTTAACCACTGGACCACCGGGGAAGTCCCAGGGATGGAGCTTTTGAAAATGGGATGCCTGAGCCGTACTCCAGACCAATTAAATCAGAATTTCTGGGCATGGCCGTGATGTAGGTGTAACAAACCCAGTTAGAAGTAGTTGGAGGAGTAATAGTTATAAGAGGAGACCTTTAAAAAATAAGGTTGCAGTTATCAGCTGCCAGCAGACATTGTTTTGAGAATAGCTGGTGGCATCCCAAGTCTGACATAGCTCAGAAAACTCAATTTCTTGGCAATACAAGAACTTGTCTAAAATCACACCCATAGTGTCACCTAGTTATTTCCTTGGATGTCTGAACCACAGCTACTCCATTTTGACTTTTAATTGTAATTCTCTCCTTAATAGCCAAAGCAGATGTCACTGTTAATGATGTTAGTGTTTCTCTGGGTATGAGAAGATACAAGAGTTTGGGCTTATAAAATCTTCTCCTGAAAATATCTAACTATCTGAAGGCTTGTTCTGCCAGTTTTTCCCAGAGCACAGAGTGCCTCATTCCTGATCTCCACCCTAAACTTCTTTCAGGGGGTGTTGAAGGTCAGCAGCTGCAGCAGCTCCTGATTTAATCTTTGTAGAGGCACATGGCAAGTGCCAATGGCAAGTGCCAATTTGTAGGTGACAGGGCCTCCTCGTGGTTATAAATTTAACCATGGTTTGGGAGGCATTTCATGACCATTTTGTCCCATGGTGCCAGGAATGCTCATTCCCAGGTCTGGTGAAGATTTTGCTGATAGGCTACTCAATGTACTATTATTGGACTAGACCTTACAAGCAGCAGAAAGTCTCTGGACCACCTGTCTTACTAGTCTCTTATGGTCCAGGAAAATATTCCCTCTTGTTGCTTCTTCCCATATCTAGAGTTACACTCTTACAATTATTGATCTCATATGGAACTATATATCATCATTTTATCAGAGGCTCAGTCACACATTTGGTAATGTAAGAAACAACAATTTTGTAAAACAGACAATATAAAAAATATATATAGCTAGTAATATTAGTAAGTTCATAAGTAAGAATTAAGCCAAGAACTTCCATTAGGTGTGGCCCAATATATCCCAGGTCATCTGACTTATCTTTATCTTATCAATCCTTATCTTTCAGGGAAATTATATATTGGCACTGTCCATAAGGCACTCAGCCCAGTTTCCTAGTGTTACTAGACTGACTATCCTTAGTATGATTTAATTATCCCCAACATAGAGGAGCCTTTAAACTTAAATTACCATAGCCTAGTGTTAACTACATAAATCCATCCCATAATTGTGGGAGGTTTTATTCCTTGGCTGAAATTTTGCTTGTTGCTCTGATTGAGCTTGAGTAATAGAGGAAAATTCATATTTATGGCCAAGGTCAGAACAGGTATTATTAATTGGTTAGGTGAGGGGATCCCATCTAGTAATATCAATAGTGGCCTGAACATGACTTAATTTTTTCTCCATTAAAGTCTAAAGAATATTGTGGCCACACTGTCAAAAATTTCCTAAGGGCCAACCAGTTAGAGCCTTGGAATGGAGATATCTAGCAAGGAAACTCAGAAGTACTAGGCACAGGTAATTGGCCACAAACCCAACAATTGGACTGATTTTTAAAACTAGCATAGGATCATACCCATGATAGGAAAACATTTGATTCATATGCAGAGGTCTAAGAAGTCAAGAAAACATTATAAATGATCATACAAGTCAGGTCCAGGATCTTGGGCTGTCTACTTCTGATGTCATCTTCTCTTCCTAGTGCAAGTGTAGTTTCTCCCCTGTTTGAATGTTGTTTTAAGTGAGTTTGAGGTCAGCAGTCCTCTCTATAGGCCAGTCCAGTGCAGGGGTAGCCAGCAATTTCAAAATTAGTGAGGTAGCCAGCCTAATTTATCTGCTAAAGCTGCTGGGAACCTAAGAGTTTCCAATCTCTGGAAGGAGCAGAGAGAGAGAAAATGTAAATGTTTCCATTCTGGTTGCAAAAGTAATTTACCAAATTACTGTAAGCCATAATTAGTTCGAGGGGAAGATTTTCCTTACACCTGGAAAACACAGATTTAAACCAGTAAATTTTTCAGATAGAAACCATAAAAATTATAACCACATTTGTCAGTTCACTCAGTCCTATGTAACTAATCCTTTTTGTTAACAGCTTTATGAAGGCATCAGGTTTTTCATTAGGATTCTTCCATTTCTTACCCAGTTCAGCATTATGGTCTGAAAGTCAGAAACTTGTATTAATCCAAAAGTCCTTTCTATAAGTCTTATTGAAGAGGAAGCATTTTTGCAAAGGTATTAGGGTGAAACTGTAAGTGTCTATAATGACAAAAGACTTAAGAAGGCACATTTAAAATCTGATTACAACGTAATTGACAAAGTAACTTGGTTACTGTTGTGACATACAACACTTTAAGATAATAATTATCACTGATAACATTTTACCAGGACGTATCAGATCTTTAGGAATTCCATATAATTTACAAATTAACCTCAGAAATATTATCCAAAGACACATACTGAGACACATATACATATCCAGACAGACACAACGAGAGATCTAGCTTCATTTTCTAAACTTAGTCATGAATCAGACATCACAATATAAAACTCACTCATTTATAAATAACAGTTGGAATAAGAAAAACTGTAAAAGGCTTCATTCCCTGTTTTTTTCCCCTCAGTTTCAGGAATCAGAGGCGGTCTAGATAAGTGTTCCTGAGAACCCTAGTCTCAAGGCACAGGGAGAGAATATCAGCTTCTCCTAGTAGGACTTGCTCCTCAGGGTCAGAATTCTGGGGAAAAAAAAATGTATTTTAACAAGCTAGCTTTCTCTAATTGCACATGCAAAAACGAACCAGTTTTGCAATTTCAAAAAAAGTTTTTTCTTAACCAGAGGAGTCGAAGCTGCCTTTAGAAGTGGATGTCTAGGAGTAGAAATGGGTAAGAGGATTTTGGCTGACATTGGTAGAGATGATTTCTCCTTTGCGTCCCCTACCCCAAACCCAGGAAATGCATAAACAAGACATTCAAAGTAAGATTGGTGTTTCCTTTGGATGTGACACATTGAGACCCATCTTAAGGTGGGAGCAAGGAGGCTCAGCCAATTTAAGTCACATGCAAGATAGGAGATTATGAGATCTTTTTCTTCAAATACCAGGGATGCTTCAGATGGGCCCCACATGAAAACAGAGGCCATGTTAGCTGTTACTTCAAAGGCATCACTCTGTACAAGTAGCACTTGGAAAGTTCACCTCCCTGCAGACTGCTGCGTTTTGGACTTAGCACCTGGAGTGTTCCCGTTCCCTGTCCTGATTCTGACATTCTAACCTCATCCTCCCTGACTCCCTTTTCCTTTCCCTTCTCTTCACTTCCCTTGCTGTCAGGTCCTGTCCAACCCCCAGAAAACACTTCCTTCTAGAGCACTTCATGGATTCCCCTTTCATGATTTTAGTGTCCATTTCCCTCTACTGTTCAACATGTTCTATGACAACTGAGGATAGTTATTTAATTAATTTTAGTTTGTTTTTTACTTATTTGTATTAGGTCAGAAAGGTCTTAAATCAGTTTAAGATTATTGGAGAACCCAAGCTCTATGTTGTGTTTGAGTTTGAATCTGCTAGAGCCACTTTTTTTTTTTTTAACTTTCACAGCCAGTAAAAGCAGGATATACACCCAGGGGTCTGAGATTTTTCTAACAGAAGGGCCTGTAGTTAGTTCATTTATAGCCTAAGTTAGCAAATTCCAGTTCCTTCAACAAATATTTTATATATTAAATGAATAATACATTATTTCCAGGGCTTCCCCAGTGTGGAGACTCTGTACTTAACACTAAATAACCATCTCAAGAGGAACTCTGTATGAGTTTGCTCAGGAGTAAATGAGACAGAGGTTAAAATGTAAATAGGAGCTTTCTCCCACCTCTCTGGTGTCTTGATTCCTTTTGCTCTAGAGATCCCTGGAATTTAAATATTCTTCCATCCCCTTTCACTTTCCTTTACTAAACTTCAAAGTAATTGATATAACAGTAGTCTTCCCTGTAGTGTCTTTTCATCTTAATCAAACCTAAATCAAAGTGATTTGTTTTAGATATATAATTCCTATTTCCACATAGGGATACATGAAATGCAGCAAGATTATATAAATAAAAAGTAAAGTTTTCCCCTTGATGGGGAAAACAAGGATAAGAACATAAAATTAAACGAGGAACAAGGCTACAGTTAAAAACAAACAAGCAAACAAAAAAATCCACTATGGAATTCTATACTTTTGCTACAAGTACTTGTGTATTGGGTTTCCTGGCAGGCAAGGGGAAAAGGGACAACTAGTTAGTTACATACTTCATAGTGTCTATGTGGTAAAAAATGAATCCACAGCTTAAGAGAGGCACAGTTAAAAGACCAGAATGACCCTGTGTAAAGTAGGGAGCCACCCCTTCAATACCAGCTTTGCAATAGACTTGGTGCCGAGTTTTGCATAGCATTTGTTTTGCGAAGCACAGCAGAGTAAAGGTGCAGGAAGTGGTATTCATCCCTTGTTGGTCTGGTTTACACTTGGGTTAATTTTAAAATATCTGGATTGGATCATCTGGTTGACCTTCAAAGAGAGTTTATTACCAGAAAAAAGTCTATCAGTTAGGATCCGGACAGTTGCAAGCAACAGAAACTCCAGCCCTACTGGCTAAAACAAAATGACGTTCTGTGTTCCTGGGACCAAAAAGATCAGCAGTAGTTTTAGCATCAGACAAGGGTTCACCTAGGTCTTAAGTGCTCTGAACAGGCCTGGTTTCTTTCTCTACATTTCTCAGGATCATTTCCTGGGTGTTGGCTCCATGCTCAGACAGATCAAACAGCTCTCAGAACTGATAGCACTGAGAGTAACAGTGTGCTGTTACATGGTTACAAATAGTTATAATGTTGGAAAATTTCTATGCTCACTGGTAAATAGCCACCATCCCAAGCTATCTGAGTAACCCCTAATGTGATGGTTAATTTTTTTTTTGCAATATGCGGGCCTCTCACTGTTGTGGCCTCTCCCGTTGCGGAGCATAGGTTCCAGACACACAGGCTCAGCAGCCATGGCTCACGGGCCTAGCCGCTCCGCGGCATGTGGGATCTTCCCGGACCGGGGCACGAACCCATGTCCTCTGCATCGGCAGGCGGACTCTCAACCACTGCACCACCAGGGAAGCCCAATGATGGTTAATTTTATGTTCAACTTAACTGGACCAAGGGGTGCCCAGGTTAAACATTATTTATGGGTGTTTCCAGGTGAGATTCGCATTTAAATGGTGGACCCAATGGAGGTGGGATGTCATCCAATCCACTGAAGGCCTAAATAGAGCAAAAAGAAGGCGGAAGGAGGAATTCACCCCTTTTGCTTCCTACTTGCCTGCTTGAGCTGGGACATCAGTTTTCTCCTGCTCTTGGACTGGAATTTATACTACAGTAAGTCCTCTACATATGAACGACTTCCATCCCAAGAGCGTGTTTGTAAGTCCAATTTGTTCGTAAATCCAACAAAGTTAGCCTAGGTACCTGACTTTTACAGATAATGTCAGAGACACATGAACTAACTTACGTGATTGGACATGCGAACACATGTTCGCATCTTTGAAAGTTCGCAACTTGAAGGTTTGTATGTAGGGGATTTACTGTATTGGCTCTCTCATTCTCAGTACTTAGGACTCAGACTAGAATTACACCTCTGGCTTTCCAGCTTGCAGATGGTAGATCATGGGACTTCTCCACCTCCATAATCATGTGAGCCAATTCCTCATAATAAATCTCTTCCTATATTCATGTATTCTATTGGTTCTTTTCCTCTGGAGAACCCTGAGTAATACACCTAGCCACCCTGGACCTCCCTAAAATGCAACTAAAGTGTTAAAGCCCAGCATAGCCAGGAGCCTTTAAATCCTTACTTCCTGCACTGGCTTGTTCTGATTTTGAAAATCATCCCTGACTATATTTTCTCCTTTATATTGACTGGGGTAGAGAAGGTGTTTTCCCCAGCATCCTCAGTAAACGTCCTGAGTCTCAGTCTGATTGCATTAGCTTAGGTCACGGATACATCCCCTAATCGATCACTGTGAACTAGAAAGCATTGATTGGCCTAGGCTAGATTACATGTTCTATCCTTGACCCCACTAGTCCCAAGATAAGCACCTTGTCTGGGAGCAAAGTGGTGGAGCAGAAACTCATGGGCTTTAGAATCAGACAGATCCTGGTTAGTTCATTCATTCATGAATCAAAGCAGTGGGAATAAGGTACCAAACAAAACAGACCTAGTCCAAGCCCTAATGGAGACACTAAATGAGTGTATCAGTTATATAATGCTGTGTAACAAACCACCCCCAAACTCAGTGACTTAAAAACAACAACCCTTTTATTTGCTCACCACTGTGTGTGTCAGCAATGTGGGCTGGGCTCAGCTGAATGATTCTTCTGGACTCACTCCTGTGGCTTCAGTCAACTTGTGGGGCAGCTGGGGCTGGTTGATCTAGGGTGGCCTTACTCCAAGGTCTGGCAGTAGTGGTTGGCTGGGCCAGGGTACTCCAGCAGGCTAGCCTGGGCTTCTTCACTTGACAGCGGTGTTTGAAGAAGGCAAGCCCAATGCACATGTGCTTTTCAAGTCTGTGATTGCATCATCATGCTAACGTGCCATTGGCCTAAGCAAATCACATGGCCAGGCCCTAGAATCATTATGATGAGAGGCTTCCCAAGAACGTGAGTATGGAGAGACATGATCAATTGGGGACAGACTGTAACAATCTTCCACAATCTGTAGTAAACACATAAACAAATGACAAATTTTGATTACTGCTCTGAAGGAAGAGAGCAAGATGCTGTGAGAGGATTATAGGAAGGCCCTCATTCTAGGTGGTAGTCAGGGCAGGCCTTTCTGAGGAGGGTCCTTTGCACTGATATCTAAAGAAGGACTAGCCACATGAATGCAGAGAAAGAACTGGAAAGGAGGACATCTATGACCTTGCTAATCCAAGTGGTTCCTGGACCAGCAACATTGGCATCACCTGGGATTTGTTAGCGAAACAGTAACTCAGGCTCTGTTCCAGGCCTGTTGAATCAGAATCTGCATTTTTTTTGCCTATGATTACCCTTTTTATTTTTTGAATTTTATTAATACAGCAGGTTCTTATTAGTTATCTATTTTATACATATTAGTGTATATATGTCAATCCCAATCTCCCAATTCATCCCACCACCACTCCCACCCCCAGAATCTGCATTTTAACAAGGCATTCGTGTGCACAATAAACTTTGAGAAGCTTGTGACCATCAGAGAGAAGGCAGAGGTGTAGGAAGGAGGGAAGGAAACAGCACAGCTAGCCGGACACACTCAGGTGCGCTCCTCAATCCTAAAGTTTCTACTGTGACCTGGCTACCAGGCCAGGAGAGACCCTTTCTCCACTGCCCTGGGCCCCACCGGAGGGCCCCATGTTCACAGCTCCACGGTGAGAAGGGCTTTGGTTCAGTGGGCATCACCCAGAGGGAAGCACCTGAAACCAGAGCTCTGCTGGCCTTGGCAGGCACTTGCCCTCTGATAGGAGGGGACAGTACAAATGGGGCCTCTGTTTATGCATACACAGTTCCAGGTGGGAGGGAGGCCAATTATGGAACAGCCAGTTCTGGGGCACCCTGATAATCCCTGGGAAGGCCAAACCCTCAAGGTTGCTTGTTCCTCTGGCCCCTCACTGCGTATGGAAGGTGATGATGAGTTTTCAGGTCCCTTCAGCCATAAGGCTACAAAGAAGCTTTCCTGGGGGGCAAGTGGGTGGTATTCAGCTGTCATGGTAGAGTGATCATTTGTCCCATTTGCCCATGGCAGTCCTGTTTACACCTGCTCTCCTGGTGTAATGATTAATAATGCCCCCTCTCACTCTGGCTTGGATGATAATTAGGGTCACCTTAGTTATAGCCCAATTTTGATCTCCAGAACCAAGGGAAGGTGATTCTGAAAGAGCACTGGTCCAGGAGTAAGAAATATGGACTCTTGTCCTGCCCTACTGCTGACAAGCTGGGGGACCTTGGGCGAGTCCTCTCTGGCTACAGCTGCCTCATCTCTGAATTGAAGGGGTTAGATCAGACAGGCCTCTTCTAGCTGGGGAGTTAATGACTGTGAGACATGGGTCCCTGGGGCTTCTGGCCCAACAATAGGTTTATGGGGACATTGTCCCTTCTCTAGCATCTTAGACTCCACGGCCTCTGGGGACCCCGCATTCTGCTAGCTCTTCCTCCAGGTCCTGCTGTCTGTGCCCACAGCTCTCAGGGGCCCTAGGCTGGTGTCTCTGCCCAGGGCTCTGTGTCAACAGGGCTTCGCTGCCTGTCAGCCACCTTCTCCTCCCCTGCACTCCACCCTAGGGGGACCCTTCTTTAGCCTGCACTTCCTTATTGTGTGATGTTTGGGACAAACAACTAAATCACCTGCAATTGAATCTCCACCTGTCATGGAGGATAAGATGTCAATATTGTAGGGTTAGGGATAATGTTCATAAAGTGCCCAGCTCATAGTAGGAACTCACCAAGTTATTACTAAGCCTCATATTCCCCCATCTTAATGTTAATGCATCATCTCTTTCCATTTTAAAATTAACCATCTGCTAAAGGGTCTTAACAGAGTTGTCTGAGAATCAAAGGCAGTGATGGACAGACAAGTGTGAAGGCACAGAAGGTCACTCCCTGTAACTTTCTGTAACTGGAAGGGTCTGTGAAACCTCTCATTCCTCAACCCCACCTAACAGACTACATGTTCCGTCTGTCACTGGCTGGTGCACGGGGTGAAGCCTTACGGGCCCTTGAATCCCTGAAAAATGACCACGTAGCTTCGGTAATCTTTATTCCCGTGACATCATGTTGCTAAATTTAACTTTCTTCTTACTTGCTCCTTTAGTCTTGCTTTCGGGTGCTTTGCTCCTGCAAAAAGAATACCAGCTCTTCAGTCTGACACTTAACTAACCCTTCTTATCCCCTCAGAACCCCCATTTCCTCTTTTTGACCGGGGGTAATTGTCCCCAGCTCATAGAATCATGAGGGTTACAGGAGGTGGTTTATGAAAAGGATCTGTCTTATTGCAGGACTCAATAAATGGAGGCCTTTTATCCTGTTATCTTTCTCCTTGCTGAGAATAAAGAATTTTCTCTGGGGGCGAGACAAGGAAGCAAGCCAGAGTTTCTAGTCTCTATTGCTGCATAATAAATGATCTCCAAACTTAGCAGCTCAAAACAATTTTTTTTCTCATGATTTTTTGGGTCAGAAATGTGAGAAGGCTCATCTAGGCGGTTCCTGCTGGGGGTCTCCCAGGCAATTGTTGAATGGAGCTGTCATCATCTGAAGGCTCTGCTGGGCTGGATGTCCAAGATGACTCTTACTCAGCTGGCTGTTGGCCGGGAGCTCCATCTGGGACTGTCAACCAGACTGCCTACATATGCCTGTCCTGCAGCAGGGTAGTTGGACTTCTTACACGGGGACTGACTTCCTCGCCAGAGCAAGCATCTCAAGGGGACCAGGCCAAAACTGCCTGGCTTCTTATGACCTAGTTTTAGAAGTCACACAGCATCTCATCTGCCATACTGTACTTGTGGAAGCCTGCCCAGATTCAAGAGGAGGGGCCATAGACCCCACCACTCCATGGAAGGATTGGCAAGGTTATATTGTCGATCAGTGTGTGGGATGGGAGAAATTGACTGACGAGGGCATCTTGGGAAAATACAATCTGTCACATTCCCCCCAATTCATATGTAAATCAGGGCTGTTATCATTCATAAACTACAGAAGCTGGCTCTGGTTAGCTTAAGAATAAAAAAAATTTGGACACCTTTAGGGCTCATGGAATTGATGGAGGCTGGAAGGCCAGGACTGGCAAATAGGCCAGAAACAAGGAGGTCTGGAGGCCTGGGCAGCAGGTATGCACATGAAGGAGGAACCTAAGAACTATGCAGTCTAATTACTATAGCCCACCACTGCTAGAATAAATACAACCACTAGGCACTCAGCTTCCTTGCAGCCCTCTGAAGAGCAAAGCCCAGGAAAGGCGAGTTGATGGGTTGAGTCACATGCTTTCCTCTGCTTGGGCCAGTGTAGACAGAGAGAGGACCTATTGGTACCTTTTGCTTTCATACTGGGAAGTTGGGCTGTTCTCCACAGAGACTGTACACAGTGGGAGATTCTCCAGAGGAGATGTAGGGTGCTATAGGACAGTGTGGAGTATGTGCTGGAGATCCCCAAATCACAAGTGTCCACCAGAGAGCCCACCGACTCCAACACCCCTCTGTAGTGATTGATGTCCCCAGTATGGAGAAGGAGGAACAGAGAGCTGAAGCAGATGCTCGGAGGGAGCAGAATACTGTCCTTAGGATTTAAAGGGCTGTCATTTAGAGGAGGATTTGATTTGTTCAACGTGGTTGTAGGACATACTTTTTTTCTTTTTTTTTTTTGCGGTACGCGGGCCTCTCACTGCCGTGGCCTCTCCCGCTGCGGAGCACATGCTCCGGTCGCGCAGGCTCAGTGGCCATGGCTCACGGGCCCAGCCGCTCCGCGGCATGTGGGATCTTCCAGGACCGGGGCACGAACCCGTGTCCCCTGCATCGGCAGGCGGACTCTCAACCACTGCGCCACCAGGGAAGCCCGGACATACTTTTGCTCAACATCAGAAAGAACTTTCTCTTAAAAATTTTTTAATTCTATTTTTAATGTTTTGAATATGCAATACATTCATTGAAAAAGTATTAAAAGGAATGCAGTGAAAGTCTCCCTCCCACGACTTTTCCCTATCCACCTACTTCTCACTTTATTCCCCATCTCCACTCCAGATACTCAACTTAACAGTGCCTTGTATATGCTCCCATAGGTTTTAAATTTCCTTTTAGATTTTTAAAATTTATTTTTAGTTGTGATTAAAGTATACATAACACAAAATTTACCATTTTAACCATTTTTAAGTGTACAACTCAGTGGTATTAAGCACATTCACATTGTTGTGCAACCATCACCACCATCCATCTCCAGAATGTACTTCATCCTCCCAAACTAAAAATCTGTACCCATTGAACAATAGCCCCTCATTCCTCCCTTCTCCAAGCCCTTGGCAACCATGATCCTACTTTCCGTTTCTATGAATTTGCCTGTTTTAGGTACCTCATACAAGTGAAATGATACAGTATTTGTTCTTTTGTGTCCTAGTAGACAACATATAATTGGATCATGTTTTTTTTTTAAGCCATCCTACCAATCTCTGTCCTTTGATTCAAGAGTTTAATCCATTTACATTTAAAGAAATTACTGCTAAGGAGGGACATACTTTTGTTATTTTGCTATTTGTTTTCTATATGCCTTTTGACTCTTTTGGCCCTCATTTCCTGCATTACTCTCTTCTCTTGTATTTCAGTTATTGATGTTAGAAAACTACATCTTTATACATTATGTGTCTAAAACCATAGACTTAACAATTTATTTTTAATGTACTAGTTTCTTAAATCATATAGAAAACAAAAACTGGAGTTACAGACCAAAATTATAATAATTCTAGCTTTTATAATTGTCCATGTATTTATCTTTAGGAAAGATCTTATTTCTTCATATGATTTCAAGTTAGTGTCTAATGACCTTTCATTTCCATCTGAAGCACTTTTCCTTTAGCATTTCCTGCAGGGAAGATCTAGTGGTAAGAAACTTTTTTTTCCTTTTAAGAATTTATTGTCAGAAACAACTTGAAAAGGAAATTTTAAAAGAAAAAATTCCACCACTCTGACAAGGCTGTTTTTATTTTTCTATAGTTTCCAGTCTTCAGCATAGGAATATATAGTTCTATATTTTGTAAAACAACGTCATTTCACATTGTTTCATAAACATTTCCTTGCTGCCAGAGACCATTTTCATGGTCTTTGTAATATTTCACCTGGAGAACACATCTGGATTTATTTAATCAGTCACTCATTGTTGGACACTTAGTTGCCTCCCAGTTTTCCACTATTAGAAGTAACACTGCAGTAGACGGCCTTGTTTGGCTTTTTCTTCATTTGAATTGTTCCCTTAGAAGGATTCTGTTCTCATAGGATGCTTTTCCTTTTAGGAAAATGAGATCCATTCAAATTATGTCAAGGAACTGGGGGAAAATAATAGTTATTCTACAGATTTTGTATGCGAGGGGATCCAAGAAAAGGTAAACAACCAGGATGTGGGGAGGAATGTTGTTTAATAGAGCTAGTCCATGGGGTCTTCTCTCAGGGACTTCTCTCTCTTTTTTTTTTTGCCATGCTGTGCAGCTTGTGGGAACTTCGTCCTTCCCTGACCAGGTATCGAACCCAGGCCATGGCAGTGAAAGCACTGAGCCCTAACCACTGGACTGCAAGAGAATTCCCAGGGACTTCTCTTTTAATAAGTCCCAGCTACTACATCAACCAGTGCCCTTGACTCCAGTTGAGTTAGGCAAGAAAGGAATTTATTTACGTGTTTGTGGGTAGATCTCAGAATTGGATGGAAGGAAGGAAAGAAGGAAGAAATCCTTCCTTAAATTCATGTGGGATTAGAGAATCAGGCTTAGAAACTTCACGGGATCAATGACCAAAATCACATTATGGGACTAATCCAGGGAAGACCATCACAGGCCCTAGACACCCCCTGGGCCACCGCCACTGGACATACCACAAGAACTGTGGCCATGACAACCCTAGAGACTGTATATGGTCACTGCTGCAGCTACCACCCATCACCAAAATGAGCTGTGCTCTATCCCTGCTAGTTTGCTTCCAATTCCAAGTCTGAGGCTGATGCTCCTGATGAGTGGTACTAGGTCGGCTCTCAAACTTCCAGGAAAACTGGAATGTACCTGGAATTTTCCACTTCTATAATGCCTCATCAGAAAGGACTTTCCTCAAACATTGGAAGGAGATTTAAATGCTGGTCAGCCAAAAAGTATGACAAATACCTGCTACAGATCACAAGCCCATCGGGGATAAAGATCAAAACAGGGATGGCAAATTCAGATGCCTACAGTGAGTGACCAGGCAGGTAATGTACTAGGTGAAGAGCTCTGAGTGTGCACTTATGTAAATTTATTGCCCTACAGAATAAGAGGTCAGCAGGGCCACTTCTTCCAATATTTCAAGAGAAGCTAGAAATCTAAAAAAAAAAAAAAGAAATGTATGAGAAATCTCCTGATTTTAAATGTTGGCACTGTGGAAGACAGAGTATATCAATTGTCTGGATTTGCTCCAAGGGCAGCTGGTTTGTGGCTTTTGTATAAACCAGGGCTTTACTAAGGCTGCTCAGTGTCTAGGGGCTGAATATGCACATTTTATAGATTTATCTGTTGTTATATTTTGCTTTAAGAAATAATTTTTTTTACCATCTTAACCATTTTAAGTGTATAGTTCAGTAGTGTTAAGTACATTCACATTTTTGTGCCATCTCCAGAACTTTTTCATCTTGCAAAACTGAAACTCTTTACCCATTAAACAAGAACTCCTCATTTCCCTCTTCCCTAGCCTCTGGCAACCACCATTCTACTTGCTGTCTCTATGAATTTGACTACTCTATGTACCTCGCGTAAGTGGAACCGTACAGTATTTGTCTTTTTGTGACTGGTTTATTTCAGTGAGTAAAATATCCTCAAGGTTCATCCGTGTTGTGGCATGTGTCAGAATTTCCTTTCTTTGTAAGGCTGAATAGTATTCCATCGTATGCATACGCATTTTGTTTATCCATTCATCCATCAACAGACATTTGGGTTGCTTCCAGCTTTTGGCTATTGTGAATAATGCTGCTACGTACACAGGTGTACAAATACCTTTTCAAGACCCTGCTGTCATTTCTACGGGGTGTATACCCAGAAGTGGAATTACTGGTTAATATGGTAATTCTACTTTTAATATTTTTGAGGAATTGTATTTTGGGTTTTGAGAGTTCTTTCTATATTCAGATACAAGTCCCTTTTCAGATAGGTAACTTGCAAATATTTTCTTCAAGTCTGTCATTTATCTATCCATTCTCTTAAAAGCATCTTTCAAAAATCAGTTCTTCATTTTGATGAAGCACAATGTAGCAAAAAAGAAAAATTTTTTTACAGGTAATGCTCTTAGCATCATATTTAAGAAATCTTTGCCTAACGCAAAGTCACAAAGATTTCCTCCTATTTTCTTTGAGAAAATTTATAGTCTTAGGTTTTACATTTAAGGCTATAATCCATTTTGAGTTAAATATTGTAAGTAACATGAAGTATGGATTGAGGTTTTTTATTTTTATATGGATATCCAATTGTTCTAGTGCCAATGTTGAAAAGTTTATCCTTTCCTCATTGAAATGCATTTGCGGCTTTGTCAAAATTCAATTGACCATATATGTCTTGGTCTATTTCTGGACTCTATTTTGTTCAATTGATCTATATTATCTTTTCACCAGTACTACACTGTTTTGATTATTACAGCTTCAGAGTAAGTCATGAAATTAATGTGAATTCTCCAACTTTGTTGTTATTGTTTGAATTTGTTCTGATATTCTAGTTCCATTGTCTTTCCAAATAAACTTTAAAATCTGCTTGTCAATTTCTACAAGAAATTCTGATGGAATTTTTATTAGAATTACATTGAATCTACAGATCAGTGTGGGGACAATTTTCTTGAGTCTTCCAACCCATGAACATGATGTACCTCTCCATATTTCAGGTTTTCTTTGATTTCTTCCATCAGTGTTTTGTAATTTTTAGCATACAGATCTTGCACATATTTTAGATTTCTACCTAAGTGTTTCATGTTTTCTGGTGCTACTGTAAATAATGCTTTAAAATGTTTTTCTTTTCAATTTTCAATTGTTTATTGATAATGTATAGAAATAATTTTAATTTTTGTATATTGACCTTGTATCCTGTGACCTTGCTAATAAGCTCACTCATTAGTTAACATTTATTATTATTAGCTAATAACACATTAATATTTTAATATTATTTAAAATTGCCATCCAATCCTTGCCATCCTGATCCATTTTAGCACTCTTCCCCCCACTTTTTTTGCTAGAGCATTTATTACCTTCTAGCTTTCTGTAATTTACCTATTTTATTCAATGTCTGTCCTCCCCACTCCATGCCATTAGAAGGTAAGAGTCACAGGATCAGAGATTTTTGTCTGTTTATTCACTGATTTATTTCTTAGCGCATAGTAAGCACTCAGTACCTATCTCTCAATATGCACCATTTGATTGAATAGATTACTAAACAGCAGTATCTAATGAGTAACTGGGCCACCTTGAGAGGTAAAGTGCTTCTTGCCACCTAAGGTGTCCTTCTTGCCACCTAAGGTAAAGATCAGAGAGAAGATTCAATCTTCAGTGGGCCAGGTCAGTTGAACAAGGTGAACTTTAAGCTCTCTTCTAGCCTACTGGAAACAAATCTGAAACTTGCCTGATCTCAATAACAATACCAACACCCTGTGCCTGAAGGTGTTTGTACTGTGCAGTGGCATCGGGGGAGGGGCAGGTTAACTGGAGCAGCTGCTAGGAGGAGGCAGGGGACTCCAACTTCCTGGTCTGTTTAGAAGAAGCATTTTCTCATTCCCAGGGAAGGGGTAGCAGGGAGTCAGCACCCAGGAACTCCTTGATCCCAGCTGCTGCTCCGGGCAACAGAAGGAGGGGAGAAGGCTGACTCTTAGAGACCCAGCCTGTCTTTACTGAAGGCCTTGCCACTAAGCCTGACAGGGAGTGAGATGTGGGTGGGTCTTGCTCACTGCTCCATCCCCAGAACCTAGCACAGTGCTTGGAACAGGGAGGGATCCCTAGTGTTTGTTGACAAACTAACACTTACCAGGGGTGCCCTGAAAGGGTACAATTACAAAAAGAGATTGGTAGATGGAATGATTACAGGCAACAGCTTGTTCAAAACAACTATATTTGGAGAGGTCTACTGATGCAAAAAAAAAAAAAAAAAAAAAGTCCTGTTTCAGGATGAAACGTCTCCCTTTCCACAGCTCACTATCAATTATCTCAGTCTCAGCTACTGCCCAATTCTTTGTTTTCCCCACAAGGTCAGATTTGAGTGATACTGCTGCTAATCATCAAAGAAGTTATTTCTAAAACGTGTAGTTCAAAATCAGCTGTCTTTTATAGTATACTTGTGTGTTTGTTTTGTTTTTCAAATGACAAGGGCTGTTTTCCCAAAACTTGCTTTTAACAGTGGAAAAAAAAAATGGGGGGGAAACTCTAAGTGTTCAAAGAGGTTAAATAAATAAATTATGTATCTTCATTTACTAAAATATTTGCAGCCACTATGATGATGTGAAATTTTATTTCTTAATACAGAAAAGTGTTCATAGGCATTATTGGATGGAAAAAAGGAAGTTTCAAAACACTATGTACAGTGTGATTCCAGTTTTGTTTGTTTTTAAAAAATCTTTTATATATTTTAACATACAAATATATAAATATATATATAAATTCTAGAATGATATGCAGCAAAATATTGACAATAGTTATCTCTGGGATTTTAGGTCATTTTTGTATTCTTTCCTTTGTATTGGTAATCATGAGCTTTCTTTCCTTTATATTCGGGGAGAACAATAATACTATTGTCATTTTGTGGAAAACATTAAAGCACATTTCCCTCTAAGAACACAGCTCTGAAATTATGTGAATCAAATAGAAATGAGCAAGAACTAGACCTAATAAGAATTTGCCAGTCCTGTCTGTTCCCAAGCTCTCCCTTGGCCCCCAGAGCTGTCCACGCTCACTTGTCAGCCTGTGCCCATCCCAACGCCGCATAGTCCCAAGCTCTGATGCTCAGCAACCACCAGCCTGCCTGACCCCTCTCCCTGGGCTGGGCCTGCACGGGACCGGAAATATGTAGCAGCTCAAGTCCCAGCTGCTGCAAAGCCTGGGGTAGTGTTGCTGTTGATAAACCATGACCGTCAAGCAGGGGTGAGGCTTGGGCATCTGTGTAAGCTCTGGGTACAGGAGTCCCTCCCTCCTGCCCTCCTCCCTTCCTTCTTCCCTCCCTCTCTCTTCCTTCCTGTCTCCCTCTTCAGTTCCTTTATCCTTCCCTTCCTCTCATCCTCCTTCCTTTTCTCTTTCCCTCCATTCCTTCCTCCTTCCTTCTCTCACTTCTCTACATCTCCAAACACCTACCAAGCACAAGGGACACAGTGATGAATCACCCTCTGTCCCCCCTCAAGAGACTAACAGTCTCTAGAAGGAAGTAGCCAAGTCCCAGAGTTCACTGCTGTGAACTCAGAGTCCTAGGGGAGGGCTTCCTGGAGGAGGTGGTACCTGTGGTGGATCCTGATAAATGAGGAAGAGTTGATCAGGAAAGAAAATGGGCAAGAGCTCAACCCTCATGGGCAAGTCTGTTGTAGCTTCAGGTTCCTGACTGGCCCTCCTGCGCCACAGAACCAGCCCTGCCCAGAAACCCTCTTTGGCCAGGGCAGGCTCCCTGGCCATCTCATGCCACTGCCTCCCTGGCAACCCAGCCCACCTGGCCCTACAATGGCAGCAGCCCTGACTACAGAGCTTGGCTTAGTTTCACTCCATAAATGCAACTGCATCAGCACTTGTCTTTGTGGTCAGGACTTCCCGGAAGGAGCTGGCCCAACTGCTCCTGCCGGGTCATGCCCAGGTTCTGAAGTTCTCACCATCAGTTTGGCAGTTCTTTTCTTATTTTAAGCCCAGATCCTTTCTGCTGCATTTAATCCAGTGTTCTTATTATTATAAGCAAAGGTTTAAAAACTGGTCTCTCAGCTCTAGATCCAGACCTTCTAGAAAGATGTGATTAGGTTTGTGTCTCCATCATTGTTAGCCACTTGGAACCACTTTAAGCAAAAGTGTGGGAGAGCAGGAATGTGTTTGGGGTTCTTTCTCACTACTTTCACCTCTGCCAAGGACCCTTCCTGAGTGTCCTGATCTACTTGCCATGTTTGGATCATAATTTGATAAAAGACCCATTCAGGGATGATTAGTCCGTGTGGATAAAGCCACTACCCTCTCCAAATTTTCCTAGTTTTAAAAGGTGTTCCAAGCGAACATAGACCTTGAAGAGATCAGTGTCAGTATGAGTCACCGTGGAAGCTCAGACATGGGAGCTGGAGACCAGGATGAGAGGTTTGGAACAAGGGCAAAGAGAGAGACCCACTGAAACTGTTTAAAGAAAGGAGAACAAGTAAACATGCATGGCTGTATGATTTAAATTTTTTTTGCCAATAAATTATATTCAAAAAGAGAGAGAGAGAGAGAGAGAGATGGATTGGAGGGAAACTGCTGGAGTCAACGAGAAAGGAGTGTGCACCATGGAGGCTAATTCAGAAAAGATGGAATAAGGTCGGAAGGGGCTTTCATCAGACGGGGCAGCATGGAGCAGAAACTACAGCTGCTGCCTGCGGAGACCTTCCACCAGGGCCAGCAGGGAAAGAGGGATCCTGGGCTGAAGGAGCAGGGCCCACGGAGTGTGGTCTAAGGTAGGGGGGATACGAAGGATGTTGGGGTCAGTGTAGCTACAGATGTCTCTATTTCTCTCCTTCCTTTATTCTATTATCACTGATGGTCCATCTCAAAGTCCTTAGAGCACATCCTGAATGCTCTCCAGTTTCAGAGCCCAACCTACCTTCCCGTAAAGGGAATTGGAGGAAAAAAGGTACCCAGATCGTCAAACCACCCTAATCCCAGGCACAGCCTCACTCCACCAGGTCCCTGATCCCCAAGGCCAGAAATCCACTGGGAGTGATAGACAAGTAAATGTAACCTTGCAAGACTTACATGATGGTGTAATAAGACCAACCTTAAGTTCATTCATTCGTTCAGTGCTTACTGTGTGCTGCCCTGTGTCAGGCTCTGTTCTAATCTCTGAGGATAGAGTTGAGCAAAACAGACAAAAATCTCTGAACTTTTGGAGCTAACTTTTTTTTTCTTTTGTATTGAATAATAATTTACATGTAGTGAAATGCATTAATCACAGGTGTAAAGCTTGATAAATTTTTATAAGTATATACGTCTGGGTATCTGCCATTCCCAGTCAATCACTGCCACCCCCTCCCCAAGGTAACCACTATTCCTAACTGCTTTCACCATCCGTTAATTTTGCCTGTCCTTGAACTTTATAGAAATGGAGTCTTTTGTGCCTATCTTCTTTCGTTTATGTTTGTGAGAGACATCTGTATGGTTGCATGTATACGTAGCTAGTTCTTTTTTAATTTCTATGTAGTATTCCATTGTGCAAATAATCCACAGTTTATTTATCCATTCTCTAAGTGATGGACATTTGAGTTATTTACAATTCGAGGTTTTTATGAGCAAAGCTGCTATGAACCTTCTGTATAATACATATCTTTTGGTGGACATACTCATTCATTTTTCTTTAGTATATCCAGTGGCATACCTAGAATACTGGACACTTGGTATTAATGATGACAAGAAAAACAACACAGAAAATGACATTTTAATTTTATTGCACTTCATGTATATGTCATCACACCAGTAAAAAACTTAAGAATAAAATAAATATCACCATAACCCCCCAAAAAGGATTAATATTTTTTAAGTATGTTAACTTTTTTTTAAAGGAGACAAAAACATATACCAGTTTATACTATTTTACTGTATTAAATTTTAAACACAGAAATGCCAATAGGGAATTCCCTGGCAGTCCAGTGGTTAAGACTTGGCACTTTCATTCACAGGGCCTGGGTTCGATCCCTGGTCGGGGAACTAAGATCCCACAAGCTGCTCGGCCCGGCCAAAAGAAAAAAAAAAGCCAATAATCACATAAAATAATGAAATTAAATTAACTTAGGCTCTGCTTCTTTGTCTTTAAAATCATTGTGCTACCGTTATTTATTTCAAATATATGGTTAGGTGCAGGAATATGTAATACCACGGGGAATGGAGAGAGGAACTGTGACTTGCAAAAGCTCGAATGATTCTGAATCTTTAGGAAATTACTCTCAAAATAAATACAGGTACAATGGAACATTATACAGCCATAAAAAGGAATGAAGTTCTCATGAATGTGATAATATGGATGAACCTTGAAAACATTATGCTAAGTGAAATAAGCCAGACATAAAAGGACAAATACTATATGATTCCACTTACATAAGGTACCTAGAATAGGCAAATCCATAGAGACAGAAGTATTAGAGGTTACCAAGAGATTGGGGAAGGTTGTAATGGAGAATTAATGTTTAATAGAGTTTCAGTTTGGGAAGATGAAAAAGTTCTGCAGATGGGTGGTGGTGATGGTTGCACAAAATCGTGTATGTAATTAATGTCACTGGATTGTACACTTAAACATGGTTAAAATGGCAAATTTTAGGGACTTCCCTGGTGGCACAGTGGCTAAGACTCCACACTCCCAATTCAGGGGGCCCGGGTTCGATCCCTGATCAGGGAACTAGATCCCACATGCATGCTGCAGCTAAGAGTTCACATACCACAACTTAGGAGCCCATGTGCTGCAACTAAGGAGCCGGCAAGCCACAACTAAGGAGCCCGCCTGCCACAACTAAGACCCAGTGCAACCAAATAAATAATTTTTTAAAAAATGGTAAATTTTAGAGTATTTATATTTTACCACAATAAAAACCTCACTAAATAAATAAATACACAGAATTCATGTGTGTTGAGGGTCAAGTGTGTATCTGGACATTCTCCAAATTAACTTCCATGTACAATGCAATGCTTATTAAAGGATAAGTACTATAGGGACTTCCCTGTTGGCGCAGTTGTTAAGAATCCACCTGCCACTGCAGGGGACACGGGTTCAATGCCTGGTCCGGGAAGATCCCACATGCCACAGAGAAACTAAGCCCATGCACCACAACTACTGAACCTGCACTCTAGAGCCCACAAGCTACAGCTACTGAAGCCCGCACACCTAGAGCCCGTACTCTGCAACAAGAGAAGCCACCGCAATGAGAAGCCCATGCACCACAATGAAGAGTAGCCCCCGCTCACAGCAACTAGAGAAAGCCTGGGTGCAGCAATGAAGACCCAACGCAGCCAAAAAGAAGAAAGGATAAGTACTATAAATGTGCTAATTTGAAGCATATATATATATATATATATATATATATATATATATATATTTAACTCAATGGTAATTGCAGCAATTGTTTAGAACTTAGACCAGGAAAAGATGTTCTAGGGGGAAGGATATTTTGTAACTGACACTGTTTAGAATTTCTGGTCCTGGTGCATGGTGACAATAAAGCAGATTGACTTTTAGTCATTTTTATCACTGCCCTAAATTTTCTACAACATCATATCCCCTTATTGCCTGCACGCTGATTGAACTGCAGCTACTATCTCACCTTGGATATATGGCTAGGAGTGGAATTTCTGGGACATAGGGTAGGGGTGTATATGGTTTTTACCAATTTATTCTCCCACTAGCAATGTATGAGAGCTCCAGCTGCTCCGTATCCTTGACAACTCTTTGTGTTGCTGGTCTTTTTAATTTTAACCATTCTGTTGAGAGTATCACAGAATCTAATTGAGGTTTTATTTTGCATTTCCCTAATGACTAATGGTGTTGAGTGTTTTTTCATATGTTTACTGGCCCTTTCAATAACCTCTTTTTCAAGGCTTTTGCCCAAATTTTTTTTGGTTTGGCTGTCCTTTTCTTATTGATTTGAAGAGATCTTTATATATTCAGGACATGAGTCCTTTGTCAGAGATATGTATTGTGAAAATCTGCTCTTGCCCTCTCACTCTCTTAATGACATCTTTTCATAAGCAGAGGTTTTTATCTTAATGAAGTTCAATTTACCAATTAGAAAAAAATTCTAGTAAGTGCCTTTTATGTCCTACTTAAGGGATCTTTGCCTTATCGTGAAGATCTCCTCCCATGTTTTCTTCCAAGGGTTTTATTAGTTGAGTTTCACATTTAGGTTATGATCCACGTTGAGTTCGTGTGTATGGTGTGAGGAAGGGGTCAGAGCTAATTTTTGTCCCTTATGAGTATGCAGAGAAAAATGCATTAGTTCCTCCCCAGAATTGCATAGGTGTCTTTATTGTAAGTCAAGTTACCATATATATGGATCTATCATGAGCAACTTCAGAGGTATTAACTTCCAGATCCTCAACTTCTCTCTGTCCTCTTTTTCTAAAATGAATCTATTTGCTTCTGCAGTCAAACATCAAGCCAGTTGTCCTTTCCCACTTCACTTACCTTTCCAAGTAAGGCTTACCTTTCACTCAATCTCAGTTGGACCATGGTCCATCATTTAGACAAGTGCAGACCACTATGGACCCAAACAAAGGAGCAATTAGAGAGTGCACACTTCTGAGGGAGAGATCCCCCTCAACAAAGCACAGAGAGCACTGGCTATAAATATTGAAGGGGCAGCATCTTATTCCATCTAAGGGACAAATGCTAGGTGACAAGGCTCTGTGCACTATTTAGCTTAGAACTAGAATATGAAAGTGAGATGGTTGTCACGGGGCTATGTATTAACGCATTTATTTGAATTGAAAAATGAATCCAGATTTTCTTTTGACAGATAGTAAATCTGATGGGGCTGACTGACTTGATGATGAATTCTGGCTTTGCCAATTAGCTTATATGGCAGACATTTCCCATAAATTAAATAAACCAAATCTGCAACCCTGAGGTTCTGGAGAAAATATATACAACATGCAGGAAATTATATTTTTACAGCTATTAAAACTATGATAAAAAAATTTAGATGTCAACTTAAAAATATGAAAGTATGTAGTTTTCCAAAATTCTTTTAGGAGATACACAGCATGAAAATTTAAAGAACACTGATCTAGGGCAGTGGTTCTCAACTCTGGTTGCAATTGGAATCACTTGGGGAGTTTAAAAGAAGATGACTGGGCTTCACTCCAGGCTCATTAAATCAAAGGAGTTGGGAGTGAATTTTTTTTTTTTTTTTTTGCAGTATGCGGTCCTCTCACTGCTGTGGCCTCTCCGGTTGCGGAGCATAGGCTCCGGACGCGCAGGCTCAGCGGCCATGGCTCACGGGCCCAGCCACCCCGCGGCATGTGGGATCCTCCTGGACCGGGGCACGAACCCATGTCCCCTGCATCAGCAGGCGGACTCCCAAGCACTGCGCCACCAGGGAAGCCCAGGAGTGAATGCTTTTTAAAAGCTCCCCAGATTCAGCCAGGCTAAGAACCACTTGCTCCTTCCTCCACCCTGCCTTGTCTCTGTAAACACACAATCTAAACCCCTCTCCCTTCCTCACCCCCAGCACCCAAGGCTGTCTCCCTAACCCACACCCTTATCTAGCTCCAAGCCTAGACATTACCTCTTGGACATTCACAGGCCCTTCAAACACAACATGTCTCAAGCCAGCCTTGGCAACAGTTTTGATCGTGCATCAGTAGAAAATGTGGGAGGGGTGCGCCTCAAAATACATATATTAAAAAATAAACCAGGAGGGTTCCCTGGTGGCTTAGTGGTTAAGATTCCTGGCTTTCACTGCTGTGGCCCAGGTTCAATCCCTGGTTTGGGGAACTGAGATCCCAGAAGCCTTGCAGCACAGCCAAAAACAACAACAACAACAACAAAACCCATATACGTATCCCTATGTTAATATGTCTATAAAATAGAAAATAAAAAAGCATGAGACTAGAACTTAATATAAATACAAGTTCTAACATTTTCTCTCCACATCTTATGGATGACCTCTGCTTTTGCACATGCTGGTCCTTCTTCCGGGAATTCCCTTCCCCCTTTGTCCTTCACTACAATCTTCCACTTATCCTTCAAGACCCAGTCCTCTGAGACTCCTCCACAGGTAGACCTTTCCTACCTCCATGGCGCCCCCAGGGGACTCTGTACAGGCCTCTACCTTTACAACTGCTGTGCTACGTGAATCGTTTGGTTGTCTCTTTAGTCCCTACGGGCCCAGGAACACGTTGAGAGCAGCACCTAGCATAGGACCTGGCTCATGGTAGGTTTGCAATAAATGTTGAATGATGGAGGGAGTGAAGAGGAAATAGCCAAAATATCTAACGGCCGGTATAGCAGTGGGGGGTGGCGGATGGGAGGTGGGGAGGAGGTTCTTCATTAGGAGAGTGTTAACCCTTTTTTTTTTTTAATTTTTAATTTTATTCAACATTGGTACAGAAGTGCTAACATTTCCATAAAATAATTTCTGTGATACGGAAAGGAATATACTTTGCAAGAAATGTAGTTCATCTTAAGTCTCCAAATACTTTTAAAGGCTAATGCAGCAGCTGGCAAAATAACACACAGTACACAGTGGCTGGCTTGGGGGAAGCCAGGGCGTCCAGGTCAGCTGCGGTGGACGGGCACTCTAGTTTGGCCATACCACTGCTTACTGACTGTACTTTATTTGTTAACGGTGAATTCCTGGAGACCTGACTGTCCAAGGTCTCAGGGACTTTTTAAGTCTGAAGGACAGCATTTCCATCGGGGCTGCAGAGAGAACTCTGCCCTGTGTGGGTATGGAGGGGACGATCCCTGCGCAAGAGCCCTCCCTTTGGCACTCACTGTCTGGAATTCAGGCCAGGCCAGGAACCCTGAGGCCACAACAATGATCCATTGGGATTACTCAAAGCAGTTGTGTTTGTCTCCGCGTTACAAGTGGGGACACTGAGACACTGGAAGGGGTGACCTTCCTAGGCCCTGCAAGTGATGATCAGGGCCTGGCCTGTCTCTGGCCACTCTCAGCTGGCCCAGGGGACTGCTGCTCACTGGACTCTCCAAGAAGAGCAGTCAAGGCAGAAATGGAGGCGAGGACAGTGTGGGAGGAGAAGCCGGGTGCAGCTGCAGAGATAGTGCAGAGTTCATGCCAGGGTTTGTCCACCTGCCCACCTCAGGAGGGAGCAGGCACAGCCCTCCAGTTAGGAGCAGAGCTAGGCCAAGAGCTACCCTTCAGCTTAGGGCAGGATGCAGATGCTTTACCCCAGTGGCTCTCAGCGGCAGGGATCTTGCCCCCAGACAAACGTCTGCCAATGTCTGGAGACATTTTTAGTTGTTTCAGCGAGGGGTAGAGGGTGCTACTGGCTACTGGCATACAGTGGGTAGAGGCCAGGGATGCTGCTACACATCCTGCAACGCACAGGACAGACGCACAACAGAGATGTATCTGGCCCCAAATGTCACTAGTGCTAAAGCTGAGAAACCCTGCCCACACTTTCCTCCCTCCACATCGTCACTCAAGCAGTCCCTTCATGCCTGGCAAGCAACAAACTAAGTCAGTTTGAGGGGACTTCCCTGGCGGTCCAGTGGTTAAGACTCCGTACTTCTACTGCAGGGGGCGTGGGTTTGATCCCTGGTCGGGAAACTAAGATCCCACATGCTGCACGGTGCAGCCAAAAACAAAAACAAAACTAAGTCAGTTTGTCAAACCTCTTCATGACTGAGATCACGTCACCTCTTTCTCCAGATCTGCCATCCTCTAGCTGTGTGACTTTAGACAAGTGATGTGACCTCTCTGAGCCAGAGTTTCCACCTTGTTAAAAAAAAAAATCGCTCCTGCATGGTCAGCCACTGTGAAGAGGAGACACAGTGTTGTCCAGAGAAGGCCCAGCTCTGTGCTTGGCTCCTAGGAACGCCCAGTTCACAGAGGCTGCTGCTGTTGCTAATCTCTGCTTGTCTTCCCTGAGACCCCTGCATTTTGGTTTGTGTGTTTTTGGACTCCTGTACCCAGAACATACTCTGCAGTGGCATGAGCTGACCCCTCCATGAACTGTGCACACTGAAAGAGCAGGGGCTTGATGTCTTGGTGCCTAGTACAGAGCCTGGCATGGGGTAGGTCCTGAGTAAGTGCTGAGTCCCTGGTACATGCTGGCCCCTGTTCTGTACGGAACACAGGGAGCCCTGTGGGTTATGCAAAGTTTGAACTGTAATTGGGCAGAGTGTGTGGGTGGGACTCTCCTTGAGCCTATAACTCTGTGGTTTCTGCCCCAGGCCTTGGGGAAGCTGATTTTTCCTAGCAGATATCGGAGGTTCCCAGTGACAGCTACACAAGGGATTTACTTCAAACTTTTTGTTTACGAATTTTCAAGCCTACAGAAGAGTTGCAAGAATGGTGCAATGAACATGCATGTACCCCTCACCTGGATTCACCACTTTTGCTTCATCACACACACACACACACACACACACACACACACACACACACACACATTTTTTTCAGAACCATTTGAGAGTTTACATCATGACATTTCACCTAAAAATGCTTCACCAGGCATACTCTCAGAACAAGGACATTGTCCTATACAAGTTGACGCTGATAAATCCCTTATCTAACCGTGGTTCTTGTTTAGATTTCCCCAGCTGTCCCAATAGTGGTTTTTTACAGGGTTCTTTTTGTTTGTTTGTTTTGATCCAAGAGCCAATCAAGGATCAATCAAAGCACCACATGTAGCTGTCATGTCTTTTTAACCTAGTTCTCTTTTTTCTTGTTGGTCATCCGGGACACCTACATTTTTTTTACAGAATGCAGGCCAGTTGTTTTGCAGAATGTCCCTCAATTTGGGATTGTCTGCTGCTTCCACATGATTAAATTCAGCGTGTATGATTTTGGTAGGAATAGCACAGATAGAATGTTGTGACCCTCTCAGAGCAGCCCACCAGGGAGCACAAGATGTCCCATGTCCCACTATCTGTGACCTCATTTTTGATCCCACAAGTTGTCATAGGGGAGAGAATTTTGCAGAAGCCTGCATCCTCTCCCCTTGCCCCGCAGGCCAGCCACATTGGAGACTGCCCCATGAGCGTGGAGAGGTGGCACTCTCTGTGGCTCTGAGGAGATGAAGGGAATGGGGTGTGGCCAGAACTGCTTCCCAGGGCAGTTCAGAATCACCTTTGCCCCCAAACCACAACTCCCCTCCTGCCTGCCCACGTGGCTGCCATGCCCTGCCTCTTTGGCTGGGAGGAAACCATCCTGTCCCGGCAATCCCCACTCATCCTCCCTACTTGTCAAGGCACTCACGTTTTAGGAGGAAGCGGCTGGCTCCTGTGGTAAACCTCTGCCTGGTCCAACAGACCTGAGCAGCCGGTGTCTTGAACCCTGGTCTCAGAGGAGAAGCCTAGAATCCCAGCCTGCTGGTGGCAAGAGAAAATACTGGGCCAAGACAGAGAGGTGGCCTGGAATCAACTGGTGGGATGTGGGTGAGTCAAGGGTAGCCAGAGGGCAGAGGGGAAAGGTCTACCTCTTAACTGCTCTACAAATCCCAGATCAGTTCTCCTCTTCCATGAAGCCCACCTTGATCACCTTGGTGCCCACCAAACTCTTCTCAACTGCATAGGAAAGTGCTTAATTCTGCTTTAACCACTGGGGCAAATTACTTGTGCCTCCTCTTGTATAGTACTAAACCTGAGGAGGCGGGGGGGGGTGCATCTTTGTGCAGCTATTTGGGCCTAATCCTGCATTGTGTATGCAGTAGGTGCTCAGTATATATTTTGATTAGCTAAATAAAATGAGAGTTCATCTATTCATGCATTCATTCACTTGAAAAATCATTAACGAGCAACTAACTACCTTGAGCTAGAATCTCTTCTAGGGGCCCTTGCTCTTGGGGACTGAATGTAGGGGGACAGACCACAGACAGATAAATAAGCAGATGATGTGAGGCCAGCGCTACAAAGAAAGAGTGTGTGAATGACTGAATGACTGACTGAATGAATGAATTGTAGATCGAGGAGAGGAGAAAGTGGATGAATGGCCCGGGGAGGGAGCTCCCATCCTCCTGCCATCACCCTGGGAGGATAGGCGCTCTGCAGAGAGTCTGGCCCTTGTCTGAGATGGGGCAGCCTGCTGGCCTGGCCTTATGTTAGCTGGAGAGAAGGTATTCTGGGAGGAGGTATTTTCCCTAGGCTTTTGGAGCAGTAGCCATTTCCCCCCAGGGGCACCAGAAATGAAACTGCTAGCCACTGGAGGGAAAAACAGAGCTCAGTTCACCAGTAAGACCAAGGGCAGCCAGTGAAGAGGACAGCTGCCCTGGGACATTCAGTAAAGTGCAATAGCATCAAAATGCTACTGAGGAGGTCATGTTCCCCAAGTTCAGGGGCGAGCTGAGACTAAAGGCAGCAGAAGAATCTCCTTCCTTCCTTCCTTCCTCCCTCCCTCCCTCCCTCCCTCTCTCTCTTTCTTTCTTTCTTTTTAACTGATGAATTCATAAAAGTGCTAACAAAAGATCAAGATAAAAAAAAATTAATTACATCGGACTGAGTGAAATGATGAGGATGATTATAATTTTTGTGACTTTCTGTTTGAATAAAATAAAAAAAAATCCCACAAGGACTCAGAGGCAAAAAATATACAAATCAATTTTCACTGCAAAGTAAAGGAGCTGTTACGGTGGAGGATTCCTGGACGGAATGTCAATATTATGACATAGTATGAGTGTGTTTCGTGTTTGGTAATTGCAATCATTGTTACTTTTGTTGTGGTCATCCATTTACAATGCTTGGTGTCAGTTGATTTATCTCTTGTAAAAATAAAATACAGTCTGTGTGTGTGTGAAAAAAAATAAAGGGAAAGCAATATTAAAAAAATAAGAAAATCAAATTTATTTTGACAAAATACGGACTAAGCAAAGATTTAACTTAAATTCCAAAGTTAAATTCTATCTTGACTCATATCAAGATCACTTATAGTAACCAATAGATAATTCCTGATCATAGTTAAATGAACTTGTGAAAAGCTCTTAAACTGTTCCTACAATCTTATATATATATATATTTTTCTTAATACCCTTTTCTTTGGGAATAATGTTAATTTACCTGAAATGTGCAAAGATAGTACGGAGAGTTCCCCTGTACCCCTCACCCAGTCCCTCCTAACTTGCATAACCAGGGTACGCTTGTCGCAACTAAGAAACCAACGAGGATACAACACTAGTAACTAAACTTGAGGCTTTATTTGGGTTTCTCCAGTTTTCCCATTAACATCCTCTTTCTGTTCCAGGATACAATCCTGGGTACCACATCACGTTGATTTGTCATGTCTCTTCAGGCTTCCCTGGTCTGTGACAGTTTCTTGAACTTTCCTGGTTTTTCACGTACCCTGTGTGAATTTTGTAATCAGGAAAAGAAAGGCACGACGATGAAGAAGATGAAGATGAAGACGATGATGATGATGATGACTTATGCCCGGGAATGCCTTCATTTTTATCTCGGTGGGAGGCAAATGATCGGCTTTTTCTTTCTCTGTTCACCGGAACAGAAGAGGAAAGGCAGTGTTGCCCGGTATCTATGGGATCCACAGAGGCTGGACGCCTTAATCCCTGCCCTCTGCCCTCTCAGTCCCTACTCCCGCCACCGTCAACGCCACCCCAGCGCGGGGGCCCTTGGGCGGAGGGCGAGCCGCGGGCCGCGGGTCCCCTCCCCGGTTGGGCGAGCTCGCGGGCGGTCCCCGGATCAGCTGTTCCGCAACCGGACTCGGCCGCCCCGCCCCCGCCGAAGTCTTAAAAGCCTCTCTCGCCTCCGAGCGTCCGAACTGCCTGCTGCCCGTCCCGGCCAGGCGCCCCCTGCAGCATGGCCTGGAACACCAATCTCCGCTGGCGGCTGCCGGTCATCTGCCTGCTCCTGCAGGTGGCCCTGGTGGTCCTCTTCGGCGTGTTCGTGCGCTATGACCTGGATGCCGACGCCCACTGGATCGAGGAGAGGATGTCCAGGAACATTTCCAGCGACTTGGACAACGAATTCTACTATCGGTACCCGAGTAAGTCCCACCACCTTGCAGGCCCAGCTGCGGCATATCCAAGCTGTCCCCACCGGGCTGAGGGCCCCACCGGGCTGAGGGCCCCGCCTGGCCTCACCTCTGCAGCCTGCTGCTCAGGAACATGGGGCAGGCAGGCGGGAGCGGAGGAGGAAATGCTGCCCACAGGCCCCCTGGCCCGCTCCTCTTAGGCTCCCCACCAGGGGGACTTCCCAGTGTCTGGAGATCAAGCTTGGGAAGTGGCCCGATGTACACAAATTCCTTTCACCCTCTGAAAACTCACCAGGGAGAGCTCACTCCTTCCAGGTGCCGCCAGAGACCTCCAGCCTCCCTGTCAGAGAGCCCTTCTTGATATCTTCCAAAGACCTGAGTCTCATCTTGGTCACCAACCAGTGGGTGACTCTGGTTCCCTTGTCCAGCTGTGCCCATGCTTTCCATGTTAAGGGGGTAGTTCCAATGTCGAGGGCTGCAGGGGTGGCTCATTGGCCTACCAGCCCTGCTGCTGGGAAAGGTGTGGGGGACCACGGCACCTACCACCTTTTGGCTTGGAGAGGGAGAAAGAACACCCCTGAATTCTGTCGCATCTGTGGTGCTGTGGTTAAGAGCATGGCCCTGGAATCACCAGACCTCACCTCTATCATGGCTCTGCCATTAACCAGGTGGGTGGCCTTAGGCAAATGTCAACAATGCAGAAACTCAATTTCCTCATCTGTCCAGTGACGATAATAATAGATCCTACCTCCCAGGAGTGGGTTGAGACCTTGCACATAAAGTTCTGGCCTGGTGCTGGGCATGGAATCCTCACTTCATAATGGAGCAATTGCTAGAAGAGCACTAAACACAGAGGCCCTAGGATTCAGGAGTTAGAAGAACTGGTCCAAGGTCACTTGGGTCGGCCCAACCTCCAGACTCCCAGCCCAGGACTCTTTTCATGCCCTTGTGCTTTCTAGTTTTCCACACCATCTACCAGCAGCCAAAGACAATCTTTCTGACTGTTGGTGCTCACATAGTCATGGACTGTTGGTTTTGGAACAGTCACCTATAGAAACTGGTCTTCCCTCCATGGCTTGTATACCCTCAGTAATGGGATTCTACCCATCGTACTCAGATCCAGTTAAATAAGTACACACATTCAGGATGGCAGCCTGCATGAAAAGAAGTAGAGGTGGAGGAGACTGTAGGCCCCGTGGGAGCCAGCCACATTAAGTGCCTCCCCAAAAGCCAGCAAAATCACAGGCTTCGTTAACAGAAATATGGTGCCTAAAAGAAGGGAGGTGAGAGAAGAGGGTGCCCAGCGTTGGTGACACCACAGCCTCTACTGGGCTCTACTCAGGGCCATGTTTTAAGAGATCTTGACAGCTGTAGCCTTGAAGTTTAGACTCCAAATCTACCTTTCACATTGCCCACTTTTATGCTTCTTGGCGGGGGACTGACCCAGCAAATGGTGAGGCAGGCAAGCTTGAGACCCTCCTTTGCCTGTTTCACTCCTTCCCTCCAGCTCTTGCTTCTCTGTTGGCCACAGAGCCAGCCCCTTGGTAAAGCATCAGGGCCAAGGCCTCCCATGGGCGTTTATAGGTCCCCCATGTGTCTGTGCAGTGGAAGGTCTCAAGACCCTCTAATAGGAGCTACAGAACCACGCCAGTAGGGGGTACAATCCTCACATCTCCCCAGCTCCTATCCCCACTCTCTCCACACCCACCCACTTCCTTGCATGCTCTACTTTTATTCACTCAGTGATCACTTATCTATAGGGTGGCCGCATAATTTATCAACCAAATGACACTTTGGAGAGTGAAGAGGTGGGAAATTTGTGCTAGTAGTAATTTGCCAGGACACAGGCATAAACCATGACTGTCTCAGCAAACCAGGGCTTATGGGCACTCTCGTCAGAGAGGTACAGCCCGACACCGCAGGCCTCAGCAAGGGGGTCAAGTGCTCTGTGCAGAAGAGATCTGTGACAGCTTCCTGGAGAGCAGTGGGATGGTGAGGAGGGGAAAGCAGGGCAGTTTAGGGGTCCATGGAAAGAGCACGCGGGTATGTGGGCTGAGCGGCTCAAGTTTGTGAAAAGACTGGGAGGGAGGTCACTAAGCGGGATGAGGTAGTCCCAGCCATCAATGAGGGCCTTGAGTTTCTCCTGCCACGGCCGGGACGCTCTTTGTCATCTGAGCAGGAAGTGACAGAGAGGAGAGGAGTGTAGGGAGAGAATCTCGGCCTCAGGATTCCTTGGCAAGGGCAGGAAGTAGTGGCAGCAACTCAAACCGAACATGCAATCTCTCCATAAGTCATCACCGCCTCTGCATGAGGAAGGCAATGTTATGACTCTCATTTTACAGGTGAGGAGACTAAGGCCAGAGAGGGGAAGTATCTTGCAAAATCACTCAGCTAGGAAACTAGTGAGCCAGCGTAGGAGCTCCGGGGACCTGAGCCCACCCTGCTACACTGCCCTCCTCCCCCTAGTCTCACCTTTCCCCTCTCTTCCTGCCCCTCTTGCTCCCAGTGGCCATGGTTAGGAGTTGGAGCCCAGGTGGGGCCCTGTGCCTGGATTCCTGGGCCTCAAGGCAATTCCCAGGGGCGGGGAGTGAGGGCAGCCCTTGTGGTACTTTCAGGATTCTTGGTTCCAGGCTGTCAACACCTGTGTGGGCCTCATTCCCGCCCAGAGGATTAGTGGAGCATCTGGGCATCTCGGTTTCCAGAGGAGTACTGCTCCAGCTGGCTCAGGCTGGGGCCCGGGAGTGCCTGAGGACAACTCCCCAAGCTGGCCCCTTGGCGGCAGGCACAGAACCAGCTGGGGAACTGCCCTGGCAGTGGCCTCAAAGGCCGTGCTGCAGGCACCGGCTGCTGAACATGAACTTCCTCCTGGGCTGGTGCTCTGGGGCCTGAGGGTCTCCAGGCAGTGTCTGGGGGAAGTTGGCCTGAGGAGGAGCCATCAGAGCCTTGGCTCTTGAAGCCTCCTGGGAAAACTAAGGGAGAAGGGAGATCACCCAAGGTAGAGGATGCCACAGTTTCAAACCTGAAGGACTGTTTCATGAAACCGAGGCAACAAGGCTTGACCTGTGCTCCTGGGAACCTGAACCTCAGATTCAACTCCATTTAATAAAAGACCAATGTTCCCACAAGCAGAGGGCAGTGTAACCTGGTGGTTGACTTTGGAATTAAACAGATCTGGGTCCATCACTAAATGGAGTAAGCCACCTCCTTAACCATGCTGAGCCTCAATATGCTCATCTGTGAAGTGGGAATGTTCTTTAATGCACAGGCTCTCCTGGAAGATTGAAGATGACGGGTGGCTGGGAGGCCACATCTCATGGCATGAAAACAGAGGACAGTAAATGCTGGTATCGAGCTTACTCAGAAGGGAGTGAGTGCTCTGTTGCTGAAGGTGTTTAAGTGCAGGCTCAGCATCCCTTTAGAGATGTGGCCGAGGAATGTCTCTTCCAATATTAGTTTGAACTATTATAGCATTTAAATTCCTTTGTGCTCTCCCCACTTACAAGTGCTTTCTGCATGCTCTGTCAGGCAGGGAGTGTATTTGTTTCTATTTTATGGTGCCGGTGATGGAGGTTAGAGACTTGCCCAGCTGGTCAGTGGCACAGGCAGGGGTGAGGCCAAGCCCTCCCACTGCACAGCCAACCAGCTTCCCCTAGTCTCTGCCGCATTGCTACTCCCCGGCCACCTCCCCAGGAGGTTTTGCAGTGATGGGGTGGTTCTTTGGTCAGCTCTGAGGCATGGGGGAGGTGGGCACAGAGCCTTGGGGAATTGAGGAGCTGGCCGGTATGTTTCAAAGGCAACAGGTTAGGCTGGGCTGGCCTACAGAGCATGGGAAGGGCTGGTACCCAGGCTGCTGCAGGGCACCACTCCTGCTGTGCTGAGGCAGCAGAGGAGGGAGAGCTGCCATAGCCCGTCAGCATGGGAAGCTTTGTCTTCAGGCTTCAGAGATTTTTGAGACTTGGCCAGCTTCAGGCCAGCTTCATTAGGGACCCATAGGGAAGAGCGAGCAAGGAAGCGGGTGCAGAACAGCTGTGTACTGGTGCCCCCTTGTGGCAGCTCTCAGAGCTGGACATCAGGTGCCAGACTCGCCCTATCAGGGACCTCCCAGTGGAGAGCAGGTTCTGGGCTGGGCTGCTTGAGTCACTCCAGGCTGGGGAAGGAGGGGGAAGAGGGGAGGTGTCTTAACAACTTACACTGTCCTCCAGCAAGTCGCCAACCCAATGCAAAGCACCTAGTCAGTCTTGAAAGAGAAAAAGAGAAGTATTACAGTAGCTAATATGATTGCACAACGGCTAAAGGGCCAGGCCTATGCCCAGGGCTTTGGTTGGATGACCAATTAAATGTGCACCACACACCTCTGAGCTCTGTTACTATCCCCCACTTTACAGAAAATGAAACTGCAGATCAGAGAGGTATGTCCCTGCTGAAGTTCATGCACTCCGGACCTTCACACTATTTTTTTTTTTAAGATTTTTTTTTTTTGATGTGGACAATTTTTAAAGTCTTTATTGAATTTGTTACAATATTGCTTCCATTTTATGTTTTGATTTTTTTGGCCACAAGGCATGTGGGATCTTAGCTCCCCAACCAGGGATCGAACCCACACCCCCTGCATTGGAAGGCAAAGTCTTAACCACTGGACCTCCTGGGAAGTCCCCAGACCATTATTATTAAAAGCATTTTCAGTAGCATCAAACTTTATGAAATATAAGTTAATAAAGTGGTACTTCTAATGAGGACTTTGGGAGATAAAGAGAGATGAGCAAGAGAATGGATAGGGAAGGTGCCCAAGGAGAGAGAAGCTGGCATCTGTGTGCCTGAGGCGGGGGGAGGAGAAAGAGACACCTGCAGAGAGGGTCAGAGACAGAGGTCAGGACAGCCAGGGAGTCACATAGAAGGACAGAGAACTGGCCAGGTGGGGACAGTTAGGGAGAAGCCCTGGGAAGCTGAGGCCTCTCTTCTGCTCCACAGGGAGAACGAAGGCAGCCCTGAAACTACACATCACCCCCCAGGAAGGCCGCCTCCAGTGCTCTTCAGCCCTGCCCCTGCCCGCATGCTTCCTCTGCCACCAAACAGCTGACACCCCGCTCCTTGAATGGCCCCCACCTTCTGTGATGCTACCTTTTTCCAGGGGTTCCCCCCACCTCCTTGCCAGCAGCTTCCCTGTCTGGTCTGCTAGCTTCAAGGCAAGCTAGCAGATCCTCGGTTTCTGGCTCCCACTCACCATTCCCACATTCCAGCTGCCAGCTCTGTCTGCAGGTCTGCCTGATCTCAGACCCCAGCTCCAAGCCCCAAGGCCACGATCCATTCCTCCCACATTACCCTGCCCAACACTCACTGCCACCCGTGGGGTCATCTCAGACTCCCACAACCAGCACTAGTCCCAGCATCTCCCTCCCACCCCGGCAACCTCCTCTTCCTTCCCTGTGTTTACCCACAGCTCTGCCCTCCTGCCACGTCCCCTCCCTGCTTTTGTAATTGTGGTCTGAATGTGTCTTCTCCCTCTCTTTCCAGTCTGTCACCCATCATTTCTTCCCAAGAATAACCATAACACCGTGTATGGTGCTTCACATACATTAGCTCAGCTTCCTCTACAACAGTTAGAAACGTGATAAACCATGAAACATGATAATACATGAAATCAGCTGCATACATTGGGAACCTAAGCTGAGCTGCTGTTTGTTTGTGTAGGTCTGCGCAAGAAGCGCAAAGCTCAGAGCACCATACTGGGGCGACACCCACAGCTCTCTTGCATCATCTGCTATGCCCTCAGCCCTTACCCAGCAATGTGCCAGGGCCTCCTCTCTCAGCCTCGTCCAGGTGGCTGCTAGCCAAGGGGTCTATGGCTGAGGCCTGGGCCTCAGGGAAGCCTGCAGGGGAGACAGATGAGGGCAGATGGGGGCTGGCAAGCATAAGCATTGCCAGGCTGCTGTGGGCACCAGGGCCTATCTGCCCAGTGGGTAGGAGACTTTGGACGGTAGAAGGCCTGCAGCCTCCCCTGATGGTGAAATCCCACCTGGGCCCTAGGCTGGCATATCTGGGTGCTGCTGAGATCATGACAGTAACCATTCATTCACTCATTCATTCATTCCTGGATTTTTATGGGGCATCTACCTGGGCACTCTCATAGACAATGGAGAATACCAGAGTGAACGAAACAGGCTTGGCCTTCCCTTCTTGGAGCTTTATAGTCTGGTGGGCTAGACAAACAAACCTAACTACAAATTGTAATAAGAACTAGAATAGAAAGAAGAGGGTGCTGTGAGGGAAAGAACCAAGTTTAACTCAGGGGTCAGGAAGGCCTCTGTGATGAGGTGACATTTTGCCAAGATCTGCAGGAAGAGAAGTTGCTTGGCCATTCTGTGGGAACAGCATCCCAGGTGGAGGGACCACCACGGGCAAAGACCCGGAGTGGGACCGAGCACAGGGGAGGCCAGTGACACCAGGGCACAGGAGGGAGGGGAGGACTGAGGAAAGGAAGAATGAGGAGGCAGGTGGGTAGGCCAGGTCTGGTGGGCTCTGCAGTTCACTTTTATTCAAAAAATGTTTTAATTTGGAAATCATTCCAAATTTACAAAAAGTTGCTAAGACAAAAATAGTACAAAGAACACTGTATACTCTTTAACTCCGATTAAGCTATCTGCTCTTCTCTCTCTCTCTCTCTCTCTCTTTCCCCACATAAACACAAGCACATACACACACTTACTTTTTCCCTGAACTACTTGAGAGTCAGTTGTACACATCATGGTCTTGTAGCCTTAATGACTCCACAATGTTTCCTAAGAATAGAGGTATTCTCTTCTTTAACCACAGTGATCAATTTCATAAATTTACATTGCACAGCACTTTAATATACTGTCCCTATATAATTTTGTCAGTTGGCACAGTAACAACCTTTGTAGCACTCCCTTGCACCTGCACCCGCCCCCCCACCCCGGCCAAGTCCAGGATCCAGTCTAGCGTTAGGTGTTGAATTTATTTGACCTGTCTCTTTAGCCTCTTTTTTTTTTTTTTTAACATCTTTATTGGAGTATAATTGCTTTACAATGTTGTGTTAGTTTTTGCTGAATAACAAAGTGAATCAGCTATGCGTATACATATATCCCCGTATCCCCTCCCTCTTGTGCCTCCCTCCCACCCTCCCTATCCCACCCCTCTAGGGGGTCTCAAAACACCAAGCTGGTCTCCCTGTGCTATGCAGCTGCTTCCCACTAGCTATCTATTTTGCATTTGGTAGTGTATATATGGCAATGCTACTCTCTCACTTCGTCCCAGCTTACCCTTCCCTCTCCCTCTTTAGCCTCTTTAATCTGGACCCTTCCTGTGCATGTAAAGCACCTAGCACAGGGTCTGTCCCATAATAGATGCTCAAAATGGGCAGCCTTTCTTTATCTTTTATGATATTGATTTTTTTCAAGAATACAGCCTCACCCCTTTCTAATAGCATGTTGCCCATTTTTTGTCTGATGTTTCCTCATGGTTAGAGTGGGATTATGCATTCTCAGCCAGAACACCACAGAGGTGATATGTCCTTTTCAGAGTATCTTCCTGAAGGAGCACATTGTCCACCTGTCCCTCACTGGTGATGTTCATTTTGATCACCCAGTCAAGATGTTGCCCAATTTCTCTGCCATATAATTACTGGGTGCTTTTTCCCCTCCCTTGCAACTCATAAGCAGTCTATAGGGAGACCCTTTTAAGACAAGGCAAATGTCCTGCTCTTCATAAAAATTTGTCCCTGGATTTCAGCATCCACTGATGGAATCTTTGCTGTGAAAATTATGATTTTCCAACTTCAGCGCTCATTCCATATTTAACTGTCAGGCTGGCAGCATTCTGCTGTAAGCAAGAGCCCTCCCTGCTATCTCATTTATTTATTTACCTGAGTTCCTATATTTTTATGGTTTTAATTTGTTATGGTAACCTAATTATTTTGGTGCTCAAATTGTCCCAGAATTGGCCATGAGAGCCCTTCCATCTGGCCCCTGTGTCCTGTGACACCTGTGGTAGTTCCTTTTAGTGCCTTATATCTTTGCTTCTCAAAGCTCTTTGCCTTCTGTTATTTTCTGGGAATCTAGAACCATGCAATGTTAGCCCTAGGAGGACACTTGAGATCATTCTAATCCATCCCTTTAGTTTTATCATTGAGAAAACTGAGGCTCTGAGAGGGGAAGTGGCTTGTCTTTTCTTTCTTTCTCCCTTCCTTTCTTTCTCCCTCCCTTCCTTTATTCTTTCCTTCCTTTATTCTTTCCTTCCTTCCTTTCTTTTTTGCTGCACCATGCAGGATCTTAGTTCCCTGACCAGGGATCGAACCCATGCCCCCTGCAGTGGAAGTGCAAAGTCTTAACCACTGGACCGCCAAGGAAGTCCTGGAAGTAGCTTGTCGAGGCCACACTGTGAATTGGTAGAAGGGTTGGGTCAGAACTGAGAATTAGACTATACCTAAGTAACAATAAATGATAATCAAGTAGCAATAAATAATGACATGCCCATTTGGAGCATCTATTATGGGATAGACACTGTGCTAGGTGCTTTACATACACGTCTGCATTTAATCTATGCAACATCTGTGAGTAAGCATTGCAGAAGGTGCTGAGAATCAAGTATGTTAAGTGACTTTCCAGAGACATCTAATTCAAGTCTCAGTGATGCTGGAAGGTGTGCTTGCTGGGAGTGGGGGTGGGATGTGGCAATGTTTCTGGGGGTGATCAACCGATGTTCATGGCCAGTCAAGGGACTCCTAGGCTAGATAAGACTAACTTCTCCATAGTAAAAGAATGGAGCTGAGGGGGCAAGGCCCTAGACCCTGGGTGTAATCCACAGCCTGGCCCCAGTTTCAAATGCCTAGCTGCCCACACCCACCCTTGGTGAGAGTGGTGAGGGGGAGCTGTCATCTCCTGAGGGGGGGGCTCAGGCATTTCTTGGCCTTAAAACCCAGTGGTCTAAGTGGTCTAAAGTCGGGGGGCCCACCTCTGCTCCCCTAGACCAGTTCACTCCAGAAGGTCTTTTTTTTTAATTGAAGTATAGTTGATTTACAATGTTAGGTTAGTTTCTGGTGTACAGCAAAGTGATTCAGTTATACATATATATAAATATATTTTTTCTTTTTTTTTAATAAATTTTTTTTAAAAGGAATTTATTTATTTATTTATGGCTGCATTGGGTCTTCGTTGCTGTGCTCAGGCTTTCTCTAGTTGTGTAGAGCAGGGGCTACTCTTCATTGCAGTGCTTGGGCTTCTCATTGTGGTGGTGCAGAGCACGGGCTTTAGGCACGCAGGCTTCAATAGTTGCACCACGTGGGTTCAATAGTTGTGGCGTGCAGGCTCAGTACTTGTGGCTCACAGGCTTAGTTGCCACAAGCATGTGGGATCTTCCTGGATCAGGGACTGAACCCATGTCCCCTGCATTGGCAGGCGGATTCTTAACCACTGCACCACCAGGGAAGTCCATTCTTTTTCATATTCTTTCCTTTACGGTTTATTACAGGCTATTGAATATATTGAATAGTTTCAATATAGTTTCAATAGTTTCTATTCAATATACTGAATAGAACTATTGAATAGTTCCCTTTGCTATACAGTAGGACCTTGTTTATCTGTTTTATACATAGTAGTTTGTATCATGACTTGATGGGGGTAGTAGTGGCTCCTCTACTTGCAGTAGAGCCATTCATTACTGCGCCTAGCCTCAGGATCCAGATGCGGGCATGGCGGGACCGGCTTCGGGGGCGGCCCGCCCCGGCCAGCGGCAGGGAAGACACAGGCTCTGTGTCGGGCGGAGCTGGCCCAGACCTAGGGCTATGGCGGGTCTTCGCCAGGCCGCCAAGACCCTCGGCTGCGCTTTCCCCCCAGGCTTCCAGGACGTGCACGTGATGATCTTCGTGGGCTTCGGCTTCCTCATGACCTTCCTGCAGCGCTACGGCTACAGCGCCGTGGGCTTCAACTTCCTGCTGGCGGCCTTCGGCATCCAGTGGGCGCTGCTCATGCAGGGATGGTTCCACTCCTTTGACGGACGCTACATTCTCTTGGGCGTGGAGAAGTAAGCGCGGCGCCGGTGGCGGGGCGAGCACAGTGGGCGGGGCCCCGGGTGAGGGGAGGGTCCAGGGGCGGAGCCCGGGGCTTGGGGCTGTGAGCTGGGTCCTCATCGTCCAACCAGGGTACCCGGGGCCCTGCGACATACACCACACACACTCGCTCACTCACTTCCTGATCAACGAGTCCCCAAGGTGGGAGTTCTAATGGTGTCCAAGTGCTGTTGGAGGCTTTCCCTCCTCCTAAGACGCGGGCTGCAGGGACACAAGGCCAGGCTTCTTCTCTCCAGGGGCCAGAGCCAGACCCTCCCCTTTGACACATCAAACATCAAAATTGCCCTGAGAGACCTCAGCCCATGGAACCCATGGAGGCGGCGGTGTTGCGGGTAGCAGAGGAGGGGAAGGAGTGTGGGGCTGCCTGAACCAGCCTCCTAAGGTTCATTGTGGACGGAATGGAGTGCTTCTCCCTGACTTGCCGGTATCCCCACCCACGGCAGGTGTGGAGACCTAGGACTGAAGCCCCTCCCTGCCTCAGCCTCCAGGGGGCACCTTATCCCCATCTCTTCTCACCACTATCCACATCACTTTTCTGTGATAATCTCTTGGTCTGGTGAATACCACCACCCGCTCACATCAGGTAACTCAGCCCCTCCCTCTGTCTGAGGAGACCTCCTAGGAGCCTCAGTGTATCCCTCCCCCCAACACTACCACCAGGTTATACAATAAATTTGCCAACTTGCCAAAAACCAAGTTGCCAAGCAGTCACTTCACTGAATGTCTCATTTATCAAACTCTCTAGGCCATGGCAACTTGTGAAACCTATAGCAATTTGTGTTGCATGGGAGAAAATCAGAAAACCAAGTCTACAGAAAGGGTTTAGAGGCAAATTGTTATAAACCACGTTTAAAGTGCAAATCCCTGCTGTCACATATAGGGCACCAACCAGGTATCATAAGCCAGGTGCCTGAAATTTTAAACATATGCCAAGTATTTGCAAAATATTAATTCACTTAAGCCAATTAGTGACTCCATGAATTAAGAGAAACAGGAAAAACAGTCGACTAGATAGGAAATGTTTCAGAACCAAGAAGTCAGTCTTTTTGTATATAAAATCCGTGACTTGCATATCACTCTACTGTTTAAGATACACAAGAAATTCTCATTCCCAGAGCCATAGACCCAAAGCATAAAAATATCTGTAATATATTTAATTGGCCACCACAGCAAAATAGTTATGGCTAAATGCAAAACAAAAGTATTTTTTTTAATGTTCAAAGGGAATTATTGTAAACTTTTGTGAGTTAAGTTTTTTGAACCAGTTATTTAACAAGTTAGTCACTTGACAACTTGAGTTTTGGCAAATTGGTTTTCAGGGAAATGATTTTCACCAACTGAGCCAGAGTTGATCTCTGGTGCCCAGGGCTGAGATGAGCATGTCGCCCCCAGACCTGACCTGTGGACCCTTCTCCTGGCTTCTGTCCTGTCCCTGCTGCCAAGTCCTCCAGATCGTACCTGTCACTCCAGGGTAGTTCCCCTCTGCAGGCCCTGCCTGAGAGGTGAAATCCAGATCTCCATCTCCTGGGAGCTGATGGCCCAGGTGTGAGCTTTGGTACTCTCCCTCTCACTCCTTCCTAGTGGTCACCTCTGTCAGATGGTCTTCTGGCTGCAGTTATGGGAATTGGGGCAAATAACTCGGCCTCTCTAAGCCTCCATTTCCCATCATTGGTTCGGGTGTGGTACAGGAGGGCCTGAGCAGTACTGAGCAGGCATTTAGGTGCCTGGCACTTAGCAGCTGTCATTGTTCATGCAGCCAGGCCCTGGGGACTCAGCAGTGAACAAGGCTCATAGTGAAGCATACATTCCAGTGAACATCCTTTGTCTGGGGAGGGACCCAGAGGGAACAGTGCCCTGCCCCCACTCCACGCACTGACCCTACAATCAGCTGGCTTCTTACTTCTCACCTCCTGATTCACACACACACACACACACACACACACACACACCTGAACATAGGGGAGGGGCACTCCCCTGGATGTGACTGCCTTAAGGAAGTAGTAGCCCCTGCTGTCCTTACACGAACTCCAATTAACAACGCTCATGACTCGGAGAGCCACGCTGAGAGTCTGCCTTGGAATTCAGGACAGAGTTGCTGCTGGCAGGGCCCACGGAGGCCTGGGTTAGGCAAAGTGGACACACGGATGGAAACAGGGTCTCCTCTGACCACATGATGTCTGCCTCTGCTGGCTGGCTGGGCTTTCAGGGTCCACACTTAAGGAGCGCCTATGTGCCCTTCTGCCTCCATTCTCTCTGTTGGCCTTTCTGCCCCCTCCCTCCACCCAGCCTCCGGCTCCCTACTGCCTGCAGGAAGGCCCCTCTCTCTTCCCTGGATACATATCCTCTCTCCCAAGTAGGGTGACGAGGAGGTCACGATAACTCAAACCCAAGCAAGGCCCTGGTAGCCAGCAGGAGAGGTGTGTGCACAGTGAGAGATAAGGATTCGGAGGCAGAGACCACATCTGGTTAGACGAATTGGGGAAGGCTTCCTGAAGAGGAGGCAGGTGAGAAGAGGTTCTGGAAGGGAAGGTAGAAGATGGAGGGCAGGGCAAGGCCCCAAATATGGGCCACATTCAACAACAGCAGCCAGACCACTTGGATGCCTTAAACGCAAGCTGCCTGCAAGGAGGGGTGGGGGCCTGAGATGGGGCCGCAAAGGAAGGGTGTGGCATCTAGTATGTACCACTGCTGTGCTGGATACTTCACATGCTATTTCTTTCAATTCTTTTTTTTTTTTTTTTTTGCTGTACGTGGGCCTCTCACTGTTGTGGCCTCTCCCGTTGCGGAGCACAAGCTCCGGACGCGCAGGCTCGGCGGCCATGGCTCACGGGCCCAGCCGCTCCACAGCATGTGGGATCTTCCCGGACCGGGGCACAAACCCGTGTCCTCTGCATTGGCAGGTGGACTCTCAACCACTGCGCCACCAGGGAAGCCCTCTTTCAATTCTTAGAGTAGCTCTAAGATGCTATGTGCCCATTACCACAGATGATGAAACTGAGGCTCAGAGAGTTTAGACCGCAAGCCCAAACCCACAAGTGACCAAAGTCTAGGTTCAACCTAGACTCCTAGACTCCCCAGGGCTTGGAGTGCCACTTCTTGCTGTGGCCTCAGCCCCTCCCCTGACCTGTCTCCCCACAGCCTCATCAATGCGGACTTCTGCGTGGGCTCTGTCTGTGTCGCCTTTGGGGCAGTTCTGGGCAAAGTCAGCCCTGTCCAGCTCCTCATCATGACTCTCTTCCAAGTGACTCTCTTCTCAGTGAATGAGTTCATTCTCCTCAGCCTGCTAGAGGTGAGCAGGGTCAGAACAGGGATGGGGGTGGAAGGGACACTTGGATGGGGGCAGGAGGGGGACAGAAAGAGAGAGCTGAGGAGACATGCCAGCTGAATTCAATTCAAGCTTGGCAAGTCACTTAACCTTCTGAATCTCAGTTTCCTCATCTGTAAAGCAGGAGTAATGACATTTATCGGGCAGGAATGATAGTCTACCTGGTACATCAGTCCACCAGCTACGCAGAGAAGTGGTTCCTCACATGCTGATTTTCTCTCTTCTTTCTCTTTCCTGTATATCAGATGGAAAGAATGGGATGTTCCTGCACATCCTCTTCCACACACATATTCCCAGATTGCTCTGCCAAGAAAAAGGCACAGTAAATTGAAGGGGCAGATCAGTAAGAAAAGTTCCCAGGGGAGTGGCCAAGGTGGATATGTATAGCTTCACAGGTTGCACAACTCCAGAGGTGCCATTCACGTGGACCTCTATGGCAGGAATGATGCCCCCTGGAGTTGGCCAATTCACTGGCCCAGGTAAGGGGCACCTTAGGCTGCTGACTCTTGCTCAGACACCTCTTTGGTATATTTGCAGGTATAGGGATTATTCAGGGACCCCATCCATTTCTTAGCCCCCAGCTCCTCTATATTTGGACTGTGCCTGAAAACCCCCAGGATTTTTGGGGTTTTTTTGTTTTTTAATACAAAAGTTTATTTCTCAGAGGCAGGGAGATCAGGGCTTGTATAGTGGTTCCTCAGTATCATCTGGGATCCAGGACCCTAATCTTTTTTGTTCCACTATTGTGAGCACATGATTTCCATTCTTTTTCTTTTCTTTTTTTTTCGGCCATGCTGTGCACACAGGATTTTAGTTCCCCAACCAGGGATCGAACCCATGCCCCCTGCAGTGGAAGCACAAAGTCTTAACCACTGGACCACCAGGGAAGTCCCACTGACAGGGTTTTTGTTTTCAGGCCACCCTACATTCAATCATTCATTTTGTCATTTTTTTTCAGCCACCAGACTAGTCCAAGCCACCATATCCCTTCCTCCTGACTCATCTCCCTGTCTTCATCCTTTTTTTTTTGGCCGCGCCAGGCATGTGGGACCTTAGTTCCCCTACCAGGGATTGAACCCATGCCCCCTGCAGTGGAGGCACAGAGTTTAACTACTGGATGGCCAGGGAAGTAAGTCCCTCGCTGGCTTCATCCTCGCCCCACCCACCACCTCAGGCTAATCTCCACCAGCAGCCATGGTGCTCTGTTAATAATGCATATAAGACCATTCCCCGGATTAAAACCCTGGTTTTTAAAATTTCACTTCAAATAAAATCCAAACTTGTTATAAGGCCCTACATGTTCTGGCCCCAGCCTTTTCTACAAGCTTATCATCTACTCTCTCCCCATCTTTCTGTGCTCTGGCCATACCTTGCTGTCTGCTCTTCAAACACACCAAGCTTGGTCCCACCTCAGGGCCTTTGTACTTGCTGTTCCCTTTACCTGGAATGCTCATCCCCCCCAAGTCCTTTTTTTGTGGTCTAAACTGGAATCTCACCTATTCAGAGAGGCCCTCCCAGATTCTCCTACCCAGTGTTGCCTTCTACCTTACCTCTTCCCAGTCACTCTCTCTCTCATTGCCTTAATTTATTTTCTTCATAGCACGTTTCCTTATCTGATAAGCATGGGAAACCTTATCTTATCTGGACCGTCTCTATTCCCGGCACCTGGCCCAATGCCTAATAAGTTCTCAAGAAATATTTGTCAAGGGAATGAATTTTGGAGTCTAACTGCATGTCAGGCAATGCTCCAGGCACTGGGATACAGAGGTGAGCAGGACTCTTGTTTCCATCCCAAGGAGCTCACAGTCTAGTGAGGGGCCCAGGAAGCAAATAGACAGTGACCATGCAGTGAGACAAGGATTGAGCTCCAGGGCTAGGTGGCCTGAAGGGAGGGGAGGAAGGCCTGAACCAGCACCTGGCAGGTCAGGGAGGCTTCCTGGAGGAAGAGATATCAAAACTAGAAGTCAAGTAGGAGATAACCAGGCAAAGGAATGAGCAAGGGCATTTGAGGCAGAGGAAACAGGGTAGGGAGAGGAACATGGATCTTCAGACTTTCAGAGGCTGTGTTAAAGAGTCTCAACTTTATTTTTTTGTTTGTTTGTTTTTGCCTGCACCGTGCGGCATGTGGGATCTTAGTTCCCCAACCAGGGATCGAACCTGAGTCCCCTGCATTGGAAGCGCAGAGTCTTAAGCACTGAACCACCAGGGAAGTCCCAAAGAGTCTCCACTTTATCATGAGGGCAGTCGGGAGCTATGGAAGGTTTCAGGCAGGAGAGTGACACGGTCAGACACATGTAATGGAAATGTCACTTTGGCTGTGGTGAAGAGAACAGTTGGAGGCAAAGGGTCCGGTTAAGAGGCTGTTTTAGTCACCCTGGTGAGAGATAATGGGACTGGGTTAGTACAAGGAGAAGAAAGTGGATGATACAAGAGTTATAAGGAAGGTGAACAAATAGACCTTGGAGACTGATTGGGGTGGGTAGAGAGAAAGAAGTGAGGCTTAGGTGAGGGGGTACACAGTGGGGTCAACAGATGAGATCTGAAATTGGCTGAGAAGTAGTATCTTGGGTGTGAATTTAGAGGCAGAGAAGGCTCCTTTGGCCCTCAAAACCCCTCCCTGATCTGCTGCAGAAATTCTTTCAGTGCATGACAGTCTTCTGGCCTCTCTTTGAGCCAAGTTTAAACACAATAATGACTGCTGACAGTTAAGGAGCACTTGCCCTTGCCTGGGCCCTGCTCTGAATGCTTCACATGGATTATCTCATTTAATTCCCATCTCTGAGATGGATACAATTATTACCCCCATGTTACAGATGAGAAGACTGAGACTCAGAGAGGGTAATGGGCTCCCCCAAGGTCACATAGCTAGTAGAGGCACCCACTAAGCTGGGAGTCAGGAAACTCAGCTCCGTCAACTATTCAACAGGTAGCTCTGTGACCTTGGACACAAGGTTGGGTTTCCCATCTAAAGCGAGGAAGCGAGTCTGTGATTCTGATGGGGATTTCCTGAGTGGGGAGGACGAGGAAGATGAAGAGAGGGGAGGTTGGGGGCAGGGAGGAAGACTAAATCAGTCAATCATCCACCCCTGTGGAGTGTCACATGCTTGCCAAGTGCTTTACACAAGTTGTCTAGTTTCATCCTCAAGACAGCTCTGCTAAGTCACTAGGACCTGTCCCACTTTGTAAAGGAGGAACTTGGACAGATGGGGAGGGCACCAAATCTGCCTGCTCTGACTCTGGGGGACAGGAGAGAGGAGAGGGGATGGGGCGGATGGTGGGAGGTTGGCTGGGAGGTTGGAGGGCAAGGAGCATGATAGGATGCAGGGGAGATGGGTAATGGCAGTCCGGATGGGGTGGTGTTGGGCCAGGAGTGGTGTGTAGGAGGAAATGTGGAGAGGGGAGACCCCAGAGGGCAGCGGCGAGGTCCCAGGAATTAAGATAAGCTGGAAACTAGTGGGTGACAGACTAGATAGGGCACTGCCCTGGGTCCTAGCTTGGCTTTACCTCTTCCAGCTGTGTGACTGAGCAAGTCCTTTCCAGGCCTGGGTTCCCCATCTGGCCATAAACCTCATCTGTTAGGTGAGGATGCCCTGGCATTTTGCTGACAGGCTTACAGCCTGGGTTCATGGATCCCCCTCTTTATTTTTTTATTGAAGTATAGCTGTACAGGGGATCCCCACTTTCTCCCCTTGCCAGTTGATTGATCTATAAGGGGCCCTAGGCTCCCTCCTGTAGCCTGTGGAGTCAAAAGACAGCTGAACTTCTGTCTGTGGGTAGGGGGAGGTGGGAGAGTGCTCTGAGGAGGGAGAGAGAGGAGGTGTTAGAGTCTTACAGGCCCCTTGTACCCCAGGTGAAGGATGCAGGGGGCTCCATGACCATCCACACATTCGGCGCCTACTTTGGGCTCACAGTGACCTGGATCCTCTACCGACCCAACCTATATCAGAGCAAGGACAGGCCAAGTTCTGTGTACCACTCGGACCTCTTTGCCATGATCGGTGAGAGCTTCCATAACGATTGAGGGCCACCGTGATGACTGAGGGCTGCCATGTCGGGTGAGGACCACTGTGACGGGTGAAGGTCACCATGAGCAGTTCAGGCTGCCATGTTCACAGCTGATCCCCATGCGCCCTGTGAGGTGGCTGCCAGCTCCCTTTGGAGGAAGTGCAGAGAGAGGTCACCTATAGATACTTCCAGGATCCCAGATACTTGTCCCTTTCCCCCATGGGGCTGGAAGAAGTTGGTCAGTCATCCTGTGTGTTCCCTAGGATGTCCCAGGGCAGACACAGTGGTAACCAGGAACTGTTCACTCCATCCCTAGGCTAGGCAAGGTGTACATTCTTATTTCCAGTGTCCATTCATTCCAGAGAATACGTATCAGCCACCCTCTCTGGTCTCTTAAAACCCAGCCCTGCCTCCAAGGAGCGCCTCACAGTGTAGTAGAGAGATGGCCATGCCACCAGATAATCTCCCTACAGTGGAGAAAAAGATTCTCCCTCAAGGTGCTGTGGAAGCCGGTGGGAGGCATTTTGCCCAGTTATGGGGTCAAGGTAGACTTCCTGGAGCAGAGTGGAAGGCTCAGTGGGAGTTAGGTAGTAAGTAAGGCAGGGAGGGCCTTCTAAGAAGATCCCAGCATGAATAGATCTGCAGGGGTGGGAAATAGCTGGGGCGTGTGAGTCATTTGACATCTCTGTAGCTAAAGGACAGGATGCCTGCCTGAGCTCCGTTGGGCCCATCTAACACCTCTTCTCCCGGGCCCACCGGCCCTGTCTGGTCTGGCCAGGCACCCTCTTCCTGTGGATGTACTGGCCCAGCTTCAACTCAGCTGTGTCCAATCACGGAGACGCCCAGCACCGAGCTGTCATCAACACCTACTGCTCCTTGGCAGCCTGTGTGCTCACTGCGGTGGCGCTGTCCAGCGTCCTGCATAAGAAGGGCAAGCTGGATATGGTGAGCGTGGGGCGGGGGAGCAGTGGGGAGCCTTGGGGGGAGCTGCGGCCATGACTGCCTGTGCCCAGTGGGCACTGATCACCACGCTCCGCCGACAGCGCTGTGAAGCAGGCAGCATAAGGGTTATCGCACCCATCTTGCAGATGAAGAAACGGAGGCTCCGGCATAAATGATTTGTCCAGATGACATAGTTGGCTTTAGGCAGAGTCCAGAACCACATTCTTGGAGGTTCTATTATGCCGGCTGCTCTGGATGAACTGGCTCCTCTCGTTCTCCTCCCCACAGCCTGGGTGCTGACAGCTCTTCTGGACTGAGCACCTCCCCTCTACAAACTTCCGATCCTCCAGACACTGGCCCTCAGCCCTCCTAGCACTGCTTTCACCTGCCCTATCCCACACACCAAAGGGGGGAATCCCTCTGATGCATTTGGGAGGTTTGTGGGAATGTGGTGTTGCCCAGTGTCCTTCATATCACACCACTGGGACGTGTTTCTGTCATTAGCGGGAGGGGCCAAACCCCATGGGTGTTGGTAGATTTTTCTGTAAAAAGACAACCACCCCTCTATTTGCTATTCTGACACTAGCTTCTAGACATGGGCACATGTGTGTCGAGACACTGCCAGGAGTACCCGTTATTCCGGGACACAGCCTCGAGCCCCTGGATGCACTGGCCGATCACTGCACAGAGAGGTGGGGACTCAGGAAGCAGGGGGAAAAGAATCAGACACACTGACGTGGGCACATGCAGGGAGGGACATGGAATAATGTCAAGGTCAGGGGCTGTGGCTCCACGAAGACCTGGATCAAGACACCTTTCTGCCCCTTGCTAGCTGTGTGGTCTTCAGCAAGTCCATTAACCTCCCTGTGCCTCAATTTCCTCATCTGCAAACGTCAAAAGATAACTGTACTTACCTCCTGGGCTTGTTTTGGAGAGGAAACAACATCTCCACAAGCCAGTGACACAGTCCATGGTGCAGGTAGGCGCTCAGAGAGTCAGCTGGTGCTGGTGTAGGCTCACAGAGTCTGACATGGATGCATGTGAATGAATAGGCCCCAGAGGTGCCTGACGTTGGCACACGGGCACGTAGAGAACATCAGACATGCAAACCTGGGCACACAAGGATGTGTGGCAGCCAGATACAAAGGGAACATGCAGGTGTGCTGATGGAACTCATTGGCATGGACACAAGAACACTGATTTGTGCACACGGAAAAAGCCCAGAGCGCTGGTGTGGGTCGCACATGTGCAGAGAACACAGGGGTGGCTGTCCGAAGCCTGGGCCCAGGCTGGAGCCCTCCGCAGTCTCCTGGCTTGCTGAGATGCACTCTGAGACATCCCTGGCTCCCAGGTGGCACCCACGCATAGGAGGTCAACTTGGGCTATGGGTCAGCTCCTCCAGGACGCTACTCTGGGAGAGGACTGAGTTCCTGCCCGCTCTGCCTGCCCTGCTCAGGTGCACATCCAGAACGCCACGCTCGCGGGAGGGGTGGCCGTGGGCACCGCCGCCGAGATGATGCTCATGCCTTATGGCTCCCTCGTCATCGGCTTCATCTGCGGCATCATCTCCACCCTGGGTTTTGTGTACCTGACGGTGAGGGCCCCCGGCCAGGGTCTGGGGGCTGGAGAATGCTGGGGTCTCTGTGTTCCTGACAGTGGGGGGCGTTCCCTAGGGAGGGGGTGTGGGACTGGGGAATCCGGGGTCTCTGTATTTGGAGCCTCCAGAATCCTGGCCTCCCCACATTGTGCCATAGCCCCATGCCTGAGCAGCACCTATCTCCCCTTTCCAGCCATTCCTGGAGTCCCGGCTGCGGATCCAGGACACGTGCGGCATTCACAACCTGCATGGCATGCCCGGCATCATAGGTGGCATTGTGGGTGCTGTGACGGCAGCCTCCGCCAACACTGAGCTGTATGGGCAGGAAGGGTAAGAATGGAGGAGGTAGAGGGAGGTTGAGCTCCCTCCTTCCTTCTCCATTCCTCCTTCCTACTGTTCCTTTCAGGTCCAAGACTGTGTCTCTATCCCCTTTCTTGCCCAGTCTGGACCACTATTTCATGGGCCTTCTCTCCTCAACCTCTGTCCTTCCATAAGGATCTTAGAGATCATCTGATCTTTCCAGTGTCCCCATTTTGTAGACAGGAAGGCCCAGGGGTCATTGAGCCTTGGTGTCCACTCATGTGTGGGGTGGCAGCAGGCGGTGATTTGGCCTCTCCGTAGGGCCCTGACCTGCCCCCTGTTTCCACCCCAGGCTTGCCTTTGCCTTTGGCTTTGGAAGTTCCACACTGAGCTGGAACGCAAGCACACAGGGCAAGTTCCAGGCTGCTGGTCTCTTTGTGTCGCTGGCCATGGCCCTGGTGGGCGGCATCATCGTAGGTGAGTGGGACTGGCTGGGCCAGAGAAGGTGGGGCCTGTGGTTGGGGGACCTAAGAGTGTGTGCCAGAGGTCAGCTGAGGCTCCCAGAAACCCTTTGTCTCTGCACTTATAGCGGTGAGACTGAGGGGATTTTTCCGTCAAGGGAAAGGGCTGGGTAGGTAGAGAAGAAGTTATCCCTGACCTCCAACTTCCTTTAGGGGTCATTTTGAAGTTGCCATTCTGGGGACAAGCCGCTGATGAGAACTGCTTTGAGGATGCAATCTACTGGGAGGTGAGTTTTACTGACTTGTCCCCCCACACAAGGGCGGCTGCATTCCCCTCTCCCTGGACCACATCAGCTGGGCTGGGGCCTGAGAAGCGGGAAGCTGAGGGTTGGGGGACAGAGCCTGTGTCATCCTGCTCCTTTATCCAGGAGGCTGTGTCTCCTGGGGGTTGAAGGCTTCATTCTAGAGCATTCTAGAGTAATTCCCAAAGCCTAGTCCCCTGTGCTCCCCAGAGCAGAAGCACCACCTGGGAACTCCTGAGAAATATAAATTCTCAAGTCCCACCCAAAGCTCCTGATTTCACAACTCAAGAGGTGGGGCCCAGCACTGTTTACAAGCCCTCTACCTGACTCTGATGAAAAACTCATCTGTGAACCACTGCCCAAGACCAGTGGGTTTGGGTCCTTACATGCACACTGTAATCACCTGGAGAGCTTTAAAAGCTTTCCAAGCACAGGTCTCAGCCTCCAGCGACTTGGAGTTAATTGGCTTGTGAAGGGCCTGGGCATTAGAATTTTTCAGTACTTAAAACCTCCCAGGTGAATCTAATATACAGCCTGGGTTCAGAATCACAGTGCAGTGCTTAGCTTCTGTATCCATAAGAACCACCTGGAAAAACTCAGTCTCCCAGAGGCTAGCCCAGAAATTCCATTTCAGTAGGGCCTGGGACTCAGCATGGGAACAAGCTCCCAGGTGGTCTTATACTAACACTTCTCCCAGCATCCAGAGAAGTGTTAGTACAAAAATCCAACTTGAGAAACATTGTTCTAGAAGCTAAAAGTAGTAGAATGTAACAGAACTCAGTCTCTTTAAAAACATGCCACAGGGCTTCCCTGGTGGTGCAGTGGTTGAGAGTCCGCCTGCCGATGCAGGGGACATGGGTTCGTGCCCAGGTCCGGGAAGATCCTACGTGCTGCGAAGCGGCTAGGCCTGTGAGCCATGGCCGCTGAGCCTGCGCGTCCAGAGCCTGTGCTCCGCAACGGGAGAGGCCACAACAGTGAGAGGCCCACGTACAGCAAAAAACAAAAAACAAAAAACATGCCACAGTCTGGGCTTTCTGTGACTTCAGGATGGCCTTCCTCCCCACGAATCATTATTAGAGGTATTTACCTGCATTAGGTGATGGAGGATGACACAGAGGGCACTTCTTGCCTCCTGCACTTCCCCCTCCTGACAAGGGCAAGGACCTAGCCTGTGTCTGTGGCCCCTGAGACAAGGGTCTGCCCATCATGGTCCTTCATTTGGCTTTGTATTATTTTATTACTGAAGTATGGTTGAATTACAGTATTATATTAGTTTCAGATGTACAGCATAGTGATTCAATATCCTAATAGATTATACTCTATTTAAAGTTATTATAAAATAATAGCTATATTTCCCTGTGCTGTATACTATATCCTTGTAGCTTATTTTATACATGGTGGTTTGTACCTCTTAATCCCCTACCCCATCTGGCCCCTCCTCCCTTCCCTCTCCCCACTGGTAACCACTAGTTTGTTCTCTGTATCTGTGAGTCTGTTTCTGTTCTGTTATATTCATTCGTTCATTTTATGTTTTAGATTCCACATATAAGTGATAACGTACAGTATTTGTCTTTCTCTGATTTATTTCACTAAGCATAACACCCTCCAGGTCCATCTATGTTGTTACAAGTGGCAGAATTTCATTCTTTTTTATGGCTGAGTAATATTCCATTCTCTCTATATACCACGTCTTCTTCTTTATCTGCTTATCTGTTGTTGAACACTTAGGTTGCTTCCATATCTTGGCTATTGTAAATAATGCTGCTATGCACATTGGGGTGCATATATCTTTTCAAATTAGTGTTTCCATTTTCTTCAGATATATATCCAGCAGTGGAATTGCTGGATCATATAGCAGTTTTATTTTTAGTTTTTTGAGGAACTTCCATACCGTTCTCCATAGTGGCTGCACCAATTTTCATTCCCACCAACACTGTTCAAGTGTTCCCTTTTCTCACATCCTCACCAACGTTTGTTATTTGTAGACTTTCTGATGATAGCCATTCTGACAGGTGTGAGGTGATAGCTCATTGTGGTTTTGATTTGCATCTCCTATGATTAGTTGGCTCTGTATTTTTAAAATCATACCAGAAGTTTTCAGGGTAATCCAATTTTATGTACATAACTAATAAGCCTTTTCAATTCACTCTCTTTAAATTATTTTTTAAATTATAACATGAATAGAAGCTCATTAAAGAAAATCTGGAAATAGAGAAAAATAGAAAGAAATCCCATCACCCTCATTCAAGCACTATTAATAGTCTCGATATATTTCCTTCCAGCCCTTTTTTTAAAATCGGCATTGATTTTTCATACATAGCTGAGATGATATTATACTCGATTTGGTATCCTGCTCTTTTTCTTTATCTCTCTATCATAAGAAGTGTTTTGTGTTATTACATTCTGAATAAACTTTATTTTTTTAGCAGTGTAATTATTTTCATTCTATATTTGAAGTCAGAACTTAAACTATTTCAGACACCACAATTAGAAACCACACAGATTTAATGCTGATGAAATAAACTAAAAAACATTATCAATTCCCACATGTAGAAGTTCTCTCTTGTTTTATTTTTTTCTTTTCTTTTCTTTTCTTTTTTGCCATTGCACAGCTTGTGGGATCCTAGTTTCCCAACCAGGGATTGAACTGGGGCGGCCGCAGCAGTGGAAGCTCCAAGTCCTAACCACTGGACCACCAGGGAATTCCCTCTTGGTTCTGTTTTGATCTTTATAATTTATTCTAAGTTCACACCTTCTCCGTGCTGTATACTCTTCAGCAGTGCTCAGTTTGAAGTAATATAATTCCATGTCGATGGAAGTAAGCCACCATCAAGCCATTCCCATGGCCCCTGGCCTCTGGGTCGTCTACCTGGGAGATAAGGTGGCTTCCCAGAGGACAGAAGTGAGACAGATATTCCCCAGGACAACAGATGAGGGAGTCTTTAGGATCAAATCTGAGCCTTGAGGCCAAGGTTGGGCTGATCTGCCCCACCCCTACTGCACCTACCAATCCACTTCTGGCTTCCCCTGCATCTCCCCCTACCTCACTTTTGGACCTGCCTGCGCTTCAGGGAGCTTGCCCTGCTGCCTCTCACCTGGCACACTACTACTCCTCTTTCAGAAAGTGTGTTCAGCACAATTGGAATCCCCCCAGGCTGGGTTATCAGTCTCTTGCGTGCATTTACAACTCTTACTGTCACTGTGCACTTCACTTGAATGCCTTCCCATTGCTCTAGTGGGTCAAGGACTGTGCCTTGGCCTTGCAGTGCCCTAGCACCCTGGACAGTGGCTAAGTGAACTAGGAGCCAGATACCTGTGCGAAAGACTGCCCTGCTTTGCGGCATGCAAACTGCACGGTGATCACAAGGTGGCGCCCGCCACACACCATTTGCTGCTCCTGACTTGCCCAGGCTCTTCTAGTTCCACCAGGTACACCTACCTGCCCGGCCTGGGTCAGGGCCCTCGGAGCTGCCTCCTCTCTCTGCAGATGCCCAAGGACCAGAAGAGTACTGTCTTCCGTTCTGAGGACCCCACCCTCAAGCCCTCAGAACCTTAAACTCCCAGGGCAAGTGAGAAGCAGGTGAGCATGGGCTTGGCTTGTCAGTGGGGGCCCAACTCTGGGAATCAGACGCCACCAGCAAAGGGGCAAAAAGAAAGCATCAAGAAATGAGGATGTGAGCTCCCACACCCCCCTACCCACCCACCCACAGCGGCATGCTGGGGTTGGTGGGAGAGGCACTCAGAGTCAGACTCTGCGCCTACTGGACAGACACGGTAATTTGTGGAAAGCACCCTGGACTGGAAGAGTGACTTTGAGGAACTCTTCACCCCAGAGACTGAGCCTCACTTTCCTCATTTATAAAAGTGGAGATGAGAAGGTCTGGCTCTGTTCAGTAGATCAACTCAGGCGAGACCCTTCCTTCCTTCCTTATCTCTCTCTCCTTCCTTTTTTTCCATCAACTAACATTTCCTTGCTCCCTCTGTGGAATGCACCAAGCCCTTTCTCATGTCTTTTGCATCTGACCCTTCAGAGATCTCTACAGACAGGTGCAGTTACTTCCCTCTTTTTAATAGATGAGGAAATTAAGGCTCAGAGAGGTTCAGGATCTTCAAAGCCACACAGCGCAAGTGGAGGAACTGGGGTCTCTCCAGGTCACTATCATTGCTCTTATCGTAGTTATCTGACCTCTTCAAAGACCAGAGTTTGGAAAGAGCTGTGTCTGGGACACAGGCTGAGTGATATGTCAGGAGAGGATGCTGGGGTCTAAGGAAAGAGAAAAGAGAGGCTGTCACCGGTTGCTTCTAATGCTGCCCATCTCGTTCAGAAAAGGAAAAGGTGCCCAAGGGGCTACTGCAGAACATGACAGTGGCCCGCTGCTGTTGGCTCTCCCTGCAGGCTCCACAGACTGTTCCAGCGTTCCCCAAGGAGCCAGTGCTGATCAAGCTGGGAACAAAAGAGCAAGGCGAGCGGCACTCCACCTGCTGGCCCGGTCCAGGGTGCCTCCATCTCTCCCTCCGCCTTCATCCCAGGGGACCTGCCTGAGAATGGAGGAGGAGCTATAGACAAAGTGGGCATCCAAGCCAGGTTCTGGCTGCAGGAAGCCTGCCACCAGGGGTCTTGGTGGCCACATCCTGAGAAAAGCAGGCAGGAGTGGGGCTGGGGGCTGGAAGTGGACCCGAGCGCTCCTACGAGACAACGTAGCTGCCAACCACCGACTGCTGGGCTCTTCCACTCCCTTCCTGCCCCTCAGCCAGTATCTCCCATGCCCCCTGAAACCTCCAGGCCTCTCTGTGCCATGCAGATGGTAGCCTCCGTGAATAAAACGTTCTTGGTGTTCTTTGTAGAATGGGTATTAATGCTCCAACAGGGCCAGTTTGAGGGAGAAAAAGACCCAGGAAACCTCCCGTCTCAGTCCTGACCTCCCACCGCAAGCTGCCACTCACACTGCAAGGAAAATCATCCCAGGCTGAAGAGGAAGAATTCAGGGTGCTGGAGTCTGCCCAGCCTGGAGCCCGCCCCCACCCTCCCCCAGCAGGGCTCAGCTTTTGTACTGGGATCTTTCCCCAAGGCCCCTCCTTACTTCACATCAGCCACCCCAGAAACACCCATTTTGTGAAACTACCATGCCCACTGTGCCCTCCATGTGACCCGGCTCCCTTTCAAGGGCACTCAGGCAGGTGAGAGGGTAGAGAGATAGGGCTTTTGTGGCCAATTCCCCTCCCCCAACCCTTCCCGCCTTCCTCCCTGCCATGCCAGTCCTGCTTTCCCTCCAGATTGGGAGAATGTTGCAGTAATTCAGATCTTCCATCACTTATTAAGGCCTGCCACCACACAGAGTTCCTGCCTTCAGGGGGCTCACAGTGTAGCTGGGGGATTAAACTGACATCCAGAATCCACCCTGAACTCTGGCAGGCATTCAATACCCAGGTGGCTTACCAGAGCGGGCCACCTGTGCAGGGTTTTGGAGGCTGAATAGGAGTTTACCAGAAGGATGGCAAAGGGACAGCATGGGCAGAGACCCAGGGATGGGAATCAGCATGGCAAGGTTTGGTATGGCTAAAAAGGAGGTGAGGCAAAAGTGTGCCAGCTGGAGAATAAGCAGAATCCAGATCCTTTGTGGAGCAAAGACTCCAGGAAGAAGGGGTGAGGGGAGAGGGAGGAAGAAGGGGTGAGGGGAGAGGGAGGAGAAAGTCTCTCCTGCCTCCAAATCGCCCTCCCCGTCCGCCTCGCAATTCACACGTACATACGCACTCAGGCCTTCATTCCACTTGCCAGAGGAGCGGGAGGAGGCGGCGGGGAGGAGGAGCTGAAATGCAACCTATTCATATTCCCGAGATGTAACACCCCTCATTTTCCATGCTGGGTAAAGACAAAAACCCTTTACAACCTGTTTCTGGAACTTGTCAGCAGCTGCCAAGAGGAGCGTGTTAATTAAACGTCGGCAAAGATGGAAGCCGGAGGCCCCGGCTCTAATTGGACAGTTTGCTTCACCGGATTGAAAAACATTGTGACAAAGAAGGAGGTGCGCGGCGGCTCGGCAGGGGTGCGGCGTGGCGGGGAGGGGAGCGGCGGCTTTGATTTCAGCTGATCCTCACCCCAGCCTCCCTCCCCCTGCAGAGCTGGCCCAGCCCAGCCCAGCCCGGCACGCCCACGGAGGGCCTGGGAGGGGCGGCGGCGCCGGAGAGGTACCGGTGGAGGAGATCCCCGAAGCCTGACAGCCCTGAGGTCCCGCTGGCAGTCCCGCCCAGTAGTAGGCCCAGACAAGGACCAGGCTTTGGGGGCTCTGGGGGGGCCCCTTCCCCTGATGACACGACCTGGGTTCTGGGGGCTGTGCAGGGAGGGCACCGAAGGCAAGGGTCCGGCAGTCGCCTCAGGGTAATGTCGAGGTTGCCCTGGGAGCCCAAGCCCAGGCAGGCCTCAGCAGGGAGAGACCTCTGAGTCTGGACCGACCCCTGTTGCTCAAACTAGCTCTGGGTCACGTGATTGGAGATGAGGTCTTTAAAATGTTGGCAACTGGGAGGCTTATACTGGGAGGCTTATCCTGGAGGGCACAGCTGTGACAACGGTTTTCGCAGGACCCTGCAGAGCCCAGATTCCTGCAGGGCTGCAGGGGCACACCCAGAGACTGTCCCCACATCTGTTGTTTGGTGGCTGTACCCCAAGTCCCCTCCTGTTTTGACTCACAAATGATGACAGCAGCCATGTATTGAGTGCTGACTATGTGCTGGGCACTGTGCTGATCTTACAGGCCCTGTTATTTAACCTCCCAGCAGCTCCCAGCATCTCACAGGTGGGGATACTGAGGTCCAGAGAGGATAAGTAACCCGTCTATGGTCACAGTGTTATTAAGGGTGGTGCTAAAGTGACACTGGAGCCCAGGTCCCTCTGATTTCAATGTCCCGACCTGGACCCCATGTTTCCCACTCTCTGGTTCCTGGCCCAGCCAGGAGATGAGGGTCTTCAGGACGGTGTGAGAAAAGAGTGGGGCTCCTAAGTGGAGAACCCTTTCTCAGGGCCTCCAGGTTGAATGGCCTGAAAGATGGGGTGCAGCAGCCTGGGGCTCATCCCTGAGGGCCCTACGCATGTCACCCACCCATACGTACATGCCCGTCTTGCATCTCTTGGGGTAGGGGTGGTTAGTTAACAAGGCCAGAGCCTCCTCTTCTGTCCTCTTCCGCCTTGGGCCAGCTTTGTCCCCCGCCCCACCCTCACCCTGCGCTGCGGTCCAGGAGGGCTCCGATTGGGGTCGGAGGCTAGGCTGGGGCCTGTGAGGACCAGGAGCAAGTATGGGAAAAGGGGCCATTGTGGCTCAGCTCCGGGGATTAAGAGCTAGAAAGTGGATGTGGAGAGCTGAGGCCATTGACAGTAGCCCTGCGAGCTGAGTTCCCGGGGGGGCGGCCCAAGCAGCCTGTGCCTGAGCTGTGTCCAGGCTGCCTGCTGGGCCTAATCCCCTGGGAGCTGCAGCCCGAGAAGCCCCGGAAATACAGCTGCTGTGGAGAGAGGACTGCCCTTGGTGGGGTTGGGTATCTTGTCCTGGATGGTCAGAGTGGCCGCTCTGAGGAGGGATGGGTGGTGGGGAGGCATGCCCATGGGGTGTGAGTGTATGCATGTGCCCCTGGCCTGGGCAGTGTATCCGAGTGGGACACTCTAAAGATAGGTGACCCAAGATATAAAAAACAAGCTAGTGGTTACCAGTTGGGGTGGGGGGAGGGCAATTTGGGTGGGCGAGAGGGAAGTACAAACTGTTGGGTGTAAGATAGACTCAAGGATGTATTGTACGACGTGGGGAGTATAGCCAATGTTTTGTAATAACTGTAAATGGAAAGTAACTTTTAAAATTGTATTAAGAAATTAAAAAAGTAAAAAGATAGGTGACCCAGTGTGTTAGGGGCAGTGTCAGTCCCCTTGTGTGTCAGGTTTAGGGCCTGTCTTGAGGGGAATGGGGCCTGAAGGCAGCGACTAGGACAGCTCAGAGGTCCTCAGAGGTCCCTGACTAAAGAGGTGAGCCATGGTGAGGAAAGAGGCAGCGCCTCCACCAGCAGACCTGAGTGGGTGCTAAGTGTGTGTGTGTGTGTGTGTGTGTGTGTGTGTGTGTGTACTCTTGTGTGCACCATCGAGCAGGATGCTTGAGAACGGCCCTTCAGAGGCGGCTGGAGGGGCTCTGCAAGTTGTAATCAGATTAAGGGGGCCAATCACTTAGGGCTCTTGAAAAGGCCACAAGGTTTCTAATCAGCCCTGAGCACCAGGCCCACAAAGCCCAGGAGGAGCTCGGCAGGAGCTGCCCGCGGGCTGCTGTGGGAGCCGGGGGGCTTTCTTCCCTCTCTGTCTCTCCTAATTATGTCAATTTGCTAGCCAAATTGTTTGCTCAAGTGGACAGGGCGCCTTGTGGCCCATTCATGTGGTAATGTGGGAACTGGCAGGCCTCCTGGCTGGGAAAATAGGAGGTACTGGGACCCTTTTCGAGGGAGCAGACAGGCTGGGAGTGTGGGGCACCCAGGCCTTGGGAACTCTCCCCTAACTAGTGTGGGGCTTTTCCCCATGAATTCCAGAAACTTCCAGCTTGGGTTGTGCTCTGGGATGTCCTTTTTGGCCAGTCAAGATGAAGGATGGGGAAGGAAGCAAGGACCCCATAGAGGACAGAAGAATTGGCCTCCAGTTTCCTTCAGGGTGAAGATGGGCAGCTTTCTGTCTTTATGCCTGATCCTTTGAGGGCCAGGCTGAGACTTGAGTGGTTTGGGAGCTGGATAGAATCTGGGAGGTGCCGGAGAGATGGAATCCTGAAAGGGTAAGTTGAGTCACAGCAAGCGGACACGTTGGGATGTGTAGAGACTCAGAAAAAGTTCTTATCAGTTTACTGAGCCTTTATGCAGGCGCCAGCCACTGTGTCACTACTTTGTACACAGCAGCTCATTGAGCCTGAGAGCAATCCAGGGACGTAGGCCCTGGGCTTCCCATTTCACAAAGAAACTGAGGCTCAGATAAGCTAAATGACTTGCCCAAGGTCACACAGCCAGTAGGTGAAGAGCAGAAATTTTTTTAAATTAATTTATTTTTTAATTTATTTTTGGCTGCGTTGGGTCTTCGTTTGTGCGCGCGGGCTTTCTCTAGTGGTGGCAAGCAGGGGCTACTCTTCGTCATGGTGCATGGGTTTCTCATTGCAGTGGCTTCTCTTGTTGTGGAGCACGGACTCTAGGCGCGTGGGCTTCAGTAGTTGTGGCACCTGGGCTCAGTAGTTGTGGTGCGCGGGCTCTAGAGTGCAGGCTCAGTAGTTGTGGCGCATGGGCTTAGTTGCTCCGCGGCATGTGGGATCTGCCCAGATCAGGGCTTGAACCCGTGTCCCCTGCATTGGCAGGCAGATTCTTAACCACTGCACCACCAGGGAAGCCCCAAGAGCAGAAATTTGAACCCAGGTCTATCTGATCCCTTTGTCCCTTCTGCCCCGGCCCCACCACAGGCGTTCATTCCTTCCTTCAAGCAGCAAACAAGAACTGACAGTCAGCCGGGTTCTGTTTGAGGCATGGAGGATGCAGAGAACTAAGATGACCCAGGAAGTGAAACCGTGCACCTCAGATTGGGACCTGAACCCCCGCGGCTGGGACTCGAACCCGGCCAAAACCCAGTCTTTCAACTGTGATCACACACCTGGTTTCAGGACTTAATGAAGCTTAGATTCTTGATGTCTCATCGCAGAAGAAATTCAGTGAGAGACAAAGTGATAAGTAAGAAGTGGATTTATTTAGAGAGAAACACCCTCCACAGACAGACTGTGGGCCATCTCAGAAGGTGAGAAAGGCACCAGGGTTTGGGGTTGTCAGTTTTTATAGGGGTGGGTAATTTCATAGGCTAATGAGTGGGAGGAGGATTTCAGCTATTTCACAAAGGGGGTGGATTTCCAAGAATTGGGCCACTGCCCACTTTTTGATACTTATGGTCAGTCTTGGAAATGTCATGGTGCCTGTGGGTGTGTCATTTAGCTTGCTGATGTGTTTCAGTGAGTGTATACTGAGGCTCAAGGTCTACTGGAAGCCGACTTGTCCGCCATCTTGGACCCACTTGGTTTTAATTAGTTTATGTCATGTCCTTGGGCTATGTCATTCCTTCAAATGTTGTGCCCTGTCTCCTTCCCTCCTGTTTCAGAAGGGCATGGTCATGGGGCCCTTAGCACGAGCACACTGGTGTGAGCTGCGGTCACCCTCTACAGTCAGCACAGAGCTACGGCCACAAAGATGGTCAGACACTGGATGCATTGCTTGGGAGCCATGGTGGACATTAAGAATAGTGACTGTCAACAGTCCAGATACAAGTTATTTCCCTGTCCGGGGCTGCACTGGCTGCATTCCCCTGCCCTCTGGGCTACCCTCCCTTCCTCAGGCCCCCCTTCAGCATGTGAGGACCCCTCCCATCTCCCTTAGGTGTGGCAACCTAACACCTCTGCATCTCAGATGATGGGGCCATGTCCACTCTGGTCACTCCCCACTGGACCCACCTGGCTTGTTGGTGTCCCTCTGAAAGTGAGGAGCCCCCTCCCCCCACAGATGCTCACAGGGCTGCTGCGCACCCCTACCCCCCACCCCCTACCCACCAGGTGCCTCCTCACTGTTCCATTCAGGGCTGTTAGGATCTGCCCTACCCGGAGCTGTCAGGAGGCTGGGGTGCAGGGTGGCACTGGGGGCTGGGGCAGGGAGAGAGATCCAAGGGAGGGTCTGCAGGTACAGCTTGGCACCCCTCACTCCCCAACTGGGAGGAAAGGCCAGAGTCTATGTTTATCCCTGAATGAGATGATGGCCAGAAATCTTAGATCAAATCCAATTCACTGGGCAGTTGCCATTTGACCTCTACTAGGCCAGGTGCTGGAAGACAGGGGTGCAGGGAAGCCCCGGGCACTCCGACTTCAGGTTCCACAGCCCTATTCAGGAGGCAAGTCTAAAAGCAATGATACAGTAACTGGTCAGGCCAGGAGAGGACTAAAGACCAATAACAGCAACACAAAGCACCTACTCGGTGCCAGGCACAGTTCTAGGTACTTTACATATATTAATTCATTTAATCTTTTTTAAAAATATTTATTTATTTTATTTTTATTTTTGGCTGTGTTAGGTCTTAGTTGCAGCATGCGGGATCTTTTGTTGTGGCACGCAGGCTCCAGAGCATGTGGGCTCTATAGTTTGCAGCATGCAGGCTCTCGTTGAGGTGCTCGAGCTCAGTAGTTGTGACTCATGGGCTTAATTGCCCTGCGACATTTGGGATCTTAGTTCCCTGACCAAGGATCAAACCTGCATCCCCTGCATTGGAAGGCGGATTCTTTACCGCTGGTCCCAATTCATTTAATCTTCATAACAATTCTATGAAGGGAGTACAGTTATTATCCTCATTTTAACTCATGAAGAAACTGAAGCACAGAGAGGTTGAGTAACTTGCCCAAAGTCACACAGCTAAGTATGTAGCAAAGCTGGCATTCAAACTATGGCCCCAGAGGTCCAGCTTTTAATCACACACTTTTAGTCACAGCTAGGCTGTTACCACTCTTAGGTCACTGGAAGAGACAAAGGAAGGGAGGGTTTGAAGATCCTGGATGGCGGAGGGTTATGTGGAGAGGGCTGTCTCAAGCAGATCAGTGATATCTGTCAATGGCCATAGCCAGCTCCAAGTGACCCTGTGAGGGAGGGAGGAGAGGAGACCATGGAACAATGACCCATCCTCACTCCCCTCCCTCCTGACAAAACCTGCATGGAACCCATGGGTTTGCAGAGACAAACAGGAGAATATTTAACCCAGCTTTCCAGAGGCCATCATGTCTAATCTGTGTCCTGAAGGACAAATAGGAATTATTCAAGCAAAGGGTTGGGGGTGGAGAAACCAGCTTCTGGGAGGTGACAGAACATCTGGCTCAGGAGTGGTCAGGCATGCAGCCAGAGGGGAAGACAGGAGTCTACCCAAGGGCAAGTTTAGATATTATACTAAGGGTTCTGAGAACAAGTCATTGAAGAGTTTTAAGCACCAGGAGTGACAGGATCAGGAACGGTATTCTCCACTCCCCCTTGCTGTTCGGGATGCCAGCCTCAGGGAATTCACTGAGTTCTAGGAATTAGTCATACAGTTCTGCCTCAGGGCCTTTGCATAGGCCATGCCCTTTGCCTAGAGTGTTCTACACACCCTGCCCCATTGCATTGACTCCCTGTGCACTGCATTTTCTACTCATCCTTAAATTTCAGAAAATATTGCTCAGAGGAACTTTTGCTGAGCCCTAGACCAGGACAGGACCCCTAGTTATATGCCTTTACTGTACCCTGAACTTTTCTTCATAGCATTTACAGAGTCTGTGATGATGTATTTCGTTGTGTGATTAGTTAACTATCAGTTCCCCCAGTAGATATAAGTCCTATGAGAACAGGAATCCATCTTCCTAGGGCTGAGCCTGGCACATTGCAGGGGATTGATCAGTACTTGTTAAGTGAATGAATAAGTGAATGAATGAATTTTGGCTACACTGGGAGAATGAGGTGGAGAATAGCAAGCAGAGAACAACTATATATGTAATAAACTATTCAGTAAACATATACCTGTATGTATATATACTATATGGAGACAAACTCTTGAGGTGGCCCCCATGACACCCACTTCTTGGTATTCATGCCCATGCAGAATCCCATCTCCTTGAGACTGGGCAGGACCTGTGACTTATGTCTAAACAACAGGATACAGCAAAGGTGATGGGATGTATGTGATTACATGTATATGATGATGTGATTACATCACGTAAGACTGTAGTACCCGGGAACTTCCCTGGCCGTCCAGTGGTTAAGACTCTGAGCTTCCACAGCAGGGGGCACCGGTCCGATCCTTGGTCAGGGAACTAAGATCCCACGTGCCACATGGCGTGACCAAAAAAAAAAAAAAATGATTGTAGCGCCCATCTTACTAATTCTCTCACTCCCTTGTTGGTTTTGATAAAGCAGGTGGCCATGTTGCAGCCCACCTGAAAATGGCCTCTAGAAACTGAGGACAGGTGACAGCCAGCAAGAAAATGAGCCCTCAGTCCTGTATGTGCAAGGAACTGAATTTGGCCAAGTGCTGCATGAACTTGGAAGTGGACCCTTCCCCAGCTGAGCCTCCAGATAAGGCCTCAGTCCTGGCCTGCACCTTGATTACAGGCTTGCAGAGGACCCAGCTAAGCCATGCCAGGATTCCTGACCTACAAAAGCAGTGAGATAATATATGTTGTCTCACACTGCTGCATTTGTGGTAATATTGTTATACAGCAATAGATTAGGGACTTCCATGGTGGCGCAGTGGATAAGAATCCACCTGCCAATGCAGGGGACACGGGTTCGAGCCCTGGTCTGGGAAGACCCCACATGCCGCAGAGCAATGAAGCCCGTGCGCCACAACTGCTGAGCCTGCGCTCTAGAGCCCACGAGCCACAACTACTGAAGCCCATGTGCCTAGAGCCCGTGCTCTGCAACAAGAGAAGCCACCTCAATGAGAAGCCAGTGCAACACAACGAAGGGTAGCCCCTGCTCTCAGCAGCTAGAGAAAGCCCACGCACAGCAACAAAGACCCAACACAGCCAAAAATAAATAAATAAATTTATTTTAAAAAAGACCCAAAGCAGCCAAAAATAAAATTAAATCTTAAAAAAAACACAATAGATTAAAATATATATACCCAATATACACACATATATGACATAAATGATATATGTAAACACCCACACAATACACATGTTAGGCCAAGCATGGTATGCCATCCCCCGACCACAATTTTTGGCCAGATAAGGGCACATGGCACAGGCTAAGCCACTCAGACTCCTTCCCTGGGATTTTATATATGGAGGCAGGGAAAAGAGGAGCCTTCTCTTTCCTCTAGGCTTGCTCAGATGGTAGGATGTAAGCCTTATGGTTGACAAAATCCATGCTCTCCTCCCACTGCATAGAGGAAGTGCCCCACAGCAGGACAGAATGCAAGTAGCTCACAAAGGGGAGACCTGAGCCACATTGAAAAAGAGACCAATTGACATCATTTGAGTAACAGGACTCTGCCACACCTGAAGCCAGCCCATTCCTGGATTTCCCAGTTGCATGAACCATTAAATTCCTTCTTTTGCTTCTCTTGGCTCCCCTTATCCACTCTGAGCTCCTGGAAGTCAGGGAATCTGCCAGCTTCCTCACAATATTTCCTATTATGGCCCAGCCCAGAAAGCTTTTCCAGAATAAGTGCAGTAAAAGGTGGCTGGATGGAAGAGGGCTATGTGTCAAGTGCCCAAGTAAGCACTCACTTATATGATCTTATTCAATCATTAATGGATCAGTTACGCAGTTTGGGCTGTGAGTAAAAGAAGACCTCAACAAAAAATGGCTTAAGCCATATGAGGACTTATTAATTCACATAACAAGAGTTCCAGGGATACACCAGGCCGCGGGCATGCTTTCCTGTGATTCTCATGGCTCCTCCCTCCTTGCTATTGGCTCCAACGTCAGGCCAGTATAAAGGTGGCTGCAGCATCGCGTGCAGACGCGGCAATGTCCAGGGCAAGAAGAGCAACCATCTACCTTTTCCTTACCTGTCTTTTTTCCCTTCAGTCATCTTTTTAAGTGAAATTATACACACACATAATTTGATTAAGTTTAGTTTTTGTGTTTTGGGAGGGAAAATTAATGTTATTCTTTATCTTTTGCAGCTCACACACCCCTTGTCCTTTGATCAATTTCAGTGTATTCTCTAGTAGAGAGAGTCTCTAATTCAGGGGTTCTCAAAGTGTGGTCTGGACCAGCGGCATCGCCATCACCTGGGAGCCTGTTTGAAATGCAAAATTCTTGAGCCTTCCCTCCCCCAGCCTACAGAAACTCTGAAAGCAGGGCCTGACAGTCTTCAGGTGATCCTGATGCATGCTCAAGTTTGAGTCATACTCTCTAATTTATTTAACTATTCCCCTGGGGGTGGACATTCAAGTTGTCTCCAATTTCTTGTTATTAAAACTTATGCTATGATACATCCCTTTATATGTGTTTTTGTGTCCTGTGAGAACACGTCTTCTCTCTCAAAATTTTCTTGGTTAATTTTTCACATTCGCTTTTCCAGATGAACTTTAGAATGTTTCTAAATTCCAATCTCAGTGGTATTGCATTGTATTTATACTTTAATTTAGGAAGGATTGACATCTTGACAGTATTGAGTTTTCCCATCAAATATTGAAATTCTACAGGATTTTAAGTATAATTCACATAATTATATGTAATTTAGGCATGCTTTGTTATGATCCCAAATATAACAACTGCAGGAGATATTATTATAATGGTCTCCTTTCCCTGAATTTTATGAAACTAAGAATATAATCGTAAAGGGTCAAGCGTATGATCATCCCGTTCTTCTTGGGAGAGTCTCATTTCTTATGTTGGCCTCTCAGTTGTGATTCAGTTAAGCCCATGTCTCTTTTGGGGAGCAAAGAAACCTTTCTTAGAAATCACCCCCCAACAGACTTCTCCCCATGTTTCACTGGCTACAGCAATTTTAAAACATGCCCCCACCCCCAATTCTTCCATATTCTTCTCATCAAGAGGTGAGGTCTGTGCCCTCCCCTTGAATCTGAGCTTGGTGACTGCTTGCCCAAATAGAACAGGACAAAATGACACAGTGCCAGCTTCCAGGCCCAGACCTTAAGAAACGACAGCTTCTCTTTCCTGCGTCTTGGGACCCTTGTTCTGGGAACCCAGCGTCCATGTCTGAAGAAGTCCAAGCAAGGAGGAATGGAGGCCCTTGGCCCGCAGGCTAGGCTGAGTGACCGGCCCACAGCCAGCCCCAGCTTCCAGCCGTGTGATTGATCCTCTAGCTCCACTCAAACTGCCCAGTTGATACCATGTGAAACCTAGATGAGCCATCCCACTGATTCCTGCCCCAATCACAGATGTATTGAGCAAAAGAAATGATTGTTGGGACTTCCCTGGTGGCACGGAGGTTAAGAATCCGCTTGCCAATGCACGGGACACGGCTTCGAGCCCTAGTCCGGGAAGATCCCACATGCTGCGGAGCAACTAAGCCCGTGCACCACAACTACTGAGCCTGCGCTCTAGGGCCTGCAAACCACAACTACTGAGCCCACTCGCCTAGATCCCATGCTCTGCAGCAAGAGAAGCCACTGCAATGAGAAGCCCATGTACTGCAACAAAGAGTAGCCCCCGCTCGCCGCAACTAGAGAAAGCCCACGCAGCAACAAAGACCCAACATAGACAAAAATAAATAAAAAAGGAAATGATTGTTGTTGTTTGAGTGTCAAGGTGGTTTGTTAGGCAGTTGTGCCAATGGTGCAATATGTTTCAACGCCTAAACCAATCACTGACAAAGGGACAAGGACTTAAATCTTCTGGAACCCTCCCCCGGAGGCTGGGACCGGGGCTGGAGCTCGGTTCCCCCTCCCTGAGCCAGGGACAAAGTTAGAGTCGTGCAAGGACAAAGAAATGCCTGCTGGTGGGTGACCAACAGCATCTGCTGTGGATGTTAGGTCCAGTGAGATGAGGTAACTAGCCCGAGGTCCCACAGCTAGTATGTGTCAGGGCCAGGCTTTGAACCCAGGCTGTCTCCCAGACATCAGGAGCAAGGCTGAAACTATTAGTGCCCATAACCTCTCCTACTCCCCCTCTGAGAATTTCCTCCAGTGTCCTCTGCTCTCCAAAGCCTTCCTGGATGCCATTTCCCCATGGACATACCTCCCCTATAACACACATCACAGTATATTCTCATCATGTGCCTATACGTCTACCCCCAATAGGATACAATATCCCACAAGGTGGGACCTTTGTTTCTGTCTCCCCCAGGGCATAATGGGGGGCTTGGCAGAGAGGAGGCAATAGGCACAGTGGAGTCTTATCTTTTGTGGGGTTAGAGTCATTACTTAAAGTCAACATCCAGTATAGTCAAATTACCCCTAGTGGGGGACTCCACTGGTGGTCCCATGGTTAAGAATCCACCTTCCGGGACTTCCCTGGTGGCGCAGTGGTTTAGAATCTGCCTGCCAATACAGGGGACACGGGTTTGAGCCCTGGTCTGGGAAGATTCCATCCCACATGCTGCGGAGCAACTAAGGCCGTGTGCCTCAACTACTGAAGTCTGTGCGCCTAGAGCCCATGCTCTACAAGAGAGACCACTGCAATGAGAAGCCCGTGCACAGTAACGAAGAGTAGCCCCACCTCGCCACAACTAGAGAAAGCCCACATGTAGCAACGAAGACCCAATGCAGCCAAAAAAATAAATTAAAAAAAAAAAAAGAGTTCACCTTCCAATGCAGGGGACATGGGTCCTATCCCTGGTCAAGGAACTAAGATCCTACATGCTTCGGGGCAACTAAGCCGGGACAACTAAGCCCACGCTCTGCAACTAAGCCCGTGCGCCACAACTAGAGAGCCCGTGCACCGCAGCCACTGAGTTCACACACCACAGCTAGAGAGAAGCCCACATGCTGCAACTAAGACCTGAAGCAGCCATAAATAAATAAAATATTTGAAAAAAAATATTACCCCTAGTGAGCCTGTAAAATTTGCCCAGCAAGTCAGTATACATGGTTTTATATATATAACTCTGAACAGTAATATACATGTATAAATGGATGTACTAATATGTAGGATACAAGAAAGAGTACATTTTCAAATGTATTCAGTATTTTTAATTAAAAATATTTTGAGTGTCTATACACATAATTAAATGCACATGAGATAAACATCACTGTAAATGCTTGATAGAAGAAGATATCAGTCATTAAAGACACAAAGGAATGGGTCTGGCCCATCTGCTCATCTTTCCCCTCAAACCTCTCCCCTGTCGGCCCAGCACTGTTTGTCTTTCTCTTGTGCCTGGAATTTCCCCCCTTGAGTCACTGAGCACCAAGGCACACAGGTCAAGTGTCCCAAAGACCACGGTTATGAGCAGCACACCAGTACCCAATATGTGTTCTAACCTTTCTGGTTGACTATTACCAAGGATTGTAATGAAAGGTCACCTAGCTGACCCCTCGGACACACCAGGAGCCACACCTGGAAGATGGGTTGTGTGTGCACGTGCACGTGTGTGCTTGCACATGCTTGTGCACTTACATACATGGGTACTTGTGAAAAGCTGCCTCACTAAAGACCTGGCCCTTCTGTATGTTCCTAAGAGATGCCACCAAGGGGTCCTGCAGGCAGAGCTGGCACGAATGCCAACCCCAGTAGCCCCAGTCCCATGGGCCAAGGAGAGGGAAGGCTAAGGGAACCACTTGTGAATCTGGCTTAGAGGGCTCCGGATTTGAATCCTGTCCCCTAGAAATGTGTTTGGAGATGTTGCAGGGGAGGAGAATTTTTACTCTTTGCTTGATCTCCTCCTATGTTGTCACGGCAAGGGTTTTTTCTTTATCATCTTAAAAGCTTAATAACATTTTCAAAAGGATTTTTTTAAGAATTTGAAATTTTTGGTCTCATCCTTCCCAAATAAATGTAAACTCCTTTGACAGGTGGGTGGGGCTCCCCATCTGCAGCACCTCCCTGGAGTCCAGTGAGAGCTGCCCTTCTGCCTTTCAGAGCCCTCAGGACATGTTGGCCCTGGACTGGAGTCTGTCGCTTACCAGCGTAGAGGTAGTGCCGGCTTCCCCTGAGCTTCAAATGCAGGTGTGCACAGCCCCAGGGTTCAGAGCAAAGAGGGAATCATCTCGGAGGGCTCTGATTCTTGCCCCTCAGAGCCTCTGGGAACTGCGGAGACAGTCCTGACAAGGGAAGCCTGGGGAAGGGGACCTGGGGGCACCTGGGAGGGGTGTCCCCTACCTTCTCTCCTCTCCTGCCCTTCTCTCCTCCTCTCTTCCGCGGTCTCTTTCCATGTCTGTCTGTAGGTCTCTCTCTGACTCTCTCCACCTGTGTCAGCCTTGTCCCCTGTGTCACTCCCCATCTCTCTCCTCTGTCTCCACCAACATCCTCTATCTCTCTCTGATTTTCTTGCTGTTTCTCTCTGTGTATCCGCCTGATTCTCCCTCTCTTTCTCTCTCTTCTTCTCCTTTTTCTCTTTCCTTCTCTGCTCCCTCACCTCCCTGCTCTTCTCTCTCTGTGGCTGTCTCTCTCTCTCTGTCTCTCTCCCTCTCGGTCCTCCCCCTCCCCATTGACCCCTCAAGAGGATGATCTGTGTTGTGGGATCATGCCAAGCCCAAAGGGAAGGTCAGGGCACCCCGCAGAGACCAGCACAGACTGCTATTAACCTGTCACTTCTGCCTCCAGTGGGGAAAACAGCGGGGCTCAGGAAAGGCGAGGAATTGCAGTCATTGGAGATGGGACGTCTCAGCTGGGGCTGACAACTGAAAGCAGAAGCCACCCAGTCAGAGGGCTGCAGACGTGCACCAGGGCGCCGAGGACAAGTAGAGTGGGTTTCTGGACACCAGTCCGCATTACAGACTGCTTTTGACTTCTGAGCCGGGGGGACCTGTGCACAGGGAGAATCTGCACTGGTGGCCACATTCAAGCCTCCCTTGTCTGCAGTCTTGGGAACTGAGGATGGGGGATCTCAGTGAGGTCAGAAGCAAAGGTCTCAAACTCAGCAGCCTGAGGGCCATGTATCCCATCACCACCCTGCCCCCCAGTGGCTCTAAAATATGAATGTACATTTTTTAATTGGCAAATTTCACATTTTTTGACATCTTTATTGGAGTATAATTGCTTTACAATGGTATGTTAGTTTCTGCTGTATAACAAAGTGAATCAGCTATACATATACATACATCCCCATCTCTCCTCCTTCTTGCATCTCCCTTCCACCCTCCCTATCCCACCTCTCTAGGTGGTCACAAAGCACCAAGCTGATCTCCCTGTGCTATGCGGCTGCTTCCCACTAGCTATCTATTTTGGTAGCACATTTTTTGGTAGCTACATAAAATGGTAGCACTTTTTTTTTTTTTAATCTAAGTTTCTTTTCTTTTTTTTTTTTTTGTCTGCTTTGGGCCTTTGCTGCTGTGTGCAGGCTTTCTCTAGTTGCGGTGAGTGGGGCCTAGTTTTCGTTGTGGTGCGTGGGCTTCTCATCGCGGTGGCTTCTCTTTTTTTATTTTTGCGGTACGCGGGCCTCTCACTGTTGCGGCCCCTCCCGTTGCGGAGCACGGGCTCCGGATGCGCAGGCCCAGCGGCCATGGCTCACGGGCCCAGCCGCTCCACGGCATGTGGGATCCTCCCGGACCAGGATGCAAACCCGCATCCCCTGCATCTGCAGGCGGACTCCCAACCACTGCACCACCAGGGAAGCCCTACCGTGGCTTCTCTTGTTGCGGAGCTCGGGCTCTAGGCGTGCGGGCTTCAGTAGTTGTAGCATGTAGGCTCGGTAATTGCGGCGAGTGGACCCTAGTGCATGCGGGCTTCAGTAGTTGTGACTCGCAGGCTCTAGAGTGCAGGCTCAGTAGTTGTGGCGCACGGGCTTAGTTGCTCTGCAGCATGTGGGATCTTCCTGGACCAGGGCTCAAACCCTTGTCCCCTGCATTGGCAGGCGGATTCTTAACCACTGTGCCGCCAGGGAAGTCCCAAAATCTAAGTTTCCTCTTGAGGACGTGGCAACACTGGGCTATGGCTGAGCAGCAGTGTCCCTGGCAGACCCTTGCACACCCCTCTGTCCTGCTGGCCCCTTCTCCTTGAACCTGGATACCTCCTCAGTTACTTGCCTGCCTCTGTAAGCTCAGGAATGTGTTGCCTGTGACAGCAGAGAGTCCTCTGGGCAAGAGTAGGGGCCCAAGTGCTACCACCAACTTATCGTGTGACATTGGGCAAAGCATGCCAGCTCTGGGCCTCAGCTTTTCCATCTGTAAAACGGGAGACTGGATGAGCCCAGCAGTAAGACTCACCTTTTGGAGCATCTGATGAAAGCTATGGACCCTCTCCCTAGAGAAAAGGACCTGTGCATAGATTTGCCTACCATTTGAGAGGTTCACATGCCCCTCCCCCTGGGGGGCAGGGATGCCAGGCTAAGAACCCCTGCTGAGCACCAACATCCCTTCCCCTTTTGCCTCAGCTGCCTGAGTCTGGGTCCAAGCAGACCCACTCTCTCAGACCTGACTGGCCAGGACCACCCCTCCTCTGGGTGAGTGGGGCCTCTCTGGATCCCCAGTGGCTGTCCCAGCCAGGCTGACAGCCGCCCATCGATATGCAGGAGGGGTCCGGACTGGCGCTGGATTAGCATAACGCACTCCAGGAGGTAAAGGCCCACCAGGCGGCCTCTGTGTGCAACGCCTGCCTTTGTCCTGGCCCCAGGACCAGGTTAGGACGGCCCAGGCGGCTCATACACTTTTGACTGCCAGATGAAAGGGGGCGACATAAAAAGGCTGCCTGGGCTGAGCATGGGGGCGCTTTGTGTCTCTCCAGACGGAGTTACAGACGTCTGTGAAACGTCAATTACAGCTGAATAAAGACGTCTGCTCGGTCCAGACATGCCTCCTTTCAGCTGGGGAGGTGTTTCCAGGCCAGGCTTGGGATGCTTTGGCAACCTAATTTGGCGATTGTGACTCTATAAGCGGCCCTGGCATTCATCATGCCCAGGGAGGATGGGAACAGGCTGGGCTGGCCTGACCCAGCTCTGGGAAGTGTCCTGGAATGCGGGGTGGGGTAGGGGTGGGAAGAGAAAGGAACACCTCACCTCCCTTCCTTTCTCCCCAGGCCAGGCCAGGGAGGGGGGCAATCTGGGAACTACACAGTCCCCCTGTATGAGCCAGGCCCCTTTCCCAGGCCTTTGTCGATGCCACGGTGGCCCAGTGCCTCTAACAGCTACTGGGTGGGATTAGTGTTCACTGATCCTTTCTCCTGATGGGCTAGTGTGAAGCCCTGTTGAGGGGACAGGTTTAGGAGAGCCTAAGGTTCAAGTGCCAGGGTGACCAGAGATGCTGAACCCTGATGTCACTGAGCCACCAGGCCAACCCGGGGATCACCACCCTCTTACTGTGTGAGATGAATAGGACTTCATTTGTTTAAGCCCCTGTCCTGTCCATCAGGCTGTCAGTTACTTGCAGCAGAAACGATCCTACCTGACACAGTAGGACAGCCCAGGGCTCATATTCCTGGTCTTGCACTTTCAGAGTGACTGAAGGGGTTGTGCCACTCAGAACTTCCTTGAGAGGAGGTGACATAGCCGTGGTGGGGTGTGAAGACCTGGGACAGAGCAATGATTCTGGGCATAGTGAGCCAGGCTGTCCCTTCCCAGATGGTGGTGGCCCATGAAGTGCCCTCGCCCAAGGAGACCTCATCTCTGGGGGTCTTGGGCAGCAAAGGGATTTCCTGAGGACCCCCATGCTTCCTGGGACACCTGTCCTGACACTTGCCCAGCAGGACTAGACAACTGACCCTTTGGCCACCATGTGTCATGTCCTGAGTGAAAGCCTGTGAGCTGCCTCTTATAGGAGTACAGAGCAGAAACGGCCATAATAATGACTCTCGTGCTTACTGAGCACCTCTTGTGCACCTCTTGTGTTTTTCATGCACAAACACCTCAAAAAGCCCCTCAAAGCTGAGAGGCGGCCCCCTCGGCACTGTGGGGACAAGCATAGCTGCTGGGCCACCCTGACGGGTGTGATCCTGGCTCTGCCACTTACCAGCTGTGGGACCTTAGCAAGCCAGTCAACTTCTCTGTGCCTCAGTTTGCAGACCTGCCAATGTTGATGACACATCCTAGAAAAGCACTTGGCACACCAGGAGCAAGCAGCAGGGCTGGGCTTTGTATCTGTGTGGTCTGACCCCTGAGCTCAAAGGCTCACTACTTCTCACAGTCCCAAGGGATATGGAGCCTCATTCCCCACTTGGGTCTAGGCCGTGGGAGGTGATAGCCTGGGATGGATGAGCCCAGTTCTCTCGGTTCTTCCAGCCCTCCCTCCGAGTTCCCACTCACCACTCCTCAGTGCCTTGGTCCTGACTGTGGCTGAGGGGGCATCCCTGACCTGCATATTGGCCCAAGCAAGGCCTATGTGCCCAGGTGTGCCTGTGCGCATGCAAGCACATGTCGTTTGGCTGTGTGTATGTGGTTGTACGTGTGCCTGTGCCACGGTCACGTACGGCTGGAGCAGAAGCCTTGAACCACTCAGATGTTCCTAAGTGCAAGACAAAGGTGGGCCCATACCTGGATTATGGGGTGAGTCTCAACATGAGACCAGCTGAGTAAGAGGCCAAGGAAGCTGGGGGTATCCCTGAGGAAGGAAAGGGAACTGCAGGTCTGTACCACCTCCACCCCTGGCTGCCCCTGCAGACAGGCCACAGGTGGTTTCACCTGACCTACACCTCCCACAAGAGCGGGCACCTAAGAGAACCCACAGGGGTGGTGACATTTGTATGAGCCTGTACCACACCACCAAGAGCATTTCAGATCATTCGTATTTAATTTTTTGCAAAAGCTGATATTTTCACCTAGTATAAAACTAAAAAGATTTGCTGTGAGAAGTCTCCTTCATGTCCTGTCTCCCATCTGCCCTGTTCTCATGACTCCCTAAAAAGGTAATAACTGTTATTCATTTTTTTGTATCCTTCCAGAGTTTCTTTATACATAAACAAGCCCATACAAACTTGTATTCTGATTTTTCCCTCATTTTATACAGCTTCATAGGATGACATTAATCAGTCCTCTCTTGAGGCTCGTTTGCCTTGTTTCAACCTTTTGCTTTTACAGATGTCACTGCAGCAAATAACCTTGCTCATAAGTCATTTCTCACAAGTGTGAGTGTATCTACAGGACAAATTCCCAGAAGGGAGACCGCTGGGCCAAAGCTTATATGCCTTTGTCATTTTGCTATATCTTGTCCTTCATGGGGTGGGTGTCATCCCCTACCCACACTATGTGGCTGATAGGATCTTAGTGAGGATGGATCACTGTGTAGTTAGACGCACCCATCGTGGCTTGGCCAGCAGGGCACTGGCCTGTCAGCCTTCCCAGCCGGTGCTCTCATGCAGGGATAGTGCGTGACCACACATGGCAGCCCTGCTCACGCTTGTATCTGCTGTTTTTCTCCCTGCCTCTTCCTCTGAAACCCTTACAAAGGAGGGGACGCCCCCGCCAACCACCAACACCACACACACATACACAAGTCGGTTCTGGAAAACAGAGCAGCAGAGCCCTACAGGAAGAAGTATATCTGCCCATGTTTACTCATTGAACAAATCCATGAGCATCTACCGTGGGCCTGGCATCCTCCTAAGTGCTGTATGTGTGATATGTGACCTTGGCCACTTCCCTTAACCTCTGGGCCCCAGCAATCTCTTGAGTAAGATGACAGGTATGGACGTGGGGCTTCCAAGTCTCCTAGCACTAATGAGGTACCATTGCCAAATCATGTGGTCAGTCCATGTATGTATCAAAGGGAGGAAAGGCTTGAAAAACACTTCTTGGGCTGATAAATGGTGGTGCTTTGTAGAAATGCAAAGCATTTTCTGGGCCACCTTCACATCTCTCTTAGGTGGCTATTGTGAACATTGAATGAGATCTTGTTACTAAAGAGCTGGACACATTAGAAGTACTCAGCAGGGACTTCCTTTGTGGTCCTGTGGCTAAGACTCCATGCTCCCAATGCTCCCAATGCTCCCTGACCAGGGACTCCGATCCCTGGTCAGGGAAATAGACCCCATGTGCCACAACTAAGAGTTCTCATGCCGCAACTAAAGACCCCATATGCCGCAACTAAAGATTATGCATGCCACAACTAAAAAAAAAAAAAAATCTCGCACGTGGCAATGAAGATTCCGCATGCCACAACTAAGACCTGGCACAGCCAAATAAATAAATAAATATATATTTTTAAAAAGTGCTCAGCAAACGTTATCTGCTTTCCCGGGAGTTTCCAAGAGCACTTGCGCTGCCACGGGTCAGGCTTGGAGGCAGACCCTCCCGGAGGCCCCAGGCCACTGGCAAGTGCAGCACTCAGAGCAGGGCCCTGCGTACTCTCCAAGGCGTCTGGACAGGCCGGGAGGCAGACGGGACGAGTGACAGCTGGGAAGGTTTAATTGCTCCTCAGTGGCTTGGGAGCACCTCCCTCCCTCGCCAACGATCTGCATTTCAATGTGAGAAGAGTGGAAAGTAGGATGCTGCTCAAAGGGGTTACAATGATTAATCATTTAAAAAGCAAGATCTTAATTACAGGCCGCAATTTTTGCTATTTAAGGAGTCCATTAGTTGCCAGAAAGAAGAAGAAAAAATTATCACAGGTTATTCTCCTCCGAAAGTAGAGAGGGGGGAGGGGTGGTGGGGGAGAATCAGCTGCCTCTCCTAGCTGGGGTTGGGTGCAGGGTCCCAGCCCAGGAAGAGGCCTGGCGGGCAGCAGGATGGGCCCTGTGTGGTGTGGGAGCGAAGTGAGAAAGACGCTTCCTGGAGGCCTTGTGGAGGGTGCAGGCGGTGGTTGAGAGCTGGAACCTCCTGTCCTTCTCTCTCCAGCTCAGGCCTGGCTGGAATCCCGCCTGTGGGGGCCCCTGGAGGCCTCCTCTTGGGCATGGCAGCTGGTGGTCAGCCCCTCCCCCCACCTCAGTGACCCCTGACCCCACCCTGCTCGGGATGTGAGGTTAATTGCCAGGCCGTGCCCTCTGACCCTTCTGTGGGTTTTAGTCCTGTCTGTTCTCTCAGCCCCCAGGGTGTATAAAGGAGACTCCGGGGTGGGGGTGGGTGTTGAGAGTGAGATAAAAAACAACCCAACCTCTTTAGCGGATTAATTTACTGAGCCTCAGGGGGCTAAAAGATCAAGAGACCAAGCTTCCACCCCTACTCCCCACCCCAGCCCTGTGGCCCCAGAGGCTCTCGTGGCAAGGGATGTGGACATCTTCCCTGTCCTGGTCACCTTGAAGCCAGGGCACCATCCCACCTCTAAGGAGGGCAGTGCTGCCTGACCCTGAGTTCTGGATCTGCAGATCCAAGCCTCCTCTTGAGCCGTGACTGGCAGCTCCTGAATCCCAGAAAACAGCCCCAGAAACAAAGGGGCTCCACCAGCGCAGGACCAGTCACAGGAATGCAAGAAACCCAAATCAAGATGATCGTGTGCATGATGGTACCAGTGCCATCAAAATTAATAACTCAGATGAGTCAAGAATAAGTGTGAGCTGGAACCAGGCCCCAAACTAGCCTTATTCCTATGGTACCATAGGTTTAAAATAAGCTTGCAAACAAGTCACAGAGTTTACCAGCCTACCTAGAGGAAAGGTTTATTCCCTGCAAAGCCTCCTTTATATTGAGAGTAAAATAAATGAAATCACTTCTATAAACTGTCCCTCCTGCCAGACTGATTAAGTGCCTCTGGGTGTGTGTGTGTGAGTGTGTGTGGGGTGTGTGTGTGTGTGTGAGTGTGTGTGTGTGTCCATCAGCCTCACTGTTCTAACATTTAGGACCCCAGAGGGTAGGCCGCTAAATCGGATTGAATGATAATCCCAGGGATTTCTGGGGGAAGGTTGGGGCACAGACTCACAATATGGGTTTGAATTCAAAATACCAAAACTCGTTTCATGGTGACTCTACCCTGGCCCCTGCCTCCTCCATCCTCAGACCCCACCACCACCCAGGAGAGGGAGAGTGTCTGTCCCTTTAACTGTCAGGTTCCCCACCTCCTAGGGGGTAGGCACACAGACCCTTACCCATCTTCTCCAACCATCCCTCTACTCCAATGCTGATTAATTTCAGGGTTGGGCACCCCAAACCGGCTGGACCACATTATTTCTGATGTTGGATCTTTTCACTGGTCACTGCCTTGAAGCCACAGTAATCAGCAGCTTTCAGCTTGTCACTCTCCTGATACTCTTTACTTAGACCAGGAAATGGCAAATGTGATGGAAATAGAACTTTATTATCTGTCTCATTCTTTCCAAGAGAGGAGGGTTGGAGGATGGAGAGGAGGGCCTAGCATCCGGAAGCCATGTCTGCAGGTGATGCTCAGACCATGGGGCAGATGGATGATGGATCAAGCCCAGGGCCCGGGGCCTACCAGCAGCATCTCCACACACATCACCTACCCAGGTTCCTCATGGGCAACTGGGGATGCAGATTCATGCCTGCCTCAGAGACCTGCTGAATATCTATGCCTGGAAAAGTGCTCTAACCCCAGGAAGTCCTGAAGGGTTTCAGACGCCAGGCTGCCTCTCTCCTGATAGGGCCTGCACCCCAGCTCAGCTGCCAGCCCAGACAAGTCTTGTGTGAAAATTAGGAAAAGGCGCCCCCTCTGGGCAGCACTTGCAGGGCATACAGCTTGGGGATTGAGTGCAGGCTGGATTTTAAACCCACTTCCCCACTTGGTCTTCATGACAAACCCTAAAAGTTTGTCTTACACCTGGGAAAACTGATGCTCCCTGCTCTAGGGCACACAGCTGCAAGGGGCCTCCCAGGGCCTAGAACCCATTGTCCTACATCTCCTGGTAGGCTGCCAACCCACTCCCACAAAGTCGTAGAGGAGCATCCGGATCCAGCAAGGAGAAGGAACTGATGACCCCCAGACAGCCCAAGCACCCCTGTCCCCAGCAGTCTGGGGAGCTCCAGACCCTGGACAAGGGTGCAGCAGGAGCCAAAGAGAGGCCAGTAGCTTTTGTTAATACCAAACACTGCTTTCTGTTTGTGTGAAGCTTTCCCATTTTCAAAGCACGTTCACATCCAGGATCTTGTCTGAGCCCCTCAAACCAGCATGTCGGGGAGCCAGGGCAGGACCACAATGTCCATTTTACAGGAGCAGCCCAGAAGCTCAGGGAATGAGACTCACACATCTCTTGACGAGGCTGAGGCTAGGACCCAGCGCTAGTTTGAGAAGGTCCTGGAGCCCGTTGGGCTGGGACTTAGTCCCTGATGGAATCGGGGACCTGGTGCCACACTCTGGTGAGAGAAGCATCCCAGATCCCCCCTGCCTCTCCACGCAGACCCAGTTCATTTACCTCGCATTTTCTCAGAGGTGGAACGTGTGATAGAAGACTTGGCAGGAAAGTGCCTAACCTCCCTGGGTCTCGGTTTCTTCACCTGTGGAATGGGCTTAATAATAGCATTTATTATTAATTATCAGTAATAGAACCCAAAGGGTCATGGTGAAGAGTCGCTGAAGTGTTGTGTGTAATGCATTTTCCACTATATCTTGCACACAGGATACACTCATTACACTCATTAGATAGTAGCAATTTGTATTATGGGCCTAGACCCGGGGATGCAGCTGGGAGGGGACACATGGGCTCCGCCCCACCCCCGAAGCCTTGTGTCCCCTGGGGTAGAGACAGCGTGAGGGTGCAGTGAGGCAAGGCCTGTGTAAGGGGAAGCCCGATAGAGGGGCAGCTAACTCAGCCACTGGGGCCTCTAAGCCTTGGTGCATGCCCAGGAGCAGTCCAGGCAAAGAAGGAAGAACCAAGTTCTGGCCAGAAGAAACAGCAGATGCCGAGGCAGGTCTGCTCAAGTCACTGCAGCCGCTCAGTGCAGCTAGAGCAGGGGACGCGTGGAAGGATGGAGAGGCCGGCTCCTAAAAGGCCTGTGTGAGCCCTGCTGGGGAGTTTGGACTTCTGGGGGTGATGGGGATAGGGGCACAGCTGAGCTCAGAGAATGGGAGGGTAGGAGAGAGAGGAAAGGCGGTGGAGAGAGGTGACGGTTAGAAGAGAAGACAGGGGGTGGAGAGGGGCCAGGTTACCAGGGTCACCCAGCTCTGGGGTGCAGAAAGTCTGGGTGTGTTAGGGAAATGGGTCTTCTTTTCTAACTCAAATGGAGATACCATGTAGGTTAGCTCTGGTGCTGCAGGGAACCCCCATGAGCATTCTGGACCCAAGCCCTTGTCCCAGGAAGAAGTTGCCCCCAGTCTCCCGATAGCATCCTCTAGACTCTGAGCTCTCTTGGGCTGGAGACCCTGTATGGGACAAGGAAGGGATCCCCTGGTGGCTCTCCCTGAATCCTTTCCACCAACAGTCAAGAGCCCTGACTACCTATAGTCTAATGTTTGAACCACAGAAGTCCCTTCCCTTATCTGGACCTCAGTTTCCTCATCTGTCAAATGGACCAGTTTTCTTCCTCCTCTCAGGCCCTGAAGTTTGTACCCATTTAGTCTGGGATGCTCAGCAGGCCAGCAACAGGGGATCCCTGCTGCCTGGATCCCTTAATTCCCCACCCCCAGGCGTCCTGTGACCTATGAATGCAGGGGACACCATGTGAAGGGCAAGAACCTGGTTGCTGGACCAAGCAACCCCCGCTTCCCCTGCAAACCTGCTTCTTTGCCCCAGACTGGCTCAGCTGGGGTCAGGCCCTCTAGGGCTGGCAAGAGGCCTGAGCTTAGTGCCTTCCCTCTGCAGGGGTTAGGTCCTTGTCCTCCCACATCTGACAGGCCCCCTTCTGCTCCAAGGGGCAGCCAGAGGTTGGGGATGTCTCTGGCTGCCTGCCTCCCTCCTTCTCGCCTCTTTCCCACAGCTGTGGCTGTACTCCCTTCTCTGCCCTGGGCTTCTGCCAATGCCGAATTCATGTGACATCTCAGAGGGAGGGCTCCTGGGTGGGCAGACAGATGGAAGGGGAGATGCTCTGAGCCCCCTACCCCCGTTCTCCCAGGATGCTCCTCTGCCCTCATTTGCAAGTTCTGAGCAAGCAGGACAGAGTCCCTGGGTGGAACTGATGGCAGCACCTCCGGCAGGAGCAAGGTGTGTGATGGGGCTACAGGACTGGGCTGGCAGAGGACAGTCTAGCATAACACAGAGGCCTCTGCTTGGCCTCAAGCAATGTCTGAGAGAGTCAGTGACCAATGGGTCCTAAGCAGGAGAGAGCTGGAGCAGGTGATCCTAGCAGACCTCATGGTCAGAGTCTGAGCAGATGTGGCTTGAATCTCTGCTCTTCCACTTCCTCGCTGTGTGACCTTGGACAAGTAATTGGACTTTTCAGTGTTTCAGCTCCCTGGTGCAAAATAAAAGGAAATAGTGATACCTATTCTAAAGGGTTGCTATCATGCAATAGGTACAAATGCCTAGCACAAGACCTAAAATTTAGTAGGTGCTCAATAAATGGTGCTATGATTCTTTTTATTCCCATGGACAAGTGGCCACATAGTACTTTAGTGCCCTGGGCTTTGTGACCTTGGGCAAATTGCATCCCGTCTCTGGGCCATCTGTGAAATGAGGGGCTTGGAGGAGAAGAAACCCAAGGCCTCCTTCTGGTGTGAGCTATATGGTTTGTGGGCACTCTGGGTTGATGAGAGGAAGGTTGTGCTGACTATATCATTTATGAGCTTCAAATCCTGGGCCCCTGGAGATGTTTGGAGGTAGGAGAGAGTGGAGGAGGGAGAGAAGGAGGAGAAGAAAAGTGTAGGAGAGAGGGGGTGAGGAAGAGGAAAAGGAAAGGGAGAGGAAGAAAGAGATGAGAAGCAGGAAGAAGGAAAGAAAGATGGGAGAGGAGAAGGGAGGGCAGAGGAAGGAGGGGGGAGGGGGAGGAGGGAGGGAGGGAGGGAGGAGAAGAAGAGGAGGAGGAATGAGAAGGAAGTTTCAGCTGGGCTGCTCCCATCTGTGCAGAGGAGACCAGGAATGAGTTAGCTACGGGGATGCCTGAAGGACTTCTGGCTTGTGGGAGGTGGGGCATGGTAGGCTCTTCCTAGAGGGCTGATGTCCAGAGTCTGGCCCCTGGGGCTGCCCTTCTGGATTCCAGGGACAGACCACTAGACCTTGAGTCACTGCCTCCCCTGACCTAGAGGAAAACAGGTCAGGTGAGAGCCATTGGCCTATAGACGAGCCATTATTTCCCCCGCGAGCACGCCCAGGGTGTGCCTATGCGCCCGGGGGCAGTACCCCTTCTCTTCTTTGGAGGCCAGGGGCAGACAGAGAGGCAAGAGATCAAACCAGGGTAAAAGGCTTTTCTGGCTCTTTCCTGGAAGGACCAGAACCTTCCCACTAGGTAAAGGTGGCCACTCCCAGGGGATCGCTGAGGCTGGGTAGTCTGGACAGATGGGGCCAAAGCAGCCAGCCCCAGAGCAGGCTCTTTGGCCATGGCCATGTAGTTTGCCCCCTGGTTGGCATTCCTGCTCTCTCTCCTGAATTGTAGTAAAAAGCATGGCCTTAAGGATCAGATACCCATGGCCTTAAATTTCACTTTTGAGCTGTGACTCCTTGAGAAAGTCACTTCCTTCTCTCAGGCTTAGTTGTCTATAGGAAGGGGTACTACTGGGGGCACTGAGCACCATTATGTGAGGCCAGGGCTCGGCATACCAGTGCTTAAAGGAGGAGGTTAAGATGTACTGCCTTCCTCTTCCTTTCTTTCTTTTTTTTTTTTTTTTTGCGGTACATGGGCCTCTCACTGTTGTGGCCTCTCCTGTTGCGGAACACAGGCTCCGGACACGCAGACTCAGCGGCCATGGCTCACGGGCCCAGCTACTCTGCGGCATGTGGGATCTTCCCGGACCGGGGCACAGACCCGTGTCCCCTGCATCGGCAGGCGGACTCTCAACCACTGCGCCACCAGGGAAGCCCCCTCTTCCTTTCTTTACTCTGTTCTTCCTCTGGCACAGGGCAGCCATGCATGTGCTCATGGTGGGTGCAAGTCCCCACAGACAGGCCTCCGGCCCGCTTCCCCACCCTACCCCATTTTCCAGCTGCCTCTTGGGGAGGCCCACACCCAGTGCATCCTCAGCTGCCTGCAAGTCAGCAAACCTTCCAAAAACACTTTGCGGCAGGTGAATGGAGCAAGCCACATCTTCCTGGAGTCTCCCCCAGCGTTTAGCGCGGGAACTGCTTGCTGTGTGTGTCCCGATGTGAGCACAGGAGGGACAGGGAGATGGTGGCCAGTGTGAATAGCTGGGCCCCGGGGGCAGGGGAGCCAGGGCAGGCTAGATGAATGAACAGGTCTGGGACCCAGAAGTAGAAGGTCTGAGTCTCTGGCTTACGCAGGGCAGCCTGGGAAACCCTCTCCCTGCTGAGCCACAGGCAGGGGTGGGAAGTCAGGGCCCGCAGGCTCTTTGTACCCATACAATCGCAGCCACTCTTCTGGATAAAGGGGTGAACAAAGGGGCCTTCGGAAGTGGCCACGCTGCTCAACACCCGGGGAGGCCCCAGGAAGCCAGCTCTCACTTGCCGCCCCATCACAGGGGCCTGCTGGGTCCCAGTCACCCACAGCCTGGGCAGCTGTGCTGAGACTTAATGAAAGCTGAGGGAACCCGCCCCCCTACACACACACACACCGGCCAAGGGGCCCGGAAAGTATGAGAAGAGTCCCCACCAGGAGCGAGGGGGGGAGCTAAAATGCTGCCTTCCAGGACAGCAACAGGGACTCGTGACGGATGAGAGTGGGCTTCAGAAAGGCCTTCAGCCTCTGATGAGAGATGGACCCCCTGAGAGGTTGCTGGTTTGCAAACCAGGGGAAGCTCCAGGAGGCTTAGAAACAGCTCCTCTTCTGAGTCGTCCCCCCCACTGGGACTATGGGATACGGGAGTCAGCATGCCTGGGCTCTGCAGCTCTGGCTCTGTGATCTCAACGGGCTTTATAACCCACTGAACCACAGTTTCTCCATCTCTAAACAGTGATTGTACAGAAATTAAGCTTGTAGGATGGCATGTGCATTATATGAGGTGATGGGAGCAGGCCCTGACACATAGGATATGCTCTATAAATGGCAACTATATTTCTTAGGCCCTGTTTGAACACGGAATGATCATTAATTCTAAATAAGTTGTATCCAAAAGTAGCATTCAGACTAAGGCTTCCAGCATTCTTAGTAACAACCGTTGTATGTTGGAGCGAAAGTGTTGCACAATAAGGGCTCCTTCTATAGTATCCATCTGGCCTTTTTTATTTTTTATTTTTTTTTGCGGTACATGGGCCTCTCACTGTTGTGGCCTCTCCCGTTGCGGAGCACAGGCTCCGGACGCGCACGCTTAGCGGCCATGGCTCATGGGCCTAGTCGCTCTGCGGCATGTGGGATCTTCCCGGACCAGGGCACAAACCCACGTCCCCAGCAACGGCAGGCAAACTCTCAACCACTGCGCCACCAGGGAAGCCCATGGCCTTTTTTAAAGTAACTTTTTTATTTTGGAATAACTTTAGACTTACAGAAAAACTGCAGGTAGTACAGAGTTCCGTATACCCTTCATCCAGATTCCCCAAACATTAACGTCTTATACAACAATGGTACATTTGTCAAAACTAGGAAGTTAACATTTCTACAATACGATGATATAAACTCCAGACTTATTTGGATTTCACCAGTTTTTCCACTAATGTCCTTTGTTCCAGGGTCCACTCCACATTGCCTTTAGTCACCTACTTTTGTTGGTTGGTTGGTTGGTTGGTTGGTTGGTTTCGCCGCGCTGTGCAGCTTGTGGGATCTTAGTTCCCCAACCAGGGATCAAACCTGCACCCCCTGCATTGGAAGCATGGAGTCTTAACCAGTGGACGGCCAGGGAAGTCCCGCCACCTGTTTTTTAGTGGATGAAAGGACGGAAGTGTCATTCTTCATCAGCTTTTCTTACTCCCCGAAGGCAGAGCTTCCAGTAAAGCTGTCTCCACCGTGGGCACGGGACCCACACAAGCTGTCCAGTTGATGCTTCAGCACCTCCCTGATCTGCACGCAGGTTTCCTAAACACAGGACTGCGGGTAGAGCTGCCCTTCTCAAAGCTCTGGATTCGTGAAGGATTTCGGTAGCTTCTTGCTAGCTTGGGAGTCTGTAGGGAGAATTTCAGAGCTGTGCCAGACCACACAGATGGGAACTGGGACCCCAGAAGCATCTGAGAAGCCCTGTGTCCTGGCTGCTTGGTGCCCACACACCCTCAGCCCCAAGTCAGGCCATCTTGTAGCTCAGAGGGTGGTTTTGAATCCAGAACTCTTTCTCCCCACACTTGAGCACATGAATGAGAACCAGAAGGAGTCCCAGCCCATCCCCCAAGCCCTCTTCCCTCAGAACTGGGTCTTGGTGCCTGACGGTGGGCACCCCTGGGTTCCAGCATACCCTGGGAGCAGGGAGTCCACTGGGCCCCCAAGAGCAGGGGAGGAAAGACCCGTTGGCTCCAGTGAGGAAGGGACAATGCCCCTTTTTTCTGGTAGCTGGCAGAGCCTGCCAGGCCCTGAGCTTCTGAATGCCCATTGGAGCCAGACACTGGACTCTGTTTCCCAGGCAGCCCTGTGCCAGGCCTGACACGACGCAGAGAGAAGGAGCCTTTCTTCCGTGCTGGCCAAAGCCAAGGCTCCCAAAAGAGCATCAGCGGCAAGGGGGTCTGACCTTTGTTCAGGAAGCTGAGGCTTCCCGCTACCCCCCGCTTGGGAACCTCAGAGTTGGAAAGGGAAGTGTGCCCCCCACGCTTTGTGATTCGGGTCTGCTCCCTCCTGACTCTGAAGCTACAGGATTCTCAGCCTGCCTGGCTCACTGCCTCCGGCCCCCATCCACCCCCTACCTATTCATCAACTACTCTGAAGACCTTTCACGAGGCTCATCCTGTTAGCCTTGAAAGGGACTTGCAATGAAGCCTGCTTAGGGCTGTGTTTGGAAGGAGGGAGAGATTCCAACTGGAGTTACTGTGCCTACTTTGAAGGTAGTGGAACTCAGGCCCAGAGGGGTGACTGACGGGCCCAGGGGAGGGGCATGCATCGGGTCTCCAGACCCAGGATTGGAGTCCCATGTGGCTCCTGGGCCACTTGCCCTAAGGACTCATGCCCCTAGCTCTGTGAAAGGGGTGGACCGAGGTGACTTCAAGAGGGTTTGCCCACTGCCAGGGTTATTTGCTGTCCACTCCTTACTGCCCAATTTGGGGGTCCGTGGATGAGCAAGTGCAGGGCTAGCTGGGGCTTTGGAAGGACTGGGAGTCACTAGGAAGACCGTCTCAGGCAAAATGTCAGAGACTTTTTGGTGTGGCTTTTGGGAAAGCCAGGCTATGGGGTGCCCTCTCCCACCAGTGCAGCTCTGGGGGAACCCTAAGCCAGAAATTTGGGGGCAGCAGCAGCCTTCCCTATGAGCCCATCCACTGTGGCACCCCACACACAGGCCAGAGAGGAGGAGTAGAGATGGAGACAGTCACCATGTACCTACCCCACACACCATACACACACATAGAAACTTGTACACAGAGACACCAAAACCCCACCACCATCAGAACCATGGAGACACAAAGACGAGAACCCCCAAACAAGCACACAGCAGATAACAGTTGTTGGATCCTCATCATAGGCACTGTGATGGGTCCCTGATCATCTCACTGTAGACAGACACGCAAATATACACACAAAAAGACATAAAGAGAGAGACACACACACATTAGAAACCCAAAGACAAACACTTCACAGACTCAGACACAAAAGAGGGACAAACACACCTTGGACCCACGAAGATAAACACAACAAAGTTGTCCCAAGGGATCCAGCCTGGAGGCAGGCAAGTACCTTGTCTGTAGAGAACTTGAAAACCATAGTAAAACACACCTTCAGTCTGCTTCCCCCGCCCCCCCCCCCCCCCCCCGCCTTGCACTGGCCTTTAACCACGTCAGTGATAAGATATTCCTCTCCCCCTCCCCAAATTATTTTGTTAATTCTAACCTGTTGGGTTTTTTTCAGATGATTTTTATTGTGGTAAAATATACATAACATGATATTAATCATTTTTTCTATTTTTTTTATTGTGACTATTTTAACCATTTTTAAGCATACAGTTCAATGGCGCTGAGTGCATTCACAATGTTGTATAACCATCACCACTATTTCCAGAACTTTTTCATCATCCCGATCAGAAACCTTGTACCCATTAAACAATAACTTCCAATCCCCCTTCCCCAGCTCCTGGTAACCTCTTTCTACTTTCCGTTTCTATGAATTACCTACTCTAGGTTTCTCATATAAGTGGAATCATATAACATGTGTCCTTTTGTGTCTTAACCTGTTGGCTTTAATAATAAATATGTAGGCTTCAAGTCAGCACATTTTTTATTACTTATCCTTTAATTAACCCTGTGTTCTACATGGAAGTTAATCCCAATACCTCGCAACTCCATGCAGCTGGCCCCTTATCCAGTTCTGGTGTTTGGAATCAACTGAGTGTTTTCAGGTGGTTTTGTGTCGCCCAGCCCTAGCTCTGTGATGGTGAAATTGTAGAAACAGGACTTGAATTGCTTAGTTTTATTTGTATTTAACATTTAAAACAGTGAATTAGAGTGTGAGTTGTGTGGTCATAATAGTTTGGTTAGGAAAGTGTACATTTTAGATTACACAGGAAATATTTTACTGTATTTGAACAGTTTGTTTATAAATTAAGTTTCTTCTTTTTAACTAGTTAGTCTTTATTCTGATTTAATTCTAATTGTATTCATTACTGAGATAGACCAAAATGTAGATATATATTCCCCCCTTTTAAAAATAATGTAATTTAAAAGTATGTATCCATTTTTCCCCTTTTTGTACTATAATGATTATTGTATTTTTAATTTTATTTGTTTTTGAAATGGCATAAGTTTATATACAAAATTCAGTAAAAGAAAATTTTGGCTGCCTGCCGTTTATTTATTGTTATTCATTTCATGATTGTTACTGATAAAATTTGGTCTTATAGGAGTGGTGTTAAGTATCGGCTCAGGGTACATGCTAACTACGCCCTGAAACGCACAAGTGCATCTCACACACACACACACACACACACACACACTTTTCTCTCTCTCTCTCTCTCTCTCTCTCTCTCTCTCTCTCTCTCTCTCTCTCTCTCTCTCTCTCTCTCTCTCTCTCTCTCTCTCTAAGTGCCCAAAGCCAATGATCATGGGGTAGGCAAATCTCCTTAGCCGAGGACAGTCCCGGTGATGGAAAGCCGGGCGTGTCACCCGCCCACTGGGCTCTGCCTACGTTGAGCGCCGTTGGGCAAGGTGGGGTCTAGAGTGGATGGGCGGGAGACCGTCTCCGACTCGGACCCCAGGGGACTTCTGGAGCCATGGAGCCCCCGCCCCTAGCCCCAGTGTCCCCTTCCTGCTGCACTTCCGAGGCCTACCACGAGGTGCCGTTGTAGCAAAGCGATACCCGCCTGCCAGCCCGTTCCGAACCCACTGGGCGACATTTGCGGAGGGAGCTCCCTCTCTGTGCCAGGCACCGGGTCCGGATCTGGGGATTCCAGATGCGTAAGATACAGGCTCTTGTCCCCGAACATCGCACAGCCTGGCGGGGGAGACTCACAAGGAAGCAGAAAGTGGCAGTGGCCCGTGGCGGGCGCTGAATGCGCACATAGGCAGGAGGGACACTGCCAGAGCAGCGTGCAGAGCCAGGGAAGCTGAGGCCTGAAGAAGAGCAGGAGGAGCCAGGAGCAGTATAAGGGTGCTCCGAGCGGAGGCAGAGGTGTGCACAGGCCTGGGGGTGAGCAAGGACGCTGGGGAGCGGTCAGAAGAGGGGCTGGTTGCAGAGTGCCTTTAGTCCCAGTCTAAAGAGTTTGGGCTTTGCGATGCGGGACACTAGGAAGCCACACAAAGGTCCAGTTGGAGGTGCACTTAGAAAAGTATCCTGCTGTCATTTGTGTAAAAAAAAGGGGGGGGGGCTGCAAAAATAAAGAATATGTATGCATACACTCCTGAGTATTCACAGAATTTTTCAGAAGATATACAACAATGATAGACAGTAGTTTCCTCTGGGGATAGGACTGGTGGCTGGGCACAGGGGTGGGAAGGAAAACTTCACTGTGTATATTTTGTTCGTATTGAATTTTGAGCCATGTGAATGAATCACCTTTCTGAAAAATAAACTAAACAAAAATTATTAAATTGAAAATTGTATTTATAATTAAAAAAAGAAAAAGAGGGACTTCCCTGGTGGCCCAGTGGTTAAGACTTGTGCTGGCAATGCAGGGGGCCCCGGGTTTGACCCTTGGTCAGGGAACTAGATCCCACGTACTGCAACTAAAAGAGCCCGCGTGCCACAACTAAGACCCGGTGCAGCCAAATAAATAAATATTTTTCAAAAAGAAAAGAAATTAAGATCACTTTGGCTGTGTTGAGTAGGGCAAGTTGGAGAGACAGAGACTGGAAGCAGGGAGAACTGCAGAAGACTGAGGAGTGATGGAGGGGGCCTGGGCCAGCCTGGGAGGCTGGGGGGTTGGGGGTTGGGAGCAAGCACAGGGCTAGGGGTGGGTCTCCAGCCTGGCAACAGGCACAGGGTTCAGCTTATCAGCTTTTCTGTGGCTACAAAAATATAAGGGGCATGAAAACAAAAGTGTTGCTTTTTAAAAGAAAACTGCAACAACCAAATGAACAAATGTTTAATCAGATATCTACAGAACGGAACTGGTGCCTATAAGCCAATTGCCACGTACCTCATAGAGTAAATTATATTCAGTGTGCGTTCGTGTTAATAGGTTTGATATGTGGGGGGGGGGAAGGGATGCCCAATGGGAGCCCTGTAGGACCTGCCTCCATTCTGTACCTCCAGGGCTGAAGCCAGGCACCAGGGAAGTCACATCTTGGGCCAGGAGCAAATTTCTAGGCCTATGGATACTCCTAGACATCCTCACACAAAGGCCCCCTCCTGCCCAAGATGAGGCCTGTGAGCAGGGGCAGGACGAGGCAGCTCCCACAGTGAGGCTCTTTCAAGGGAGGGGTACATGGAGAAGCAGTGGTGGAATATGCAGTGAAAGGAAACCTTGAGACCATGGTGGTCAACCCCCTTCTTAGACAGAAGAGGAAGCTGAGCCCAGAGAGGGGCAGGGGCTGCTCCAAGGCCACACAGCCAGTAGCTGCAGCACTGAAACTCACCCCACCTCCTCTGCCTCCCAGCCCTCGGTGGCTTCCACTTGGCTCCACTGTTGCCCTGCACACCCATTCCCAAAGCCAGGAGATGACCTTCAGGGACCCCTCAGCCTTCCCCAGACAGAACTGTCAGTCATTCATCGCTCCAGAAGTATTACTGGTAGGATTCAGGAAGAACTCCACATCCCAGGCCCTGAAAATGGCTGCACCTCCTGGGGAGAGGAGTGGAGGGGAGGTTTGGTCTAGGCCTCTGGACATTTGCCTGTGTCACAGGCTGGTGAGCTGGCCTTTCTGTAGCACGGTTTCCTCATCCCAGCAGGCCTCCTTCCCGTCAGCTCATGAAAACCTCCAGTTCATCTAGCCTCACAGTCCTGATGTACACAAGGAAATGGATTTCCAGATTTGATTACATAAAAGTTAAACATTTACATGAAGCAAAAAATACCTCATATGAAGTTAAAAGTAAAGTGACAATTGGAAAACATGTCAACAATGTAAATAAAAAGAGGAATAGTATCTATATTACAAATTAGTTTTTTGTTTTTTTGTGTTTTTTTTTTTGCAGCACGTGGGCCTCTCACTGTTGTGGCCTCTCCCGCTGCGGATCACAGGCTCCGGACGTGCAGGCTCAGCGGCCATGGCTTACGGGCCCAGCTGCTCCGCGGCATGTGAGATCTTCGCGGACCGGGGCACGAACCCGTGTCCCCTGCATTGGCAGGCGGACTCTTAACCACTGCGCCATCAGGGAAACTCCTACAAATTAGTTTTTAAAAAGCCAAGGAACCCACAGGAGGCAAGGTCCATTGAGATAGTAGCAGGAAAGGGATTCTGTATGGTAGGAAGAGTTGGACAAATCTGAGTGTCCTGGAAAAGTCAGGGAGAGAGGACTCATTCTGTCTCAGTGGGTGCAGGACCAGCCTACCCTGTCTTTCTGCCTCCTGTTTTTGTTTTATTTTGTTCTGTTCTGTTTGTTTGGCCTCATTGTGCGGCATGTGGCATCTTAGTTCCCTGACCAGGGATCAAACCTGGGCCCCTGGCAGTGAAGGAAAAAGTCCTAACCACTGGACCACCAGGGAATTCCCCCAACAAATCATTTCTGATTGGACTAACCAGAGGTTTTCCAGAAGGGCAGCAGTATTCCTAGAGGCATTTACATTTCTGTGAGACATTTTTGGTTGTCATGATGGTGGGGGCACTGTGAATATTTGGTGAGCAGGGGTGGGGGCTAGAATCCCTGAAAGTTCCACAGAACAAAGCTTTGGCCTGAATCCCACATGACTTTCAAATGTCCCATGGGACAGAGACATAGGTGAAAAATCTGAGCCTAGGATCTAATCTCACTTTACATGTTAACAGAAAGTTTTTTTGGCACAGCTTTAATATATATATATCGAATATACACCATAGCACAACCACCACTGTGTACATTGAGGAAGCTTATGTTCTGTGTTGTTTAGAATCTTCCAAGAGTTACCATTTCAACACAGTCGCATAGCAGTGGCATTTTAGTCACCAAAACAATCCATCTGTATCTGTCTGCATACATCACTGCCATACTCATGGAGGTCTGTGCAGGTGAAGGCACCTGATTGTTTCATCATGTCTTCTAGAATACTCTAGAATCAAGAATACCTGGGGCTTCCCTGGTGGCGCAGTGGTTGAGAACCTGCCTGCCAATGCAGGGGACACGGGTTCAAGCCCTGGTCTAGGAAGATCCCACATGCCGCGGAGCAACTAGGCCCGTGAGCCACAACTACTGAGCCTGCGCGTCTGGAGCTTGTGCTCCGCAACAAGAGAGGCCACGACAGTGAGAGGCCCGCACACCGTGAAGAAGAGTGGCCTCCGCTTGCCGCAACTAGAGAAAGCCCTTGCACAGAAACGAAGACCCAACACAGCCAAAAATAAATAAATTAATTAATTAAAAAAAACCCTGATAAATACTGAGGATATATCTTGAAATACATATCATTTCATTATACATTTCCTTTTGTTTTTCCTTTACAGTTAGGGCATTGCATTGATATTTTTGCAATTATATTTGTTAGTGGGTTCTATTTTCTACAGATTTCATTAGGATAGTAATATTTGTTATGGAAAGGGGGCACTAGACCTGATGGGATTGGGAACAGCTGGTCTGAGCCAGTCAGTGCCATCTGCCCTGGTGAGGAGTACAGGTCCATGGATTGGGTAGAGCGTTTTCCCTCATCTTCTCACTTGCAAGAAAGCAATCCCATGTCCCTGATGACTACCAACAGCCACCTTGTAATTAGGAAGAGGGAATGTTCCTGAGGATAAAGCCAACATGAAGGATGGAGATGGAGGACCTGAATCCTTGGGGAGCTCAATGAGCCCTGATGCTACAATGTCCATGGACATCCTTCTTCTGGACCTTCAGCTCTGTGAGATGTGTCCCTATTGGGAAGGCAGCTTCTGGTTACAATGGCATGAGGGGTTTGGGTTAAAGTAGCACTACGGCCTCAGTTTCCCCTTCAGAAAGAGAGAATCCTAGTGAATAAGGATACACCCTCCTCTTACTATTGATCCCAACATGGCTGTTGATATTTCTGACCCTTAAAGACCCCCAGGAGCCATATCTCAGAAGGGACAGCAGCCGCTGCAAACTTCTGCCCTAAGTTTCTCTCCACCTGAGAAATGTTTGTGGGGTTCAAAGTGGGTCTAGCAGAAAGGCCATGAGTCTAGGTATTTAAAAGAACTTGAGGTTGAGTATCACTGGGTAAGCCAAAAGTAGACTCACAGGCCCAAGCCACAGAAAAGCCAGCACGGCAGAATCACAGCCTGTTATGCACATCTGGAGGGGACTTGGGAATTACCCCATCCAGTTCCCTTCTGTATCAGTCAGAATAAGCATTGTTATGCTACAGTAACAAACAACCCCCCAAATCTTAGTAGCTTGAAGCCAGATCACTTATTTCTCACTCATGTTTAAATACCTATTGCAGGTACTCATTATAGTCACTCAGGTATGCAGACTGAAGGGAACTCCATATCAGCCAGTACTTCCACAATTGCCAAGGGAGAGAAATGAGAACATGGCAGACCCCAAACTAACCATCCCTTAAAGCTGCTCCTGAAAAATCTCTTCCATTCATGTTTCACTGGCCAGAACAAGTCACATGGCCATGCCTGTGTTCACCAGGGTTGGGACGTATAATCCTCCTGCAGGGAGGGTCGGTGAAGGGAGGGACACTGAATATGGGGGAACAGTACTACTGTCTCCCACACCTGGTTTGCAGTCTATGTGGCCACCCTGATTCCACCTGGGCTCCCAGAGGAACCTTTCTATGAGAGCAGATCTGACTCTTCCCATTCCCATATGAGGGCTTTCAGGGGGACCCCATCCCTGACCAGACAAAGTTTAACCTTCAGCCTGGTCATCAAAGCCATGGCCTCTGCCCACTTTGCCAGCTCCTCTCCTTTTATCCTCTACTTATTCATTTGTCCATAAACATTCACCAAGTACTGACCACTATGCTAAATGCTGGGTATGAAAGTGTATCCAAGACCCCTCTATGAGTCCCTTAAGGGGCAGGACTACCTCTTGTTCATACCTAATGACTCCCAGCTCCAGCAGCCAGCCAAGTGCTTCACAGCTCAGGACCTCTGCCTAAAGCCCTGACATCCTCCCTCCTCTTACTTGCAGCCTGGTTCCTCCCTGACTTCTGCAAGCTGTGCTGTGCCATTCCTGGACACTCCACCATCACAGCAGCTATGCAATGAATTGTTATTACACGGGCTTGTTCACTTGTCTATCTCCCCCAGCAGACTGTGGGCTCCTCAAGGACTATCGTGGGTAGCCCATTGTGAAAAATGGCAACAATTTAAATGTTCAACCATAAGGAACTGTTAAATGTGTCATGGCCATTTATGTTCTGGAATATTACAAAACCATTAAAAATAATGGGGTAATACTCTGAATTAGTAAGTCTCCTTTAGAACTCCAACCTCAGATATAGCGGGGCAGCCTTATCTGTGGCAATAACCTGAGCGTCCACCAAAAGGGTACTGGTGAGATGCACTGGAGTCCAGAATTGTATCGAATGCAGCTGTTAAAAAAGAATGAGACTGTTCTGTGCATGCTGCTATGGGACTATCTCCAAGACACACTTGAAAGGGAAAAAAGTAAGGTGCAAAACAGAGTGCATAGTGTGCTAACATTGTTAAACAAAACAGATACATGGAAAAAATGGACATAGAATGTCTCTGGACAGATACAGAAGAAACTGGTATCAGTGGTTGCCTCTGGAGTGGGGAACCAGGTAGGAAACTCACCTTTTCTGTCTACCCTTTGTACAGATGGCATATTTTACAATGTGCTTTAAAAAAAAAAAGTCAGGAAGAAAACATAACATCCTGGTAAAGCATTCAAGATATCTTGTCATCTTGAAGTGATAAATTTAGATTTCAAAGTCGTAGATACAATATGATCACTATTTTTCTAGAGAAAAATGTACACTGCATCTCAATGTATAGAAGTGTTGCACTGTGTGCTATTTTAATAAAGTTATTTATTTATTTATTTTTGGCTGTGTTGGTCTTCGTTGCTGTGTGCAGGCTTTCTCTAGTTGCAGTGAGTGGGGGCTACTCTTCGTTGTGGTGTGTGGGCTTCTCATTGCAGTGGCTTCCCTTGTTGCGGAGCATGGGCTCTAGTTGCATGGGTGTCAGTAGTTTTGGCACATGAGCTCAGTAGTTGTGCCTCGTGGGTTCTAGAGCACAGGCTCAGTAGTTGTGGCACACGGGCTTAGTTGCTCCGTGGCATGTGGGATTTTCCCAGGCCAGGGATCGAACCCGTGTCCCCTCCATTGGCAGGCGGATTCTTAACCACTGCACCACCAGGGAAGTCTCTGCTATTTTAACTTAGTTTTGACATTCTCCTGATGAAAATTCAAACAGTAGAAAAGGGTATAAACATAAAAATATACATTCTCCTATTGCTTCCCTCAGTTCAGCTTCCTGTAGCCTCTGCTCAGCTTATCTTACCAAAAACATTAATAGTCATTAAGTTGGAGTGGAGGAATGCAGAGATATTTTCTTTTCTGTACTTTTCTGAAATTTCTAATTTTTCTCAATAAGCATATATTACTATGGAAATAAGAAAAAAAATACATACTTTTAAAAAGTGCTTGGAATTAAGAGAAGCCTTTCTTCCTCTCTTCCTTCCTTTCTTCCCTTCCTCCCTCAACTCTGAAGAAACAGGCTTGGTGCTCTTCCACCACCATTTCCATCTACACCATCCCCCCACCAACAACTTTTCTAAGTTCCAGGAAAGGCTTCCGGTTCCATTTTAAATAAAATCCTCCTTCTTCACCTTCTGCTCTGCCCTCATTGCCTCTACCCTCCCCTCCCTCCTTAAACCTCTGCCACCCAGACCTCCTTGCAGGTGCAGAGCAGCACTGGGGAGAGAAACCTGTTGATTTTCTAGTGGGACTGATCCCAAGAATTCTGTCTTGTTCTTCCTCAGAGACTCTGGAAATGGATCCAAAACACAGGAAGGGAGAAAGGGAAGCAGCCTGAAGAATACCTCTTTCATGGGATCTCCAGTTAAAACCAACAGGCCTTGTTAAAACCTCACCTTAATGAGGCTCCTTCCCGGCCTAATTGTCGCCATGGCAATGACCCCTAGCGGCCATCCTTAATTAACTCGGAGTCAGAGTTACCAAATGAACTCCTCCAGTAAATTGCCCTCCAGCTCAGACAGTCACGCGGCTCCTCCTCTGTCCTTTGGCCTCCGGCACAGGTGATGGGGCAGAAAATTCTCAGCCCCAGCCTTCCTTTCTATCTCCTGATTCTCCGTGGCAGGTCAGGGGAGGGGTTCAGACCCATGATCATACTACTAATAATAGAAATAATAATAGCTACTATGCAAAAACGCTTTATTTGCCTTATCTCTTTTAATCTTCACAGTAATCCTATGTGGGTTGCACTACTGCTACCCACCTTTTTTCAGATGAGGAAACTGAGGCACAGAGAGACTAAGCCAGTAAGTGGCAGAGCTGGTATTTAAACATAGGCTCCAGAGCCACCCTTGTAATCCCTCCACTGGAGGTGAAGTTCACAGGGTCACCTGCTTCTCTTGAGCACAGTAAATACCTGGAGTTTCTTGTCTCCTACTTTCCAGCTGTGTGACCTTGGGCCACTTGGTTCACATCTCTGAGCCTGGTTCCTCACCTAGAGCAGGAAGGGTGATTAAAGTGGGTCAGGGGTTGGGGCCTGAAGAGCCTCATCTGTTCTATTCAATAATGACTCCTGACTCCATCAGAACCTTCCTGTTCTCTTCACCCTGGTGTGGTTTCAGAAGCAAGACGGCATGAAGGTTAAGAGATAATATATATGATCATCCATGCAAAGCCCTGAGCACAGCGCCTGCCCATAGTAAGTGTTCAGTGAATATTAGCTGTTATTATTTTCACTAAGTGGATTAAATTGTCTCAGCTGTCCAAATGTGGAGATGGCCCTGAGAAATACCTCCTCCAGAATGGGGCTAACAGTTGGGAACATGGGGAAAAGGAAGCAGTGGAGATGGCCCAGTTGCCACCAGTTTTAGGATAGGTGAGTAAAAGGCTCAGGCAGCTGTGGGAGAATACACTGGAAGAGCAGAGTATAGCTGTGGACCAAAGATGGTAGCCACCATCTCTCCCTGGCCTTGCCCATTGAACATGCTTGCATCAGCCTAACCAGATCAGATCAGGAGGACCAGGCGACAGCCATCAAGGTACATTCCAGCCAGAAGGCATAGGCACTTTCCTTCCCACAAGGGACACTCCCTGGAAGGTGCACAAGATACTTCTGCTTACATCCAGTTGGCCAGAACTTAGTCACAGGTCCATACCTAACTCCAAGAGAGGCTGGAAATGCAGTCTTCCTTTTGGGCATGCATGGGGAAAGGGAGACAATCCAGGCTTTGCCACAAACCTTCAAGTTCTTCTCCACACCACCCCTGAGTAATATTTCTAAACTGAAACTTCTGACCATGTCTAAATCCTTCAATGTCTCCCCACTGCCTTCAGCATGAGCTCCAAATGTATGAGCATGGATTATAAAGCCCTGAAGGATCTGCCCCCATTGCTTGCCACTTACCCTTAATTCTAGCCACTCTGGGCCACTGGCCTTCTCTAAATCAGCCATGCTTCCATGACTCTATGCCTTTGCCCATGCTTGGAATGCCATTTTTCTCTCTTCTCCATTTAGTTAGGATATTATCTCCTCCCTAGAGTCTTCCCAGGGTCAGGGAGAAAGAGGTGACCAGGAAAGGGTATGCATTCAGACTTGGGCTGGGGAAGGAGGAGGCATTCTGCTGTCCAGGGCTAAAGAGAGGCCTGAGCTGTAGATGCAGCAGCCTTACATGTGCCAGCAGGAGGCAAGCTGGGGCTACCCTTGAGTCTTTGAGATGGGAAAAGATGATGGGTTCCAATTTGTTCCTCAACCCCCATTTGACAGATGGGAAAACTGAGACCTGGAGACAGGCAGTAACTTTCCCAAGGTCACACAGAGGCAGAGTAGGGACTCTTGGTCCCCCACTGGGGCTCACACCACACTTGCATTACTAGGTTTAGCCTGTATATGGATATTTTATGGGACAAGGGTCAGTCCTGGAAGCATCATGCCAGGAGGTGTGGTTCATGAAGGAGCAGGATGGGCAGGGGGTACCCAGAGGCCTAGTCTCTCAGCAGCAACCTTTGCAGCCCCAGGAAAACACACACACACCCATGGGGCCTGGGAGCTGCACGTGGCCTGGCTCTGCAGTTCTCCCATGACTTCAGGAGGGGATGCAGAGCAGCTAAAGAGAGGTGACAGAGGTCAAGGAGCATCCAAGGGAACCCACTTGAATCCACCTGCTCCACTTCTGCAGCCTCGGCACCTGAGAGCACAAGGTTGGTCCTTGTCTCCACCCTTGGTAATTGAGACTGGGCGCTTCATGCTCCCCCACTAGACAGTGAACTCACAGCCATTGTTCCACAGGTGGGCACTGAGTGAGAGAGCCCACCTCTGCTTCTCAGGGCTGCTCATCAAGGCTGCTCGGGGATCACTGTGATCCTGAGGTCTGGGGACTCTCACTGAGCCCAGGGTCCCTGAGAGAAAAACCTGCTACCATCTGCCTAAATGACAGGCCAAGTAGAGTCAGACTATATTTGGGAGCGTTGAATCTTTCCCAACTTGAAAAATAAGGCAAAAAGAGATATCTACTGCACTCCTGAAGGGAGGCTGAGCAAGGGAGGTGGCTCTGGAGAGTTTCAAGCCTGGGCATGGGGCCTGCCAAAGGGTATGTGGTCCAAGGCCACCCAGATTCACTGGTTGGTGGGAAGCAAGAATGTGTCCTGATGCTCCCAGATTGCCCAGCGCAATCTGGTCCCTGTGAGGTTAAGGGGCTGCAAAGCTCTGATCTCCCAAGGGTGAATGTCAAACCATTTCATCAGCTGGGATCTTGAGTTCAAATGAAAAAGAAGAGGAAAACGAAAACTCTGCTACACATGTGTGCCCTGAATGTCTTATTAAGGCTCAGATAGGTTCTGAGCTGATTTTAGAAGCATGTGGAATGTTGAGGGTATGGTCTGCCAATGGGGCATTTACCTGGCTGAAAATGTTTAGCTCAGGGCTTTCCCACCTCATGGGGTTCCTTCCCTTTGGCCTCCCTGCCAGCTCCCAGTCCATTTTTCTCTTTCTTAGCCTGCCAGGCTATGTCAATGCCAGCTACCATTTCCTCTTACTCTCTCTTGGTCTTCCCTCTAATCAACCCAACCCAGACTCCCATTTCTCAAAGAGGACCTCTTTGAGGATATATCCAAGGGTCAGTTCTCAGTCCTCATCTTACTTGGCCTGTCAGTATATTGGACACTTTTTTGTGTGTGTGCGGTACGCGGGCCTCTCACTGTTGTGACCTCTCCCGTTGCAGAGCACAGGCTCCGGATGTGCAGGCTCAGTGGCCATGGCTCACGGGCCCAGCCGCTCTGCGGCATGTGGGATCTTCCCGGACCGGGGCACAAACCCATGTCCCCTGCATCGGCAGGCGGACTCTCAACCACTGCGCCACCGGGGAAGCCCAGTATATTGGACACTTTTGATTTCTCCTTCCTTCTTAAGACATTTTCCCCCTGGCCTCAAAGATAACACTTTCTTTGTTCTCCTACTCAAAAACTCTCTCTCTTGGCCTCCTTTACTGATTCTCATCTTCCTCCCCTCAAAATCAAATTACCCCCAGTGTTCAGCCCTTAGAACATTTTTTTTCTTTCTACACTTACTCCCTAGTAATCTCACTTGCCTCATGGTTTTAAATAAGACCTATAATGTAACAACTCCTAGGTTTAAAACTCCAACCTGGACCTCTCCCCTGAATGCCAGGCCTATAAGTCCAGTTGCCTATGGGACCTCCCCCACACCCAGCTTTCTGATAGGCCTCTCAAACTTAACATGTCCAGAGCCAAGCTATCTTTTTTTTGGCCACGCCACTTGTGGGTTGTGGGATCTTAGTTCCCTGACCAGGAATCGAACCCAGGCCCTCGGCAGTGAAAGCGCAGAGTCCTAACCACTGGACCACCAGGGAATTCCCAAGCTGATATCCTCAATCCCAAAATTCTGCTCTTATTTCTATCTTGTCAGTTCAGGAAATAGAAACTTCATCCTTCCAGAAACTCAAATCAAACCCCTGTAATCATCCTTGATTCCACTATTTCTCCCACACCCTACCTCCAGCCCCTCAGCAAATCATAACAGTTTTCCCTTCAAAATATATGAGAAATAAGCTGGTTCCCACCCTATCACTACTATCCTGATAGGTGTTTAAGGTGGGAGAAGTAGGCAGGGGCTAGATCATTGAAGGGGAGAGAAGGTGTCTTGGCTGTGGCGAGAACACTTAAGTTTCACTCTGAATTATATGGGAGACCATTGGAAAACTTTAAATATGATGAGATTTCTCTCTTGAAGGAACTACCCTGGGTGCTGAGTGGGGAATGAATTGAGGGGGCAAGGCTGGAAGTAGTGAGGCCTGTTAGGTAGCTATTGAGGTTTGGAGGCAGGATGATGATGATGTGCATTATTTTCCTTCCGTGAAGAATCCCCCACCTCAGTTCCATCAGAGGAGCCCGTCTCAGAGGCTGGAAGGCGGGCCCGGGGTGTGGCTGAATCAGCTCGCTCTGTCGGTAACACCAGCAGAGGCGGTCCGCGTTTCAGCACCACTAGGTGGACAGCTCCCGCCCCTTTTCAGAATTGGGAGCCTCGTCGTTCAGCCCACGCCCAGTGCCCTCGCTGGAAGCCGGCGGCCAGGGGAAGCGGCCCTGCCCTGGACTTAGGCGAACACCTTTCCTTTGGAAACCTCCGTTTGCCACACTCTAAAATGGAGTCAATAACGCCGTCGCTCTGCCTCACAAAGCCGCTGCAAGCGCCGACGAGCCAGCTACCCAAGGACTTTGGGAACACCAGTGGATGGGGCTCCCTGAGAGCAAGACCTCTTAAAAGTGTCCGGGACTTCCGGTCCAGTGGTTAAGATTCTGCGCTTCCAATTCAGGGAACGCTGGTTCGATCCCTGGTCGGGGAACTAAGGTGCCATATGCCGCGGGGCGCAGCAAAAAAAAAAAGTTTCCCTACAGACCCCAGAGTTCATTTCCCCGACTCTGGAGAATTTAAAATGAAGCCGAGTCTTCAGCGGGTTTGGGGAAGGAGCTGTTCAAAACCTAATCTGGGGTGCCTCCCGCGCAGCCCTTGCCCCTGTTCTCCTGCACCACTGTGCATGGAGTCGCTGTTGACAAAGCTCTGGAGAACTAAGCTACTTCTCCGAGAGCTGGACAATCAGTCTGAACTGTTCCAGACAGTGCAGATTTTCTCCCTCCAACAGCAGAGTTTCTCCAGGATGGAATGGCGAGAGCCAGGACTCCATTCCTGCCCTTCCCGTCGCTGGGCCCTAACCAAATCTAGTTCCTCTTGATGTGTTTGAACTGGTTTGCTTTTCTTGTTTGGAGATTGGCAGGATTCCTTTTCTCGGAGTTGGGGAGTACCACTTGGGAACAGCAGACGGAAGGATCTTGATATGCCAACTCAGGCTCTCAAAGACGCAGTCTTGCTACGTCAGGGAAGCCAGGAGGGACCAGGAGCTTTCTCTGTCTGAAATGACTTCTGGGTTTTGGGTCCCCAGAGAGGAGCTTCCTTTCAGCTTCCCTGAGGGAAAGGGAGTGGAGAGTCAGACTCTGGCCTTAGGGATACTGGCAAACCAGAGCAGGAGCCAACCTGGGCATCTGGAATGGCCCCACTGCTAAACCCTGCATCAGTCTGGCTCTCCAGCACTCTCTGCAACTGCCCAAGTCCACACAGTCATCCGGCCGGCCATTTGGCCCTCTCTCCTTCCCTTCCCTCCAGACTGGAGGCCCAGGAGTCCTCTGGGAGCCTTCCCACACTGTGAGGGGGCTCGGTCTTTTATTTATTTATTTATTTTTGCGGTACGCGGGCCTCTCACTGTTGTGGCCTCTCCCATTGCGGAGCACAGGCTCCGGACGTGCAGGCTCAGCGGCCATGGTTCACGGGCCCAGCCACTCCGTGGCATGTGGGATCTTCCCAGACCGGGGCACGAACCCGCGTCCCCTGCATCGGCAGGCGGACTCTCAACCACTGCACCACCAGGGAAGCCCTATTTATTTATTTTTAAAAATTATTCATTTGATTTTGGCATTGGGTCTTCCTTGCTGCGTGCGTGCTTTCTCTAGTTGCGGCGAGTGGGGGCTACTCTTCGTTGCGGTGCGTGGGTTTCTCATTGTGTTGGCTTCTCTTGTTGCGGAGCACGGGCTCTAGGTGTGCAGGCTTCCGTAGTTGTGGCTTACAGGCTCTAGAGCGCAGGCTCAGTAGTTGTGGCGCATGGGCTCAGTAGTTGTGACACATGGGCTCAGTAGTTGTGGGGCAAGAGCTCAGTAGTTGTGGCACATGGGCTCAGTAGTTGTGGCTCACGGGCTCTAGAGCACAGGCTCAGTAGTTGTGGGGCATGGGCTCAGTAGTTGTGGCACATGGGCTCAGTAGTTGTGGCTCACAGGCTCTAGAGCGCAGGCTCAGTAGTTGTGGCTCATGAGCTTCGTTACTCTGCAGCATGTGGGCACTTCCCGGACCAGGGCTTGAACCCTTGTCTCCAGCACTGGCAGGTGGATTCTTAACCAGTGCGCCACCAGGGAAGCCCAGGGCTCGGTCTTTAGGCCTGCCAGTCTCCAAAAGGACTAGGGCTCAGGTGCCCCAACCTCAGAATCACCCTGCCCCCAACGGATAATGAGGTGGATACAGAAGTGGGGAGGTGGCCGGAAGTAGGTTTCTTGGTGTGAAAAGGTGGCCAGACCCAGATCTCATTCAAACCCCAGCTCCTTCTCTTTTTCCTCACTCACTTGGTGACCTTGGGCAAGTCCCTTTTCATTTTACTGCTCTCAGCCTCAGTTTCTTCAACTGTGAAATGGGATGAACGTAGTTCCTCCCAGGGGGCTGCTATCAGGAGTCACTGAGATAAAAGTAAACCTCTTACTATAGCCCCAATGACTCATTAAAATGTGGGTGCCCTCCAGGAAGGGAAGTGCCCAAGGAGATTCTCAGAATTAAGGGAGACTTCCCCCATCCCAACTAGTTCATTTCCTGGTATCTCTCTAGACCTCTATGACCTCCACTGAGGACTGGGCAGACATGTTCACACTCACTGTACAGATGGGAAAAGTGAGGACCTGGAGGTGACCTACTGTGTCCAGGGTCCCACTTTGGTTCCTCTGACCAAGACTCCAGGTGAAGGCGACATCTACCCTCAGCCAGAGTTACCTTAAGTGTCTCTCCTCCCTCCCAGGGGCTTCAGCACCCCATTTCAGGAACTTCTAAAGGGGCCTTGGGAACAATGGCTGCTCCTTCATCTTTAAATGAGGAGAATAAGACTCCTCAGATGAGCATGAGGATGAAATAAGATAAAAATTCAGCAGTATATCCAGCGCTCAGTCCTGAGTGGGGGATTTACAGTCTCCCCAGAGGAGCCCACATCCCCCTAAGGGGCTAGTATTTTGGCTCCAGATGGTTCATAGGGGTTAACTGACCCGACCAGGGTCACACAGATGGAAACGTGTAGCTCCACGACTCCAACCCAAGTTCTCTCGGAGCGCCTGAGAGAGCAGGAGCCAGGCTCCAGACAAGACTGCTGCGGCAAAAGGTGTGGGCGAGGCACTGGCAGGGCCAACAAGCCTGTCCGCAGCTGTGCTAGAGTCGCTGGCTCCAACCGGTCCTTTGGGCCCTTTGGGCGGGTAAGGAGCTGAGCAGACGCATCCCAGGCAGGTCCCCTCACTCCCCCACCACTCTCCACATCCCACCGCCAGACCTCATCCTCACCCTCGGGGCGGGGGGTGCTGGAGGTGAGGAACCCTCCTGCGGTGGGGCGAGGAGAAAACCATCTTAGGTCATTCCGTTTCTCAATGTCTTTCTGATGCCTGCATTTTCAAGCCAAGACTCAAACTGTTTTTTAATTAGCCACGATGATGGATTGTCAGCAGCTCTGATATTTTAAAATATCTGTGAACAACTATTACGTACATACATATACATATATACATACCAGGGCTCCCAAATTAGCTCTTCTCTCAGCTTCGGACCCGCCACCGCAGGGTAGTGGCGGAGAAAACAGCGCGGCAGGAAGTGGAATCAAGCATGTCACGGTCAAGGCCAGATCCCACGTGGCACCTCCACCTTGTGCCAAAGGGGCTCAGGTTTTACCTCTTCCCAGGTCTCCGCAGGGGTGGCGTGAAGGGCTGGGGGAAGGATACGGTTTTCACTTCCAAACTGCCGTGAAGGAGGCCCTTGCGCCTACGCCTCCATGCCACAAAGTTTCCCAGCGACTCTAAGCGAGAAGTACTGGGTGCCTACTCTGAGCTGGGTGCTGAGGGCGCAGCGGAGAAGCGGAACGCACCGCGGCCCTCCACCAGCGCAGGTCACCACCAACTGGGCTTCCCTAGCCCAGGCCCGTGCAGGACCCAAACCGGGGCCCCTCGCGCTCAAGAAGTCGGCCTTCACGACAGCGTTCGTTCCAGGCAGGGCACCTCACTGCTCCACCCTAACCCCCAACTTTCCAGCTATCCTGCGGGTGCGGCACTGGCGGGTGCACCGCACACAGTGGGTACTCTGTCGAGGGTAATTTCCGCTAGCTCGGCTTGAAGGAGCCGGCCACGTTGTGGCGACTCGGGCTCCCCCTGCTGGCGTCCTCGGTAACGACCTGAGCCCGGACCAGCTGCGAAAACTGGAAAGCTTATTTTTTTTAAGCTATAGGGGACCCTCTAACCACCACTGTCTGCCAACCCCGACCCCAACCCCTCCTCCCGCCAAAGTTACACGCGAGAAGATTCCTGGAAGATCTTATGTTCCTATAACTTTATTCTAAATGCAAACAAAATGAAAAATGCACTCATCTACCAACAAATATGTTCAGGGCACTCTAATTTTAATCACTTTTGCTGGGACTTACCTGGTGGTGCAGTGGTTAAGAATCCGCCTACCAATGCAGGGGACATGGGTTCCAGTCCCGGTCCGGGAAGATCCCACATGCCGCGGAGCAACTAAGCCCGTGCGCCACAACTACTGAGCCTACGCTCTAGAGCCCGCGCGCCTAGAGCCCATGCTCCACAACAAGAGAAGCCACCGCAATGAGAACTCCACACACCACAACGAAGAGTAACCCCCGCTCGCCAACAACTAGAGAAAGTCCACGCAGAGCAACGAAGACCCAACACAGCCAAAAATATATAAATTAAAATAAATAATTTTTTTAAAAAATCACCTTGGCTAACACTAACAGAGCAAGTACTGCATGCAAGACATTGTTGGGCTCTTCTACATAAATTTAGTTCATTAAACCCTCACAACAACCCTAGCAGGGTGGTACTGTTATTATCTCCACTTTATAATTGAAGACACTCAGGCTCCAAGAGCTGTGTCCAAGGTCACACATAGCTGGTAAGTGGCTTTGAACCTGGGCTGTCCCCAGTGCCCAGGCCACCAACCACTACATTACACCCTGGAACACTGTGGTTAAAAAGAGAAAGAAAGAAAGAGGAATTGGCTTCAAAGGATCTCTTGTTCTCTAATTTCCCTGGGGAATTTCTCCTAGAAAGAGATACAGATGAATGTTTCATCTAGAGAGAGATGTAAGGGTTTTCCTGGTCACTTCCTGGGTATGCATTTCCTTGTGGCACCAGAATAAGATGGTTTCCCCACATTTCAAAGGCGAGGTAAGGTTAAAAAAATTAAAAACATGCAAATCACTAAAAGTTTGAGATCCCCACCTCCTTTCCTTCCAGGAGGGAAGAGAATGAGGCTTAATAAAGAAGTCTAAGAAGCCAGGAAACATGAAGGAACCCCAGGAACCATCACCACCTCAAAGTGGATCCATCACACTCTTTCTGAGCCTCTCCTTTGTTCCTGGGGACTTGGAGTGGGCCCCAGCCCTGCCCTCACCATGGGCCTGGGGACAGCTTTGGTGCGAGGTGATACGTGCTATGATAAAATTACACTGTGCAGAGTGAGTTAGGGAACAACCATTCACCCTGGAAAGAGTGTCACAGTGAGACAGCCATGGACCCAGATGGGAGTCCAAGAATCTTAGAGTAGAAAGAGGCCTTGAATACCAGCGAATCTATCATTTATACAACACGGGGACTTCCAAGGTTCCACAACTGTATCTCAGGCACAGAACATTAAATGGGCCACTCCAGTCCCTGATTCCAATATTCCAATGTGGAAACTAGAAACTCATTTCATTACTTTCCACTCAGCCCCAGCGTCATCACTGTTCCCTGCCCCGGGCCCATATATTGTGTGTGGTTGCCCCTTTTAAGACTAAGTTTTTTGAAGACAGGTTTATATGTTATTCTTCATTGTATTCTAAGCTCTGAGCACAGGATCTGACACAGGAGCACAGGAGGGGCTGAACTAAACAAATTCCCCCAAAGCATCCCTGACTGGTGATCATCTTGCCCCTATTTGAATCCTCCCAGAAATGGGGCATTCACTACTTCTTCATTGGACGGCTTCCCCTGTGAGTCAGTTGGTTGGTTGGGTTCTTCCTTCTGTAGCCTCCCAGACCTAGTAGCACCCACTGAGCCTTTCCTGAGACCTAGGAAAAGCTACAGATTTTACCAGAGAGCCTTCTGTCTTTGGAGCCCAGTTGGAAGGGGAAAAGTGGAAAAGGGAGATTTCTCTTCCCAAAGGGCATGAGGAGACCCACCTGAGCCCCAACGGAGAATCCAGCCCATCTGGAGGTTGAATTCATACACAGTGTGTAGTTGGTTGGAGGTTTACTCTGGAAACTCCCGTGCATGTCTGGCCATGAGTGTCTGGGAGAGGCTGGCCAGGAAATGCTAAAACACTGTAATGGCATTTCGGTTCCAGAGTACTTTCCTGAGTTTTCACATGTTAGTGTGAGTTATCAGATGTGCATGTGTCCATGCATGAGTGTGCATGACAGTCTCTGTATCTGAACACAGGCTAGGCATGGATCGAAGAACATGACCAGAGCAAGCCTATATCCTGGGGAGGGAGAGGGGTGTGGCATCACCACACTGTGCACAAGCTGGTGAATGTCCTAGAGCCACAGAAGAAATGGGGTCTGGATAACCCTAGGGGTGTATACGTATGTATATATGAGTATGTGTGTGTTCACAAACAAACCCCAGTCTGGGTGGTTTGTGTGAGTGTGTACGCACAAAGACAAAAATAAACTGGTTGTGGTCTTCCCTGTTGGTGCAGTGGTTAAGAATCCACCTGCCAATGAAGGAGACATGGGTTCGAGCCCCGGTCCGGGAAGATCCCACATGTTGCAGAGCAACTAAGCCCATGCACCACAACTACTGAGCCTGTGCTCTAGAGCCCATGAGCCACAACTACTGAGTCCACGTGTCACAACTACTGAAGCCCGCATGCCTAGAGCACATGCTCCGCAACAAGAGAAGCCACCGCAATGAGAAGCCCGTGCACTGCAACCAAGAGTAGCCCCCACTCGGTGCAACTAGAGCAAGGCCGCGCACAGCAACGAAGACCCAATGCAGCCAAAAATAAAAATAAATAAATTTATAAAAACAAACAAACAAACCGGTTCTACGTCTGGGTGACAGTGCATGTGGTATGCGTGTATATTTACAAGCATTTCTAACCTGGTTCTGTGACACTGTGATCTTGTAGCTGAGCATGTACGTATGCCTGTGCATATGTGTGTCTACAATGTAATTCCAAGACTATACGTGAATGACGTATAGGTGTGTGTGTGTGTTTAGATGTGAAGCCAAATCTGAGTCAGAGTCTGGATGACTCTGTTTGTGTGTGTGCTTTTCCTGCACACCCCAGCATGCATAGTCCCCAATCCCATGGACACATGTGGGTGCTCTGACTACAGAGTCTGAGCCCAGGTAGGTCCCCAGGCTGGCTGAGCATGTAGGGGAGTATGTATGGGTGATGTGTTTACGGGCAACCTCGCCGAGCCTTTGTCTGATGCCCACTCCCCATGACCTCTAAATTCCTCACCTTGGCAGAACCTAGGCTGTCCTTGCTCTCAGACTGCCTTCCCCAAGGAGTCCCTTTAACTTGCAGCCCCTTTCCAGGCCAGGAGGCTGAGAGTTGGGGGATATTCATCTCGGGATGGTTTTTGTTCCGTCTCATGAAAGGCCTCAATGGCTGGGAATACCATTCTAATTACAGGGAAGCCTAGCTTATGTGGGGGACACAAAGGGCTGTGGTCTCATAGCAGCTCCTTCCATCCGTCAAATAAGGCTGTCTAATGACAGGGTGAGAGCTGTGAATGCCTAAAACAAACTCGAAAAGGAGGGAAAATAAAGCCGCCGGGGGCTTAAAATATATTAAATTACCCTGATTAGGAGTTGTGGCTTTGCAGGAGCTGGTTGGAGAGGCTGGGGAGGCTTCGAGTCCTGCTATTCACTTGGGGGGGAGGGGTCAGTAGGTCGGGAGGGGTTCACAGAGCCCGGGCCCATTCTCATGCTAACACCAGGGACACACTACAGGCTTAGTGGGCTGGAAAATAGAAATGAATTTGCCATAATCCTCCTCCTCCTCCCAAGCCCAGGAGAAGCGTTGCCTAATTGCAGCCCCTTAGAGGTGCTGGGCATTGGGGCAGGGCCACACCCTGGAACCTGGGCCCCTTGGCCTTCTCACCCCTCACTCCTTTTTCCTGTAGGGCAGGCTCAGGGCCTGGCAGTGGATCAGAGCATGATGTGCGTGTGTGTGTCTGTGGGAGGGTAGTGCCAGTGTGCATGTGCATGAGTGTGCACACACACTCACACTCCCTCCTTTTGAGGGTGCAATTATTCACAATCATCCCTTTCCACATCCACATGCCATGAACAGACACAAATACCCCTTCACTTCTCCAAACACACCCCTTCACACACACACTTCTGTAGGCACACATACAACTCCATACAATTTGCAGACACATGTATCCCTTCATGGGTGAATATACACAGGCCCCAACATACTTTCACAGGCACCCATGCATGGACACACACTCCTCCTCGGTGGCCAAATGCTCTTTCCTAGACATGAACATATCCCTCCAGATATGCCCCTCAAACCACAGACTTAGTATAATTTCAATGCTTACAGCAGAAGAAACTGAGGCTTAGAACACAGCCAAGGGACTGCGCCACCTGTGTCACCCTATCTAACTGCTTCAGGACCTTGGGTTGGTCTATTCCCTACCTGGGCCTCAGTTTCCTACTATTAAAAGGAGGTGCTTGGACTAAATGTTCTAGAAAACCCCAGCCTAGAAATTGGCTAGGAGGGGCCAGGTGTTAGGGGTTACTCCTCCTGCTCCTTCCCTATCTCTGCATTTATGTGTGCAAACACACACACTCCACAATGCACGTAATAACGATTTTCTCGGTTTCCCAGGATTACAGACTAGAGGGAGGCCTGCGAGTCCAGTGGCCTGCGTCCGCGCAAGTCCCGCTGCAGGTGGCGCTGCCGCCCCGCCCACCCACCTACCTACCTACCTTCCTACCTTCAACCGCGCCTGTCTGTGGCTCCGTCCGTGCGACTTTGCCGGTTTGGGACGCGGGGGGAGTCAGGTGTGGATCTGAACCACAGAGCCCCACAGTGTGGCGCCCGGAACCCAGGAGAGGCATCCAAACGCGTTCCTCCCCGGCCCAGGACGCCCTCTGCCGGCGGATCTGGAACAGGCGCGCCCGGAGGAGGCCGTACGAAGGCACGTGACCATCAGGCTGACCCGAACAGTCAGCGCCCTGAAACCTACTCCCCCCAATACTCCGCTCAGCTGAGCTAAGCCAAGGAAGCGCTGGCCAGACTGGAACGGAGACTGCGAAAATAAACTCCGCAGCGGGAGCGTGGCAACCGCAAGGCCTCGCGTCCCCTTTCCTCTCGCGGTCTCTAGGAACACCCCTCTCCTTTCAGCGCCTCGCAATGAGCCCGCGGGTACGAGCGAGCGGAGGGGCAAGGGCCAGGGTGGGCGGGCACACCCAGGGTCCGCCGCCGGCTGCTGGCCAACCTGAACCAATCGGCCTCAGCGTTTCCACCTGAGCTGTGGGCAAGGGAGGGCTCTGGGCAGCCAAAGAAGCTAGGAAGAAGCCCCAGAAACGGAAAGAATTTCCCTCCCATCCACCCCACGAAGAGAAGGCGGGGACCCCGAACCCTCAGAAGACTACCCTCGCCCCCCACCTCCGGGGGTCAGCTGGGGCCGCTGTCGCCCCTCCTCCCTGGAGGGCGGCGCCAAGGCTAGTGGATGACAATAGGGGCACGACCCCTGGCTGCAGTGGGGGCAGGGAGTGCAAACGAGATCCTCCAGGCTTGGGCGCCCAGACGCGCTACGTGGTGGCCGGGCATCAATGGGGTAGAGCAGGGGGCTGGGGGACCAAAGAGGCGCGGGTTTAAGATAGGGGCAGGATTGTTTCAATGAACCGAGGGGTTTCAGAAAACCAGACGGTACAGGGACCGCAGATCCCTCCCCATCCCCTCCAAGGGGTCCACGATATCGGCAGCATGAAATTTTCAGGGGCCACACGTACCTCCGAGGTGAAATTACAACGCAAGGGTCTGCTAAGCCTAGTTGTTAGGTCAAATAACAGGCTTCGGGCGACCTCAGCACTCTGTTCTCGGCCCTACGCATTTGCACGGCTCCCTCCCCAAGTACGGTAAGCCAGAGCTCTGCTCTGGGGATTTATCTAGGCCGAACGCCACAAGCCTTCTCCAGGCTTCCCAGCCCCAGGCCAGGTGGCCCCGCGCACTCCTATCTTAGGGACAGAGGAACTCCCGCGGGGCCACTCGTCCAGAAGAGCCAAAATGAAATGCGGCGGGGGTGGTGGTGGTGGTGGGGAGTTGGAGAGGCTGTTTGAGGACAAACCACGCTGTTTGGAGAGGACCTGGCTCTCCACCTTCGCCGAGGCCAGAGTCTAACCTGGAGGGCCTCTCTTGGGACCCCAGCGTTTCCCAAACGGCTGCCCAGGCCTCGGGCCTGGCTGCGCCTGCGGGTAAGAGAACCAGCTCGAGACCCGCCGGGCCCTGATCCCGTTCGACTCCGCTCCTCCCTGGTCTCTTGGGGAAGCCGGGTCAGAGCCCAGAGGGACAGCTGGTATTGAACCAAGGGCGTGGCTGAGAAGGCTGAAAATGCGGGCGCCGACAGGAGAGGACTGAAGCCCTTATTGCCCCAACCATGCTTCAGCCGCGCCTTGGTAATCAGTCCCAGTATCGTCCTTTCCTCCCGGTCCCCGAAGCCCTTCGCCACAGTCAGCCTCCCGGAAATCCATAGATCCCTGCGGAAGCGCACACAGCCACACCATGTAGCACGCCGTGTAGTTTATTCAACGCAAACCTACGGGAACAACGAATTCGAATTCCAGAATCTTCTCCAAATAAAATAAAACTTCAGGAGGCTACATTCAGCCTCTAGAACGTGAGGTGCGGTAGTCTCTCGCAGGAGGAGAAGGGGTTTGTTTGATGCCCTGTGGGGCGAGAGGGAATCCCTTCCACCTGGCCCTCCTGGAGGCGCCCCGCGGCCCGCGGCCTGGTGCCCTGGTTCTCAGGGCGAGGAGGGCGCCCGCCAGACTCCGCGGCCACAAAAGGGGCCTGAGTGGGCTGGAGGCGGCCCACAAGCCGAGACACAGAAATGCCTGGGTTCTCCCAACACAGGAGCCACCAGAGTCCAATGTGTAGCCAGAAACTGGAGACAAGGAAATTTCAAGCCATTCCTTGTTTAAAGCATATCTCCCGAAATCACCCTCATCGTTCCCTTGTCTGCCCTCATGCAAATGGCTCACCCCATCAATTACCTCCCTTTAACCGTAAAGAGACGCGGGATCTTTTTTTTTTTTTTTGTCTAGAATATTCCAAAAATGAGCGGCTGTATTTGGGTGAATCCCAGCGGGGCCGAGCTTGTTTTCTTCGGCGTGATGGTGCTGCCAAGGCTTGGGAAGGATCTCCGCGGGCCCAGCACCAGGAAAGGCTAGGGACTCGGGGCCACTGGCTTCTTTCTGTGGAGAACTGCAAGCCAGCGTCCCCTCAGCTTGCACCGCTGCAGTCTCTGGTTCTCGTGCTCAGACCCAGCGTTCTCCGCCGCCTTTTGAGGAGAACCCAGTCCCCACCGCAGGCCTCCCCTGAACCGAGCCAGTCACACCCACCAGCAGGACAGCAAGACCCCAAGGGTCCTACCCAATCTTTGGCAAGAGACTGGAGCCTGGGTTTTCAGAGGCCACCTGCGTTCAGTGTAAAGGGGACGGGCTAGGAAACCCCAATAAGCAGCGATTTTCTAAACATCCCGGATTCCTGAACCCCGCGTGATCACCGCCAGGAGCCATGCAGGGGCTGGGAGGCAAAGCCGGCTGTCGGCAGTGGCTACGGGCTTTTATTTGTTAAACAGAATGAAATCAAGAGAGCCGAATGAAGACAAAGCCGTTTTAAAACGTTCGATTGGCGAAATCTACACACTTAGCAAACCCTTTCATTTTCAGAGCTGCCTGTGGCCGCACGCAGGTCCAGAAAATCGATCGTGTTTCCTGGCGAATTCCACCCAGGGAACAGAGCCCTGGGAACACGCGCCCGTGTACACATGCTGGAAGGAATGGATGAGTGGCTAACAAGCGAGCCGCCAGGATGAAACGCGTTTATAAACTCACTGGTGCGACTTCGTGGGCATCTACATTTTTATGCCTGTTTACCCTGTTTTTATACCCTCCGTGGGGCTGCCACGGTTGTGCGGGCCTAGCCGACCAACCTTTGAGCGGGCAGAAACCTTAGTTGCCTCTGCCGGAAGCTACCATTCGGCCCAGCCGGTCCAGAAAAAGCCACTTTTCCTTGTACTGGCCAGGAGGTTTTGCAAATTGGGGTTGTGCAGATCCTTACATCCTGTCTTTCGTGCTCACTCCTTAACAGACCCAGGTGTGGGGCCCTCCTGGAGAGAGAGGGGAGTTGAAGACAGGAAGGGCTGGGAAGGGGGTGCAGCTGGGGCCCACCCAGCCAAGGTTGACAGGCACCACGGACACCTTGGGCCACCGTTTCCAATATTTTGCCCAACGTTTAGGAACTCAGGGGACTTTGTTCAAGTGTGTCCATAGGCCCCTGTAGCCAGAACACAGGACTAGCCTTTCCGAAGACCGTGCGTTCCGCGGGCTGACTTTTCCTATCAATGGGAGAGACGTAGGTTATTGACCTAGCGGCCTCCTCCTTTCCATCCATTGTTGCAGCTCAATCACGCACTTACCGGAAGAAAAGCGAGTTTATCTTAGCCTGGAGGAGCCTCGTGTTGCAAGTGTGTGTGTGTGTGTGTGTGACTAAAGGGTGGGGGAAGTTCTGCAGCCACGACTGTGCAGATGGGTTGAGGATAGACACTTTCAGAAAAGGGCCAATTTCCCCTTCACAATGAGCGCTAAGTACCTGATAAATGGGGCTGGTGTTTATTCATGAGCAGGTACTTTGAAGATGGCTATTAGAACAGCCGCCGGCGCTGCTTAACCAAGGTACTTAAAGCCGGGCAGGTGCAGCGCTGCGCGCGGCCCGAGCGCACAAAGCCCGCGGACGCAGAGACGTAGGGAGGGGCGTGAATGAGGGCCGCGCCGGGCCCCGAGGGCGCGCAGCGCGCAGGCACCTTAGCCCTTTGTTCCTCATCCGAAGCCAAGGACACTTCACCGAGGGGCGTCCCGGGAAAACCTCCCCTCTAATTACCAAGAATTCCCCCTTCGTCCCTCCTCCCGGAGCCCAGCCGGCAACTCTCGGTCTGGCGGACGCGGAGACTCAGCGTGAGACCAGGCTGGACATTTGCGAAAATGCTGCCTGTAAACTGGCTATTAGCTAACCAGCTAAATAACTCAACAGCTAGGAAAGCAACAGAACCCAGGCATGGGAACAGCACGGACACACGGTTCTAGCCGCCCCCGCCGCCGAGGCGCCACCTCTGGCCGTGCGAGTAACCTTGGGCTTTCAGGTTTTGTTTCAACTCCAAGGGGAGAAAATTGGGGTCTGTCTCTTTCCACAGCTTCCTGGCGCCAAGGTCGTGGGACAGACCCGATCTCGCCCTCAGAGTGGCTCCGGAATCCCTAAGAACCTCCAGCTTTTGCCCACGATCGGCGGCCTTAGTGCGCGGGGAGAGAGCACAGCTGGTGCGCGGGCCGTGGGGGACCGAGAGCCCGGTCCTCTGCGTTTTTGGCCGTGGAGTGGCCGAGTGTTTCCTTTGGAGCCCTGCGGGGCAACCAGTGTCTCTCATCCTCCTGCACCCCCCTTACCCCACCCTACCCCAGGCAGCTAGGGTGCTTTGTATATGCCATGTCCAGGGGTCTGAGGCGCTCGTGGGGTGGGCACTCTCGGACTGATTCCTCGGGCTTGTCCGGTTGCCTCTTTCTAAAAAATAATTGTTTCGAAAACAGATAATTTATCTCCAGTCCGGAGAATCAGAGAGGAGAAATCTATTTCAAATAAGTTGACTTCCCCGTGAGGAGAAAATTCTTTTGACCATAAATAACGAGCAGGAAACTGACCTGACCCATCACAAGACAGTTTTTTCATTTTCCACCACGAAGAACGCGACGGCTTTCCCGCTTGATGCAGATTGACCAGGAGATTGTACATATTAACGTTCATTATAGCTTTTTCTTGGAACCTTGCAGTTAGAATAAATTGCAGATATAATCCCGATTCTTAGGGAAATCCGACATCCGGGGCGTGAGAGCAAACCAGAAGTGGTAACCCAGAGGCGAGGCAGGGAGGGGGGCGGAGGCCAGCCCACTGGCCAGGGACTGGAGCGCGGTGCCACCAGCCAGCCCCCAGCAGGGCCGGACCCAGAGCCAGACGCGCGGGCGGCCGCGGTTAGTTAAAAGGGATCACTAGAGAAACCAGGCTTCCCCTCGCGTCTTCTGCCAGGACCTGAGTTAGGGTTCGAGGACGAAGCGTTCTCCCCGGTTATAGCCTGCGTTCCCTGCTCCAAGGAGACAGGAGGGGATTGCGGGACAGCCGGCTAGCCGCAGAGAGCCCGAGACGCCAGATGCGGCCCCCTCCCGAGAGTCGCAGCGTTTCCAAGGCCATGCAAATAGCCTCGTTGCACGACGGCCTGGAGTAAAAGGTACGGGTCAGTTGAGGAGCGCCGGGCAGAGCCGCGCCACTTCTTACGCCGGAAAGGCGCGGAGCGGCGACCGCAGGGCGCTGGAGGCAAACCGCGTCATGGGCCTGGGACGGACCCAGCGCGGCGCGGCCTCCTCTGTCCCCACCGCAAAATGGCTGCGGCCCCGGCATGGGGCCCCAAATTTAGGCAGGAGTGAAAGATTGGAACGGGTCGGGGAGGTGGTGAAAACTAAAGGTGACGCATCGCAAAGCAGTTTTTATATTTTCTATTCTCAAGACCTTTAAGGCGCACCCCAAAGATGCAGGTGTGACCAGGAGGAGGGCCAGCAATACTAACGCCCACGATTGACTTTCTTAGCATTACAGATTTAGAATAAATCATAAAAATATAATGAATACGCTTCCCGGAAAAGTAGATAAGCCCGTACGTAATCGTTGGCCCCGGCCTCCCGAGGTCCGCTTCCCCCAGCTGAAAGTTTGTTTTATTTTTCTAAGGAAGCCATTTGGGCAAGTGCAGTCTGTGTTCACGTGGGCGTGGTGCCTCTCACCCTAGCAAAACCCCACTGACCGGGGGGCCTCCTCTTAGGCGCTCTAGTGAGTTAGGCCATGAGGCATGCTAAGCTGGAGCCCTGGGCAGAGTTGCTTGATAGGGTGCCCCCTAAGTCCGACCTCAGACCTCCCCAGCGCCAGAACCCTTTCACCCATGAAGAGCTTTATCAAGTTGTGGAGTAAGTTGGGGCAGGAACCTCCTATGGATTTCTGTTACTCCGACTATTATATCACAAATGACTTGGGGCTTCTTCCCTGGTGGCGCAGTGGTTAAGAATCCACCTGCCAATGCAGGGGACACGGGTTTGAACCCTGGTCCGGGAAGATCCCACATGCCGCGGAGCAACTAAGCCCGTGCGCCACAGCTACTGAGCCTGCGCTCTAGAGCCCGTGAGCCACAACTACTGAGCCCATGTGCCACAACTACTGAAGCCGATGCTCCGCAACAAGAGAAGCCACCACAATGAGGAACCCGCACACAGCAACGAAGACCCAACACAGCCATAAATAAATAAATAAATAAAACAAATGACATATTTTGACTGGTTGTTCATACAATCTCTACCTCCTGGAAAAGCTAGGAATATCTCAGTAGCCTGGCATCCTCCTTATCACCATCCCAGTGACTGATGTAAAGTGAAGGCTACTGAATGTCAAGTTCTGACCAGAAGGCTTCAGGCTAGAAGACAGACTCCTTTACCTGCTGGCCTTGGTTTGCTCTTCCAAGGGCCCACCCCCTACCTCAGCTTCCTCCTCACAGCAGCAAGGCTCACTGTGGAGTAGGACAAGGCAGCACTCCAGATGGAGCCTGCTGTGGGGGAAGCCCACCCCTTCCTGATCATCTCTCATCCTCTCTCTGGGCTTGTGATGAAAGGACTGAGGTTTCTCTGACCTTGAAGAGGCTGCAGTAAGGGAAGCAGCTCTTCACCCCAAGACCTTGACATGCAGCGCCAGCAAGGCAGTGAGTGGGCTGAGCTGTACCAAGAGACTACAGTTCTGATGTCCACTTTGACAATGACCTTGGGGGAAGTCCCTTTGCGTCTTCAGTTTCCTCATCTGCCAAGAGAGGAGGGTTATAAAAGAAGACTCCTAACATCTCTAACCTGAGGCTCCAAGAAATGTGAGAGAGGGCAGCACAAGGAATTCCTGCAGACTTCTGAGGACACTTGGTTTCTCCCTAAGGGAATGAACATTTCTTTCTGAAACATGGTCCTTTGATAAACAATTTGGTAAAATAGATAACTAATGAGAACATACTGTATAGCACAGGGAACTCTACTTAATGCACTGTGGACCTAAAGGGGGAGGAAATCCAAAAAAGAGAAGATATATGTATGTGTATAGCTGGTTTACTTTGCTGTACAGTAGAAACTAACACAACATTGTAAAGCAACTATACTCCAGTAAAAATTAATTAAAATAAATAAATTAATTAACTAAAATGGGGAAAAAGTATTCCAATTTACATTCCTACCAAAAAAACAAAAACAATTTGGTAGTGGAGTTGGTGGATCCAAGCTGCCTGGGTTTAAATCTGACGCAGATCTGCTATTTACCAGCTATGTGGCCTTGGGACACTTTACTTAGTCTCTCTGTGCCTCAATATCCTCATCTCTGAAACAGAGATTAATAATGATACCTATCTCACAGGCTCCTGGTGAAGGGTAACTGAGCTAATCTTCATATATGTAATGCATTCAGAAGCATGCTGGCACGGGCAAGCTGTTAATATGATCTGCCCAGACCCTGGATGCAGCCTCACACCTTCCCAGTCCTCTTGGTTTCCACCACTGATTGTCACCATTTCTGTCCCTGCACCACTGTCAGGATCTTAGCATTCCCTGGGTCCCAGAAGCCCAGGAGTGGGATGGAGGAGGGCAGAACACCTGTGTATTGCCTGCTTGATGAGCACTTTTCCCGAGGAAAAGTGCCTCAGTCTCTGCCTCAGTCCGTTACTCATTTTCTGATATGGAAGTTGAGTCATCTCTCTCTCCCTTTCTCTATCCTCAGTTCCACCCATAGGCAGAAACAGCTGTGTGAAAACGTGCCCTTGGCTTTAAAGGGTGAGTGAGGGTGGGAGGCCTAGTTGATCTATCCCCACCAAGAGGGATCCTGCTCAGAGGCAATCAGGGCTGTACTGCACAAAACTATTGACATTTTCTCCCTCTCTTTCTCTCTCTCTACATACACACACGCACACACACACACACACATACACACACGTCAGCTCCCCTAGGGCAGGGGTTATTCTGTTTTGTTCTGTATCCCTAGTGCCTAAAAACAATGCCTGGTGCAGAACAAGCACTCAATAAATAACTATTAACTCAATGAAAAGAGGAAGAAGTGTCCCACTGATCAGATCAGCTTCTGTAGCAGGGTCTAGTCTTATTTTCCTCATGGAGAGCCAATGGCCAGATTTTAAAGTTAAGAAAGAAAAAACAGAACTGTTCATCTCAGATTTCTCTCCTTAGTAGTCTTCTGTCTTAGCCTTTAATTCTCTCAATTATCTACAAGGTCCTTCTTCCAACACCCCCGACACACACACACACACACACACACACACGCACACACACATCCCTGTAAGGGGTTAGGCTCCAGGAGGGACAAGATTGTAAGGGTCTGTGTTTACTTCATCACCTTCAAAGACAGCAGGGATCCATGTGACCATCTGGGGGTCTGGGTTATCTCGTACAGAATGGAGCAGCTGTCCTACCACACTCCGGGCACCTCCTCAGATGTTTGGTTAAAGCACGTGGAGACCAATTGTTGACAGTGTTTTCTGAGGGGCGCGAGTGTTGTTTTTCGAAAATGCAAAGTGACGGTAACATTTTCACTAAAGATGACTGCTGTTAAAATAATCATGGCTTTCACTCTTGGATACATTTATAACGTCTCAGGCACTGGACTAAGCACAACATCTTATTTTATCCTTACAACAAGCCCTTGAGATCGATTTACAAGCCCATTTTACGGATGAGGAAATGGAGAACTGGTAAAAGTCACATATCAATAATTTGTAAGAGAGAGAGCCAGGGTTTGAACACAAGATTCCAAAGGTTGAGCTGTTCATCCCCACCCTGTAAGACCTACTTTCTGTCTCTGTGTGATAGGGAAAGCAAGAGAATCCATGTGAAATGTGATTTGGGAGGCATTTTCAGTGACTAGCTCAGAAATAAAGCTCAAATGTTGGTAGTCAAGCACAGTGAATCTAAAACAGCCTGCCTAAGTTCTAAGCCCACCTGGACTGCTTTCTAGATGTGACACTGAAGACAGTTTACTTTACACCTCAGTTTCCTCTTATATAAAAGGGGCTTATAACAAGACCCATCTCCTTTAGTTGGGAGGACTAAATGAGGTCATATATATATATATTATAAATTATTATTTTCTCCCTCTATATCAGAATAGTATTTACACTGCCCTTTGCAAACTTCTGCCTTAAAGTTCCTCATTCTACCCAACCATGAGTTGGGAATCTTGGCTACTGGGACAAAAAAAAAAGGTTTATCCAAGATGTCACAATAACCCAAGGAGAATCAGACTAGATTCAGGTCAGAAGTTCTCATGAGGAAGAGGAAGGGTCTAGAGCAGCCTTTACAGATGGTTTTGCAGGAAAAACGTTTCCATTTCCCTTTTTAAAAAGATGTAAACATCTTCCTAGGCTCCTCTAGGAGCCATGCCAGTGATGAATCATCAGGTGCATAAAGACATGCACTAGGTAGGTCACAGTCTCCATTTTTAGTCAACTTCCTGGTGGCCCCGCTGAGGCCTTGCAGGAAGGCCGGGGATTTGATGGAGCACATGAAACCTCAGCCCCTCCAGGCCCTCAGAGGACCCAGTCAGATGGAGAGGGAAAGCCTTACAGAGGCTGAGGGGCTCCCTTCTGGTATTTCTTCTTTTTTACATTTTAAAGCAATTTGCGTAGAATTTTTCTCCTTTCTTTTTAACAGAGTACATGGACCTAGCCTTTTCCTGCTAATTCTTGCTTGTGAATGAGACCTTGTATGTAATAGAACAGAGGGAAGGAGTCCCTGGGAGATATCTCAGTTTGAACCAATGTTTATTAAAAAGAAAACAAAAAAAGACCCTCAATCCTCAATGCTTTCTAAATTTATGTGTATTTGATTTTTTTATTAATCCATCCAGATTAATGGATGGATTTTTTATTAATCCATCCAGAAACTATTTCACTTATCATGTACTAAGCATTTGGCAGTGCAGCTGAAGATGTTAAGAGAGGGGGAGATGTGGGGGAAATCTGGGCAGATCTCCTAGAGGAGGAAACACTTGCTAAAGTTTGGCCAGGTGAAGATGGGAAGGAGTGTACTCAGAGGCAGAAACTTCATCATGACTAAAATTCCAGAAGTAAGAACTCTGGGGAGTACACAGAAGAAGGGAAGGAACACAGAAGGGGAGCAGTGTTGCTTCAGGAAAAAGCCCATCTCCCCCTTTGTATTTTGCTACTTCTAAGATGCTGTGAATTTAGAAACCAAGTATCATGGACGTTAGAACTGTGTGTAAAGCACGAGTACATAAACAACCTCAGAGTGAGCATCTATCTGACAGTGAAAGGCAGGAATGGGGGGCAAGGTTTGGGCCACTCAGAAGAAGCCTTCTGTACCCTTTCAGCCTGGCAGTGTGCTGGTGGGGTGAGGTACAAGCTAATACCTGTCCCCACACAGAATCCAGGAACCAGGCACAGCAGGAACAGCAAGAGGTTCTACCTGCAACAAGGAGGATACCTTATGGCCCCTGCACTGCCACTAAGTCACAGCCCACTCCACCCCACCCCAGCTACCACCATTTGGCCCAGGACCTTAATTTAGGTGCTAGAGATGGGGGAGGGAATGTCCACAGCTGATTCTCTCTAGAGCTGAGCTACACACACACACACACACACACCCCTCCAGCTCTCCAGACCGAGCTTCAGGGCCTGGGGAACTAGACTCTAACTGGGGGCCCCTCCAGCAGAATCTGAGAGAAAGCAAAGAAGAGCCAGAGCCAGAACTAGCCGCGCAGAAGTGGAGACCAAGAGGCTAACCCGATGAGAGATGGATAAGCTATACGCCCTTGGGAAAGGCCGGCGACTTCACCGGGCAGACACAGGGCGCCCTTGCCCTCTGTGCCCCCCGCCCCAGGCCTGGTACCCCTCAGAACCCTGGAGGGGCAGCGCCCCCACCCCCGAGGCCCGGCGGGGCTGCCCTGCCCTGTTCCTGTGGGTCGCAGAGTCCGGGGCGGGGGCGGGGCACAAGGGATGCGGGCGAACCCCGCCAAGGCTTCTTACCTCAGCGCGAGCATCCGTCCGACCAAGCTCGGTGTGCTGCTGGGACTGCGGGGCTGGGGAGGCTCCCACGGACTCGGATCGCGCCTCCCCCCTCCCCGAGCCCCCAGACCCTTCGGTGGCCCCGAGCGGGGGCGCCGAGACCAGGGGACAGGCGCCGCGCGGGCGGGAGGAGGCGGCTCCTGCGGGGCCCGGTGGGGCGGGGCGGGGGCGTCTGCCGGGTCCCGCCCGGAGGGGACTTGGGAGCGATTATCTTGAAGAACAAAGGCGACCGGGGAAGGCTTGGCGCCCCCCGGCCCCGGCCCTGAACTTGAACTTGTACTTGACACTTTGTCCGGAAGGTGGCGAGGGAACCCATCTGAGCTCGGACGGGGGCTCATCCGTCCACCTCTCGTTCTGGGGAGGTGGCGAGCCCGCCCTCCTCGGCGCCGGGAGGGAGCTTGGCATCTCCAGGTGCCCTTGGGCCCAGGTGCGTCCCAAACGGCCTCGGACTCAAGGGTTGTGGGGTCCCCGCGTCCCCTCAGAGAGGAGGGGCGCGAACTAGGCCGTGGGTCTCTCGCCCGCAGGAGTACGGCGCCCCCGCCCTCCACTCCCACCCCATCCTGGACCCGGCCCGTAGCCGTAGCTGCGCGGGGCCGGCCGGATTCTCTGCACGTCGCGTCGGCGGCCGCTATTCAGCAGCTAATTGAACGTTAATGGCAGGTGCGGATGAGGTCACCGGAGCTGGCTTTTCTCACACATTTTTCATGCAAATTCGCGAAACTCTAAACAAATTTAAATAAAAAGCTCTTTGTGCCGCGCGGCCCTCAGTCTTCTCCCTCCCGCCCGGGGTCCTGGCTCCTCCCGGGGCCCTGGGGCCAGAGCCTGCTGCCCGGCGGAGCGCGGCCCGCGGGGGGAGCCGGGCGCCCCAGGCAGCGCCGCCTGCCGGACGGCGATGCAGACCCCGCCGCGCCGCCAGGGGCCGTACGCAGCCCCAGCCGCTGTGGTGCGGGGATGAGAGACGTTTCACTGGGGTTGTGCGGCAGGGCGAGGCTGGTGGGGCACCAGGCCTTTAGGGAGGCAGCGTGGGCAGTGGGTGAGTGCCTGGCATCTGGACAGGTGTGGTTGTGCCGGCATCCTGGCTACACCCACACCCGCACCCACCAGCTACCTCTGCCTCACTCTCCCCATTGGTTAAATAGGAATTAAGGTAATGCCCAGTTTTGCATAGGGATGTCTGGGGATTAAACCATGATTGAGGACATGAACAAGCACTTAGAACAGTGCCTGGCACAAGAAAGTCCAAGGGCCTTGTGAAAAGGAATGCTGTGATTTTGCACATACATGGAGAACCTTGTCAAGGGCTTTCAGATTTACAAAACCTTGCATCCCATTCTGGTTACAGAAATGAGATCTGGAGCTCAGCTCCATTGCTTCCTAGCTGCGTGTCTTTGCATATTTCTTAGCCTCTCTGAAACCTCTGTTTCCTAGTCTGTAAAATGGGATTAAGTCTTATGGTGGGGGCACGGTGTGTGTCATTGTGAGGATTAAATGAGAAGACACTGATGGAGGTTCAGGAGGAGCTTGGGAGCTGTCTCAAAATCCAGAACCTCCAGAGCCCCTCTTCTGAGGGCAGTACACCTAAAATTGCCATCCTCAAGGCTAGAGGTAGGCCTTGGACCAGCCAATGGCCTTCATCCCAAAGGACCCTAGCCCAGATCAGGGAGACAGACTTTCCAAGGCCTTGGGAGGCTTCTTGTTCCACTCTTCCCATCCATACCAGGGATCCACCACACCTGACACACCATGAATTGTCTTTGCTAGTGGATAAATCTTGCTTTCCTCACCCATGTCCTCCTCCCAGAAAACTGACCAGAGACATGGAAGGCTTTACAAAGAAACTTTATTTGTTGTGGGCTGGGAACAGGGAGGTGAGGCTAACAGGATGGGAAGAGGCCTCTCTCTCAGAACTTGCCCTAGTCCTCCCACAGGACCATCCAGGGGCACCCACTGGCCTTGGAAAAGTCCCAATGATTCCAGCTGCCTGAGTGAGATCTCTGCTCTCCCACTTCTGCTTCTGCAGCTTCAGCTTTCCCTGAGGTCCTCATCAGGCCAGACTCTGGGAAGCACTGGGGCAAGCCCAGGAGTGCCCTCATCTTCCTGTAAGGCCCCTTCAGGTCAGGGGAGAAGCAGAATCTGCAGAACTGTAGGTGACCTGCAGCCTGGGGACTGGGAAGCTGCAGCATTTAGACCCGCTGACCCCACCCACTCCCACTTCCCATTTCCCTCCAGGTGGAAGCCCTGGGCCTTCCCCAGTCCCCAGCCCCCACTCTCCAATGCTCACTCATGCTTGTCTTGACCAGCTGGGCTATATCTTTGCCTCAAGGCCACCACCCCCAGGAAGTCCATCTGGACCACCATACTGACCCTGGACAACTCCGAGGAGAGGCTATACTAACCAAAGTCTCTACAATCTTCCTTTCCACCACTCCACTGCCCAGTCCAGGGCCAGGCATACTGCAGGAGATAGATGGCATTAGGTAAAATTGGGGGAGGACCCCAGGCAAGGAAACATTTGAGGAGGTGACCTTGCAGAGGAGGGGTTAATAACTCTATGTATGGGGTAGGCAAGGAGGGGTTGCAGCTTTAGGGACCTCCTCTAAGTGGCCAAGCCAAACAAGATCTCTTTGGCATCTGGAGTAACAGACTTGAGGTCCAAGAGACGTGGTTTTGAATCTCAGTTCTGGCACTTACTAGCTGTGTGACTTGGGACCTATAACTTAACTTTTCTGGCCCTCAGTGTCATCTGTAAAATGGATATAACGATAATATCGACAGCCTATAAAGTTATGAGGAGTCACTGCAGCCCTCTGCATGTGGTCCACTTTTAATTCCTTCCTGCTCTCTCTGCAGGCTCCACAGCTGATTTGGGTCGACTGTAGGTGCCGCTCAGGCCCCAGGGACCATCCTGCTATCCCACGGATTTCCCAGGGCCCTCTGGGTGGTTGCTTGATCCAGATCCATGGCATCTTTTCCCCCCACCCCAGCCAGGCCCATCAGGGGCTCAATGGAGAGCTCCACCGGTGGCAGTGGCAAGGTCCTGGCCTGCCTCCTGGGTAGCCAGACCCATGCCTCCCACTCCTAGTGCCTCGTATTGTTCCTCAGAGACACTTGCTAGGCCATTTTTTTTTCTGGGGTGAAGTAAACAGGGAAGGCAAAGCGCTCTACGTGTGGTGATATCTCTCTCAGGACACATGCTGCTTATGCAAATAAGGCATTTCACAGCCCTGCCCACTCCTCCTGCTGGCCCAAGCCCAATGGCCCCCAACACAATGAGACCTCTATTGGGAAGTGGCAGAAGGGGGCAATGCCCCCCCTCCACCACATGACCAGGTGGGTGTCGGGGGTCCGCATGACTGGGGCTTCCAAGGCCCCCACCCTAAACAGGCAGCTCTTGAAAGCGAAGGGGCAACGTGTCTACCCTCAGTGGAACTGGGATCCCCCCTAACAACCCAATCCCTGCTGAGGAACTTGGACAAGCCAGTCAACTACTCTTTAGCATGGGGAAACTGGAATAATGATACCCACCTAAGCCAGACCCCAAAGTACTAAGCCTGGCACTTGGTAGGCTTTTAATTAACAACAATAACAGCCATGACGATGACATGTGATTGTTTGGCCTGAAAATGGCCAATGGCATAGTTTCTGGGATATTTTTTCTTACAACTTCACCACCATTCTCTTGGAGCTCCTACGCCAAGTTGGTTAACAGAAGTTAAGCCTACTATATTAAACAGCCTCTTTACATTTCTCAATAAAAGTGGAAAAAAATGGAAGAGTGCATTCATCCCTTCCCACTTCCCAGAGGTAGCCTTTTAATACATACTTCCAGAATCTCTTCATATATAAGCATACTTACGACTTTTAAATACACACAAATAAGATCATATTCTATTGCCTGTTCTGCGATTTATTCTATTCACCCAACAATATATACTGGCCAGCCTTCCATATCAGCTAATATATAGAGACCTACCACATTAATTTTTGTAGCTGCATGGTATTTCACAGTATGAATGGACCATAGGTTCATTTCAATTTCTTTACATTCTTAAAAAAGAAATGCTCTGATGAACATTCTTGTACATTCTTCTTTGGGAACTTTTGCATGTTAACTATATAGTAAATTTCTAGCAGTGTAATTTGTTTGTAACCAAGTATATGTGTCCTTTACACTTCACACTTTCCAACCAACAGTGTTTGAGAGTGTCTTAGAATAGATACATGATGGTAGAGAAAGGCACCAAGATAGCCAAGATGTGAGATACAGGCCATGGAGGCATCCAAGGAGCCCAGCGAGTAGCACCGGACTGACCTGTAGTCCTGAGGGCAGTGCCCAGTGGCTCTGTCCTATCCAGGCCTATGTGGGCTAGTAGTCCAGGGGTGCCCTGAGTCAGAGGGGAGTGGGGCCCACAGGGGCACTGGGAGTGGAGGGCGGGCCAGCATGGCTGGAGTCCTGCCTGAATGGTTTCCTGCGGCCATTGTCTCTGCCCTGCCTGTCCCCTTGGGGGGAGTTTATTCAGGGGCTTTTGGAGAAGAGTGGGGCAGGAGCAGGAGGGTGTGCAGTCCTCACCAAAGGCACCCAGGAATGTATTACAGGAGGGAGAGAAAAAGGGAGGCGGCGGGGTGGGGGGAACCCATCCCTGGGAGAGACGGACGTCAAGAACCCCTGACTAATGAATAGTGAGTTTGCCCTTGAACCTCACTGGGCTTCGCCATTCTCAGGCACAGAACAAGAGCTGAGACACGTCTGAGCCCAGCTGCATGGGGACGGCGGCGGTTCATCTCAGACAGTTTGACAGGCCGGGCCTTTTCCCTGCATAGCTCAGATCTGGCTCCCGGCTCCCCTGGCAACAGCACAGCGGCACGGCTCCCAGGTCCGGACCCTGCCTGCCGCGAGCAGGAGGAGGGAGAAGGAGGAGCACCAAGGGGAGGACAGCTGCAGAGAGCAAGTCCTTAACTCCTGGGAGGCTGGAGCCCCTTGCTTTGGCAGTCTCCCAGCGTGCAGCCCTCGGTCCTCTGGGGTGGGGATGTGGATGGCGAAGAGCTTCTGTTTGCTGGAAGCCAGGTTAGAGCAGCTTGGACGGAACGGGAACACGATGTGACAAGGCCCAAAATGGCGGCCAACAGGTCAAAGGCAAAGACCTCTGCAGGACGGGTTGGGGCGTGTTTCCCCAGGTCCCCTGCCAAGTCCCACAGGAGCAGGAATGGGAGTGGAGCCTGCACCGTGCCCTCTGCCCCAGCCCTCCTCCTCCGTCCTGGCCCCTGACTGCTGCAGCCTCAGGTTAGTGTCTGCTGTGTCTTCCCTTTCTGCCTGGCTCTTCCCCTTCTGATGATCTTGAGTGTCCTGGAGCGGCATGGCTTTGTATTCCAATCCTGTGACCTTGGCAAGACCCACAGTTCCTCCTGTCTCCATTTTCAGAGAAGGTGAAAAGAGGCTGTCCCATCACACTTCACAGGACAATCTAAAGATAAGAGAAATAATATGTGAGAGGGAGTTCTGCACTCTGGGGAGGGAGATGTCCTATAAATCTCATTCAGGTATTATTAGGGCGGAAAGTAGGTATTTCTGCTCCCTGGGGCTAGGGGGGAGGAGCTTGCTTGAGGTTGTCTCCGAACCTCCTCAGCAGAGCAGGCTGAAACTCAAAGGCAAGAGGCGAGGAAAGACAATGGTTTATGTCTGTGGCCTTTGAAGGCTCAGCTTGGATGAGAAGGTAAGATAGACCAACCTTACATTTTCAAGGAACTTTACCTATATCATTGCTAGGTCTTGCTGCAACTTCATGAGAAATATATGAATATGAGGAATCCTCATTTTAGAAATGGGAAAACAGAGGCTCGGAGAGGTTAAGGGCTAGCTCTGGTTAAACAAGGACCTGAGCCCATGTCCACCTGATTCTGTGGCCTGCACTTGTGTCAGCTGTACTGGTGGCAGAGTCACCTGGCTGGGGGTCCTGGGGAGGGGGGCTAGGCACTGAGAAGTAGCATTTTCCCTACGGATTGCTTCTCGGGACCTGGATCTTCTGAGTTCGAAGAGCCTGGCCAAGGGAGGTAGGAGAGGGCAAGTCCCAAGGCGAACAATGCAAACCCATCGTGACGGTCACCTGGTGGCAAACCGAGCCACAGGACAAAGACTAGCCAGAGCACATGGAAACGGAAGAGAAGGCTCCAGATCAGAAGACAGGAACAAACTCAGCTAAGGCTTGGGCTCTCTCGCCAAAGTCTTGCCCCAGGCCAGGTCACGTCCCAGCCTCACAGTCACTTGCCAGCAGTGAGCTGGGTTTTCATTTCTGTAGCCTCTGGGTGCAGAAATGCCTCCCTGCATCCCAGGGCAACTTGAAGGAGACCATGCTGGTTGGGTTTCCTGTGAGCCAGAGGGCTGGGGGTGCAGGTTACTGGTAGGTAGCAGAAGAGAAAAAGCAGGAAAAACTTCCAGATTATAAAATGTCACAGCTAAAAGGGACCTTAGGTGCCATCCGAGCCAATGCTCCTTTTCCAGGTCCAGAAAGGGAGGGGGTTCACTCAAGACCAGAAGGAAGTCCAAGTCTCTGACTTCCAGCTAGGTAGGGCTGTGTCTTCCTATGCAATTTGTCACTCTACCGGGCTATTCTGAGCCCTCAAAGGCAGGGATTTCACTCAGCGAGGCACACAGAAGGATCAGGTAGAAGAAGCTACTGTTGGCAGAGCACACCATGTGTCAAGCGGTGGCTTCGGGAAGCCTGGGGCTGGGGCAGACGCCGCCATGGGGCCAGAAGCCTTCCTTGATGACAGAACGGGGCTCCACACCAATGCCACCACCACACTCCCAATCCTCCACAGCCAGACAGTGGGGACTACGAACCTCCCCTGGCTGATGAGGAAACAGAGGCATGAGGAGATGGATCAGAACATGGACAGGTCCCTAGTCCTCACCCCCAGTGCTTTTAAGAAGGGCCAGGGAGGAAGAGCAGCTTGTATGGGTGTAAGGAGGGTGAAAGCCCCCAGGCGAAGCTTGTCCCCACAGAGCCTGATGGCACAGCTGTAGCCAGGGCAGGGCCTGGAGCTAGGAAGGACTTCGGCTCACTGCCCTTTGCTGCTGGGTCCTCTGCCAGGTGGAGCAGGGTGCCCCATGCCAGGCAGACCTGACTTGCTCAAAATGCAAAGGAGATCAGGGATCCTGCGTCCTGCAACCTCGTCAGGAACTGCCCTCGAGGGAAGTCTGTGTGATCGCTGATGAACAGACACGTGATGGAACAGAAAGACACAAAGACAAATGAACTCCTTTCAGCCCAGCTGTGCCCTCCTCCCTGGGCTGCTGATTTCGGCCAGCTGCCATTTGACTGGCCGGTGCTCATGGTTAAATATTCTGCATGTCACTGCTGTCCTCATCCTCCAAATCATAGCTATATCAACCAACCTTGAGAAGCTCAACTCCTTCATACCTGCCCCAAGGGGAAGGAAAATGAACCCTATTTAGTGTTTAGCAACTCCATGGGGAGGTAGGGATTATTGTTCCCATTTTACAGATGAGGGTTAAAAGGCTCTCAGATATTCAGGGGTCTGTTGTATGGTGGTCAGAAGCAGAACTCCGATCTGGGCCTCTGCCTTGTCCCTCCTCTCCAGCCAAGGTCCCAGGTCTGGGACATCCCCATCCCAGTGGGCTGGAAGGCTCTGAAGCACCTGGGCTTGTGCCTAGCATCCCCACCTCATTTTCTTACCTCCCCAGGGTTCTCTCAGGGCTCAGTGTAAGCAGGGGAGGCATACTGCCCAGCACATTTGATTAGTTCTAGAACAAATTCCCTACCCCCTGACCAGCCCTGACAGCATTTTCCTGGCTAACCAGGGGAAGGAATACCTGCAATGTATACATGGCTTCTCCTAACTGGGATAGGAAGCCAGAGGATTTGGGGGCTGGGGTAAGGGTGGGGACAGCTACTAAACAATAAAACCTTCACCATGCAGATAGGGCTAGAGAGCCTAAATCTTGGGAGCTTTCCTCCTGAGGAACAAAGAAAAAGGTCACTCCAGCTGCACACAGGGCCCATGCCCCAGCCCTCCACTGGGTACCACCCATGCTGGTCCAGCCTTGGAATGGGGAGCCATGCTTGGAATGTGATTCCTTGGCTTTGTGCGATGCTTGGTTAGCAGAGTGCGACTCCCAAGATCCCCTGTCACCTCCTAAAGCCTCTGCCAGCCCTCCCCGGAGCACCACACTGCTCACCAGATTAAGGAGCTCAGGGCTACAGCTGAGACGGCTAAAATCCAGGAGGGAGGATGGGGAGGGGCAGGGAGGGCAGTGGGCAGCTCTCCCAAGGCCCTGCCTGCCTTGCTTCTCTCCCCCCACCGGTACTGTGGACCCTGCTCTCTGTTCCCACCATGAGTTCTAACCTCTATACTCTTCCTCATTTAGCTTCTGACTTCCCCTCCAGATGCCCAGATGGAGCAGCCTAGGAGACAGGGAGAGGGGTAGGAAGTGACTGAGTGCACTGGGGGTGGGGACGGGCTGGAGCCCAGGGCCTCCCCTGCCAGGACTGAGCGCCTGCTGAGGGTAATCCCAGAGGCTCTCTGTGGGTCCCTCCAATCAGCTGCCCGACTCCAGAGCAAGATGCATCCCACACAACATAAGAGAGAGCAGGAGGGAGCACCAGGGATGGGGGAGGCTGGCAAAGAAGGGACAAGAGAAGGAATTTGGGTGTTCAGAGCTCTTCCCTAAAACCCTGGCACTTCCTGAACCAAAGCCATCCCAAAATATTTAAAACACAAACACAGGAAAAGAAGTTCCCTTCTGTCTGCATAGACTCACCAGGTCTGTAAGAAATGATATGAATAGGTCCATAAAGACCCAACGGGAAGGAACTGGAGGCTTTGGCACAGGGCTTTTTGGACTGTGAGTGTCCCAGGCTTAGACCTTCAATTACTAAGAAGCTGTAATGAGAGGGCAGGGCCAGTGGGGCAGGGTGGGGGAAAGGCTAGGGAAGGGCCATGAAGCCAGACCCTCTGGTCGCTGGATCCTAAGACTCCTGTACCTGAACAGGAGGAGCCATGCTCCACACCCTTGCTCCCTGGCCTTCCCGCATTACTGTGAGGGGCTGTACAGAGCTGGAAACTCTGAAGGCACGACCCAGAAAGCTATCCGGAGGCCCAGTTCGGCAGGCATCCAGCCCCTTCCCAGCCCTGTCCCCCATGCCAGGGCCTGCAGGGGGCGACCGGGACACACCCAGGGCCTTGGCCAGCAGCTGCTCTCACTCCAGCTTCCCATTTGCCGCCACTGCCAAGCTCCCTTCTGCCGAGCCAGGGCCTGCCTCCCACCATTGCAGGGTAGGGGCAGGAGGAGAAGGGCTTGGGCCACTGGGGCTGGGTTCTGTGAGGACCTGGGAAGAGGGGCTCTGCCAGCTCCTAATCCTCTACCGGCTCCGAAAACAGAGGCCCACACTCCAGTGCCAACAGCGATAAGATCCTTCCTCTAACCCCTGCTCCACCCCTGGCCAGAATTCACTGGTCCCATTCCCGTCGTTATGCTCAATCAGTGAGTGCTAAACCAACACAGGTTTAAAATGACCACAACCATCACAGACTTTTCGAGTTGGAAGGAACCAGGAGATTCCTGAAGTGCCACTCACTTGTTTTGCCAGTGAGAACATTGAGACTCGGGTGTTCGATGAACTGGCCTCCCTGAGGTCAGGCAGCAAGCCAGTGACAAGGACGTGCTCATGCCCTGTCTACCAGACCCCTTTCCTGCTCAGGGCCTAAAAGAGGGCTTCTCCGTCATATCCCAAACAAGATCCTGGCCCAACTGTGGGCGGCGGGGGTCTGGGGCCAGGGGAGGCCGTAATTCGATAAGCAGACTGGCCATCTGGCTTGGGGACGGAGGAGAGCCCAGACTGGCCGCTTCTGCTGCCTGGTCCCGGGGGGCCCTGTGTCGTGGGAGACAGACTGCCAGATGGACAGGCACTGGCCCGGGTCTGGGTGGAAGCCAGTGAGTTCCCTGTAGTCAGAGCTAACCAACTTGCAGACGTGGTGGGGTAGCAGTAGAGAAGGCATGGGGAGCAAAGCCAAGCCCCCCTAAAACGACAGAGAGAAGAGCAGGATGGGGGAGCCAAGATTCCCACCCAGGCTCAGAGCCTGGCTCCCCAGGTAGGCCCAACCCAGCTCAGCTCCACAGCCACAAACAGGTCTCCCTCCCGGGGAAAGGCAAACACATCTCCCCTGGCACCTTCTCAGACATGCATGCAAAACTAATTAACATGGGGAGACATGCGAGCAGCCGGCCAGCTCCACACCCTCGAGTCCACGCAAACAAGGCGAGCCCTTGTCCGGGGGACGTGCACAAAGCTTTGTTGCTAATTTAGGCATCTGTCTCTGTCTGGTCTGGTCCTCCTGCCTGCGCTGGGGTTTTTCCCAGCCCCTCGGACAATGCTGGGAACAGGCCTGCCGATCCCTTATTCAAATCACACCCAGGACAATGAGCTCATTGTGCAGGCCACAGAAAAAGGGATGCTGGTGGGGGGGGGGCAGTGTGTGTAATGGGGCATCAGGAGTGGAGAAGGGTGGGGTGATGAAGAAAATGGGAACCCAGCAAAGTGTTTACTAACACAGTCCCTGCAGCTGCCTTGGGCCCCTCTCCCCTCCCCTGACTGTCTGGCAGCGGGGAGAAGTCCCGGGACTCAGAGGTGGGGGACCCCAGAGTGGATGAGGGGCCTTGTATCCACTGGGCCAGCAGATACAAAGTCCAGCTCAAATCTTCGCCTTATTGCCCTCTCCTACCTTCAACAGCCTATAGCTACCCCTGCATGTCCATGGCCAATGTGCTTTTTATAGCTTGGTTTGGGGGTTCTTTCTCCTCTTACTGCCGACTGAGCAATGTAATGTACAGTTCCTGACTGCAGAGGAGGAGACAGGGATGAGGAGAGAGGTGCTGGCGGCTGTGCAGGGTGGGACCTGCTGTCTCGGCCATTGTCTTCAGGCAACATTTCATTTTCTCCTCCTTCCTAGCTAATAAATTAGAGAGGAGACCGTGAGCTTCGAAGGGACAGGCTCCCCATGGACGGCGGGTGGGCAGGTGGGAAGGCAAGTCTGTAAGCTCTTGGCAGATGGGGCTCACCCGGCCCTTAGCTGCTTATACCACACCTGGTCAGACACTCGCATGTAGCCCCACACAATGAGCAGCACACACAAAAACCCTATATATACAGATAGATAGACATCTATATCTATCTACCTATCATCTGTCTATCTATAACACACATGTAAATATATATACAATATATAAATCCCCCGAGATTCCTGAGGGGGAGACCTGGGGCTTTGAAATGCCCTCCCTCCTACCAACAGCCCCCAGCTCCTTGTCGCACTGAGCCCGCCTAGACAGGCCGACGTAAACAGACACGCACAGCCTGACACTGACACGCAGACACAAAAAGAAACACACACACCCAGAGGCAGCCCCAGACACACACGCTGACAATGGCATAATGAATGCAGGACTGCGAGTGCATTCAGTCAAAAGCCCACGCCGCTGGTCGCCCAGCACCAGGGTGGCTGAAAGGTTATGGAGAGGCTGCACGCCAGCTCTCCAACAACCTCCTCCCCCGCTCTCTCCCAGGACAGCTATCAGCTATGCGGGAGGTAAAGTACAACACCATTCCAGGCATCCAGATGGAAGCAAATGCCTCCCGAGACAGAAAGGTTTGGAACTGGTCTTAGCCCTTAGTCAGGGTTATCTGAGCTGCCCTGAAGGATTTTTTTGATACAGAAAGAAAAGGTGTTTGAAAGTCATCTCGATTGTCCTGCACTTTGAGACATGTCTTGAAGCTGGGGCAAAGTGGAGCCTTGCTGGGGTAGTTTTCTCTTACAGTAGAATCCACAGGTCGGGGTGATTTCTTCCTGCAGTTAAAATAATTTTGAGAAGGGTATGCAGGATGAAGAGGAATACAAATGGTAAAAATCTCAGAGACTCTTTAAAATGTGCTTCTGAGACTAAAGGAGAATGAATGGCTCCCTCTCCACTGGCCCAGAGCAGTGAAAATGTATTAGGTTGAACCATACAAAATCACCAATATTTGACTGTTTTTGATCTATAAAAAAGAAATTTCATATGAGCCAACCTAATAGGCAACTGGCTCCAAGAACTATTGGGTGTACTTTCCCTTTTTAAATTTCCTGTCCAAACTGGAGAGCTCATTGTGTAGACAGGTCAAAGTAGCCGCTGGAATGACCTGTGAACACACACACACACACACACACACACACACACACACACACACACACACACGGCCTGTGGCTTGTATCAGGCCAGGACCCACCTTCAGACTCTCCCACCAGGGCTCCTGCTTCTCCTTTCCCTGTCTTCTGACTTTGGAGCACGTCCTGGAGAGGACAGAAGGAACATAAGACTAGAAGAGAATGGGAAATGGGACAGCTGTGCTCCTGGCTTCTTCTCTGGAGAGGCATCAGGGATTAGCATGGGGGTGTCTGTGCGTGTACTTTGTCCTGGAGGAAACATCAACCATGTGGCTTCGAGGCTAAAGTGTGTGCTGTCAACTGGCTACCAAATTTAAACCCAAGGCCATTCTCTGTGCATATGAGACTCATTCAAACTGCCTCTAAGAGAGCCATGCACAGGAAGCTAGAAGGGCGAGAGGCCACCCAGTGTGGGGAAGGCCTACTCCTTGTCAGCAGTTGGACATCCACTGTCCTGTCCCTCATAAAAGGCAGAACATACTGCATCTTCCCGAGAAATCACTCTCACCAACCTCTCTGGAGTTTCTCAGGGAAGGAAAGATGGAAGGTTTCAGAAGCGGAGTCCAGCACTGCTCTGCATCCCACTACCTGCCTCTTACTTGTCCACAGAGCAAAGCCTGTCTCACATATGCTCATCTTGCCCACCAGCAACAGTTGGCCTGTCCATACAGAAGCTGGGGGGAGGATACTTCCCCGAGAGTCTCCAACTGACCTGGGACTCCATTCAAAGATCTGGAACCACCTTCCATGCAGCGGGAAGTGGCATGGTCCCTCCTACATCTCTGACAAGTACTTTGACCACAAATGCCATGTAACTCCTAGCGTTTTATCTTTCTAAACACATACACGCATTGACCTCAACAAGAAAATCACCAGAACAGTAATAACAACAATAAGATGAAACCTGTTTGGCCTTTCCCCTCCTGGGAGGCAAGTGAGAGAATGAGATCCTGTAGTTTGGGCTTTAGAGCTGGTGGATGCATTTACAGGGTGGGCTCCAACCTAGTGGCTAAATGGATGACTCTTTCAAATGCCAGATGTGTTGAGAGAAGGCATCTGGGCGCCCACTGTTGCTAACTTACATGCAGGCTCACCTCCCAACCAGTCTGAGCAGAACCAGGAGAGAATTCTGGCCTTGAGGCCCCAAACAGTGTTGGATTTCTTCTGAGGAGAAACCTACTGTATATGAATTCACCCAGAGGTAATTTATCATTTGATTGCATTTAAGACGTTCCTTACCACTCAAATGCAAATCAGCGGCCATGGCTCACGGGCCCAGCCGCTCCGCGGCATGTGGGATCTTCCCGGACCGGGGCAGGAACCCATGTCCCCTGCATCGGCAGGCGGACTCTCAACCACTGTGCCACCAGGGAAGCCCCAAAGTTGTTTCTTAAATGAAGAGAAGGCAATTGAGAGGTCACAGTTCTATAAAGAACCAATGGAATCTGGAAAACTAAAGTTCTAGCCCGGGCTTCCCTGGTGGCGCAGTGGTTAAGAATCCACCTGCCAATGCAGGGGACATGGGTTCGAGCCCTGGTCCGGGAAGATCCCACATGCCACAGAGCAACTAAGTCCGGGTGCCACAACTACTGAAGCCCGTGTGCCTAGAGCCTGTGCTCCGCAACAATAAGCCACCGTAATGAGAAGCCCACACACCACAACGAAGAGTAGCCCCCGCTTGCTGCAACTAGAGAAAGCCCACGGGCAGCAAGGAAGACCCAACGCAGCCAAAAAAAAAAAAGACGTTCTAGCCCGGGCTAAATGGCAGCTTAAGGTCACCAAGGGCAAAGCATGAAATGGCCTCTGACCCAGCTCTACCAGGCTCTTGGGGTATGTAGAGAGGCAGGAAAGCCAGGAAGCCGCAAATGGGTGAGAAATGTCATACCCCCAGTGTCCGCTAATCCAACACCCCCCACCAGGGGCCTAGCCTTCCCGTTCTGAATAGATAGATGAAATTCTGTATTATACAAGCTTTAAAGTGCTGGGCAAGGGACGTGGTGGTTTTCTTCCTTGTACCCCCAAGGCATTGCCCAGAGCCTGACACATAGTGCTCAATGAAAGCTGAATGAATAAATGAATGCAGTAGAAAAAATACAATCTGGTATGGGAAGACTTCCAATTTCTGAGCTCCACGGTTCCCTTACAAACTGGGATGGTTCCACGGCACAGCCCTGGAGGTATTGAAATCCAGGCCAAGAGCCAACAGCGGTGAGAGGCCCACGGTGGATGTGATGTGTCTACTCGACTCAGGCTGGCCTGGCAGCAACCCACACCCATCTTGCACATGGTAACAGGACCAGTTCCCCTAGCCTGCCCTCCATTACCACTGTTCTTGGCCGCCACCATCCGACCTGCTCTTCATACCTAAATCTCTAACTCAGTCCTGTAGGACTCATGCCCACCTTTGAATCTCTGTTCAGGGAGTCCTCCCCTCCTCCTCAGCCTAGAAGACCTTTGGGGGTACAATGAGGCTGCTCTGACGATTCCACCCCACACAAAGTCCTGCTCTCTTAACTCCCATGGCCTGAGTCAAGCTTTGCACACCTCAAATGTGTGCCTTCTTAGGCTGGTTTCTGCTCCAAGTGGTCAGGGAACAGGTCAGGGCTTCTTCTGGGGCTCTCTCTGGACCTCGGAGCCGAAGCAGTCAGTAAACACCATGACTTATTGTAGAGTGCCTGACAGAGAGCTGAGCCCGATCGCCGCCTCCCCTGTGCCTTCATTCATTACAGACGTGTGGCCCACCAGTGAGATGGTCCCCCACGGCAGAGCCGTGCTGGCTCACTCGTGCTGGCTCACTCGTGCTCAGCCCCCGCCTACCCCCAACACACACATACCCACTCCAAGGCGGCAGGTGGGGGATGCAAACTGACATTTCTTGAGTGCCACAAGGTAAGTATTACTACCCCCAAGTCTGCAGATGAGAAAACGGGCTCAGAGATAGAGGTGAAATAGTGTGCCCCAGGGGTCTGAACTAGGTCACACAGACCCCGACATCCACTGAGCCACACGCACTTCCTCACACCGCTATGATCTTTTCTTTTTTTGCCCTTAGTATAGTTGATTTCCACCATGATCCTGAAGCCTAAGATCCAACAGCAGAAGAGAGAAGAGCGAACTAGAAACAACTAAACATGGCTTAAAGGAAGCTGCAGGCACAAAGGGAGGGTGGCTGTAAACTGGAGGCCTCCCTCTTTCTACTCCCAGCCTCCCAGCACTCCCCAAGGAAATGACACGCCCTCAGAGGCACGCACCACCTCTCCTGTCCTGTGCTACCAAACTGGGCGAATCAGGAAGAAGGTCTAATGTTCTCTGTTTAAGGACCAGATGAGATTAGACAGAGGACTTGGAGACCTTTGCCTTCTCCGGAAGACAGAATGCTACCTCAGGGGATGTAACATTGCAGAAGGCGGAGGTTCAACCTCGTCCCAGGCAGGTGCAATCCCTTGGCACCATGGGCAGACTGGTGGGCTTGAATCAACCCCTGACTTTACAGACTGAAGCACAGCCAGGCTATGGACCACGCTGACAATTAGGAGAAAGCTAGGAGTGGGTGGGATGCTTCTCACTCCTCTGAGCATCTCACCAAGGCTCCCAGGGGCCTAGCACTCAGCCTTCCTACCCGGATCATCCAAGTATATTGCCAGTCTGAAGCAGGAGACACTAGAGAGCCATCCTCTAGCAACCCAAATGAGCTCCTGCTGCTTCCCAAAGCCCAGGCTGACTCCTTAGGAGATGAGGACTCACAGGGGACTCAGATGCTACCTACCCAAGGGCTGTAGCTTCTGAAACATACCCCATGCAATCACCCCAATGGCATCTGGCTTAGAAAAGAAGGGCAGACCCTAGATTACTTTTATTACTCTTTCTGCTCCCCAAGAGACAGGCCTTAAAGGAGGTAAAGTATGCAAAGCGTTAGCGCTGAACTTGGCACACATAAGTGCTCAATAAATGGTTCCTGTCACCATTATCATGACTCATTATGATTTCCTGTCTGCCAATTTCTCACCTCCCCGGCTCATGTGAGGAGCCTTCTTTTCATAACCTCAAGGGTTACTGGAGCTCAGAGGCCCTTAACCCATTCCAGGGTAGGGAACTGAAGTTCTGAGACGGGGAGGTGATTGTGAGCAAGGCTGGACCCACAGCCAGGAGTCCTCCGAGGTGAGAAGGCCTCTCTGCCCTCTGACAGCAGGATGAGCCCAGCGCCTCCCCAGAAAATCTCTCTGAAGACCCGAGGCTTGGCAAGGAGCCAGGGCAGGAGGCTTCTCCAAGAAGACGCTGGCTCTGAGCCAAGGCGCATCCCAGAAGCTTCAGCTCACAGAGAGCAGCAGAGACTCAGGGGAGGAGGGGCAGCCAGGAGAGGGGCAATGAGGAGCCCTCGGGCCAAAGGAAACCTGCTTTAGGTGGGTTTGGCACGAACCTGGGATGCACGGCTGCCTTCTCATGCCCTGTGGTTTCCACACATCTGGGAGACGATGAAATCACTTTGAGGTCAGGAACTACGGGGACATGTTCCACCCCTGGGACAACCCTCCTGTCATCTACATCTGTGCCCATACAAACTCCACAGGGCACTACTAATCCTCCAAGCAAAGACTCTTCTGGGGGCTACCCACTGGCTTTCTTCCTCCCACCCTAAAAGCTGAAAAACTTGATGCTGCCTGTGGATTCAGGCCTTCTGCCTCAAAGGACTGAGGGGTAACCCCCATTTAAGAGGCTGTACTAGCCTCCAGCCTGGCTTTTCCATGCACAGAACTCTCTGTGGCCAGAGACCTTCCAGGGGTAGATCAGGATTAGTTACTGAACATTGGGGCTGGAAGAGGTCTCGATTCTCTAGTTTAGCTCAATGAAAATATGAGCGACACATATCACTTTAAAATTTTCTAGAAGCCACACCAAAAAGTAAGAAGAGGTAAAACTAATTTTAATAATATATTTTAACCCAGGATTATCATTTCAGCATGTTGCACTGACTACAGCTCACGAGACCAACGGTGGTTAGCATACTGGACAACGCAACTCTTGACTCCAGCAACGTCCCCCATTTTTGGATGAGGATGTGACCCAAGTATCTAAGGAGAGGGCTCCAGTGTAGAAACAGAGGCCCCAAACTCCATCCCAACAGCTGGGCCCATCAGCCTTTCCTTTCAGCCTCCTGATAAATACTCATGGCCTACGAAATAGATCATTTTATGATAAATCAAATTCAGGGGGACTGCAACTTAAACCTAGTTGAAATAGACAACCTGGAGAGGAATAGAAACTGATATACTTGAAATCACAAGCTCCGGAACAAAGACCAACAGAAAGGAACAGAAGGGAGGTTCTGGGAGGTCTCTGCACGGGAGGCCAGTCTCGATGAAGACCTCTGTGTGTGCCACCCCTGAGCCGGGCCCCCTGGCTCCTGAGGGTTGTAAATACCCACACTCCAGCACTGGGTCTGGTGATTTTTCTACCACGGCTCCCTGGAGGAACTACCCACAAAAGCTCCTCTCTGCTTTAGAAGGCAAGAACAAGTCGTGCATTTACCCAGTGCTTCTAGTCTTCTTACTCCGAGTCGCCATGCCAACACACAGTCATAATTACCGAGGAACGCGCCAATAGTGGCAGCATTGACAAAGACACTATATCAGGGCCTGTGAGCTAAGCAAGGTCAGGCTCCTTGCGGCCCCCAGCTTCCTGCCCACTTCCTTTATTCCACTCTGATCCATCTCTTTCCCTTCATTCTCTTCCTCTCCCACCCAGATGGTCTCTGATTACATTTTCTCTGCAAAGAAAGGCACTATGGCTCAGTGTATAAAACACTTTTATAGCAATTAGGAGACAGGTTCTCCTTTGAGTCCCGATTTTAACTTGTGGGAAAAGTCACTTTAACATCTAGGCCTCAGTTATTTCGCTGTGAATGGGGAGAATATTTTGGACAGTGCCTATTCAGCAAGTGGGTGCCTGCATTTAATTCACCTACTAAATTCAGAGGCCGGTGTGTGTCCCGTCCACTCTAAGATCTTCTTTATGATCAGCACCAGAGATACCAGAAGCTCAGGGAAACAAAAGAAGGTTCAGTTCAGAGAGGGAGTTGGTTCTAATACCCTGAGAACAGCAGGGCTTATATCTCCCCCCAGGAAGGGTGAAAATCTCAGAAAAGGAGCCAGGAGCAGCTGAATGGTGGGCTCTATCCGATTATAAAAAGATGAGTGGGATGGACGAGAACTATCAGACGAAGTGACAAGCATCCTGAGGCCCCCAGTGAGAACAAGGACATGCACCCATTTAAAATGAGAGGTCAGAAAAAGAAGGCAGACAGCCATCACCCGGGCCCTACACAAGAGCGCCCCAATTTCAGAACACCCAGTGCACCAACATCTGAACTTACAAAGGAGATAGATTGGAGGCTGATGATTAGCATCACAAAATGATTATTCCCTTTGTAAAAGGCTTCACTGCAGGACTGCTTTAAATAGTGCATTTAAACCATGATCTGATTTGCTAAATTCGATTTATACACATCTACTGCCTAAGCTGGCGTGCGGCTGTATTTACATGTCTTCCCTTGGCACGGAGGAGGGGAGAGGCCAGCCATTATTTGGGGCCTTTAATCGTTGTAGACAGTAACTAACCTGGGGAGCTGAACCCTGTTTTTCTTCCAGAGCTGGGGCTTTAGCTGTAAACTGGCCTCAGCTCTCCACCCTGTTTTGCCTGGGCAGAGCCTGCCCAAAGACGATGGTCAGGATTTGGCTAGGATCTGTTGCAGCATTTCTGTCAATAGGGGCTGCTCACCAAGAAGCAGACCTCCTCCCCACACACCAGGGGTGACAAGTTTCCAGTATAAATTTCCAGAGAATCTGGTCTATGGCAGGCTCACCAAATTTATTCAGCACTGACAGTTATCATGCCAGGGGTTCCAAGCCTACCTTTTGGGAAGCATGAAAATCTGCTAATCTGTATAAGTTCTGGGGATCTGATGAGCCACATTCTATGACTTGTACTTAAGCCACAGGAACTAAACCTGGGAAGGCACAGAAAGGGGGGCTCTCTACCCAAAGAGGACAAAAGAATGGATCTACCAGGCCTCACAGCAGCTGTGCTGAGGCCATCGGGAAACCCTCCTTAGTTCACATAAAGGGACTTGTAGGTCTCACTGACAACATGTCCCTTCAAGAAAGAAATGACCCAGGGAATTCCCTGGTGGTCCAGTGGTTAGGACTCCGTGCTTCCACTGCAGGGGGCATGGGTTCGATCCCTGGTCAGGGGACTAAGATCTCACGTGCCACGCAGCACGGCCAAAACAAAAAATAAAATAAAACAAATAAATAAAAATAAGAGAAAAATAACCCCTTCCCTAGGTCCAACAACGTGATAGCACAGTCAGGAGCTGGACGACTGCCAAAAGGGGAAATACACTACCCAGTTCACACCATTTGCCCAAAGAGAGAGGTCTAGGGAATTCATGGGCTCAGGAATGTAACATTCAAAAAACAAAGTCCCTCCAGAGGACTGAAACCAGAACATCTCTCCACCACCACCCCTATCTCCGCAGCACAGAGCTTTAGTCTTTAAGAGAGATCCACTCACTCATTTACCAGATATTTACAGACACCCACAATGGTGAGCCCAGCCTAGCATTAGGAACTGGGGCAAAGGAAAGAAGAAGACAGCACACAGGTCTGAGGAGTTTATAGTGGGGAATTGAGGGGTCACTAAAAACAACTAAACCATTGTTGAGAAGCCCACTAAAGCCCGCTCCTGAGAGGTTGGAAACTGGACTGGGAATCAGGAGCCCTGGGTCCCATTCCTTGCTCTGCTAGATAACTTCATGACCTTGGGGAAAATTACTTAATCTCTCTGGGCTGGTTCCTCATCTATGACATGAGCAGTTGACCTACATAATCACCAAGCTTTAAATTTTCTATAAATCTTATGGAGGGAAAAAATGTTCATATCTCTAAAAATCCTGATGAGCTTCCTTTTTGGAACAAGGTTATAAACCATCATACTTTCTTGTCTTGGCTGCCGGGAGGCTCAGAAAAACCACAGTATTAAATCAGAACATCTATTTTAGGCTAGAGCTTTAGGCTAGGAGGTTGGGGATGAGGTGACAGGACAGTCCTCATATGTGAGCCCTCATATGTGATGTGGGGATGGGGGCTTGGATTCAGGACAGGCTTGGTGCTTGTTTGAGAGATGAGACACAACAGATGAATCCATATGTCTGTTGTATGTATGCAAGTGCTGAGCCTGTGGATAAGAACTCAGGCTTTGGGTTAGACAGCTCTGAATCTACATCTTGGCCCCGGCTCTGTCGCATCCTAGCTATGGCCAAAATCACAAAGAGGGAATCATCACCCTACTTATCAAGCTGAGGCCCTAATGCACATGAAGTGCTTAGCAGCGGGCCTGGCACAAAGCAGGACTCAAACACAACTAACGTTACTGGAGCTCCTTGGTCGGTCTGTACAAATGCACACGCGTGGAACCTGCTTTAGGGTAGCGGTGGGTCAACTGGGTTAATTAGAACAACAGCGACTGAGCTTAAATTATTCAACCTGGTGGAGGGGGCGGGGCGGAGGCCACAGAACAGACACAGCTCTGACCTTTGGGCGGGGGCCTGGAGGGGGCGAACTCAAAGTTGCTCCACAGGGCCAGCGGAGGAAGCAATGGACCCGAAGCAGCCTAAAAGGATGCGAACGGAGCCTCTAGGCCTGCCCCCAACCACAGCGGCAACGCGGAGGCCCTCGCTAGACCGCCGCCCCCATCAGCGGGGCTCTCTGGTCCTCGGCCCCCGCTATCACTGCGCTCCGGAACACACAGTCCCGGGAAGGGTGGCTTCGGTCTGCTCGCCACTCGGGCCTCGCGGTTTCAAGAAGAAGCGGGCATTAACCATGCGCCTGACATTCCCCGGAAATAAGGAAAGAGTGCAAAGCGCCTGCGGTTCCGGGCTCCAAAATAACGACATTCTTCAGCCCGGCCCGCTCAAGACCGGCTGCACCCCCTCGGGCCGAAAGGAAAGCCGTCTCCGCCCCTGCCTCAGGCAGGTAAGTGAGGAGGGCTCGGACCGGAAGCCTCTTTTTCCGCCGCCGCGACGCGCACCGCGGGGCTCCTCGTCTCCGGCCAGGAGCTCACTTGGCGGCCTGGGGGGTGCGCGGGCAGCCGCGACGGAGGGTCCGGTAGGGAGGTGGGAAGGAAGACTGCGGCCGTTCTCTCGCAAGGCACCCCCCCCCGGGGGTAATTAATACCCTGAGGGCCTGCCCGGGACGGACGGCGGCCGAGACACTGCGGGGCCGGGCGCGCTCGACGCGCGTTCCGCCTCTGTGGGCCCGCGGCAGGGCGAGGGCGAGGAGGGGGTCGGCAGGGCCGCGGCGCCGCGACCTACCTCGTGCCCACGCAGCCATCTTGCCGCCCCTCCTCGAGCTCTCAAAATGGCCTCCCGGCCTCGCAACGCGCCCCACTCGAGTCTCAGCGCAGACCAGGGGTCACGGCCGCGGGCCTCCTGCCATCTTTCTCGCCGACCTCGGCCAGCCCCGGGCGTCCTGTTTGCGCCCTCCCCCCGCCGCGCCCGCGCCGCGGGGCCTGGGGGCGCTCCTGGTTACGAAGGGCGTTGGCCCAGGCAGTGCCCGGGTGTACACGAAGTGTGAATGCTTAAAATGGATTCTTGCTTTGCTTGGGCTCGTGCCCCACTGCGGCACTCAAGTCTGTGCCGGTGACTCCCTTTTCTTTAGCCCAGAGACTAGGGGCGCGGGCACAGGCCCCAGACCTTCCGGGGCCGGCTGCGCATCCCCAGGCGGAGGGGCAAGGCGCTGGTTACTGCGCGCCTCCGATTCCCGCGGAAAGCCGACGGGGGGGTGCCCGGGTGTCCAAAAAGCCGCGTCGGAGACCGGAACCGTCACAGCCGCCATTTACTTGGGGCCTACTGTGTGCTATACATCGCGCTCTGCGCCAGCTCTGCCGAATTGTATCACAAAGCATCACAAGCCAGTAAGTGTATTGTTAATGCCATTTCACAGGGCGTTGCGCGTGTGTGTTTCACATTGGATTTGGGCTTAGGGAGGAGGGTTAGGGCCTTTCTGGTGACCCAGGTTAAAACACAGCCGCTCCACCGTCCTGATCTTGGAATCGCCCAACCTCCGGGCTGCAGGCCGGCGAGCCCGCTCTTGGAGACATCCAGGGCAGAGTTGGGGTGCAGGCAGACAGCTCCTCCTCCCATTCCCTGGCTCTGGCCACTCACCTTGCCCCCGGCGCGCCCTCCTACGAGAGAGCCGGTGCCCACAGCTAGTTCGTGCTCGCGAAGAGGGCGCTGAGCGCGGGCGGAACGGCGCCGAAGGGGGAAGCGCTTGCAGGGGAGTAGCTGTAAAACAGAGCGGAGACATCAGGCACCCCCCCCCCAATGCCTGCCCAGAAGCGCGCCCGCGTCCACTCGAAGGTGGGGTGGGGACACATGCATCCTCCAGGTCATGTCCACAGCCCAGCTCTCTGCGCCTCAGTCTCGCCCGCCTAGGACGCAGAAGGGAAGCCCGGTGGGGTACTGGCTAAGGTGGATTCTCGCCCGGCTCTCCTTACCGGCCAGCGGGCCAGGCATTTAGCCACCCGCAAGTATGCCGCTGGAGGCCCGCCCTCCGGAGCGAAACCCTGCTCGTTGGGAGCTGGAGCTCCAGAAATGGAGAACCGTGAGATGGGGCATCTGGGTGCACCTAGGGCCCAGCACACCGCGCAGAGCCTGCCAGCCAGCGCCCCGAAACGATCCTGACTAACCGCCCCCCCCCACCCCGAGCCCCGACAGCGATGTTCATGAGTCCAGAGACCCAGAACCTGCCGGAGCTGGAATCCCAGGCGCCAGCTATTAGAAATCCCCAACCGCTGAACTAACAAGGACCTGCTGGAGACGCCCTCTTGGCCTCAAAAGTCAATTCCTAATCTGTTCCCTTCAAGGCTGTAGACATTTGTGTGTCCTCCTCAGCCAGCCAAGCTTGGACCTTTATACCCATTCCAACGCCGCCCCTCCCCTTCCACAACTGGGTGCTCCTTGGAGTCCTGTTTTGCCTCTCAATTCAGGGGCCCAGTGGGCATGGCAGGCACTGGTCAGTTCTTCCAAGGGATTCTTGGACATCCATCGGTGCTTTCAATTCTGTCTCCAGCAGGTGGAGGTTTGAATTTCAGATCCAGACATTCATGTGCACCCCCTGTCTGACCCTGAAAAAAGCTATCATTTACTCAGCACCTACTGTATGCCAGGACTTTATTTGTATATTTTACTTAATTCTCACATGACCCCTGGAGGTGTGGGTACTATTATTCCCATTTCACAGATGGGGAAACAGAAGCCCAGAGAGGTGATATGACTTGTGAAGGATACACTGAGTTGTAATGTTGAAAGCATGCCCTCAAATCCTGCCTCACAGGCGTGGGCATCCCTTCCCACCCACCCACCCCCCCGCAGCTGCTGCCCTTCTGAAATTTGGACTGCTGGATTATTAACCCAGTCCAGGATAGTCCTGAGTTCTCCATTCTAGTGCCTCCACTCAGGATTGTCACCCTTAGGGGCAGAAAAGGCCACAGAGGAGAGCCCATCGTCCTGCTTTCCCCATGACCTGTGATGGGGAATTTCTGCAGCCCTCTGGGCACCCCGGAGGCATTTCCACCCTCTTTAGCCTGGGTCCAGAACCTTGAGGGAACCTGGTAAAGCCTCATGCTGGCTAATAATCCACTCCTGATTTTTAAAATCCCAGTCTACACAGTCAAAGAAGTGGGTGACCTGTATTATGATCAAGATAATTCAGGCAGGAGAAAATGAGATGAAGGGGCAGGAAGGGCATGATATTTTTACACACAACCCCAATGGAGACCTGGGGGGATTCAGGAGCTAAAAAGAGGAGTATTACTAGGAAATGCCCCTGTCTCTGGTTCCCTCAAGAGATTTTATCCCAATTGATAATCACACAGGAAGCTGTAACTCCCCCAACCTCCAAGCTGAGAGGTGCTTTTTCTTTAAATGACGTTAATGTGACGTTAATGTTTCTTTTCTTTTCTTTTCTTTTTTAATGAAATCTCTATAAAAAAACAACCTCCACTTAAAAAATTATGTCCATTGGACCAGTGAAAGAAAAATGAAAAAAAAAAGTTTGGGCTTTTTCAGAAGAAGATCAGGGAGACATCCCCCAGGCTGCCTGACACAGCAGAGATGGCAGCTGAAGGTTGAGATGGGGTGGGTACAACCAGACTTGAGAGACACCAGGAATCTGGGTAATGGAGGGAACAAGGATCTGAAGCCACACTCGCCAGAGGGCAGAGGAGAAAGGTCCTTTTCAAAATAAACCCAAGTCGAGGAGTGTGAGACCAGCCTAACCTGGGGGAGTGGCTGTGGTACCCACCTCCCTTTCCAATTTGCAGTCCATCTCCATCCTAACAAGACAGAGAAGGCTCAAGAAATGCCACTCCCTGCACATTCCTGCAACACACAAAGAACCCAGGCTTGGCCAGAGACAGAGGAGAACAGCTCCACTCATAGCACCTCCTAATTCATGGAGGGAACAAAAACTAGGTTGCAAGCTGATGTGGGGGGAGGTGAGGCTGACCGGTGAGGGGCTCCAGTGCCTGTGCAGATGGAAGCTGAAAGGAAGTTCTAATTAGCACAAAGCTGGCACCTTCCATTAATAGCTCTCCATCAGCTCCTGGATGCCACTGATGGGAGACAAGTTGCAATGTGTGAGCTTCACCTGTCCCTTGATCATTAACAGACCTCGGGTGAGACCAGGGCTGTCCTGAAGGAAGACCACCTCAAACCAGCTGCCCCACCAAGAAAATCTAATTACAGGCCTGACTTCCGGGCCCATCTGAGGAGAAAGTGTTTAACGCGAGTCTGACGTGACCACAAACACAAAATCTCCTAAGAAGTCCTGGCATACATTCTATGTATTTGACACTCTAGATAGGTCAAACAGATCCATGGTAAGAGATATCTGAAGGGGGTTGGGGAGGGATTGACTGGGAAGAGGCAGGAGGGAAGTTTCTGGAGTGAGGGAAATGCTATCTTGAGTGTTGGTTACATGGATGTAAATGCATTGTACACCTATGATCTGTTTCTATATGTAAATTATACTTCTAATAATATACATGTAGGTGTATAAGTATGTGGCAGTGTATCACACACATGCATGCAAAGGTCTCAGCCGCTGACTGATTTCTCCATTGATGTGAAGGTTCACACCGTTTTCAAGGGTCACAGTAGAGAAAGGGGCCAGAGCAGATGGGGAAATGGGGCTGTGCACATCTCACAGACACGCGGCCTTGGCTGGCCTGGTAGGGAGGAGGAATGTCTGAATTGAATCAATTAGCTGCAGAAAACTTCAGAAAAGAAGTAAGGCCCTTCATAAAACCAAAGCCCACTCCTTAATCCCCAAAGGCAATCCTCTCCCCCATTCCCATGGCCATTCCTCAGTAAACAAAGAAATCCCTCCTTCCACATCCACACCTCAATATTCATTATGAGCTGACGTTAGAGACTGCATTCCAGCCTCCCAGAGTGCCCTAATGACTGGAAACCCAAGGGCAGATGACTGAGGGGGTTTCCTCTCTCTTTCTCTCCCTCTGCTTTTTCTCAACATCTCCTCTCCCCTTCCCATGGCAGTCTGTCCTTCCTTTCCTCCCTTCTCTCCCTTTCCCTTCCTTCTTTTCTTCAAATTAGTGAATAAGCAAATCAAGGCAAAGACATCACCAACTGTACCTTGTTCATTTATTTTGACAAGTACAGTTTAATTTTAATCATTTATGATAATACTTCATAGCAGACGAGTAAATGTGCTGGGGTATATTTGGTAACATTAATGAAGTCTGCCTAATAGGAACTTTCACTCCAGCACCCTGCCTGGATAGCTGCCTGCTGGAGAAGTGGGGCGAAACCACTGGTCTGTGGTAGGGTGTGCAGTTTTTTGTGGGGGTGGGGGGTGGGGGGTGGGGGGGGAACTTAATGGGTTTGAGGATTAACGATGGGAAAATTAACCCGATTCTAGAGAAGAGGCAAATATGCAAGCCCATAATCGTGTGTGGTGTGGATTGTGTGTATTTAAACACCGAGAGAGCACACTCTGTGATAAGGAAGCCCAGGCGTGCACACATGCCACATGCATATTTACACATGAATCTCAAATGTGCAGATCAGCAGAGTCCCAAAGAAATTAGGCCCTGGGCAATTAAAAATTGAAATAAAAATGGAAAATGTGATACACAGTTCTATATCTCTTCGAAGTACCTTTTTCCTACTTATCATATGCCTCAAGTGGGCAAACATGGTGCAAAATGTGGAAGATAATAAGAAGGGTAGGGGCTTTCTTTCACTGGCGATGACTTCAGAATGCTCCCTCCAACACACAGTGAACCATGAAAAACAGGTCTCAATCAATGCAACATTTTAAATGGGAGTGACCTTTTTATAGCTCTTCCTTAACCCTGCCGCCATCCTTAACATAACTGATCGTCATATAAGTGTACGATTCGGTATATAAACCACATATATATAAGAATGGGTATACTATACATATGAATGTGCAATCATTTGGTCCAAACACATAGATATCTGGTACACCTCAAGACATAAGCTCCAAAGCATTTACATTATTATCTACAATAATGATAGACTTGTCATAATATAATTAATGCTTAATTTTGAATGTAAAGAAATAGTTGACCCTTTATTTAAATATAATAGTTAAAAAAAAAAAAGGACCTCAAGTTTCCCTGTTTCCCATCTCTGCCTTGTTTGCTCATACCCAGGGTGGTTTAGGGACATTTCAAGAGACGGAAGTGGGTTATCATGAGACCAACTGCACCGCCTGCCTCAGGATAGAGTGCAGGATTCTCCCAGAGTCTACAGGCTAGATTTGGTACAGTTCTGTGGGCAAGAACTAAAACTGGGCAATGGCTTGTTTCTCTTACTGGATGATTCCAGTGGGAAGAAGCGAGGCTGCTTTTGCCAACTAAGGTGTGCCAAAGGCTCAAAGACGCCTTTCTTGGCATAGCCATGTGTGTGAGAGAGGGCAAGTAGAACCTGCCTGCACCCATGAAATGCCTTATAACAACTTCCCACCCTCCAAGCGGAGGAATGTTTTGGCTGTTAGTTAGAGCAAGATCATCAGCCGGAGACACCTAGCTCCCAGCTTTCTCGCCTGGCCCCCGAGCTCCTCCAACCCGTCTCCTTAAAACCGTGGCCTGGCTCTGGCGTGGGAAAGGCAGTTTGGAGCTTTTCACAACTCCAGTATCCCCTTGAACCAAAACCAATTAGCCTGGCCCAAGGTCCTGTCATTGAGGCCCTGGCCCTCTTTTCAAACCCCTGCGGCTCAATTGCGGTGAGGGGGCTGGCCAGTGAATGCCGGGACCACTTAAAGTGGTGCTTAAGCCGGACCGGCCTGGAAGGGACGAGCCAGCATAGGAGCTGCAGCGGCCCATTCTCAGAGCCACTGACCAAGGTTTTGTTCCAGCCACAGCCCCCGCCCTGCCTCTATTTTGAAAAACCCTCTCTTCCTCTCCGATTCCCAGCTGTCTGGAGGAGCAATGAAAAGCTGGCTCTAGGAAGCCATGAGACACCCAAACTTGGCTTCCCCAGACAGAAAGGAAATCCCTACGTTGTGGTTCCGTCCCCAATTATCTTGCCCTCCCTGCTAAGGGAGAAGGCGCCCTGACATTGATAGAGCACCCACTGTGCACTCAATGCTTTCCATCAGCAGCATGCACACCAGCCCGTCTTGTGGATGATAAAACTAAGGCTCAGGGGAAGTGACTTGCCCAAAATAACAACCCTTAAGAGCAAGGCAATATTGGGGGACCTCTGAGAGCCCCTGAACACCACTCTCGTAGGAAGAGAGACACAGAAGACGGTGAGAGATTGACCAAGATGGAGCTTTGGACCAAGATGAGGAAGAAGAGGGGAACACCACCTGGGGGAAGGGAAGATTCCTGAACACAACTCCCAGCACAAGCTCAGGTCTCTACCAAGGCCGTGCCCACATCATCCATTCTCCCCTGCCTGACCCAAGTTGAACTGACCCCAGGGAGAATAGGGTTGGAGGCGGGATGAGTTGCCACAGCCTTCCTCCAGCCCCCCACCAGTCACCACCTTCCTGTCCAGGCGGAGTGAAGATTCGCCCTCTGTGATGGGCGGCACTGCCAGGGCGCCCTGGCTGTCACCATGGTGACGCACATCCCACCCTAGGCCAGAGCCGATTGGTCACTCTATCCAGGCTGATGGAGGGGGTCTAAAGTACAGGTGGGATGGGGGACCGAGACACACACGCGAGAAAGAGATGCCAAGGGGGAAATGAAGACTATTAAAATGGCGCCGCGGCCTCCACGGGGCCTCTGCTGTGGGTGCGCATATACACGGGTTGGAAAAATCCGGGCCGTTTTCTTGACCGCGCCGCGTCGCTTGGGTCCTGGAGGGCGCATAAATCCCGCTGGGGCTGCCCCGGGGCCCAGGGCCGACCCCTCCCTGCTTTTCCCCGACCTAGGCGTACAGGACTGCACACCCCAGCTGGCTGGACCCGCCCTGCGCGCGGCACGGTCGGGCCGGGCGAGCGCGGCGGATTAGCCCTGAGCCCGCAGACCCGAGGGCGCGGGGCGGGCGCATTTGGGGGTGTGAGGGCGGGGCGACTAGGCGACCGCGCCTCTAATCCCAGCGCTGCGTGTGGGAGCGGCCGGATCAGGGAATTAGCGCTGTAACTTCGGATTAGTAACGCTCGCTAAATGAGCGCCTAATTCCGACCCTTCATGCTTTTCAGCGTCGCGGCTGGGCCCTGAGAGGCCTTCTGGCCTCGCTCCCTCCGCGCTCTGGTCCCATTTCCCGGGAGGTCGGCCGGCGGCCGTGGAGAGCTCCCTGACCGGCCTAGATCAGGCCTCTGGCCGCGCCGAAGCCTGATTTTCGGCGGCGCCCAGTGATGCCAGCTTTTCATTCGCCGAGCAGAGGCCCGCCTCGTCGTCCTACGGTCGTTCACGGTTGGGAGTTAGTGGACGAGTGAGAAGGAAGCCCTTGATGCCTCACTCACCACGGTGGCTGCCCTGATTCGTGCCCCATGAGGGGCTTGGTCTACGACCTTTGGCGAGCCACCGGGCCTTACTAAGCTCGCTATTTCTAGATGTTAAATGAAAGGGGTTAGGTGAAGAGCATCTTTGAGATCCCAACCAATCCAGGCTTCCAAGCTGCAGCTTCAATTGCGTTCTCAGGCTCCCTAAAGCCTTTTTGAGTGGGGTGGGGGTAGCGGAAACGTGCGGCAAAAATGTAGCCCAACCATGGGGAGCCTAGTGGCCAGAGGAGACTTGGAAGAAGGCCTCCGTGGGGCATGAGAAGAAGAGGCGAGAAGGGCCAAGGCCCAGGCGGCTCCCCCAGGCCTGGGCAAGCCAGATGAGATTTGATGGGGTGAGGCACCGGTTTTAAGTCTGTGCCTCAGGCTTCAAGTGTCCAGAGGGGATTCGAACATGGCTATGTCAGGGGTGGGCGTTCATACCCGGAGGCCCAAATCCGGCGGGTTGACCTCTCTCCGAGGGCCACTGCTGGTGGGTGTGGGGTGGGGTCCGGGAGGTTAGGGTTCAGGCGCTCTCTGTCCCTCGAAGCCCCACCGCGATCCTTTCCCTGACCCGGAGGTTTGCATCAACGAATTTTCGTAAAAAGCAGAAAGAAAACCGCATGCTCCCCTGCTCAGACTCCTCCTCCCCCAACCCAGATTTCAGGACTGACGAGATGGGTTGGAACCCTGGTTCTAAAAAATTCTTTTGTTAATTAAAAAAAAAACATTGGAATTATATAGACACAGCTGTGAGGGTGCAAAGCCACCAGGTTACTAGAAGGACTAGTTCTTGCAAAATAGCAAAGGATAGAGATGGTGGGAAGGGAAGATGGAAGCCCAGGACCCAGGGCCAGCTGGCTGGGAAAGAAGGCAGGGAGCACAAGGTGAGGAGGCAGGAAGAGCTGCTCTGGTTTCTTCCGAAATGGGGTCACGATCAGTGCACAGGCTCCCAGGTGTGCTGAGAAGGGAGGGGCGGCCCAGGGGATGCTACCCGTGGCCTCCAGGATCCTGAAACAAGATAGCCACCCTGTGCCCGCCTCTTGCCAGGAAAAAGGGAGACTGGCCTTTAAAAATGGGGAAGGGGGTGTCACACAGGATGCATGAAAATTCTCTACCTGGGGATTATCTGTAGGGATAACTGGGGACAGAGGGAGGACAGCTGAATTTCCCTGCCTGGACTTTTGTTTTCTTCTTATTTTAATTTTATTTTGAATAGCTAACACATTCAAGTGGTTCAAAATTCAAAAGGTGATACAGTAAAAAGTCTCCCTCCACCATCCACCTCAGCCTCACAGTTCCCCTCCCTAGGGCCGATGGATTTCCCTTTTGTACTGTTTCAGTTTTTGCTTCTTACACATAAAACCTATTTTCAAAAAAATTTTTGTTAAGCAAAGGCAAAAAAAAAAAGCCTCGGAGGAATGAAAAATGGGAAAAGATTTCCATTATTAAAAGGGGAGTGGGCAGGTTCTGGGTAAGAGGATGCGAATGATGGGCCATATAAAAAAGTGAGGGAGAGGCTCTGGAGAATGAAGTGGGCAGAGATGGGAATAAGACCTGGGCCCAGCTCTGCACTTCTGAGCTGTGAGAGCCCGGAGGAATCACTTTAGGCCTCCTGATTTGTTTCCTCGTGTATAAAAGGGAAATGGGATGGAGGTTCGTGTCTGAATGGTGGCTCAAGTTCATTCCAGCCTGCCTGTCATAGCACTCATACACCTACATTCCTATAAAGCCCCCCAAACCATCAGGGGGTCTGAACCTACATTGGCTCCTTTCTTCCCTGAGGCATGGCGGGGTCCAGGGCTGGGTCTACAGCCACTCATCCCTGGGAGCCCAGGAGGTTCCCCAAGCTTCCAGGGAGCCCTGAGCTTCAGGACGAGTCAAGGTATCAGGGAGGAAAGTGACCTGGAGGCAGACAAGGACCTCAAGAGGGACCCCAACGCTGTGTGCGCTGTGGGATCCTGATGCCCATGCAGTGAGCAGGGGCGCGTCCCACAGCCCGACGCCCAGCTAAGAGGGGCTGGGAGCTTGAGTGGCCGGGTGTGCTGCATTGGGTTGCCATGGGAACGGAATGCAGATTTCCCCCAATTGCTTTTTTATTTGCTAGACATTGTAATACATCTTATGTTGCAAGCAGAGAGGCGGGGTGCAGGAGAGTAGTGGGAAGGCGCCGGGAGCCTGCTTGCACCCTAACCACTCCGGGAAGTTGGGGAGGCGCGGGCGGGAATGGCCGAGCCAAGGCTGGTGCAGAGGTTGGCGGGGTTGAGCTCGGTCCCGCCCGCCCAATCGCTCGCTGGCGCTCGGTTTGTATGCAGGGCAGGGCCGGCCCGTCGGGGAGGGAGGCCTCCCGCCCCGGCCCCTAGCCATTGAGCGCACTCCTCGCCAGTTCTGCTCCGCTTCACGCTGCACACAGACCCCCCAACTGCACACAAAGGCAGCTGCCAGAGCCCGTGAAAAGTGATCAAATTATCAAGAACTTGACCTCACCGAGGGGCGAGGCTCCGGCAACCCCCAAGCCGTATGCTAATGACGCTCAGGGGCTGACTCGTCGAATAATTCGATAAAGGGTGCATTGTTAGCGGCAGGGCAGACCCCTGCCCACCCTTTCAGTTACCCCCACTCCCACCCCCCTACCGGCCGCTGTCTCACTCCGACCACATTTGCATCCCAAAATCCCCGTCCGCAGCTCCGGGAGAGGATTGTTCCAGCCTGATTTATGGGGTGAAGGCGAAGGCTGGCGCCTTCCCCGCCAGCGACCCCTCTGCAACCCCATCCCCCTCCCTTCCCCCGGGCCGCTCCACTTCGGGGTTCCTACTTCGGCGCCGGAGGATGGGTGGGGGCGGGGAAAGAGGAGTAGGGGGAAAGCTGGTAAGTTCTTCCAGGGTTCGGAAAGTGTCCCCGGAGAGAGAAACGAGGTCAGGTACCTGGTCCGGGCGCGGCCGCTCCGCCGGGCTGGAGTCCGCTGGGCCGGCACTGGGCTCCTCTGGGTTCCTCAGGCTCCTGTGGGCCAGGGCGGCCGGCGGGACGGGCGCTCGCACGCAGAAGTTGTGAGAGTCATTTCTACTTTCGGTTATCTAGCTTTATGACGGCTCTGTGGCACTCATACAGCTAGATAACCAAAGAGAGAAACGGGCCTCCCTTCGCCACCGCCTCTGCCGCGCCGTTGGCCCCACGTGCCGCTGCCCACCGGGCGCGGAAACCGGAGCGGGCGCCGCTCTCGGAACCCCGGGCGCACGCGGAGAGCCAAAGGGGTCCGACAGACACACAGATACACAGACTTCCACAACCAAGGCCGGCAGCCCCCGCCCAGTTCCCTCCATCCCTCCATCCTCCGCCCTCCTATCGCGTTCCTCCCCGGCTACCCGTTCTGTGCGTCCGGACACCGGCGCCGGCTGCCCGCTCCGACGGCGTCCCGGGGCGCACTGAGGACACCCGCGCGGTGCGCTTCGGCAGCCTAGGGCGCCCCGGCCGCCCCCAGCGCACTGGACTGCCAGCCCTTCTCTCTCAGGCTAATCGCCCCGCGGGGAAGTGACGTCAGTCTAGGGATCGGCCAATCACAGGCTCTCATTCAAATCCCAGCCCCCTTCCCGCGCTCCGCACCACCCAGCCTTACAATGGCCTCGGCATTCACAGCTTCCCCTCTGGGAGGGCAGGGAGCGCCCCCGCTGCTCTCGAAAGCATTAGGGCTGCGCGCCAGGGTGCGCACCGTCTGGCCTTTCCCCCAACTCCTTTGCCTTCCCCCAAGACCCTGGGAACCTGGCAGCCACCGCGGACCGTCAGAGTTAGGGAGCTACGGTGACAAGGTTTGGGGACGCGCTGGTGGGGCGTGGTGAAGGTCTCTCTAGAGCGGCCAAATGCGCACTTGGGAGGCCGAGAGCAGAAGAGTAGGAGCTGTTTAACCTTTAACTTCCCTTTCCCTCTCTCACGCCCAGCACCTTGCAGTCGACCCAACCCACGCGCCGAGACTGAGTGAGAAGAGAAGGAGGAATTAAATGTCCTGGTGCGCGTGGGTCGATTTCCCACCCATTAGTGCGTGCCTGGCACGCAGAAGCTCCCAAGCCATGCTACACTCGGTCCAGGCCCTGGCGCTCAGTACCAGGCTGCTGGGTCCCTCCTCTCTCTGCAAGTCAAGGAGGGTACAGCCGACTGTGGCCGGCCCCTTGGAGATGTCCTAGGCCCTAACTGCGATGCTGGTTAAATTCGTGTTCCACCGGAAAATGAAAGCACAAACCCTTGCCTTGGCCCTCCTTCTAGGGCTCTTAGCACACACCTGGCCTACTCACTGCAAGTAGCTCAACAAGGGGAAGGGGCTGCCACCCAGGACCTACCAGAATCACCCCCAAGTAAGCCTGACACAGACCTGGAGGCCCCATTGCAGCCTCCCAGAGGTGAATGGTCCATGGGCGCCCCTTCTTGCTCACCCCAGCCATTACCCCTTTCCTCCTTGATGTGTGGCTACCCTCCAGCCTTAGGTGCTGAGATTCACCTTCTCACGCTAGCCATCCCTGGGAGGCAAAAGATTAAATATGAAAAATGTGATCTCTTTGCTCCCAGATGCCCCCAGGGGAAAAAAAATTTAGTCCAAGAGCTAGGGAGAGAATCGGCAGCGGGACAGGCAGGTGGATTCTCAACTTCCAGCAGTCAACACACCAGTTTTTTCAGAGGTTGGGCAGAGGTACCCTTGAGGATCCATTTTATTGGGCCCTGGGGCACTGAGCCACTCACAGCCAGGCAGATCTCCGCAGGATGTGTTCCAAACAAGTGGGCAAAAGAAGGTGGCTTGGAAAGGATTTCATGATTTTTCTAAATACGCTTTTCTCTCCTATTCTCCCCTAAAAATGACACATCTCCATTTTGCCAAGGTCTCAATTTTGTCAAGTGCCTGTAGCCCTACTGCTTGTCTCAGGTTTGTTCTATTTTCATCCTGACCCTAAATCCAAGGCAGCCTGCATCCCACTCCCACCCTAGTCAGCTTATGCCAGACCAGACCTAGCATTTACATATCTCCCTCCAAATCCCATTTTGCACACACATCCCTTTTTCCAGAAGGCGAACAAGAACTAGGGAGAGCCACAACGGTGGAGGAACAGAGAGAGGCTGACAGCAGCCCTGGGGAAGGAACCACCCGAATTTGGGCCCGAGACAGTTAATTCCAAAGGATTACCATAATTGGGAGGCGCCCCTTACTTCCCCTCCTCCTGCAGCTCTAGGAACCTGCACTGTCTCCCCTTCTTGGTGTGTGTGTGGGTGGCCTCCAGAGCCCTAGTCCTTCTGGGCCACCCCGGGTGGGAAGGGTGGGGCTGCGGAGGCTGGAAGAGGCGGAGAAGCACTGCTCACCTGCGAGAGAGGAAGGGGAGAGAGGGAGCGTGGGGGAAGGGAAAGCGAGGAAGAAGCCCCTCGGAGTGTGATTTAAGCAGGATGCTGCACAAAATGGCTCCTCAGCGAGGCTCACGGTAACACAACGGCGCCGGAGGCCCGACTGGCAAGCTGAGGGCGGGTGGGGGCTCTGGGAGGAAGAATTAAAAGCCTGATTTGGACTGAGTCCAGATGCGAGAGGCCACTGTTATCAGGGCCACATTTCTGCTACCCTTTATGGGAAACTGAGTCCCTTGGCGGGGAGCAGGTGAGGCCAGCCAGCAAAGGGCCCACCCATGCCCTGCTTGAGTGGGACTGTCCCAGATGAGCGACCCCTCCCTCTCCCTCTCCCCCTCCCTCTCCCCCTCCCTCTCCCCCTCCCTCTCCCCCTCCAGCACCTGGCCATTGTAGCACTACTCCCAGGAAGGAGGCCACAGAAAAATCCGACCTTGAGGGCATAGGCATCGGGGAGGAGGCTGCTCTGGTGGGTCAGGGCTGACCGTAGTCTCCTTGGTCTGGTGGCTGGCCTCCATGCACAGATTAGACAGGGGCCCAGGAAATGGCCCAGGTTGATGCCAAGTGGAGGTGCATTGTGTGGGCCTGGCACCGCCAGCTGAGGTGTCAGGCTGTCGAGCAGGCTGATTCCAAGCCTGAGTGGGGAGAACCTGATCATCCCTGGCCCCGATCACTCTCTTGTCTGCACACTGGACTGGGTCTGGGATCTGTGCGCTTTGTCCCACGCCAATCCCCTGGCCTTGGCCCGTGGGCCCAGCACAGGCCCTAAGGTGATGGGAAAGCAGGCACTGGGGCTGCCTGAGTGCTGGGTGTTGACACTAAAGCACCAGCGGTGGTGGCTGAGCCCTGGCCATGGTGCTGAGAGCTGCCCGCTGGACCTCTCTTGCCACCACTCCCTTTGCCCCGATCATCCTTGGCTTCCTCCCCACAGTCCCAAACCAAGCTCCAGGGGTGCCAGCAGCTACCGGAAGAAAAGAATGACAGCTAAAGAGAGAGTCCCGTTGGCAGGTGGCCCCTCATGAGGAGGCTTCCCTCCTAGGCACCTCCACCGAGGGCCAGAGACTTCATTTTTCATCCTTGAATCTCCACCAAAGGACAGAGGGGCTCCTGGGCCCCCCACTCCTGTATCTACAGAAATGCCCATTCTTCCTGCAGTCACTTATGTGCCCTGTACCCCTTCAGCTTCACACAACCTGAAAATCCCTCCTCCCACACTTGGCCCAAACACCCATCTAGCAGCCTGCCTAAGGCAGGTGGCAGATACCTTGCCCGTGCAGGCACACGTGTACACAAGTGCTCTCATACCCATTGGCAACCTCAGCTGCTTGGGCTCTGAGATGGCTTTGGCCCAAGTTCCTGTTTCCTCTTGGTGGTTACACAACTCAGTGCGAGGGCCCTAACTACCCGCAGGAGGGTGCACTTCCCCCGCCCCCTGCCTATTTTAGGACACAGTGAGTTAACAGGTTAAATGGAAGGAGAGTAGGCAGTTCTGACCCTAGCCAACAGCCCTGTGCAGGGACCCATTATCCTGCTACCAGACTTGCCTTTATCCAGAGACTGAGAGCCTGAGACCGATGGAGCTCCCCAAGCTCCATCAGCCATGGGACCTGACATTCAGCCTGTATCTAGCCTTCCTTTCCTGGGCCCCTCTGGGCCTTAATTAGGAGACAGTATCTCAGGTCACAACCTAGGCCAAGTCCACAGTGCCATTTCCGCACTGCTCCCTCCCTCCCTTGCTCCTTCGTCAGGCTCAAGCTTTGATAAAGCTGATCTTCCTATTGTCTGGAGTCTGAAAGTCCAGCACTGGACTAACTCAGATGGACCCAGCTTCCTGCCCAGGGCCCCAGGGGCCTCCACATCCACCTTCATGTACACCTGGTCAGCTGGGCTGTGGTGCCCTCTATGGCTCCCACATCTAGCCTCCCTTTCCTCAGAAGCTAAGGCTTAGGCATTCAGGGTGTGGGCTCTGGGGAGACCCAGGCTGGGCAGGAACTGGGAAACACCTCTCCTGAAAAGGCATGGGCAGAGCAGCACTCCCCCCGCTGGGGTCCCCAGGAGCTAGCATTGCTGATAGAGGCTCCTGCGGTGGAGCTTTGCATGATACCCCTACCTCCATGCCCACCTATCCTACCTTCTGGCCTCTTTTCCTTGATTGAAAGCCAGACCATCAAACTCCATTCTCTATATATATATATAGCTGGAGAAACCACCTTTTTCAGGGTATGAGGGGCTCAAAAAGGGGCTCCCTTTCAGCCCCAGCATCTCTATTTCTCTTCAGTTACAAAGAATCAGACTGTGTATTTCTGGGTGCATGCACAGCCACCACGATCTGACCTGGAGCCACTCCCAGCTTCTGCTACCTCCCTGCCTTGCTGTGGGCCAGCCTGGACACCCCCCACCTCAGACTTCTTCCAGAGAAGCCCCTCACCAAAGCCTCAACCTCCACTGCCACCCTCATTCTTTCCAAGCTCACTGGAGCCTGGGATGGAGGAGGCAGAAGAGACACCCTCAGACAGATCCAAGAGGCCTGTTCTGGGGCATGGAGAGGGGAGTAGAGCAGAAAGCATTTTCCAACAACTTCCCAATACAGAAGGGGAAAGCGTGCCATAAATCTTGTCTAGAGTGGGGTACTATGTGTTGCATTATTTCTTAAAATATTTTTTCAGGCAGTCACTTTCAGGGTTGTTTTTGTGGGGGAGGGGATACGAAGGAAGAGGAGAGTTAGGGGCAGAGGGGAGGAAGGGGGAGATCGGAGGACCCCAGGAAACCTCACTTCGGAAACATTCCCTCCTTTCTACTAAACCTGTCTGCCATCCCACAACTTCCATCGGCCCTGCGCCCTCCCCTCTCTGCACACCCAAAGTCCTCACCGCTGGGCGCTTCCCACTGCCCCACGACCCTTGACCTTGGCCTTGATGATTTGTTGGGGATGATGGGTCAGGATCCAGAAGCTGATCCCACCTTCCACCCGCAGTCAGAGCGCACCCCGCACCCTGCCCGGCGGCAACGGGAAGCCCAGAGCCGCCCGTGCTGCCCAAGGGGGCTGAGCAGGGATGCCCCAGCCCCCTCTCCCAGTCCAGACCAGCTCCCTGATGCTGCCCTAGGAGAGACTACCGCCCTGTTACCCTAGCCCCTTCTCCCCAGCCTCACTGAGACACAGCAGACAGCGGCACTTACGGACCGGGAAGGGGGCCGGGGGCCAGCGAGGCAGCGGCGGGGGTGGGGCGGCTGCGGGGACAGCGGCTCCGCGGCCACTGATCTGGCGCGTTCCCGGGCTCAGGCCCGGCTCCGACCGCTCTCCAGGCGCCCCTGCCCCGGCGGACGCACGGCCGAGAGCCGCGGGAGGCGAGCAAGGCAGCGGTGGTTCGGGGGCTCTTGGCGGTACGCGGCTTCTCCGGGCTCTGAGCAGCTCTCAGCGCCGCCTTCTCGGGCGGGCACGGCCCGCAGTGACGTCAGCGCGGCTCCCCCCGCCCCCCCTCCCCTCACCCCGACCAGTGCGGAATGGAGGGGGCGGAGGCAAGCTGCTAGGGGCTCCCATCCCCGCGCCCCGGCGCTTCCTTCCCTCGCCCCGCTTGCCTCCCAGCTTTTCCCGGGGAGTCGCGGCGCCATTCGAGCCCTCCATTCCCCTTGCGTCGCCAGACTCGTCCAGAGCTAACAACAACCTGGGAGCAGCGGGTTGGAAGCCTCGCTGGCAGCTCTGAGCTAAGGGATCCGGGGAGAATGCTTTGGGGAGAATGGAGAGCTGGGAGGATGGGGGCGTCTACTCTCTGGGCTGAAAGGGGACGTTTGACCTTTTCCCCTACGCAAGCGTTGGTTAGGCTGAGGGTATCCACGCTGGATTGGCTGGTCCCGGAGCCCCAGTGTGTGCTCAGAAGGGATATTTTAGCTCGGGGAAACGTGTCCCGTGCGGAGCGGAGGGTGCCCTCCAGTCTGGGTCCTGCCTCTCCAAAGCCCAATGCCTCCGCCTCCTCTCTCCCCGCCCTGTCCTGAGCTGTGTACCTGCAAACTGCACGCTCTTGGCCGACGGCGCCCCGGAGCCGCTGTCCAAATGCTGAACTCGGCCTCCTGAGTGGCTGGCTCCCGACGCCCCGCTCCCTTCTCCCAGCCTTGCTCACAGGGGCCGGCAGGGGGTTCTGGGACACCCAGCGCGGAACCCCGGGAAACTTTGGTGCTCCACGGTGATGTCGGAAAGCTTCGGGGAGGGAGGCGAGTGGTCAAGGAGAGGCGGGAGCCGAGAGGGCAGGAAGAGCAGCGCGCCTTGTCGGTCGCCCTGCCTTGTCGCCTAACCACCGTCTTCCCCCGCGCGCCCTGGCCGCTCGTCCCCGGTCCCCTCTGCTTGTGTGTTTCTCCCACAGCCACAGCAGGGGAGGTCCCTCCGGCTGAACTTGTCAGCGGGTTTCACCATCCATCACGAGCCAGACAGACAGGCCAAGTTCACGAGCAATGCTGTTAACCCCTTGCAAACTGAGCGCCTCCCATAGGAGGGAGCCGCCTGGCTGGGGCGCGCTCTCTCCGATTCTAGAGGCATTGCCTCCTAAAAGCTGTGGCCGCCACAGCGCCTTTCTTCTTTCCTACTTCTCTCTTTCCTGAACAACTTGAGGAAAGGTCTAGAAGAGGGAAAGATGATTTGTCTCTTCACCCCACCACCCCAACGCATTTCTTGACCATTTTTTTCCTGTCATTTTATTTGGTCTCTGTAACCTTTCCTGTTTCTCCTCTTCTAAATTACTTTGACAACAGTGAAACTGACTGCTTTTCTAATTGACTTCCCCTTCTTCTGCTTTGTGACAGTTCATTGTGGAAAAATTGAGAAAGATCAGAAAAATATGAGATAAAAATAATAATTGGCCTTAATTTCTACACCCAGAGGCCTGACTTTAAAAGAAAAAGAGAGAGAATATTCTCATTGGAAGAATCTCAATTGCTGGTTGTGTGGCTTGAGCCAAGGTGGGGAGGGCACCTAGCCTTCCTGAAATGGATGGAGAAAGAAAAACAAAAACAAGCCCTGAGGAAAGGATCAGAGAGGGAGACCTGTCCAGAGAGATCCTGCTAGAGGAGTTTCGGAGAGACCCAGTGAGGTGGAGGGCTAGACACAGGGACCCAGAAGAGAGAGAGAGAGAGTGCATTTAGAATCTCCACCGGAGAACAAGGGCAAGGCCCAGTCACTCCCTCCCCCTCCCCCCTCCCCCCCCTTTGGCCTCCATTCTAGCATCCAAAGCCCAAGAGAAGCTTCTTCTAGACTCCCTGGGCAGCCCAGCTCCTGAGCCTGGCCCAGAGTGGAAGCCTGGGGTCCGGATTCCTGCCCTGAGCAAAGACTCGGCCCTGCTGGGGAACCCTAGCCATCTCTGGGAGAACTTTCTCAGCCTCTCCCTGCGGTCCGGCCGACTTGGGCCACTCTCCCCCCCTCCCCCCATTTCCCATTGAATTCCTGGCGTCTGGTGGCTGGCGGCAACTAGGGCGACCTACCAACTTTTCCCCTGGGCATTTTCTCACCCCCTCCACCCCCCAGTGCTTTCTTTTCTTCTCCCTGTGCTCTTTTTGAAAGGAGGCACCCAGGCCCAGAACGTGTTCTGCAGTTTAACTACTTCCAAATTCTTTGTTCAGGTCACCCCGGGACTCCATTGTCCGCTATTGAGAGCTCAGGGCGGGCGGGCGGGCGGGTGTGCCTCAGCCGGGCAGGCCTGAATCCATTAGGCCGCTGCTCCGGCCCCTGCCGCCCATTGACGCGCCCGCCAAACCCGGGCCCTGGCGGCCCCCTCCCGTCCTCTCCACTCCCGCTCTCAGCTGCCCTTTTTGGAGGCCGCGGCGGAGTCCGCACGGGGTTATCTGGGTCTCGCCCGGTCTGGAGGGAATGAGCACGGGTACAGGCCTAGTATAATTCTCGCCGACTCTCTCCCAGCCTGCACGATCTCACCCGGGGGCTTGCCCGAACCCTGTTGTTTGCCGGCTGTGCAGCTTTTGAGGAGGCAGTAGCCGCGGCCTCAGGAATGGGGGAAGGGAAGCCAGCAGCGCACCTCCTGGACTTCCCCACCCTCCCCGCTGCACTCCTGCAGCCTGAATTTCCCCTTCCCCTCTTTCCTCGGGGCCCAGACCCCCAGCTTCCAGTTGGATCAAGCCTTTCCTGAGTTAAGGGCGTGAAAAAAGGCGGTCCAGTTTTCGGGGAGAAGCACAGAAGGGCGCGCCATCCCCGTCCTGTGCCCAGCGTGAGCCCCATGTTGCCCTCAAAGGCTGGTCTCAGCGTGACAACTCTTCTCCCAACCTACTGGGAAAATGATGCTCTGGTTTTAGTCATGACTTCCAGGGTGCCAGGGCTGGCTCCCCAGCGACCTCACCTCTCCTGCCTCAGGACCGGAGGAGACGGAGAGCGTGTGAACCCCTCCGGGAGCTCAGCTTGGTGGTGCGAGCCTGGGGATCGGGTTCCGACGCCTATGCCCTGCCGAGCGCTCTAGCGAGTGTCCCTCGGGTCCTGTAGGGAGGTGTTCTCTCTCAGCCCCGATGAGCCTAGGAGAGACCGAGCATTCAGCTTGAACCCACGGAAAAACCTCGAGGTCCCAGAACGAGTGCCCAGGAAAGGGTCAGTTGATGTGAGCATATCTTTTCCCGGCTCCCGAAGGTTCTCTTCGCACCGCCCCCATCCTGCTCTCCTACTGCAGGATTATGGGGTCACTGAGTCCCGGGTGAATATCGACGCCCATCCCCAGAGGTCACTCAAACCTCTGCTTCGACCTGCCTGTCCAGTTCGAGGATCGGCATGCCCTTCCCAGGAGCAAAGCTCGAGGGGAAAGTGGTAGATGAGTCCATGGGCGGGGCGGGGTAAGAGGGCCGGTCCCCTCTCCGGAGAAAGACAGTGTATAAGGGCGCGGGGCGCAGAGGAAGAGCGCTGGGTGGTGGGCCATGCAGGCCGAGGAGGGAGGGAGGGAGGGCGACCTCCTCTGCACGATCCCCGTCCCCAAAGCCCCACGACTCGGACCCCCGGGTTGGGACCGCCGGGGAACAGAGAGCGGAGACTTCCAAGAACGGATTGCTGCCTAGATGGATAGCGGAGGAGGCCAGACTAGCGCCCCCTGGCGTCTATGCTGGAGCTTGCACAGTGCTGCCCGGCTATCCTCCTTACCCCTGGGTTCCAGACCTGAAGCTGGGGAGGCTGAAGCCCGCGCACCCCTAAGACCTGGCCGTACAACGACAGGACTCCTACAGGACACAGGACTTACTGAGGATATTCCAGTCTCCCACCCTAAGTCCTCCTGCTTCCGTCCGGGGAACTCCTGTTAACTGTTCTGACCTCGCCGCCCTCAGGAGCGCGGCTCCGCGCGCTGTCCAACAGCGCCCTCTGGCGGACGTTCCTGGAAGGTACAGGTGCATTCCCGCCTGAGCAGAGAAGCCTCCGGACCCGTGGGGCGCCTGCCTGATGGTTTGGGGTCTCGGTAGAGGGGACGAAGATGCAGTAGCCTAAAGAGAACCGGGCATCTATTTTCACTGCTAGCTCCTCTAGACCTCTTCATGCAGATTAGCCGCTCATGTGTATGGGGTCCTCTCACCTGTCAGGAAACAGGCACTTAGGTAATGGGGACACCAGTGAGGCAGCCAGTCAGCAAGCCTAAAGTTCACCTCCTCTCCTATCTAGGACTTGGGCCTCTGCTACCTTGGCCTCCTTTAGGAAGGTCCTATGGAGACTGAGGTGGACAGGGCAGGCTCAGGACCTTCCCAAGGGTTCTTGTAGCCAGGCAAGCTGTGCCCCTTTTCTCCATGGCAGTGTCAGTCACTTCCCAGCCTCGCCCTTCCCACCTCTGCAGCTTCCCTTTCAGGCAGAGTCCCTTTCATACCTGTAGGACCTCAGAAAACTTAAAAAACAAAACCAAAAAAAGCAAACAAAAAACTTCTCATTAGGCCTAAGGGCCTCTTGTTTCAAAGGTGAATGAGAAATGGGCAAAGGAAATGATGGGATCTGTGGGCAAACCCTGGGGTTTGGAGAGTCTTGAGATTCCCCCTAGGCTCACATCTCCAGTGGTAGGAGCAACTCTGCCCGCCCCAGCATGGTGTTATGCTTTCTCTCTGGTCATACATTTTGATAGGTTCTTGACATTTATTCAACAAGTCTGTGCTGACCTCCTACTATATGCCTCTGGGGACAAAACTCAGAGGGGGTAGGTAACTTGCTGAAAGTCACGCAGCTAAAAATTGCTGGAGCCAGTATTCAGCTTTGGATGTGTGCCACCCTACTTCCAACTCTCCTCTTTCACCCGAATGATTTCAGAAGTCTTCTGGCTGGGGCTCCACTTCAGAACTCAGCCCCCTCCAATGTGTCATCCACGCTTCTGGACGAGGACCCTTCTAAAATGCCAGTCTGATCATATCTCCTCCTTGCTGAAAATCCTTCAGTGGGGTTCTACTATTTTCAGGATAAAAGCCCATGTTTCTCAGAGGCATACAAACTCCCCCTGTGACCTGACCTGTGTCTCCTTCTCTGTGTCCCCTTCTCTGTGTCCCCGACACTCCCACCACCCCAGATGTCTTCATTTCCCCAAGACCCAGACTCTAGCACCACTCACTCCCTGCCTCTGTGTGCACCTACCATTTTTCTGCCTGTAATACTCCTCTCTCGAGTATCTTTTATTTATTTATTTATTTATATTTTTTGGGTGTATTTCCTTGTGATTTTTTTTAATTTTTTAATTTTATTTTATTTATTTTTTTATACAGCAGGTTCGTATTAGTCATCAATTTTATACACATCAGTGTATACATGTCAATCCCAATCGCACAATTCAGCCCACCACCACCACTACCACCCCCAGGCACTTTCCCCCCTTGGTGTCCATACATTTGTTCTCTACATCTGTGTCTCAATTTCTGCCCTGCAAACCGGTTCATCTGTACCATTTTTCTAGGTTCCACATATATGCGCTTAATATACGATATTTATTTTTCTCTTTCTGACTTACTTCACTCTGTATGACAGTCTCTAGATCCATCCACGTCTCAACAAATGACCCAAATTCGTTCCTTTTTATGGCTGAGTAATATTCCATTGTATATATGTGCCACATCTTCCGTATCCATTCGTCTGTTGATGGGCACTTAGGTTGCTTCCATGACCTGGCTATTGTAAATAGTGCTGCAATGAACATTGGGGTGCATGTGTCTTTTTGAATTATGGTTTTCTCTGGGTATATGCCCAGTAGTGGGATTGCTGGGTCCTATGGTAGTTCTATTTTAAGTATTTTAAGGAACCTCCATACTGTTCTCCATAGTGGTTGTATCAATTTACATTCCCACCAACAGTGCAAGAGGGTTCCCTTTTCTCCACACCCTCTCCAGCATTTGTTGTTTGTAGATTTTCTGATGATGCCCATTCTAACTGGTGTGAGGTGATACCTCATTGTAGTTTTGATTTGCATTTCTCTAATAATTAGTGATGTTGAGCAGCTTTTCATGTGCTTCTTGGCCATCTGTATGTCTTCTTCGGAGAAATGTCTATTTAGGTCTTCTACCCATTTTTGGATTGGGTTGTTTGTCTTTGTAATATTGAGCTGCATGAATTGTTTATATATTTCGGAGATTAATCCTTTGTCCGTTGATTCGTTTGCAAATATTTTCTCCCATTCTGAGGGTTGTCTTTTCGTCTTGTTTATGGTTTCCTTTGCTGTGCAAAAGCTTTGAAGTTTCATTAGGTCCCATTTGTTTATTTTTCTTTTTTTTTTTTTTTTTTCTGCGGTACGCGGGACTCTCACTGTTGTGGCCTCTCCAGTTGCAGAGCACAGGCTCCGGACGCGCAGGCTCAGCGGCCATGGCTCACGGGCCCAGCCACTCCACGGCACGCGGGATCCTCCCGGACCGGGGCACGAACCCGCATCCCCTGCATTGGCAGGCGGACTCTCAACCACTGCGCCACCAGGGAAGCCCTATTTTTCTTTTTTATTGCATTACTCTAGGAGGTGGATCAAAAAAGATCTTGCTGTGATTTATGTCAGAGTATTCTTCCTATGTTTTCCTCTAAGAGTTTTATACTGTCCGATCTTACATTAAGATCTCTAATCCATTTTGAATTTATTTCTGTGTATGGTGTTAGGGAGTGTTCTAATTTCATTCTTTTACATGTAGCTGTCCAGTTTTCCCAGCACCACTTATTGAAGAGACTGTCTTTTCTCCATTGTATATGCTTGCCTCCTTTGTCATAAATTAATTGACCATAGGTGCATGGGTTTATCTCTGGGCTTTCTATCTTGTTCCATTGATCTATGTTTCTGTTTTTGTGCCAGTACCATATTGTCTTGATTACTGTAGCTTTGTAGTATAGTCTGAAGTCAGGGAGTCTGATTCCTCCAGCTCCGTTTTTTTCCCTCAAGACTGCTTTGGCTATTCGGGGTCTTCTGTGTCTCCATACAAATTTTAAGATTTTTTTGTTCTAGTTCTGTAAAAAATGCCATTGGTCATTTGATAGGGATTGCATTGAATCTGTAGTATCTTTTATTTAAAAATTTTTTTTTATAATTCTGTTTTTTATACACTTAGTGTATTTTATACTTATTTATTTATTTGGCTGCACCGGGTCTTAGTTGTGGCATGCAAACTCTTAGTTGCAGCATGTGGGATCTAGTTCCCTGACTAGGGATCAAACCCAGGTCCCCTGCATTGGGAACGTGGAGTCTTAGCCACTGGACCACCAGGGAAGTCCCTCTGGAGTATCTTTTATAGGTTATTTATTTATTTAATTTATTTATTATTTATTTATTTTGCGGTACGCGGGCCTCTCACTGTTGCGGCCTCTCCTGTTGCGGAGCACAGGCTCCGGACGCGCAGGTTCAGCGGCCATGGCTCACAGGCCCAGCCTCTCCGCGGCATGTGGGATCTTCCCGGACCGGGGCACGAACCCGTGTCCCCTGCATCGGCAGGTGGACTCTCAACCACTGTGCCACCAGGGAAGCCCTGGAGTATCTTTTAGATTCTAGGCAAATTTCACCTCCTCCATAAAACCTTACCCAGACATATCTTCCTTCAGATAAAAGACCAGATGGGCCTAAGTGGCCATGTTTGCACCTCCTGCATTCTCTCCTCCCCGTGACGATCCATTGATTTTATCAGGCATGGCCACTGGCTCACCGGGAATAATCCCTGGCTCAACCTGAGTCTCTTCTGAGCACTGAAGTGAGACCAGGCTGAGAAGGTCTGCATGAGCCTGATGGAGTCAGTGCTGTGTCAGCCCAGGTGATGAGGGAGCGGAGAAGCTGAGAGGAGAATGGAGCAGATGGGTAAAGAGGTCAGCAGAGAGAAGGCTCTGGGGCTCCAGGGAGAGAGTGCCTGAGACTTTCTCAGAGGGCTTCTGCCCCTCCCCTCCCAGGAGAGTCTTGCAATAAACCCCTTTCCACTGGCCTGCTTGGAGGAGGCTTCTGTTCTCTGCCCCTGCCAGCTCCCTGATCCAAACCCCTCCTGTCAAGCAAACTGGAAAGCTAAAACGACTTTATCCAGACTCCCTGGCATCTCATATTCTGGATAGAAGCAATTTTCAAGGCGGAAGTGAGGCCAGGGCCATATTCCGGTCACCTCTGAGCAATGCAGCAGAGATGTGGGACTTCCAGCAACATGTTCCAGTGTACAGTCTTCTGCTTCTTGAGAATCTATAGGCGTTTTCATAGTTAAGGGTGGTGACTATTTGATTCCTGGATCCCAACCACAGCAGGGTGTTGTTAAAGTCAACAGTCCCATGGGCCACCTCTTAACTTCCTACCTTCCAGACAGTGGTGGAAGTGTAGCTCCTCTGGCAGCCCAGCTCTGCAGCATTCTGAGAGTCACTCCTACAAGTCTACCCTCCAACTGCTTCCCCAGTCCTTCCAGCAGTTTTATAATTACCTAATTCTCTACATTAAATTCTTTGAAATTCTTTTCCGCTTAACATGTCAGAGTGGTTTCTGGTTCTTGTGCAGGTGCCTGATTGATAAAACTTTTGTTCCTTCCTCTGTTAATTTCCCAAATGTTGCTTGAAAAGGGGACACAGACCAGGCAGTGCCACGGTAAAGAAACGGCTCCTGCCCTCAAGGAGGCTCAGCCTCGTGCTAGTCTCCCAGAGCTGTGTGGTCACACCACCCTGGGGCACTGTGTTCAGGTGGGTGCTGTAGTGGACACTGTTGGGTCCCCATCCAGCTCCCCTCCTATTCCTCTCATAACATCTGACGTTCCAGGGCAAGCACCTGCAAGCTCCTTCAGAAGACTGGAGCTTCGGGCTTCCCTGGTGGCGCAGTGGTTGAGAGTCCGCCTGCCGATGCAGGGGACACGGGTTCGTGCCCCGGTCCGGGAAGATCCCACATGCCGCGGAGCGGCTGTGCCCATGAGCCATGGCCGCTGAGCCGGCGCGTCTGGAGCCTATTGCTCTGCAACGGGAGAGGCCACAACAGTGAGAGGCCCGTGTACCGCAAAAAAAAAAACAAAAAAAAACAACAACAACAAAAAAGAAGACTGGAGCTTCGTCAGCTGCATACTGAAGGGCTGAAGTGCCTGGGAGTTTATGCCTTGACTCCAGCCCCAGAGCAGCCTGTAACTGATGATATCTTGTGCAGAAGTATGAAAGCCCAGCTCCCTCAAGGACAAACTCTGAGGTGTGACTCACATCCCAGGGCCTTCTGCAGAAATACACTGAGGCTCGGACTTTGCTGGAAATCCCATCTTTGCTGGGCTTCTGCCCCTCCCCGGTCCTGCTTCCCCCACTCCCTTCCCAGTTCTCCTGGAGCACTTCATTAGCCACAGATCCTTGCCTTGGGGTCTGCTTTGGGGGAAGCTGACCAAAGATGGCTTCTTAACTTAAAAGGGACATTGACTGACAGAGTGATCAGGGCCTTACGGACTTTGGTCCTCAATCTGTGTAAACAGTAGAGGCTGGGGAAGGGGTTGGCCTAGAAAGAGGAGACCAAGGGGATGCTGTCCATTGAAAGGCAAGACTGTGAAAGAGCAGGCAGAACGGCATGGGATGCATCCAGAAGCCGGACCTGCTCTGTGATGGTTAATTTTGTGTGTTTACTTGGTCAGGCCTTGGCACCCAGTTTTTTGGTCAAACACCAGTCTAGATGCTGCTGTGAAGGTATTTTTAAAAGATGTGATTAGGGCTTCCCTGGTGGCGCAGTGGTTGAGAGTCCGCCTGCTGATGCAGGGGACACGGGTTCGTGCCCCGGTCCGGGAAGATCCCACATGCTGCGGAGCGGCTGGGCCCGTGAGCCATGGCCGCTGAGCCTGTGCGTCCGGAGCCTGTGCTCTGCAGCGGGAGAGGCCACAACAGTGAGAGGCCCGCATACCACAAAAAAAAAAAAAAAAAAAAAAAGATGTGATTAACATTTAAATCAGTGGACTTTGGGTAAGGCAAATTATCTTCCATGATTTGGGTGGGCCTTATCCAATCAGGTGAAGGCCTTAAGAGAAAAAGACTGAGGTCCCCTGAAGAGGAAGGAATTCTGTCTCCAGATTGTCTTGGACTCAAGACTTCAACATCAACTCTTCCCTGGGTCTCCAGCTTGCCATCCTGCTCTGTGGATTTCAGACTTGCCAGCCCCCGTATCTATAAATACATGTCTCTCTCTCTCTCTCTCTCCCCTCTCCTTCTCCCTCTCTCTCTTTCTCTGATATATGTTATATCTCTTAATATATATCTATCCTATTGGTTATATTTCTCTGGAGAACTCTGACTAATACATGCCCCAAGCCAGGGGCAGGCTTTATGTTGATAGCACCATGGCGGGGTCCACCACAGGAAGGCTGGCAAGCCAGGGCAGTGCAGGTCCTGGGTGGTGGTGGTGGGGGGACCAACAGCCCAGGGACATGCAGGTCAATGGCAGGAACCAATCCCAAAGGTTCACTGAGGACAGGCCTGCCACTCCAGACCCCAGCTCAGCAACTGAGTAGAGGCCACAGGGCAGTGGAGCAGGGTGGCCAACTCCAGAGCCGTTCCTGGCATCACCAGGGAGATGTGTGTTGACCTCTGTGGCACCTGCCAAGGAGGGGGCTGGAGCTCCCCAGCATAACCCCTGGGGACCCTGAGCCTGAGATCAACATTATAGTCCTTGCTCTCATCTCCACCCATCACTTATTTGCTGTGGGACTTTTGCCAACTGATAACTTCTTTGCACCTGAATATTTTCTATCTGTAAAATGGGGCTAGTGGTGTTCCCTCCTCATGGGGGTTATTGAAAGGATTGAATGGGACAATTGTTAGATAGCGCTGAGGATAACGCTTGAACATAAGTGATCAGTCCGTGTTAGCCGCCAGCTTTTACTATAGCAATGGCCCCACTCTCCTTCGGAGTGCATTCTGAGATTCTAGGATTACACAAGTCAGAGATTTCAGTAACTTGATCTGCCCAAACAAGAAATGGGCTTACTGCTTGAGGTAGTGAGCTCCCTGTTGTTGGAGGTATGTAAACAGAGCCAAGAGGATAGGTGAACCAGAGAGGGATGCCCTCAGGCTACAGTTCATCTGGGGCTTCAGGAACTGTGTTAAAGCTTGTGTGTTATGTGTCCAGACTATGAAGGCCCCTCCTGATTTTAGCCTTTAATAGGTTGCTGGTTCCCATCTCCTTGCTTTCATGCCCTGATTTTCTCTCTGCCAAGCCCTTGTGATTTGGCTGCTTCTCCGTCCCTTTTGCTGATTGAAGTCACCCTCCCAGCTAAGGCCAAGGGATGCCAGCCAAGGCCTGAATACCTTCCTCAGGCCCGAAACAAGGAGTTTCAGGTCCCTGCTCTGGCTTCAGAAGGAGCCAGGCAGGCACTCTCTCTCCTCCTCTGCAGGCATCTCTGCCTGTCTTGGTGACTGCAGTCCCCGCACCATGACAGTCCAGTTTTGACAGCTTGTAGAGCAACCTTGTTCAGCTAGGATTGCCTGCTGAGCCAGGGCCACCATGCACAGTTGTGCAGGTTGGGTACTGCATTACTCCAGGGGGTGCCCTGGTCCTTCCTCCCAGGGTTACTTATTGCAGGGGGAAGGGAAGCATATCAGAATCTTTAGGTGAGGAGGAATGTCATCCTAAAAAATATATCCATCATTGGGTATATTTTTATATATCCAATATATAAAAATAATTTCCTTTTGAGAAAATGAAATCCTGCATTGTTTAGGCAAGACAACCATAGAAAGTAAAGGTGGACTAAATCTTCTTTTCTGATGGGGCCTGTGGAGAAGATCTTGATTCTCAATGGTGTGTGCAACTGGTGGGGGAGAGCAAGAGATGTTTATGTCTGTTGAAAGGCGATCAGAGAGGGCTTCCCTGGTGGCGCAGTGGTTGAGAGTCCGCCTGCCGATGCAGGGGACACGGGTTCGTGCCCCGGTCCGGGAGGATCCCACGTGCCGCAGAGCGTCTGGGCCCGTGAGCCATGGCCGCTGAGCCTGTGCGTCCGGAGCCTGTGCTCCACAACAGGAGAGGCCACAACGGTGAGAGGCCCGCGTACCGCAAAAAAAAAAAAAAAAAAAAAGGCGATCACAGAAAAACGTTGAGAAATCTCATTGTCCCATAGAGTGGGCGAGCTCCTGGCTGCCACCTCTGGTGTTCAACAGGGGGTGAATGTACGGTGGAGGGCACTGGACAGGCTGGGGGAGGGCCAGACGGGGTAAAAAGGCAGGGGGCCCAGCCACCAGCAGGAGGGGTCGGCCAAGGGGTGGCTTTAGGCCCTGCTTAACCTCCAACAGCCTTCTATAGCCACCCCAAAGAATACCAACAATCACGATCCTATCCTGTGTGTAAAGAAGGGGAAGGAAACAAAGTGGCCCAGCTCTTTGTGCTGTAGAGGTCATCTGAGCATGCGCTCTAAGTACAAGCAGTGGATTCCCTGTCAGCGACCACGTGCCTCACACAGCTCCAGGCATGGAGTTGGCACTTAGTAAATCAGGGTTCATTTCCCCTGAGGCCTCCCTCCTTGTAGATGGCTGTCTTCTCCTCTCTGTGTCTTCACATGGTCTTTCCTCTGTGCTGGCTGTGTCCTAATCCCCTCTTCCTATCAGAACACCAGTCAAATTGGATTAGATTCCACTCTAATGACCTCATTTTTACTTTATTACTTCTTTAAAGACCCTGTCTCCAAATACAGACACATTCTGAGGTACTGGGGGTTAGGATTTTAAGCTATGAATTTGTGGGGGACACAGTTTAACCCATAATGGATGAGCTGCATTCCACCCCCATTTCCCATCTTGGCTGGTGAACTCCAGCTTGCTGGGGCCAGTGTGGGTTTGGGACAGAGGGGTTATCACGATGCAAAGACCCTGCCCATCCATGTCCTAAGGTATGCGGTCCAGGTCCACAGGTCTTACTTGGTCACCAGGTCACTGGACTCTCTTGCTTCACGCCCCCTTCCTTCCCTGAAACCTGGTGTGGCTCCCTGAGGGACCCGCTGTCATTCCCTGATCCACGCTCACCTGTCCCCGCCTCACACATGCTCAGAAATCTGCCATCGGCTCCTTTTAGCCATCAAGTCCCACATTCACCCTGGAAACTCAGACTGCTCCAGACTGATGCTGGCCCCGATTTCTGCCTGGCTGGGGAGAGAGGCTCTGTTCTTTTGCATTTCTCCTGTCCTGTCCCTGCTCTGTGGCCAGCCAGGGACAGCAGTAGGCATCATCTCACTCCAAGCTAGAGCAGGTCATAAGACGTATCTCCCCAAAGGCCTATATTCATCTATCCAAAGACTTTTTTGTTCTAGATATACGCTTGTTCTAGATCAGGAGAGATTTTGTGGCATATGTCAGGGCCATGTTCCCAGCAGCCTGTGCCGGTGGTGTCTGTGGGTGTTTGCATCTCAGCTAAATTGAAATGCAGCAATGCCACCCTTCTGTGCCACAGGGGCACCTCCCAGCCCTGTTGACCAGTTAGTCATCACCTTGGCAGAGCCCACAGATCCACATAAACCATCTGGAGTGAGGAAATCCAAGTGAAGCGAGAAATCAGTGGAAAACAGCCAAGTGTCCAGGCAGTCACGTGTATTCTTGTGTAAATGATTACCTGCGGGCACAGAAAAATAATCACTCTGTAGTGTCAGGTGAAAGCCACGGGTGTAGGTCCACTGCATGTAGTGAAAAGTACAAATATACCAACTTCATGAAGTGCACTCACCAAGGCGTCAGCAGTGATTATCTCTGGGTGATGGGCTTGGGGAAGCCCTTTGAACTCTCTTCTTTTTGTTTGTCAGTATGGGGGTGGTGGTGAGGGGCAGCTTGGGTCTAAGTGGGATTCATACAGTCTGGATTGGCCTTGTGGACTAACAGGACTTACAGCCAGAAGGGTATTTTCATGTGACCTTTGGGAACTACAATTCTAGTTCCACAATCCCACCAACCAGGATTCTGATCACCAAGTCTAATGTGTGTAGTGGTTTCCCCACATCAGCACACAATTGTTGGACACCAGCTGGGTGTCCTGTTATTGAACTCAATCTGACTCTGTGGAGATAGCATCAGACTCCACAGGTTAAAGGCTCAGTCCCACAAGACCACCCTCCACTGCAGATATCGGTTGCAAGTACATGTTGTCACCTAGGCTTCTGACCAACTGGAAATAAATCAGAGGTTCCACAAACCCTTCCTTGGGTTTGATTAATTTGCTAGAGTGGCTCACAGAACTCAGGAAACTCATTTACTCACTAGATTACTGGTGTATTACAAGGGATATTAAAGGATGTGAATCAACAACGAGATGAAGAGTTACACAGGACGAGGCCCTGAATAAAGGAGCCTCTGTCCCTGTGAAGTTTGCGGAGTTTGGGGGCTGGCAAGGTAGCATGTGAAAGGGTTATGGGTCACCAGCCTGGAAACTCCCTGAACCCTCTCCTTTTGGGTTTTTATGGCGGCTTCATGACATAGGCATGATTTGCATCAGGCTCCGGACGCACCAGCTCAGCGGCCATGGCTCACGGGCCCAGCCGCTCCGCAGCATGTGGGATCCTCCCGGACCAGGGCGTGAACCCACGTCCCCTGCATCGGCAGGTGGACTCTCAACCACTGCGCCACCAGGGAAGCCCCAGGCATGATTGATTAATTAATTGACCATTGGTGATTGCTTCCACCTCCAGCCTCTCTCTTCTCCCTGGAAATTGACTGTGAGACTGAAAGTTCCACCCGTCTATTCAGGGCTGCTTCCTCGGTCAACCAGCTCCCTGTCTTTAGAGGATTTCCCCAAGTCGCCTCATTAACATAAAGCCAGTTGTGGTGGAAAGGGGCTTGTGAATGATCAAACACCCATTTCACTTTTATAGCTCTGAAGTGATTTCAGGAACTGAGGAAAGGAGACCAAGTATTATAGCAAAAGATGTTCCCATTGCTTTTATTGCTCATGAAATTCCAAGGGCTTTGGGAGCTGTGAGCCAGGAAGCATGGATAAGGACCAAATGTTCATTTCTTATAAATCACAACATCACAGGAATCTTCTGAAAGTTTATAAATTCTGTAATAACAATAATAATAGCTAGCTTTCATGGTCTTTACAAGGGGCCAGGTATTTGCCAAGCAGTTTGCTTTGATTTTGATGCATAGGTACCCCTGGCATCCCTATTTTACAGACGAGGAAACTGAGGCCAAGAGAGGTTGAGTAACTCATCAAAGGTCACACAGTGCTAAGAACCCAGCTTTTAACCACTCACGCTGACCACCCTTCAAAGTTCCCTGTGGTTTGGGGAATGACCGCTCTCCATCTTCCCATCAGAGGAGCCAGGCTCTCAGGGTACCGTGCTGGGGGCCAGCTGGCATGCATAGAGGCCTCGATGGGTTGACAAACTGTGCGACTTGTCCCTGAACCCATGTGAGATGTCCCCAGACGCTCTGAGGAGCACGTGGGGCTGAGGGCTGGGGTCCCGGCTGACACCTGTCAGAGCGAGGATCACTAATGTCAGTAATTCCAGATGTGCCCACAAGGTGGCGCCACCAGGAGAAAGGGATACTGATTTTTTCTGTTGTATGAAACTTTTAAAAATTACGAAAGTGACACACGCCTCTCATAACAAGGCAGAGGTGTATAAAGAAAAGACTTCATCATCCCCCCCACACACCTTGTTCTCCCTCCACCCAGGAAAGTCAGGTTGAACCTCTCCACTCTTTATTCCAAGTTCCAGCAAACATCAAACACACAGGTGAAGGACTTTTTTTTTTTGTTTTAACTTTGCTTTATTTATTTTACTTTTTACAATATGGGATCATCCTATACTCAGTACTGTGCAACCTTCAATCTTCATTGAACTGAATATCACGCCCTCCCTCTAGATTAGTGAACAGGTGATTCTCGTTATTCAGTAGTCAGGCTCAGTAAAGTCCTGCAAAAATGGGGAAGAAGCGAAGGCTGAACCAGCGCTCCTAGGGCAACATGGGGTTGGGTTCCTGCCAGCCTCAGGTCACCGCATTTTTCTCAGTGGATCAACAGGTAGCTGTATAACCTTGTTTGGGGGATGTTTCTACCTAAAGACATTTTATTTAATATATATTGTTGGTTCATTAATGTTGCACTTAGGGTCAACAGCATTATAACTCATGCCTGAACAAAGCTAATTGAATGGCCGTATTTTCTCCTTAAGGCCCATCTTATCCTGTTTCCACTTGGGAACACCAGACAGCACTTCATTCACCACTAGGCTTGGGGGTCATTTCAAAGAGCGAAATCACCACAAAAAGCGTATAGATGTGAAAAAAAAAAAAAAGTGGCCCTGCGTAAACTGCCAAAAGGACACTTGTCTGGCATCTGAGAGCTGAAACAAGAAGGCAGAATGCTGCCTTGCTGGACCTCAGCTGGAAAAGCCAGCGCTCCACCACTCAAAATTTTCCCGGCTCTGCCCACGTTGGAGAATGACTGTGCAAATCCCAGCGTGTATTGGTTTTGGGGTTACAAATAAATTTTAGAGAATAGGTGACTTCACAAATACAGAATCCGTGAATAATGAGTGTTGACTGTATATTGATTAAGATATATTTTCTAAAATTTCTATGATTAGTCTGCGGGGGGGTTTTGGTGTAGGCGGGTGGTAAACAGAAAAAAATATTAGTTGCTTAAAAAAAAAAAAGGCAGGGGTTGGGGGAAGCAGTTGAGCTTCCACCTCCCCTGTTAACTCCATTTGCCGCCCTGGTCTCTCATGCAGAGATAAAGTGGAAGCAGCCTAGCTGGTCCCAGGAGGTGGCCCTTGGCATGGGCTGTGGCCAGGGGATGTGGGAGGCCACAGCTCTCCCCACAAGGCACACAGAACTCTGACGAAGGCAGGGAGCTGAACAATGTCCTGAGGCTTCCACACCTGAGGGCTCACCTGATCGTGAGGGAGGCAAAGGAAGCATTTCTCCCCATTTTACAGATGAGTGATGGCAGTTCTCAGAGGTCCCCTGCTGAGGCCACGTAGTGCTGGACGTGACCTACACTGGCTCAGGCCTTTCACCTTGACACTTCCTGCTGACATCCATGGAGTCAGTGCTGCTTCGGGGCCCCTGGGGGCCAAGCCCCTGGAAAAGAGTGGATTTCCTCTTCCCTTCCAGGTGGGTCTGGCTAGAGGACCTGGAAGGCCTGTGGCAATGCCAAGTAGAGGTCTATGAAAAAAATGAGTTTGAATCCTGACTCTACCTGTCTAAGCTATGTGACCTCAAGCAAATTATGCTGGATCTCCCTGGGCCTCAGTGTCCTCATCTCTACAAGGGGAAGGTCATGGCTTGTGAGGTTTATCTGCAGTAACATGCGCTGATTCCCTATTCGGAGAGGCTTTGGTTGTGTGTCCACTTCCCCCAAGCTGGCTCGCCCAGCAGCAGGGTAGGTAATGGCAGAATAGGGCCAGAGAAGGTGGCCAAATGCCTTTTCTTCATTTGGCCCATCCTCCTGAATGCAGTGTCCCAAGAATGAGCCATTCTGCCTGACATGGAGGGGAATGGTTTATGTCACATCCAGGCCAGACCCCGGCTCACTCCAGGGCACAGGGACCCCGGATGCCAAAGCCACCAGGAACCCCAGAGACCAGCCTGTCTAGCCCCTTTATTTTACAAAGGGGAAGGCCAGTCACTTAGGATTTTTCTGGCTTCAAGCACCAGAAACCTGATTCAAACCAGTTTTGGCAGACAAAGGGGGAATTTTTTGGCTCACACGGCCAAACTGCAGAAAGGGAAGGGATGACAGGAACCTGACATCACTGGGGTCTTGTCCAGCTCTCCTCTCCTCTCCCCGCAGGTCAGACTAGCTTTCGACACACCACAGGTGCATGGCTGCAGCAGATTTGACACCTGACCCTCTCTTCTAGCTACTGTTTAAAAATATCCCAGGCAAAGAGCCTGATGGGGCCCCTTTGGCTCACCTGCCACCTTTAGATCTGTCCCTGTGGCCAAGATGGTGCCTGCAGCTCTTTACAGACCACCTGTGGGTGGCAGGGTGTGTGCACGGGTTGGGTGGAGAGCAGTAACACCGAGGGTCCTGCCTGAGGAACCATAGTGATTTGACTGTCCCCTGTGGTCAAGGTGAATGTGTGTTAAACATGGAAGTAGATAACGTATGGAGGGAGAAAAATGACTTCTTTTTCTTTGTAAAGTTTAGTGTAATGTATGATTTTTGACCAATAACAAGTCCACCATTCCAAATTCAAAAGCTACTGTAGGATTGAAATGAAAATTCTCCCTGTGTCCCCGCCCCCTGGAGGTGGTCATCGATGGTGTCAGTTTCTTGCATTCTGGGGAAGGCAAAGAGCCTTTGGAGCTCCCCTCAGGACTTCCAGGGTGGAGGGGAGTCACGGAGAGGACCGAGAGCCAGTGTTTGTTGCTCTCATCTGGTCCTGGGGGCGTGCCTGCCTCTTGGTGGGCCCGGCCTCCCCTGCCCTTCTGTCCTCCCAAGCTGAACTCCGGGAGAGGCGTGGGTGACCCTGGGGCTGGAGTGTGTCAGCAGCTTCCACGATGCCCTCCCCTTCCCACCCCGCCCTGCTGGGGCTTAGCTTCCAATCCGGAGGGCTGGCCTCATCGTGGCCTCCCCCACCCCCAGGACTCCTCCTAGCCCATCAGACCCAGGACTGGCAGGAGGCTAGGGCACCTGGACTGGGTGGTCAGAGTCTGCTCTCTGCCAGACGTGGGCTGCTGAAGGAACCAGACACACACCGACCCACTGTGGTTCGGAGGTGCCGAATCAGAACAGCCAAATCCCACCCACCTCGATAGCTGAGGCGTGAGGAGCCCCGTGCTGGTGGGTCAGAGCAGCCACCTTTGCTCTCTGACCCTTGCAGTGGGGGCAGTTTTCCCCTGGGGTCCTGCCTCTCGGAGCCCAGTCACACTTCAGCGGCCTTTGCTTCCAGCTGGGAGTCACTGAGTCTCCCTGCAAACCCAAGGAGGGGCAGCTGATCCCTGTCGCTGTGGATTCCTGGGGTTACACACCTTTCCCAGGGCCCTCACACTGGGCATCCCCCTTGTCTGGAGCCAGCAGGCTTCCTCAGCAAGGTCCCCAGGGTTCCTCTGTTTGCCTGGTCCAGGCCTGCCCTCCTGCTAGCTTGTGTCCTCTGCTTTCCAAGATGCTGCCGGTCGCTGAGCTGAGGTGCCTCAGGCCCCAGGCCCAGGCATTCAACCGCTCTTCCCTGTGGCCTCTCCCTTCCTGTGAGTAGGGGTCAGGGAGCGCTGGTCATTTGCTGGCAGTTTTTAAGGGTAGCCCGGAAGTCCCTCTCCTAGATCCCCATTCTTGGGAACCCACAGAAATTGGTGGAGAACTTGGCCAGAAACATGGATGGAGCACTTGTTGTCCTCTGAGCATGAGCCACGCCCAGGGTAATGAAGAAACAACCCCTGCCCTCAGTGCTGGGAGCCAGTGTGCATTTCCCAGATGCCCTTGCAGCTATGGTTCTGGGTGTGATTTATATTCTGCCTGTGAGATACACTCATGAGAGATTTGAGAGGCCAAAAAGAGGCAGGGGCCGTCTTCCTGTGGCCCTAGCACAGACCAGCTCTGGCGGACAAGACTGTTGTCGCAGCCCAACTCGGTGTGTCACTCTCTAGTCACTGAATTTGCATTGTGGTGGCAGCAACGGTGGTAGCCGTTTCAACAGTGGCCTCCTGTCCTCTAGAATCTGGCTCCAGATCCCAGCTGCAGTGGCGTGACCTTGAAGCAAGTCACGTTCTAACACCCACTATGCCAGCTCTTCCAGCCATCTTTATTCTTGCTGGTGAAGTTCTGTACCACATCTCATTTTGCTTGAAATAACCAGAGTGTTTCGTAGTTCCTACTCTGAATGATACGGGTATGAAGGTGAAAAAGAATTTGTTCTCACTGGGGAGATTCATTGGTTCGCGCAACATATATGGATTGGGCACCTCCTTCCTGCAGGCTCTGTGCTGGGTGCTGGGGATACGAGAGAAACCAGACACGGCTCTCAGCGAGCTCACAGCTGGGTGGGTGTGTGGGTGAGGGCGGGGGGAAGCTAAGCCACCATGGCCATGTGATCCACACCACACGGTGCGCTGGGAGCCCAGAGGAGGGTCCTGGCATCAGTCAGGTTCAGTTTCAGGAAACAGAGACCTTTCCAGATATTTTAATACAAAAGGCACTTAGTATAGGGAATTAGGTGCTTACAGATCTTTGGAAGGGCTGGTGGGTGGGCTCTCAGCTGGGCCTCCAGAATGACTTCCAGAACTGGGCCTCTAGCAAAGCGACCATCCTGCCACAATCACAGCCACGTCTTCAACTTTGCATCAGTGTGGCACTCCAATGTCATGGGGAGAGCTGCCTGAGCTTCCCAGGCTGGGATGGCCTTCCAGGCTCATCACCATGTGGGTGCAGCAGTAGCTCTGGTGACCTTGGGCATCTTGTGTTCTCAGATGAGAATGTTCATGGCCCCTGCACACTTCCTGAAAGAGGGTGCAATCAGAACGCTTGGTCACCATCTGATTTGGATCAACCCCATGGGCTAAGCGTCACCTCATCGACATTTAGTCTCTTTCAGACCTGGTTGGTCCACAGCTACCTTGACTCAGGTTCCTGCCTGAGTCCAGCCAGTTGTGGCCAGGGGAGCACAGCTGGTTTGCTGGGGAGTGGGGCCTTGGGCATGGCAGGCCTTTGTGAGCCTCCTGGCAGGATCCCCCCCATGGCCACTGACCCCACCAGATGCCAACCTGAGCTGCTTCCCGGCTTTATGCTCCGACGGTAATGATTATGTGATTGAAACGAACCTCTGCCACCTGAAAGTGTTTCTGGAACAAAGCAGGGAGGGACTAAATAAATAAATAACCAGACCAATCTAAACTGAACGGCATATTACAATTACCAGACATTACAATTTCCCCTGAAGGACAACAGACAGAATCTTGTCTCGAAACCCTGACAATTAAATGCCAAGGCAAGATGACCATTTTCTTCCAGAAGCAGGATACCTGGGATGTTTCCCTACATGTAAACACCTGATCTCAGAGAGTCTTGCTCTCATTTATCCCCCAATGAATGAATGACTTAAACCTTTTTTTGTACCTGGGATGGGATGGGGTCTGTCCCCTTTTAACAGGAGAGCAAGACAATCTCCACAAAAGTTCTAGGTGCTTAGACTTTAGCGCACCTTAAGGAAATGTCTCTGCAGGAGAGAAATATGCATTTCTTTTAATCCCACAGCCTGTATTTTGAGCTTAAAATCTCTAGTGACAAACAAATGGCAAGAAACCCATTTACCATCTCTGGCGGGTGGGCGGAGTAGTCACTGCAGGTCAAGGCTCCGTGGGTGGTGCTGTGCTCATCCCACAGAGGGCACTGCTCGCCAGGCCGGGCCTGGCGGGATCTAATAGATTAGGACATGGGATTCGCAATTTTGCAGCTGGCAAAACAGGCCACAGGGCCCTGGCCAGGGCTTGGAGCCCATGGATATTTCAATCCCTCAGGAACTGAAGGTTCTGCCCTTCTCTGTCTGGAAGGACACACTGCACTGATGCCATGGCCCCCAGGATGGATCCTTGTGGGGACTTTTTTTTCAGTGATTTGTAGAAATGTCACTTCCAGAAGTTGGCATTTGTTTAGTAGGTGAAGTATGTACAAGTATGCAAATGTATATCAGAGAAGCCAGTTCAGTTGCCTTTCTCGTGGCATGCACATGTGGATGGAGATGGCTTGGGGCTGATTAACATCAACGTTTTAAGAATGAAATTGTCTTATTGACCAAGAACCGCATCTTTTTCCGTTGAGGAGCACAGGCTCCGGACGCGCAGGCTTCGCAGCCATGTCTCACGGGCCCAGCCGCTCTGCGGCATGTGGGATCTTCTCGGACCGGGGCACGAACCTGTGTCCCCTGCATTGGCAGGCGGACTCTCAACCACTGCGCCACCAGGGAAGCCCATAAACCTCAACTTTATCTTAAACTAATGTACGTTAACTGAGTGTCTCCTTACTATATAGTGTTCATAATGTTCCATTCTTCTGAGGGAGGAACTTATTTTCAGGTGTGGATTTTTGTAAACCGGCTGAATTTCTTGCTGGTGTCTGTTATTTTAAAATTTTATATGTTGAATTATACATTCAATGTATATTTAATATTCTATAGCTGTATATATTAAAATTATATTTATGATGTGATAGTTTTCAAGTTATGGTAGAAATAAATCAAGTTTTCTTTTTAAATACTTCTCTGTATCAGAGATATCTCCAGTATCATAAATTGTTGTGGAGGATCTTGTGTATGGCCTGGTCTTATCTTGGTGAAATTTACTTCAGTGAAATTTACCTAAAGAGGTAAAAAAAGAAAAGCTCGATCATTTATTCAGCAAATATTTAATGAGTACTTAATCCGTGAGAGTTCTTTCCATCACAAACAACAGGAAATCAACCCAAATGAGCTAAAGCAAAAAGGGGCTCTTGCCATTGGAAATTGCAACATTGACGGGCTGTTTGATGGTAAGGAAATACTGTTCACTTTTTGGTGGAATGCCTGCTTGGCTTGGCTTCATTAATAAGCCCAGTCCCTGGCTGTGGGGACTGAGTCAGCTCCTCAGCCCTGGCCAGGAGTCAGGAAGGGACTATTGGTGTTGGCTGGGGGTGGGGTGGGGTGGCGTGGAGGGAGACAATAAGCGTCCACCTCTATGTGCCAGGTTCCATGCTAGGGACACACAAATGGACAGGGCACGGTCTCTTCTGGTCAGGAAGCTTCTCATCCACAAGACCAATGATTTGCATTTCCATTAATTCCCTTTTTCCCTTAAACTACACAGGTTTGACATCAACAATTACCCCTCTGAAATATGAAGCACATTTTGAAAATAGCCCACACCTCTCATCCCCAGTTTTACACACATGCCAACTTGATCCCACAGGTGGTAGATGGAGACCTGGCACGGCAGGAGCTGACCCCAAACGAGCCCTCCCCTTCCCATGTGTTTTTGCTAGAAACAGCTCAAAAGAGATGGTCGCCTTCTGCTTTCTGAAGGCCGGTAGCGCAGGTGTGGTTATTTCAGGGACAAATGCCCTGGAGGTGCTCACAGTGCTGGCACAGCTTTTATGGAGGTGCTGACATAAGAATAATCACACCTTACACTTTGTGAGCGATTACTCTGGGCCGGGTGCTGTTCTCAATGCTTTACACGTAGAGCTCATTTGACCCTTGCAGCAACTCCATGGTGCTGGTGCTATAACGTCCCCATTTTACAGATAAGGAGACTTATGAACTGCGTGGTAAATAATATTTGGTTAAAAGACCCCTCCCCTCCCCCCTTCTTCATCCTGTTCCTCTTGTTCAACTCCCTTGGGGGTCCCACTGGTCAAGCACAAAGGAGGAAGACTCATGAAAAATATTAATAAACTCACATGTTGTACACACTGCTACATTCAAAATGGATAACCAACAAGGACCTACTGTATAGCACAGGGAACTCTGCTGAATATTATGTAACAATGTAAATGGGAAAAGAATTGGAAAAAGAATAGATAAATGTATATGCATAACTGAATCACTTTGCTGTACACCTGAAACTATCACAACATTGTTGGTCAACTATACTCCAATATAAAAGAAAAAGTTAAACACCTGTATCACTCAGATACAAATATAAAGTGTTAAAAAAATAATAAAAATAAACTCATGTTGCCTTCTGACAAATATTGGGGCAGCTATTAGCATGACCTGGGATCTTACGCCAGTCACTCTGGTGTGAGCCGGTAGCAAACCCAGGATCAGGGTTGGCTTTCTGTCTTCTCAGACTCCCATTCTCACATGGGGTGTTTAGTGGGCTTGCAGAAATGCCTGGTGGGTTTGGAATCATACAGTGCTTGGGTCCTATTCCAGGCCCTGCGCTCACTGTGTAATTTTTGGATAAGTGAGTCAACCTCATACTTGTTACTGGAGACTTTTTCCTTTTTCCTCTGTAAAATGGGATAATAATAGTACCTACGTACCAATAGTACCAAAGGGGTTATTGAGAGGATTAAAGCAGATGGTACCCTAAAATGTTTAGCCTGTTTCATTTGGCAGTGGTAGCTCTTGATAGAGGTAGAACAGTGATATTTTCTCTCTGAGGCAGAAACTGCTGAAGCTGGGCTTGGCAAACACGACAGAAAACGGTCACCAGGAAGTAAGCTCACTAGAGGGACACTGGAGGAGCAGGCCGTGACCGAAGAGTCCCTTAGTCAGCAGCAGTGATGCAGAGTCTGCACCAGCCTGCATCTCCAGCACCAGCCCATGTCTGGCACATAACCTTGGAGCTGGGGTCCTCAGCTTTCAGGGTGAGTGGGTGTTTACTGTGTAACGCAGTTATTGAAATCCTTGCCCCTAGAGCAGGTCTCCCTGGGTTCAAATCTTGGGGAAGCTCTACCACTTACCCGCTCTCAGGCTTTAAGTGCCCTACTTTACCTCTCTGTGCCTCAGTTTCCTCATCAGTAAAAGGGGATAATAATAGTACCTCTGTCCTAGGCGTCAATGCGAGGATTAATTAATTAGATGCCAGAACCTGACATCTAATAAGTGCTGGTTGTTATTACCAAGCTCCAGCCAGGGCCTGGAGAGAGCATCCAGTGAGACACAAGGTCAGTCTTCCTGGGCATTTACAACAGTGGAAGGGGAGATTTAAAAAAAAATCAGCTTTTGTTACAACTGAGGTACATGCTTTCCAAAAAAGTACAGTGTTTCAATTTGGACAGGGGGTTCCTAATAAATTTGTCTCTTGCTATGTGGGAGGAGAGGTCCAGGGAATTGTAGGGAAATGTACGTGGTTTCTCAGGTATTACTAGTAAAAATAGACTTTTCTAGAAGGACACACTCTCGCAGGAGCTCCCAGAAAAGACGGGAGGGAAGGTTGGGGAGCTGGGCTCAAAACCCTGGAAACAGTGCAGCTGGGCAGGAAGTGCTCATGCCTCCAGGTACCCTCCCTCAGCAGGAATCAGTGTCAGTCAGTTTTATTCTTGCTGAAGATTCTAATTCCAGGGCCAGGGTATCAGACTGTCCTGAAGTACCTTCTGGGAGGCGCAGGCATCCTGCTGGACATTTCCTGACCCTGAAACTATGGGGAAGGCTGTTCTCTTAATGGATATCAGGCAGGTCCAGCAACACCATCCCCGGAAGTGACATTCAGGTAGGGCAAGAGAGCTTAGCTTTTTTGTGCCATAGACACCTTCTAAGAATAATGTTTTTTAAATGCATAAAACACATAGGATTACAAAGGAAAACAAAGATAATGAAATATTAGAAAAAACAGATGATATAATATGTAATTTTTTGGTTAACTCATGAAAAAGGAGATCAGGGCAGTGGCCTACCACACTGTTATTCTGAAGTACAGATGAGTGTATATTAGCCATAAAAAGGAATGAAATTGGGTCATTTGTAGAGACATGGAGGAACCTAGAGACTGTCATACAAAGTGAAGTAAGTCAGAGAGAGAAAAACAAATACTGTATATTAATGCATATATGTGGAATCTAGAAAACTGGTACAGATGAACCTGTCTGCAAGGCAGAAATAGAGACACAGATGTAGAGAACAAATGTATGGACACCAAGGGGGGAAATGGGGGGGTGGGAAGAATTGGGAGATTGGGATTGACATATATACACTAACATGTATAAAATAGGTAACTAATGAGAACCTGCTGTATAGCACAGGGAACTCTACTTAGTGCTTTGTAGTGACCTAAATGGGAAGGAAATCCAAAAAAGAGGGGATACTTATCACTGTACAGTAGAAACTAGCACGACATTGTAAAACAGCTATACCCCAATTTAAAATAAAGAAGAAATGAAGTACAGATGAGTGTAAACAATATTTTGAAAAATCTGCAGCAACTGTAATGTGTCATGGACATATCTGTGATTGCTACTGGGGACAAAGGCCCAGGTGCTGCTGATACTACGGTGGCTGGTAGCCTAACCTCATAATTGAAGGAAATGCTAAATTGCACTAGGAGATTAGAAGAAATAATGAAAATGTTTTCCCCATTTAGGGAGTCCCTGATTTAAACCGAGAACCTCTTCTCTCGGCATTTTGTTAAATATCAGTGGTACAAGGTTATGTGAAAAAGCCTAGATTTTAAGACACTGAATTTTCATTTGCTTGTATTTTTTGCCAAAAGAAAGAAAAAAAATACATTTGTGTGTATATTAAATACATCTAGAACAATGTATAAACAATATTTCTTACTTAAAGAAAAGGGAAATGTATGGAAGGATCTAGGTTCAACGTCAGTGCAACCTTCACAAGCCTTGGTCTGGGGCTTCTCTCCGCCTCTCTGGGCGGGATCAGTCCGCAGGACAGGCGGAGGAGTGTGTTTCCCTGGGTATCCCCAAACCACACCCCTGAAAAATACCGAAGTCTGTTTTTCAAGTCAGTTCACGGTGTCCTGGCACACGCACGGCCTGGGACGTGGGCGCCCACTTTTTGTGAGACCTGAGTTTTGTCCCTAGTCAGCTGTGTCAGGTCTGTTTCAAATCTCTCTGAGCCTTGCTTTCCTGGGTCTCCAGCATCCAACTCCCAGGCTCTCGTTATCCACGTGGGCCTTATTCTGCGGCGCTTTGCAGTTTATCAGAGGCACCTGGAGCAACAGGAGGTGGATGCAGAGATAGGAGCCAGCAAAGACTGGAAGGCAACCTCTGGTAGCTCCTCAGGCGTGGGGGAGCCGGACGCGCCGGGGCGAGGGCTTAATCTACCGGGTGGCAGATTCGGGTTCAACGAAAGGCAGTATTTTTACCCATCAGAATTGCCCAGGATGAAGAGAGGGAGGGTGTTCCCCTCAAACGTGAATCTCTGTTATTCCCACTTATCAGTTGATTTAAAATCGGGGTTTCCGCGTAGGATGCCCCCACCCTACTCTACCAGCGTGGGGGTATGAGCCCGGCAGGTACATTTTAGAAAAATACCACTACTCCCGCCCCCAGGGCAAGTAAGGGAGCAATTTCAGTGAGGCATACTGGGTGTGGAGTGTGGGGGTAGTTATTTCGGCAGATCTTGGTGTTCCCAGACTTCCACGTGAGGTGGTAATCGGCGACAGCGTTTCGTACTGTTCCAGTATTTAATTCCCAAGAAGGAATAAGGCAAAAATTATAAGCAACCCCTTACGACCGCGGCAGGACTCGAACCTGCAATCTTCTGATCCGAAGTCAGACGCCTTATCCATTAGGCCACGCGGCCACCCGCTAGTTTACTCTCTTCAGACAATCTAAAAAGTATTATTACCGCCCATCGGCTTGCCCAGGACGAATCCATCTGCTTCTTGAGCAGGGGAGGTTGGACCTTGGTTCCCAGAGTTCTTCAAGAAGGCCCACCCGGAAGTCCTTCTTCCCCACCCCGCGGGCGGACCGGTCCACTTTTGGCTCTCCTATTGGTCGCGCTGGGAGTCTCCCTCTTGCCTCTCGGGTAGCGGCGGGAGTGAGCGGGGCGCAGACGGGAAGTTGCGGCTGCCAGCGAGGCGGACTGCTTCGGTGCAGGCCACAGGCCACCCCGAGGCTGCATAGGCCGCGCGGAGGGAGACGCCGCGTCGCCGGCCTGGGGTCGGGAGCCGCAGACCAGGAAGCACCGGGCGGACTGAGGTTTCCGGCGGGTTCGCCGTTGAGGGGAGGCCGGGTCCCTGAGCGGCGGCGCGGCCCCTCCCTCTCCAGTCAGGGAGCGAGGCCCTGAGCTGGGCGGAGGCTGGTCCCAGGTCGCACCGCGGCGCGGCCGCCGGGCTCAGGCTAGCGGGCGGGCGGGCGGCCGGGAGCGCGGGGGCCGCTGCCGACGCCCCCTGCAGGGCGCCCTCGGCCTGCTGGGCCCGGGCTCAGGCGTGGGTCGGGGCCCCGCGGGACGTCGGCCCACCTGGCGGGTTCGAATCCGGGCGCTGTCTCCTAAAGGCGCTAGGCCCTCGGGCTGCGGCGGTTGCGATAAAGGCAGTCACCATTTGCCGAGGACTTGCCGAGGGCCGGGCCGCGCGGCGTGTTCGCCCTGTGTCACCCAAACAGCAGTCCTGTATGACAGGTAGAATCCGTAACCCCATTTTACAGAGTAGGAAATTGGGGCCTAAGGAGCTTGACCAAGGTCACACGTCTCGTAAGAGCCAGAGCCGGCATTCAAACCCGCGTGCTCCTATTCAGAGTTTGCCCTCTTAACCACGTCTCTCACCTTCCCTGATGAACTTACGTGAACCTCAGTTTTCCTCAGGAGGGGTATTGCTATTTCCCAAGGTTGTTTGATGATTCACTGAGAAAATGTACCTAAAGGCGCCTGGCACACTGCCTGGGCCGCAGAAGATGCTTAAGGAATGATGGCTGTTAATATCACACATGTTACGTGTGTCATTAGTAACACTATATCATCTGTCTCCTTTAGGATTTGTGGGTGGAAGGCAGGCATGGTCAGAACCATTTCACTGACAGGAAAACAGAGACAGGACGTGTCTCTCTCCACGTCTCTCAGCCAGTAGAAGCTGCCAAGCTGGAGCCCAAAGCCAGGTGTGCTGACTCCCAGCGGGGGGCTCCCTGCACCAACCATGAGCCGCCTGCTCTGGAGGAAGGTGGCCGGCGCCACCGTCGGGCCAGGGCCGGTTCCAGCTCCGGGGCGTTGGGTCTCCAGCTCCGCCTCCGGCCCCGTCCCCAGCGACGGGCAGCCGCAGCCGCCGCCGCAGCCGCCGCCGCAGCCAGTGCCGTCCTCGGAGGGCGGGCAGCTGCGGCACAACCCATTGCACATCCAGATGCTCTCGAGAGGGCTTCACGAGCAAATCTTCGGGCACGGCGGGGAGATGCCCGGCGAGGCCGCGGTGCGCCGCAGCGTCGAGCACCTGCAGAAGCACGGGCTCTGGGGGCAGCCGGCCGCGCCCTTGCCCGACGTGGAGCTGCGCCTGCCGCCCCTCTACGGGGGCAGCCTGGACCAGCACTTCCGCCTCCTGGCCCAGAAGCAGAGCCTGCCCTACCTGGAGGCGGCCAACTTGTTATTGCAGGCCCAGCTGGCCCCCCGGCCCCCGAGCTGGGCCTGGGCGGAGGGCTGGACCCGGTACGGCCCCGCGGGGGAGGCCGAACCCGTGGCCATCCCCGAGGAGCGGGCCCTGGTGTTCGACGTGGAGGTCTGCTTGGCAGAGGGAACTTGCCCCACATTGGCGGTGGCCATATCCCCCTCGGCCTGGTGAGTATGGGCAGGGGTCAGGGGACTTGAGCACATGTGGGGGGCCCAGCTTAATGGTTTGGTGAGCTTCCACTATGTGTTTGGTGGGCGGATTTCCAGGGACTGTGGACTCAGTGGTGAACTAAAACAAGCCTTGACCCCAGCATTTACAGACCTTACTTTCTGGTAGGAAGGTATGGGTAGTAAACAACACCCAAGCAAATGTCACGTGGTGATAGGGGCTGTGCAGAGAATCACGTGTGTTGAACTTGAGACTGACTGGGAGACCACTTGAGATCACCTTGATTTGGTGCCTTCCCACTTGCCCTAGTAGCTTCCTGAGAAGTTAGTCCAAGACATTTGAACAGTGTTTCCATTTGGGGATGTTATTGGTAATTTTGGGCAGGAGAAACCTACCTTTTGCGGGAATGGCTCAGGCAGTGTAGGACACTCAGCATCCCCAGCTGCTCCCTTAAATGCCAGACCAAATCCTCGCAGCCCCGACCCATTTCAGTGTTTCCAAATACCCACTCCCCTCGGGAAACCGCCCCCCCCCACCCGTGACCACCCCCAGCTGAGAAACTGCTTCCTTCCCCCAGCCTTCCAAGCAGGCTTGCAGGCATTTTTGTCCCCAAAGGGTATATTCAATCTCTCTTTTCTTTTTAAATAACTTTCTAAGTGCTACCCAAGTTTCTTTTTCAAACAATGATGGCAGTACTTTTCTCCCCTTTTTTATTCTTCATTCCAGGATTAAAATACTATTTACAACCTTAATGCTTTCAGGCATGGCCAGCAAAAAAGTTGGCAGTTTCTTTATTCCTATTGGAAGCTACATCTTTGTAAAGAAAGCTGCGAAATGTTAAATATGCAGTTGAAAATGGTGAAAGCATGGCTAAATAGATAAGGTAGGCATTAACGGCTGAAAAGAGCAAAACTAGATGATTCCTCATTGATGTAGTTCCAGTTAAGATGAGAATCTCAGTGCTTACTGTGTAACTTGGTCAAAATAGAGGGAATGCTGTCCATCATTTGAGAAAGTAAAGTAGACTGTGGTGGCTGAAAGGAAATTAGGAAACCAGTGATAAGAAGAACTTGTTTTTTGATCTTTTGGTCATTCTTGGCCAATTTCCCTGAAGTCCCCCTTTTCTTTTCCTTCTTCTTCCTCTCCTAATTTTTCATCTCTTTCTCTCCCCGTCCTTCCCATCCTCCTCTCATTCTCATTCCATTCTTGCCGGTGGTACTGGGGGCACTGTGCAGTTTGCCTGGCGGCAGAAGTCATTGCTGAGGACTGGGCTCATCCTGGGGCCTTCCTTCTGGGAGCCTGACTATGGCGGAGGGTGGGAGGTGCCAGATGGGACCCTGACAGCAGTCCACTTTTAACCTGGGCACATCCCTGCTGCGTGGCTGCGTAACATCAGGTTCCTGAGCAGCCCGCAGTTTCCAGTGGGAGGGAAAAGCCTTGGATGGCCCAGAGGGCAGCTTCCCGAAGGCTGCTGGTAAGGGCTTTGGTCATCAGACCAGAGGGACATTACACAGGCTGTCAACACCGATCTAAGATTCACAGGAAAAGTGTAGTGTTAACGGCATTGGTCCTGACTCATCTTAAATTTGCCAGAGGTGTTTGCATTTTGGCGTTCTTCTTTTTTTATCACAAATAAATTTAACAAGATGGTTCTCATATACAGCTGCAGACCCGGATCTTGACAACAGTCTGGCTTTTTATTGCAACTAAAGTCCCTGTCATCACCACAGCCTCAAATATTTGACATCCTTCGGCCTTTTCTTCTGTGTTGTGTTTGTTTGAGGGCTTTGACATGTTGAATCGAAAGGGGAGGAGGGTTCAACTTGAGTCCCTGAGCGTTTTCCCATCATTTGGAGTGTGAGTTAGATTTTACCAGGTTTAACACTAGGAACCTCTTTTTGCTGGTAACCCCTTCCCCCAAAGAAACTAGTTTTATGTTTGTTGTATCTGTTGCGGCAGATAACCCCTCCTCCCCGCCGTAAGGGAAACGGGCAGCTTGTTTGCAGCTGTGGTGGCCACACATGTGGCCTCGTCACTCACTTTGATGCTGAGTGGCCTTGACCCTTTGGTGTAATCTGTGGTTCACAAAAGGCTTTTGCTCAGCAGCCATTTCCCCACACTTAGTCTTGTGGATCTTGAGCAAACTCCAGCCTTTTCCTGAATCAGTGTCCGGCCCCCAGCAGGCAGCACTCATCCCCTGCCCCTCCCACCCCAACCCTAGCACATATTTCCTAGCACATGTGCATACATTTCCTCCATTCTGGCACTTTCCCCAGTCTCTCACTGAGGGTGGTTGTTCAGAGACACAGCACCTTCTACAAGGTGCGTGATTTGCTCTTTGTCCTTCAGAATCTTTCCAGCCGTCAGATGATTCATCCTGTACCCGTGTGCAGCATTTGTCTTTTTTTTTTTTTGCCACTTTGAATTAAAAAAAAAATTCCACTTTGGGTTTTATTACAATTGTCTCTCTTCTTTACTAGCACTTTGAACATTAGCCATTTTGTGCTTATCAACGTGAAGGGTTGATAACGGTCATTAAGACACCTCAGAGCCAAGCACAGACTTGGTGAGCCCTGGGCGTAACAAACACCTTGATGGCCCGGGCTGAATGCCCATCTGGGACCCCCGGGACCGTGGCACTTAGCTCCCTTTCTCTCTGTGGAGGTTGAAAAGTAAAGAGGCTTTTGTAACTCCTCCGCATTCCCAACACATACCCGGGCAGCACTCCGCCCGACCTCTAGCTCTGGGAGCACCCCGTGGTCTCCCTTGTACCCCCAGCTGCTAGCGTAGGGCCTGGCATGTGGTGGTAGGTGTGCAGTGGGGATTGTGGGGTGGAACTTGAATGCCTCCGTGCTGAACCTGCCTGCCTCTCACCTCCCTCAGGTATTCCTGGTGCAGCCGGCGGCTGGTGGAAGAGCGTTACTCTTGGACCAGCCAGCTGTCGCCGGCTGACCTCATTCCCCTGGAGGTCCCTGCCAGTGCCGGCGGCCCCACCCAGCGAGACTGGCAGGAGCAGTTAGTGGTGGGGCACAACGTGTGCTTCGACCGGGCCCATATCAGGGAGCAGTACCTGATCCAGGTATGGTTCATGGGGCCAAATGCAGGCTCTGACACCGGATGGGCTAAGAGCCCTGCTCTCAGTGGCTAGGGAAGGCATTGCTTTTCCTGGCCAGTGCCTCCATCGTCTTTGTAGAAGCTACAGGGCCTCCTGTTGACCAGCCCTGCCCGTGGTCCCTGTACCCAGCTGTTCTGTCCCTAGGGTCTGCCTGGCACAGGACCTCAGTTGTCACAGGGTACTAATGGCCCTTATCCCTGTGCGGCATTTTAGAGCTTAGCGTGGGTCTTTGGAGGCTGTGGGCCCCACGGCCTGGGCTGCCATCCTGCCTTGGCCACTGGTGAGCAGCTCGAGCCTCTTAACATCCCTTTTACAACTAAGGAAACTGAGCCTCAGTTTCCTTATTTGTAAAGAGAGGGAGATGGCGGAAGCTACCTCATAGGATTGTTGAGAGGGTTTGAACAGTGCACGCATCAAATACTCAGAACCATAGTTGTGGCAATTAATTCTGTGAAAAGTGCCCTAGGAGAAAGGCAGGGCAGGTGAGAGTAGCCTTAGCCTCTAGCTGAGTGTGCTGAGGCTCAGACAGCCTTGTTGACTTGCCCAGGGCCACAGAGCTTCTGAGCGGCAGGGCTGGGGGCCGAGCCTGATAGCTTGGAAGGCCTCATTTTGGCCACTCTGTTCCCAAGGTGCCCCTGGAGCTGTTGCTGGATGCTGGGAAGGCCTGTGTGTTGGGATTCAACCAGGCCTGCGCTTTCAAGCGTGGCTAGGGTTTGAGAAGGCAGGCCCCTCAAAGGTGGAGGGACAAGCGTGAGCAAGCATGAAGACACTCCTTAGCGCTGGGAGGCTGTGGGCTGGGAGGGGAGGCTGAGGTGGGGCTGGTGGGCTGAAGTGCCGAAGCAGGGGTAGGCTGGCCCCTCAGCTGCAGCCTCTCTTCCTCAGGGCTCCCACATGCGCTTCCTGGACACCATGAGCATGCACATGGCCATCTCAGGGCTAAGCAGCTTCCAGCGCAGTCTGTGGATGGCAGCCAAGCAGGGCAAGCGCAAGGCCCGGCACCCCACACAGCGAGGCCAGAAATCCCAGAGCAAAGCCAACGGCCCAGCGGTGAGAGCACACTGTGGGGAGCCCCCCTCCCCGGCCGGCCTGTCTGGCTTGAGACTGAGCTTATCTGCCGTGTCCCTTGCTCTGGCCTCCAGATCTCATCCTGGGACTGGCTGGATATCAGCAGTGTCAATAATCTGGCAGACGTGCACAGCCTCTACGTGGGGGGGCCTCGCTTAGAGAAGGAGCCCCGCGAGCTGTTTGTCAAGGGTAGCATGAAGGACATCCGTGAGAACTTCCAGGTATGGTGGTGGAGAGGGGCTCTGGGGACATGGGCTGTGGCAGACCCCTAGTGACCCTGGGGAGTGTAGCTGCCAGACCTGACCCTGAGAGGCCCGGTGGTGGTAGTGGGATGGCTGCCCACCCAGCGCCTTCCTGTCGCCTGTGCCAGGACCTGATGCAGTACTGTGCCCAGGACGTGTGGGCCACCTATGAGGTTTTCCAGCAGCAGCTACCGCTCTTCTTGGAGAGGTGAGGGAGAGCCCCTCTGGGAACCCATGGGGGTCAGTGGGTTCCTGGTACCCGGGCCCACCGTAACCAGGTGGTGCTGGGCCTTTCTCAGGCTGGGGGCCTTAGCCTTTCTGGGCTGAGAGCATGGAGCCACTCTGTCCAGTGGTGGCCACCTGGGCCTTGGACTCTGGGGTTTCTACAGAGGCCCTGGAGGGGGGCGCTGAGGCTGTGCTTGTTTCATGTGCCTGGCCCTGGTTTGCTAAGCACCGTCTCTGAACCCACATCCTGAGCCAAGGACTTCACATCCGTCTTGGTTATGTTTGCTAGTGAGTCAGTTTTATGATGTGGTCAGAGTCATAAGTGTCAGCCAGACCTGGTTCTAATCTTAATTATCCTATCCAACTCATTTGACCTTGGGCAAGTTACTTGGTTTCCCTGAGCCTCAATGTTCTTATCTGTGAAACATACACAAATATACTTGACTACAGTTGTGAGGTTCTTGTATGATCTTTTGTGTGTGGGGGGTTGTAGCACAGTGCTTGGCGCTTAGTCATTACTCGGCAAATGGCAGCCATTTTCATTTTTGTGATCTGTCATTCCCCCCATTACCCCTGAGGATGGGATGATATTATTTCCATTTTATAGATGAAGGAACTTAGGCTCAGAGAGATGAAGTGACTTAGCCAGGGTCTCATGGCTGGGAGACGGTAGAGTTGGGGTTTCAACCCCTGTCTCTCTGACGTGGGTGGTTGGGTTGAGGATCGCCAGGCTGGCCCAGGGATTGGGCCAAAGCCTTGCCTCCTGTGGTCATTTATGGCAGCCCTGGTGTTTGTCCTCAAGGTGTCCCCACCCGGTGACTCTGGCTGGCATGTTGGAGATGGGTGTCTCCTACCTGCCCGTCAACCAGAACTGGGAGCGTTACCTGGCGGAGGCACAGAGCACCTACGAGGAGCTCCAGTGGGAGATGAAGAAGTCACTGATGGACCTGGCCAACGATGCCTGCCAGCTGCTCTCAGGAGAGAGGTAGCCAGGCCTTGGGCGGCTGGATCCCCCTGCAGGGGATGGGCAGGTGGGAGGGCTGGCCTTCGGCTTGGCCTTAGCCCTGCCCTGGTGGACTGGCTGTGCAGGTACAAAGAAGATCCCTGGCTCTGGGACCTAGAGTGGGACCTGCAGGAATTTAAGCAGAAGAAGGCAAAGAAGGTGAAGGCGAAGGAGCCGGCCGCAGCCAGCAAGTTGCCTGTCGAGGGGCCCAAGGCTCCTGGGGATCCCAAGGATCAGGAAGGTGGGGAGCATGGGTGGGAGGTGGGGCAGGGATGGACCCTGGGAAGGTCCTGGGACCGGGGGGTCCCTTGGAAGGGGTTGCTCTGGCCTTCTGGACATGAGTAGGCTGGGCAGGCCTTTGTGAGAGACCCTCCTCTGGTCCTGATTGTCCTCCCCGACCCTGTGCAGACCCTGGCCCCCCCAGTGAGGAGGAGGAGTTTCAGCGAGATGTCATGGCCCGCGCCTGCTTGGAGCAGCTCAGGGGGACCACAGAGCTCCTGCCCAAGCGGCCCCAGCACCTTCCTGGGCACCCAGGGTAAGCCCTGTCTCCCTAACATGTCCAGCAGCCATCCTTACCCCTCCCTCCACCCTGGGACACCTCTATTCTGGGCCCCAGCACAGGGGGTGGTGTGCATATGGGCCCTTACTAACCTGCTGCCATCTGTTCCTGCTGTCTTCCAGTCCTGCTCACTAGTTTGCTCTGACTCCTGGGTCACTGGACTTAAGCGGTACAAGTGCACTAAGCACCTGCTGTGTGCTGGGCCTCACAGTAGCCTCTGAGAGTACAAATAGGAACATAACTCCTTCTTTCTAGTAGCTTCTCCCTGGGAGGAGCCAGTTGTGCAGACCAGCCAGCGCAGCTGGAGTTTATATCCATGATGAGACAGAAGAGTCATCAGTGTTGAGGCAGTGCCTGACTCTGCTTGGGGAAATCAAGGAAGGCTTCCTTGAGGAGGTGACCCTTCATTCACACCCCATAGAATGGCAGAGATGAGAAAATAGGGGCAGCCAGGGTGAACAGCAGAGTGCCAACTTTACATTTGCCTGAGATGAGGCCGCCTTAAATTTTGTGCCCTGAGTGCCTCACTTGCCTCACCCTTGTGTTGGCTCCGGTGAACAGCACGTGAGGGATGGAGCTCTGAAGGCTCTGGTGTGCCTCTAGAGCAGTGGTGGGAGGGCAGATCTACTTGCTCCCTGCATGAAATGGAGCTGGGGAAGGAGTCCAGCCCTAGGTTATGCATGTGGGTCCTGACTTCTGAGTAGTACAGGGGGGCTGACCTAGGATCTTTCCTTCTGGGATATTCGAATTATTCTAGAGGACTCCGTGGGGGTCCTGGCTGTATCCCAGAGGGAAGGGATGGTGACTGTAGGCCGAGGTCACCAGAAAGCCTTGGGGTCTTGGAGAGTGGGTGGGGCCCTTGCCGTCACACACTGTCCTCCCCCGACTACCATGACACTGCTCTCTTCTGGCGGGGCATAGGTGGTATCGGAAGCTCTGTCCCCGGCTAGATGACCCTGCGTGGACCCCAGGCCCCAGTCTCCTCAGTCTCCAGATGCGGGTCACACCTAAACTCATGGCGCTGACCTGGGACGGCTTCCCTCTGCACTACTCGGAGCGGCATGGCTGGGGATACTTGGTGCCCGGGCGGCGGGACAACCTGGCTAAGGTGCCACCAGGCAGCGGCCTAACGTCAGCTGGGGTGGCCTGCCCCTACACGTAAGGCTCTGGCTCAGGGAGGAAGGGGCTGGAGGCTAGGCACCCCTTCCCCTTGGCTAGAGAGACCAAACCCACCTAGGCTAGTGGAAAGAGCTTGGGTCTGAGAGTCTGGGTTCTAGTTCTTTGTTTGGTGGCTGCCTTTTCTGTCTGGATCTCAGAGCCCTGTGGGGCTGAGGGCATGGTGCTTGGAGCGGGTGGGACTGAGGCCCTGCTCCTGGGCCTGGCAGCCCAGCTGCCCTCACAGGAGTGTGCAGAGGGAGGGCTGTTGGAAGTGACAGGGGATGAGCTTTGTCCCCCTTTTTTGAGTGTAATTTATTGAGCACTGATTATATCCTGTGTTAATAAACGTTTTACAGTGCTTCCCTTGTTTGTTTCCCAGGCAGTCTCGTGGTTATCTTCATTTTAGAGTTGGCAAAACAAAGGCCTAGGGAAGTCAGTTTCTTGTCTGAGCTCACAAACCCTTGAGCTTTTGACAGGCAGGTGTTGGGGAGAAGCCATAGCACTTGAAGTGGCCCAGAATTGAGAGTCCTGGCTCTGCGGGGCAGCCTGAACCACCCGTGGGGCCTTAGGACAGAGGGGCAGGGATCAGTCTGCCCCTTTGCAGCTGAAGGATGGATGAGCGGACAGGAGCCAGCCTGGGGCAGGGCCCAGCCCTGACTTCCCACTGCTGGGCTCCCAGACCTTTAACCGGGGAGGTGGCGGCTCTGGGGAGAAGCGCTTAGATTTGAGTCAGCCCAGGCCTCGAAACCCAGCCTGCCACCACTGTGCTGTCATTTTCAATTTGTCACTCCCTGTCTATGAACCAGGGGAAGTGCTGTCCACTTCCACCCCAGAGCTGATTCTGAGGCTAAACGGAGGGAATCACGGAAGGCCCCCAGCGAGCTGCCTGGCCCGGAGGGGGCACCCGGTAACCAGAGGCTGCTGCTGCTGTTCTCTGCGCAGAGCCATCGAGTCCCTGTACAGGAAGCACTGTCTTGAACAGGGGAAGCAGCAGCTGGAGCCGCAGGAGGCAGACCTGGCTGAGGAGTTCCTGCTCACCGACAGCGGCACCATGTGGCAGACGGTGAGGGCGGGCTCTGAGCCTGAGCTCTGGGGAGGGGGCTCTGTTCCCTCAAGGAAGGGGTGGCCTTTTGGGTGGGAGCGGGGTGCTGGATGTGCTCGGTTGTCCACCTCAGGCTGTCCTGGGCTGTCTGTGTGTCGCAGGGAGGGGTGGTGGATTTGGGCCAAGCCAGCCCTCTGCTTCACTTCCTTGGTACCTGGGCCCATCCAGGTGGAAGAAATGGGCTGCTTAGAAGTGGAGGCCGAGGCCAGGATGGAGAACTTGCGAGTGGCAGTTCCAGGTCAACCCCCAGCTCTGGTGAGCTGGGCACCTGCTCAGGGGTTGTCTGGGTGGGTGTTGGGTGGCAGGGCCCTCCTCTTGTGCCCAAGTAGCTCTTTCCCCCCAGAGAATTCCCAGGATCTTGGGGAGCTGGGAGATGGCTGCCCTGCCTTTGGGTGGCCCCATACTTGTTGGAGGCCAAGGAGGAAGCCTGAGACCTCATAGCCATCCTGTCATTTCCCAGCTTACCTGCTTGCCATTTCAGGCCCTTTTCCCACCCCCAACCCCATGGCCCTCGCTGAATGCAGGTGCTGGAGCAGGGCCTGATCTAGGTGTGTGGCCCCCACAGACTGCTGCTGGTGGCCCAAAAGCCAGCCAGCCAGCTTATCACCATGGCAACGGACCCTACAATGATGTGGATATCCCCGGCTGCTGGTTCTTCAAGCTGCCTCACAAGGTGTGTGTCCTGGTGTCCTCGCTGTGCTCAGGGTGCACAGTAGGCCTCCAGAGTGACTCAAACAGGGAGACTCCCTTTTTGCAGGAATGCTGGTAGTAGTGGCGCAGAGTATGATCTCAGACAAATGTTGTCATCTCTCTGAGACTTTGTCTTCCTTCTGAAAATTGGGTGGTGAGGGGCATGGTGGTGGAATTAAATGACACAGGGTATGTCAGGTGTCTGTGCCACATCTGGTACATGATAGGATCTGTTGACTGATGGCTCTTACTGTGAGGGGAGCTAGGTGTGTGTGAGGGGAGCTAGGTGTGTGTGAGGGGAGCTAGGTGTGTGTGTGTGCGTGTGCACGCGCGCTGCTGTCAGGAATTTGCCCCAGACCGCTCTGCTTGAGGTTGTGGGCTCAGTGATGGGCAGAGCCCAGGCACACAGGGCATCAGTTCCCCAGCTAGGGGTCTGCCGTGTGCCTCCAGCCCCTGCTTCCTTTGCTCTCTTCAGGATGGTAACAGCTGCAATGTGGGCAGCCCCTTTGCCAAAGACTTCCTGCCCAAGATGGAGGACGGCACCCTGCAGGCTGGCCCAGGAGGTGCCAGGGGGCCCCGTGCCTTGGAAATCAACAAAATGATTTCTTTTTGGAGGAATGCCCATAAACGTATCAGGTGGGTCACTGTGGGAGGGCAGAGACATGCTGTCTCTCCGTGCCTCTGGCCGGGTTACTGCAGTCTTGGGATCCCTTCCCCTGCCTTCCACCCAGGGGCCCCTGACAGCCTGTGCTGCAGTGGAGGGACAGCCTGGTCTAGAGGCCTGGCTGCTTGTGGTCCTGATGCCATGGGACCGTGGGCAAGGCTCGTTCCCTCTCCAGCTGCAGTTTCCCTGTTATGTAAAAAGAGTGGTACTGTAGGACCTTGGCGGCCCCTCCCAGCTCTGTGGCCCCTTCCATGGAGGGCTAGTAGCCTGTAAGCTCTGTTGGGGGCTGGGAGTGGGTCCTGTAGGCTGGGAATGGCAAATGGGTCAAAGGCTAGTTCTGAGGGGTCTGTGGCTGCCAGCGGCACACTCTTGTGAGAAGGGTGCTGTGATGGGTTGGTAAAGTCTGCCCTGAGCCTGGAAAAGGCAGTGGTGGCAGGGCTGGTGCTGGGTGCCTCATGGATACTCCAGGACGGGGGCCGAAGCTGCCTCAGATGCCTAGCTAGTTCCCGGTGGCTTATGCTCCTAGACGGTAGATGCTAGGCCCATCCTGAGTCAAGTCAGTGGGAAAAGGGTTGAGGCTGGGCAAGGAGGGGGCACAGCAACCCCCAAAGCTGGGCAAATGAGGGCCGTGTTGTGATGGGGGATATGGAGTGTGTGCTCCCTATGGCTGTGCTGAGCAACCCGTCTGTCCCCATAGCTCCCAGATGGTGGTGTGGCTGCCCAGGTCAGCTCTGCCCCGTGCTGTGACCAGGTATGTCCTGGCAAGTGGTTGTGGGAACGGGAAAACGGGGGCGGGTCCTAGGACCCAAGCAAGCTGCTGAGCCTCATGTCCCCGCCCCCCCCCCCCCCCAGGCACCCACACTATGATGAGGAAGGCCGCTATGGGGCCATCCTGCCCCAGGTTGTGACCGCTGGCACCATCACTCGACGGGCTGTAGAGCCCACATGGCTCACTGCCAGCAACGCCCGGGTATGTGTCCTCTGCACCTCTGGTCCTGCCCTTTCTCTCCTGTGTGTCTAGAAGCTGGGGTTGCAGAGGGACTTTGCTGAGGAGCATGAAAAGGAACCTAAGATCTGGGTCAGGCAGGACTCAAGTTCAAATCTAGCTTCACAACTCATCCAGCTTTCCAGCAAGTATGTTCTGGGCACCTGCTCCTGGCCAGACATTGACAAGGCATGCTAGGCACAGCTATTGTGGAGTCTAGATGGGGCTGGGTATAGAGCCAGGCACGGAGCAGGGATTCTTTACCTGGAACTGTGGAGTTTGGGGCATTGCTGGCTGGCATTCCTTAAAACCATCCCCTCAGGAAGGGCTCCAGCATTCTCAGTCTAGTCAGGCTCCAGGGATGGGTGGGAGGAGTGTACTGGGGTATCTAGGTCGGGGCTGACCTCACTCTTCCTGCAGCCTGACCGAGTAGGCAGTGAGTTGAAGGCCATGGTGCAGGCCCCACCCGGCTACATCCTCGTGGGTGCTGATGTGGACTCACAGGAGCTGTGGATTGCAGCTGTGCTTGGAGACGCCCACTTTGCCGGCATGCACGGTGAGCAGGAGCCGGGGCTGGAGCAAAGCGGTGGCAGCCTGATGCCTCGCCAGGAGGATTATTTCTGAAGACTGTTTTCTCACTCCTGCCTCGCCCCCCAGGCTGCACAGCCTTTGGGTGGATGACACTGCAGGGCAGGAAGAGCAGGGGCACCGATCTACACAGTAAGACAGCTGCCACAGTGGGCATCAGCCGTGAGCACGCCAAGGTCTTCAACTATGGCCGCATCTACGGGGCCGGGCAGCCTTTCGCTGAGCGCCTGCTAATGCAGTTCAACCACCGGCTCACGCGGCAGGAGGCGGCTGAGAAGGCCCGACAGATGTATGCGGTCACCAAGGGCCTCCGCAGGTGAGGGTGCCTCTCCCATCCACGTTACCCCAGGGCCTCAGGCTTGCTTTACTACCTTTACCGCCCCATTCTTTTCTACCTCTTCCCATTACGTGAGTCCTCACCTGGCCCCTCTTCCTCCAGACCCCTGTGACCTAGTTCTAGGGTGGTTTGTCCTTGGGTTGTGACATCTGCTTGCTTAATGCTCAGTTTTCCTCATAGAGTTAAAGCTGTGCTTTTGTTATGCTGTCAGAGCTCTGGTCATGCAGAGTGAACAGTAACGTGGGGTTGCAAACTCACGTGCCTAAAGGGAGTGAGAGCAAGTGCAGCAGGCGGTTTAGTAGGACAGCTGACAGGAGGGCCTATGGAAAACCAGAGACTTTAAACTGATTTTGACAGAGGAGAAAGCCTTCCCAGGCTTGTTTGCTTCCGCCCATAGTACCTGTTGTTTGCTCAGGGCCTCAGCAGCCTCCTAGGAGGGTTCCTGAATCGAGTGTGAGGGAGGAGAGGTGCCTTTACAACTTGCGTGGGTATAATACACGGTGTCCACGTTAAATTAGCTGACCTCCTCATGGAAAGACTAAAAGCTAAGTGATAACAGTTAAGTAGTAACTGCATAAAGGCAGAAAAGGGGAGCCGAGTATTGTCCAGGGAGGTGAGAGGAGGACATGGGGTTGGGGGTGGCATGCACCGTAGGCGGTGTGTGCTGGCGGAGGCAAGGCAGTGACGACAGAAGAGGTTGGGCCTTAGTTGTGGAAACCTTTGCTGGCCTCACAGAGGAGTCTGGACTGAGGGGTGGTGGGGAAACCCTGGTGCACCTTTGAACAGGTGAGTGGCGTGGCTCTGGAGCCATCTGGAGACGAGCCTGGTGATGTCTGAAGTTGCACTGAATCTGGGAGTCTGGGGCAGTGGGGACTGAGAAGGTTCAGTCGGGCCTGGCTGTAGGTTCTGTCTTCTGTCCTCTCCCTTTCAGGGAGTAGCCTGTTCTATCCCCCCTACGCGCACCGCCCCCCCCTCCCCCCTGCAATGTGGGGTGATAGCTCTTGCTGCCTTCTGGACTACTACATGCCACCTGCTGGTCATGGGGCAGTGCAGTGTCTAGGGCATTAGGACAATAATAACAGTAGTGGTTCTCGTGTTGGAGTATGTCCTTTATTGGGCTACCCTCATGTAGTCCCCAGAATCCTGGGTTCCTATCTAGGCTCTACCTCTTCCTGGCTGTGTGATCCCACAAAGTCACTTAGTATCTCTGAGCCTTTTCCCCCTCTGAAGTGGAGCTTGTAGGGGAAAGGCACGACCCCAGGGTGGTTGTGGAAGTGGAGAGGGGATTGAACACTCCTAGCCCAGGGTTTGGCATAGAAGAGGCATTCCCGTGGGAATGACAGTTGTGACACTGCACCCGCCCCCCTCAAGGTATCGGCTGTCAGATGAGGGCGAGTGGCTGCTGAGGGAGTTGGACCTCCCTGTGGACAGGACCGAGGATGGCTGGGTTTCCCTGCAGGATCTACGCAAGATCCAGAGAGAAGCTTCTAGGAAGTGAGAACTGTCTGTGTGTTAAGGATGGAGGGCGGGTCTGGGCTGGCCTGGGGAAAGCTGGGATGCTTTGTTTTTAGCTCTAAGATGCTAAAAGACAAAGCTTGCCCTCTCTTTGTTCCTTGCCCCCCAGATCACAATGGAAGAAGTGGGAGGTGGTTGCTGAACGAGCCTGGATGGGGGGCACAGAGTCAGAAATGTTCAATAAGCTGGAGAGCATTGCGATGTCTGACACACCACGTACCCCGGTGCTGGGCTGCCGCATTACCCGAGCCCTGGAGCCCTCTGCTGTCCAGGGGGAGGTATCCTACTACCCTTGGAACATGGGGAGAGGGTCGCAGGGAGGGCAGGGTTCCTGTACTACCTCCTGCTCTAGTGAATTGGTATGTGGTTTAACCCTTCTCGCCTGTGCCTACCTTCCCTCCCCAGTTTATGACCAGCCGTGTGAATTGGGTGGTGCAGAGCTCCGCTGTGGACTACTTACACCTCATGCTTGTGGCCATGAAGTGGCTGTTTGAGGAGTTTGCCATTGATGGGCGCTTCTGCATCAGCATCCACGATGAGGTTCGCTACCTGGTGCGGGAGGAGGACCGCTACCGCGCTGCCCTTGCCCTGCAGATCACCAACCTCTTGACCAGGTAGGCAAGGCCCGTGGCCTCTCTGGCATGACTATATACCAGATATGTGGGGCTTGGACCAGGCTGAGCATGATCTGAATTTTCATACCCCCCCCCCAGAAATAAATGTTCCCACTTTTCTCTCTGATTTTTAAAACTTGTAGCAGTCTTAAAAAAGACTGGCCTCAACCTTTAGAAAAAATTTTTGGGGGGATTGAAAGTGTCATATACCAAGACTAGATCACTGAGGTGGTGAGAAGGTAGAAGCCAGGGCAGTTGTTCCAAAGAGTAGTTCTCAAATTGTGCTCCCCTCAGAACACACCTTTCTGTTTTGAAAATCAAAATGACAGAGGCTCTTCTCAACCCGTAGAAAACAGATACTTTCTTCCATTCGTAAATGTTAATTCTTAAGTGCCAGAAGTTTGTTATTCTGAATACTGACAGAAAACATTGTTAATGGGGAAACTCAAATGTGATTTTAAAAACATATTTTTTTATATATTATTTTTTTTTGTAGTAAAATTCCTAGTTTATATGGTTACATTAATGATGTTACAGTTTCATGTTGATCTGCCCCAGAACCAGTTTGGGAACCATGATCTATCCTGATTAATGGGTAAATAATGAATGTTTTACAATACTCAACACTGTCTCCGCTGCCCTCTTAATCATCTCCTGGGGGGGGGGGGGTTATGTTTAACAGAGCTAATGAAAGTCCTCATATATTCAAATTCTGGCCCAATAATTGAAATTTTGACATCAATAAAGTGTACCAAACTGGAAAAAAACAGGTGTGTTTTGAGTCCATAATTGCACGTGTCTCAGCGGGAGGTGTTCGGCTGCTGGATAGCGGGCAGTGCTGGCCCTTCAGCTTTCTTTGCTAAGTGAACAGAGCTGGCTGCGGGGAGGCTCTGCCTTACGGATACCAGGTCATCTCTCCTGGATTCACAGCAGGGACATGACTGTGAGAGGAGGTCGGGTCTCTTTCAGGTGCATGTTTGCCTACAAGCTGGGTCTGAATGACTTGCCCCAGTCAGTCGCCTTTTTCAGTACAGTCGATATCGACCAGTGCCTCAGGAAGGAAGTGACCATGGATTGTAAAACCCCTTCCAACCCAACTGGGATGGAAAGGAGATACGGGATTCCCGAGGGTGAGCACAAACACCTTTGTTCCTCGTTACGCACTCGTAGGACGTTAGGCATAGAAAGTGGTCTTGGGCAACACGAAGCTTGGGGCACCAGAGGATAAGAAGTCTACTTCTTGTGCTGTGTTCTGGGCTGTTTCAGTTTATAATGTGCCCTGGCTCCAAAGTGAGCATGATGCTCAAATCACAAAGGCATGTGTTTCTAGAAAGCTGTTCACAGTAAATGAAGGAATGTTTGAAACTCTGGTTTCTTCCATCTGTTCCCTTCCCTCTTCAACCACAACGGAAATGTTTGAAGATTTACTGTATAAAGTCAAAGTACATTCTTAAGTGAAAAAACTGTGCTTTGAGTGCCAAACAAGTAAATCAAAAAGCTTATTTTCTATGTATCTAAGATAAACTTATTTTATACAAAAAAGAAAACAGATCCTCCCCAAATGTAACATTACCATTCCTGGCAATTACTCTGAACCCTTTCGTACTTTTTGACCTTAACGTTAATTAAGTTCCTTTTCTCACTTCTGACCTGAGTTAACAATTCTTGAGGAAGCATCCTAACCAATTTGCACTATTTTTCAGGTGAAGCACTGGATATTTACCAGATAATTGAACTCACCAAAGGCTCCCTGGAAAAATGAAGCCAGCCTGGACCATAGCTCTGTCTGGAGGCTCTGTATTTGCTCCCGTGGAGCTTCATCGGGGCAGTGCAGGCTCCTAAACTCAGGCTTTCAGCTGTGCTTTTTTGCAAAAGGGCTTGCCTAAGGCCAGCCATTTTTCAGTAGCAGGACCTGCCAAGAATGATTGCCTCTAACTGATGGTGCAATTAGTTCAGAACCAAGATGCCAACACTGGTGCAGGCTGTAGGACAAGGGGGCATTGTTGCTTGCTGGGTGAAAAGAAAGCAGAAGCCCCAAAGTTCACATTAACTCAGGCGTTTCATTTATTTTTTCCTTTTCTTCTTGGCTGGTTCTTTGTTATGTCCCTCGTGCTCTGATGCAGTGCCCTAGGGGAGAGAAGTAACGCTCTAAATGTGATAAGCCTGCTCGGAGGCAGTGGAAATAAAAACAAAGATCCTTTATCTTCTCATCAAAGCCTGTGTTAGTCATGCTTTCTCCCCTTTCCCACTCCTGGGAGGTAATTATGTTGGAGAAGGGAAGAGTTCTACGGTAGAGTAAGGTGGTGCCAACTTCTTTTTTTTGGGCTTTTGTTATACCTGGGGACATGCGTGGGACAAGATGACAGAGAAGGGGCATCAAGATGCTACATAACTCCCCTGAACTCAAATGCCTAGTAGGCAAAGGGAGTGGATGGGGCCAGGTGCATTATGGCTTGGAGTGCGATAAACTGAAGAATGTAAGTTAAAAATTTTTGAGACGCTAGAAATCCAGGGTGTTTTATGTAAACTCCCAGTTTATGTTAGACAAACCTGAGGTGATAGAAATTTTAGGCACTAGAGGTAAGGAAACATTGAGTTCTGCTTCAGAGATGCTATAGGGCTCACGGTGTGCTGCTGTAACTGGTTTGTTCCTCTCCCTTTTAGTCTTATCAGAGGGCAAAAGGAGGATAAGAAACTGGCATGACAACCTGAGCTGATCATAGAGTGGCCCTCCTTCGAATGAGGGCATGATAAAAGAGGAAGTAAACTGCTTTCTGAGCCAGAATGCTTGGGCTCATGATTTTCCAATGGTTCAAAAGATCACAGGGGAAGACCCACAGAAAGGGGTCTTGTTTTCATCACCCCCTTTCTGGAAATGTCTACCCAAAATGTATACAAGCCTGGGCAACTGGGTATGGTTCCAAGTTTACAACCCCTCTCTTGAGGAGCCTGTTTCATCTTTGTCTGACCACCTTTTGGCCCGTTCTCTGTGGTTGTTGCTCCTCCACTAACCCGTGGCTGCCCCCAGACAGGCTGCTAACCCCAGTTAGAAAGGGTGGCTAGGGCTTGCTGCACTTCAGTCAGAAGCAGGCACTGACCTCTTCATCTTCATCCTCATCCTCTTGAAGAACCATGTCCAGGATGTTCCCTTTGATCTTGAAGTCTCGTGAGGTGCTGAGCTTTATATGCTGCATCAGGTTCACCTGTGACAGGATTGTAAACATGGGCACATTTTCCTACTGATAGGTCCTGCCCAGGACAGCCTAAACTATCTCTGACAAACCCTTCAGTTCCTCTAGGAAGGCACACAACCACTTGAATCCATGAATGTTTGGATTCAGGCCATCAGAAACAGAAAAGAACTGCACATTTTTCCCCCACTGCAGTTGTGTTGCTTCAGTTTGCCAGGTCCCTTCACAGGGTAAATGGAATTGGTAGAAAACAGTATGTTTACCTTGGACCTCTTAGAAAGGTGGATGAGAAATTTTTCATACTGTTCAATGGCAAAGATGAGATTAGGGATTGGCTTGGTTTCCCGAAGAGCTCTGGCCTACAGGACAAAGAAGAGAAGACCTAAGTTTTGGGTTCAAGGTGGTTTTTTTTTTACATTTATTTTTGGCTGCGCTGGGTCTTTGTTGCTGCGCACAGGCTTTGTCTAGTTGTGGCAAGTGGGGGCTTCTCATTGTGGAGGCTACCCATTGTAGAGCACGGGCTCTAGGCGTGCGGGCTTCAGGAATTGTAGCATGCAGGCTTCAGTAGTTGTGGCACACGGGCTTAGATGCTCCGCGGCATGTGGGATCTTCCTGGACCAGGGCTCAAACCCATGTCCACTGTGCTGGCAGGCGGATTCTTAACCACTGCGCCACCAGGGAAGTCCCTTCAAGGGTTCTTAAAGTCCTCTGAAGCTGTCTGTAGCAGAACTGCTCATGGCTTTGGAAGAAAGCTAGTCAGTCTTCCAATCAAATGCAGTTTTACTTATATACCAGTAATTAAGATTTTTTTAACAGTTCACTCTCAGCAAAGGACCTAAATGCTAATGGAGATTGCAATGAATCCTCCTATTTATAATTCCTAAATATCTGTTATCTAGAAACTGGCTGAGGGATGGACCATTTGTAGATATTTGGTTGCCTGACTTGATATTCTTGTAACAATGAGCCCACTCTACACTACCTCTATTTCCTCTCTCTAGTCTACATATGAGTTTTCATTGCTGGTATTAATATATCTCTTTCCCCTCAACTTGAATTGTAACTTGTAGATCCTTCCATATGTTTCTTAAGTATATAGACATGTTTCTATCTATATTCTTTGAAACTACAAATGAGGACATTGTTTTCATCTTTTTTTTTTCTTTTTAACATTATCTTGGGAGAGAATCCTATATCTGAACATTTAGATTTGTATTTTTTTCATGTCTGCATAGTATTCTGCAGTATAAATGTACTATAAACCCATTTAGCCAGTCCTTTATCAGTGGGTATCGTAGTTTTCCCAGTATTTCACTTTTACTTTACAACACTGCTAGGACTATTCTGTACATAGGCCTTTACAATTTCTATATCCTAAAAATGCAATTGTTGTAGTAAAGAGTGTGTGTGTGTGAATGTATAGGTCTAAAATTGAGCAGTTATTGCCACACTGCCCCCGTGAGAGAGTACTGAATTCTCACCTTTGCCAGCAGTGCACTAGAGAACCCACTTCCCTGCACCCTCTCCAACTCTTTCACATCCTTTAGGGAGCACCTTTTGCACTCATTAACTTTTCCTAAAACCAGTTCCTTCGCAATGGTTATCCTAAGCTATTTCTATTTTTAAAGAAAGAGCTCAAGATTTTCTGGTACTTCCTGAATAAAGTATATGTTTTTTGGTTCAGAGGGAAAAGATGTTCCATCTGAACATAAAGTCCATGAGCTGAGAAGGAGCCATACACAAACATTTCCCCCCCAGCTTTACTGAGATATAATTCACCCACTTATACTGTACAGTTCGGTGTGTTTTCGTGTATTCAGAGAGTTGTATAACCATCACCATAATCAACTTTAGAACATTTTCACCCCCGCCCTGAAATCCTACACCCATTTTAGCAGTCACCTTCTCAGTTTCTCCAACACCCCCCTTCCCCCCACTCCCCAGTTCTAGGCAACCACTAATCCGTCCTTTTAGATTTGCCTTTTCTGGACATTTCCTATAAACGGACTCATATTATGTAGTCTTTCTGACTGGCTTCTTTCACTTAATATTTTCAAGGTTCATCAGTAACCACTTTTTTTTTTGGCCGTGCTGTGCGGCATGCGGGATCCCAGTTCCCTGACCAGGGATCAAGCCCATGCCCCCTGCAGTGGAAGCTCAGATTCCTAACCACTGGACTGCCAGGGAAGTCCCAGCAACCACATCTTGATCACTGTCAGCAGCTTACCACAGCTGTGGGCCCAGCAGCGGTTTTCTCCTTTTTCTTTTCTCCTGCATGTTTTAGGCTCTTACTCTTCTTGTTCTAAAGAAATAGAAACAGATTCTGTTATTCCTGAGGATTGTTCTGTAGAGCTAGCAGGCTAGTGGTAAATTTCTAGTACGATGATTACAGTGGAGTATGGGGGAGCTCTTAGGGGGACCAAGTCTGGGTGAAGAGATTATCCTGCAGCAGATGCCGGAAGGTGGGAAGCATTCTGGGATGCTTTATAATCCTCATTTTTCTATTTTTTGTTCGGAGGTTTACCATCTTGCTCTTGGATGCATCTAGCACATGGAAGTGAGGGCAGGACCAACCATTACTATAGCAGGGCAGCCAAGGGACTAGTGAGGCACAAAAGGACTGTCACGGTTAAGTAGAAATAGGTGTTTCCCAACTGGGAAGTTAGCTAAAAGGGTTGCATAAAGAAGGGGAAGCTGGAGAAGCTGTTCCCGGAGCGATGTATCTTACATGACAAGTGGTACACGCTCCAGAAGGGTTTAAAGGTCATAGGAACACTTACTTCCCTATGTTGTACATAATTAGAGAATAAAGAGCTCCTGGAAAAAGGAAGAACCAATAAAAGGGAGCCAAGAAGAACAGGATTCTGATAAGGCAGAAGAGAATTGAGACATGCATCAGGAGAGACCACACAAGTGTGAGGTACACAAACAGGAACCTTTTACCTGAAGGGGAGTCCTGTGCCCTCCAGGAATGGAACATTACCACGTTCCACATGACAAGGAAAAAAATTAAAAACAGAGACCTGCAAATGGAGACAAATTATACTACTGGAGCTATATGAAAGGAAGGAGGCTTGGTCCACACGGCATGTTCTAGAAAGTAAGAAAATGCAGGGATCCCAGAGATGCTGGTATGAAGAAACTTGCTTTTGGCCCTGGAAGGCAGGGTAGAGGGTAAAGACTTTTTAAGGGAGGGGCAGAGTATGAGCCATAGATAGAACTCATGTGGACCAAATGGGAAGTGAGCCATCTTCCTAAAAGTTGTACCCAATATGGCAGCTTGTTGGAACTCGCTAAATCAACCCCATCTACTGCCCATTTCTGCTGATTTAGGTAGGACTAAAATTGTAGCTGGAAGAGAAGCAGCTTGTTTTTTGTTTTTAAAGATGTTGGGGGTAGGAGTTTATTATTTTTGCTGTGTTGGGTCTTCATTTCTGTGCGAGGGCTATCTCTAGTTGTGGCAAGCGGGGGCCACTCTTCATCGCGGTGCGCGAGCCTCTCACTATCACGGCCTCTCTTGTTGCGGAGCACAGGCTCCGGATGCGCAGGCTCAGTAGTTGTGGCTCACGGGCCTAGTTGCTCTGTGGCATGTGGCATCTTCCCAGACCAGGGCTCGAACCTGTGTCCCTTGCATTAGCAGGCAGATTCTCAACCACTGTGCCACCAGGGAAGCCCAGAAGCATCTTTTAAAGGTATACAGTTCTGAGCAGTATGCTAAGGGTTTTGGAGCAATGGCTTTCATTGCTTTCTTCCCACTGAGATCCAAGGCTATGAGAAAAAGAAAGGGGCTATAAGAGAATAAACAGCTCTCTGAAAGATGTGGCAAATGCAATCCAGATTTCTAGATAGAAGTTGGAGTTAGTGGAACCATGTGGGCTCTTGCCCAAGGTCACTCATTAAGCACATCTCACAAAGAGAAAAATGTTTGCCTGTGGATCAGCTGACTCGTCAAGTAAGGCTTTAAGTCAAATATGAATCAAGAAGGGGGGAAATATCCAGGGAATACATAAACTGGTTTTTCTGTAATGTAGAAAAAAGGATAGTCTAGAAGGTGCCTGGTGATAAGCAGAAGAGCTTGAGAATGGGGTCAAACACAAAACCCCAAAACCTCCCAACATTTTACATGTCAGTGAGTACCAAGTATGATTCTAGAGCAAGGGGTAACCAACTACAACCCAGAGGCCCACTGCTTGTTTTTTAAAATAAAGTTTTATTAAACACAGCCAAGCTCATTCATTTGTGTATTGACTATGGCTGCTTTTATGCTACAACAGCAGAGTTTAGTTGTGACAGTGACTGTATGGTCTGCAAAACCTAAAAGCATTTACCATCTGGCCTTTTGCAGAAAGTGTTTGCTGACCCCTGTTGTAGAGTCAAAGTACTTGGGTTCAAGTCTCAGCTTGGCCTCTTAACTAGCTGTCCTTGGTCTTTTTTTTTTTTTTTTTAATTAACTTATTTATTCACCTATTTATTTATTTGGCTGCGTTGGGTCTTTGTTGCTGCACGTGGGCTTTCTCTAGTTGCGGAGAGTGGGGGCTACTCCTTGTTGCAATACGCGGGCTTCTCATTGCGGTGGCTTCTCTTGTTGCGGAGCACGGGCTCTAGGCATGCAGCTTCAGTAGTTGTGGCACGCACGCTCAGTAGTTGTGGCTCGCAAGCTCTAGAGCGCAAGCTCAGTAGTTATGGCACACGGACTTAGTTGCTCCGCGGCATGTGGGATCTTCCCGGACCAGGGCTCGAACCCATGTTCCCTGCGTTGGCAGGCAGATTCTTAACCACTGCGCCACCAGGGAAGTCCTGTTCTTGGTGTTTTTAATACCTAATATTACTATTTGGCAAAACGTTCCATAGAGTTCAGCTTGGGAAATGATGCTGTAAGGCCACGTTCATTTTTTAGAACAGCTAACATTAGAGAACACTTGCCTGATGTTGTGTTAAGCACTTTCCATGCATCACCTCATTCATTCTCACTATGGTGCTACTTTACTTACATTCCCAAAGGATGCCCAAAGGCATGGATTTGGAATCACCCAGAAATAAACCAAGTCACTGAGCCCAAGCATGTTTGTTTCTCCCCTGCTCCAAGTGTACACATATCAAATGCCTTCTCTAAATCAAACTTTTTTTTTTTTATATAAAGATTTCCTTGCTGTAAAGACTTCAAACCTTGGCTTGTTCTCATATGGGCACCTCTGGCTTACTGTAAGTAGGGAAGAAACTTTATATACGCTTAGCTCAGGTGACCTAGTGGTCCCCTGGGAATATAAGGAGTCCTTTCCTACTTGAGGATGCATTTTGGTACAGACTCTGAATCACTTACCTGTATGTAAGAAATGAAAGAATAGCATAGCGGGGTCAGGTGCGAACCTGACAGCTTCACCTGCAGCAAAGGAGAAGGAAATCAATGTAACTGTGGGAATAAGATGCTTTCCCCGTTCCTAGGAAAGGCATTCTCAACTCACCAGCTTCTCCATATTTTTCGGAATTCCTCTGGAGTGCTGACACACCTGGAGATACTAACAAAAGATTCCAAGATTTAGCATGCCCTCCTATATAAATGTCCCATGAAACTACAGGTAGTGACTCAGTGAGCAAATGGAGTATGACTTATTGCTCTGACTGGAGAGGGAAAAGAAAATAAGCTACCATATTCATGGAGAATCCTAGACTCAAGGCTTCCTTTTCCCCCTCCTCTAAGCTCCAAAGCTTCCCAGACAGCAGGTAATAAAGGGTTTCTGTTTCTGACTTCTTCTGTTTATTGCTTTAAAAATCCTTCAGGCTGGTAGTCCCTGCATCTAGAAAACCAATGACTTTGCTGTTTTTGCTTTAGAAAAAGCCAATAAAGATTAGAGGTTCTCAGTATTTCTACCACAGAAGCTTAGTAGCCATACCTTGTAGCCAGAGCTGCACCTTCTCAGAAATGGCCACACTGCTGTTTGGGTACATGGTGTGAGGTGGTCTACTATCTTTCTTGGGTTGTCTGTGCCTTTCTAAGTATTTAATGTGGGTCGTTGCTAGAATCAGAACTAAATTACCTAGTTCTTATCACTCTCTGAATGTCTGCTGAGAATCAAAATATTGCAAGTACAAAAAGAGTTTCTTGTTAACAGATACTAAGAAGCATTAACTTAAACCCAGGGCAAGTTATGCCTTTTATTTTTTAAAAATAATTATTCCCTACCCTAGTACCTGACCTGTGAGGCATTTAACACCCACTTGTTAAAGGAACAAACACCTTGTCAGTGCCCAGACTGGTCTGCAATAGTCTAATTTTTTGTGCAATTGGAATCAGATTAAGTTCTATAGCTATAGTTTAGACTGAGTCTTAGAAGGTGTTTGAAGAGGCATTTACTCTCCATCAGGTGCTACAATACTCATATCCTAAAGAAACAAGGGCCTCTAAAAACAGATTTAGAATTATGCCTCAACTGTTATTTCTGGGCCTGTGGAGACGGCTGTCACCTACTGATCAAACCATCACTTGCAAAGATGTAGGCAAGAGCTCTCTGCACAGGGGCATTCTGCAGCAGGGGGTAATGTCCTGGCTGGGTGGGACAGAATGATAGTAGTGACTGTCTCTCCAATACTCACATATCTGACAAGCGCTGTAAGAATGGTGTACATTTTGCAAAGGTCCTTTAATAAGGTGTCCACACAGCTGCCTGATGGCAGGGCCGTCTGCACCAGCTCGTGGAAAAATGTAAGCAGAGTTCCCAATTGTATGATGATGGCTTTCTCAATGGGATGATTTGGTAGGGTTGCCTGAGAAGAGGCTTCTTCTGAAAGGAAAGGAAACTGGCATATTCAAACCCAACTGGCCTTATTTTCTAGTTCAAGTGAAAGAGATTTAGAAACCAACAAAACATCATTAACTAGGAAGTCTCTACGGAAAATGAGCATGTATTTAATTCATCATGCAGAATACATTAATAATCATGCTGTCATAAGGCACACTACCTTCTACTTCCTTCATTACTTTGGAAATCTAGCACAAACAAACAGAGCTCAGGGTATCTGCTTTTATGCAGTCCTCCAGTTCAGATTTTAGTTAACTTACCTGGTATAATTTCTTGGCTCACTTGTCCCTTAAGCTTGGTGATTAGCCAGTCCACTTCTTCTAGGACCTTCTCAGCCTGACTCAGAAGAAGTAACTGTGAAAGAAAAGAATGCCTGGCATGGCTCATTGCACATAGCTGCTGGTGTAATATGATAACCATGGCCACCTGCAGGTGGGTTACAGGCCTCAGGAGGTGAGCCACTATAATTCACTCTTCACAGGGAATAAAATGGAAGGTAAGACAAGGCTATTTCCAAAGGGTCGGGGATCAACACTTACACAGACAGTAGGGGCAGCTGTTCTCAAATTCACCACTGCAAAGTGGTTTGTTTTCTCCACTTCTACATCCTGGGGAAGGAAAGAGAGGTGAGATATGACAGTAAGGCTGTTCCCCTGGCCTCTATCCCCAACTCAGGGTGTTGTATTAAAGGCTCACTATGGTACCTGGTCTATGTCTCCAAGATGTCCATGGATATCCTGGGACAAGTCACGCAGCAGGGTCACAGGACTCTTACACAAAACATGGAGGCTGAAGAGCAAATTCATCAAGCCCTTGCAAAATGAGGCATCCTCTAGGAGTGGGAAGGAAAGAAAAGCTAAGTTATAATCCAAGTCCGTCCTTTGGGGGGTGTGGGGTGCCTAACTGGAACATGTAGCTCATCATATTTCAGGCACAATATCCCAGTGCTGCACACACTCCAATCAAGGCAGCTCTCCCACAAAGGTGCACTTCTATCCACGAGTCCAAACAAGGGAGATGTTTCCCATTATTAGTCACTATCGCTGCATAACTAGCACACAGGTCAAGAAACAGAACACTACCAGCACCCCAGAACTGCCCCCTCCCCCCACCAAGGAAACTGCTATTCTGCCTTGTAAGTGTAATCCAGTTTTGTCTGATTTTGAACTTTATCTAAATGGAATCGTACAGTAAGTACTCTTTTATCTGTCTGTTGTCTTTTGTTGAATGTTATGTGTGTGAGATTCCTCCATGTTGTGTGTCAGTGGAGTTTGTTCATTCTCATTACAGTATTCCACTGTGTGTATACAGCACAATCCCTTGATCCATTCTACTGCTGATGAATGTTTGGGTTCGATTTTGCCTATCAGAATAGTGCTGCTGTGAGAATTCTTCCACCTATTTTTGCTGGGAGTGGAACTGCTGGATCATAAGCATATGTTTAATTTTAGTAGTTAGATATTGCTAAACAGTTTTCCAGAGTGGTTATACCAACTTACAGCTCCAGCAGCAGCGAACAAGAGGTTCAACTGCTCTATATTCTTACCAACACTTGGTACTGGTATTGTGTGTGGTTTTTTCATTTTGGCCACTCTGGTGAATTTTCTAAATGTTGTTTGGTGGTGATGATTTTATATAAAGCCTAAAAGGAAACATGTCAGGAAACTTACCCCAGCTGTTTTCCTTGCAAATCTTAGTTGTCCAGGATAACATCTGCACAAACTAGAGATCATTCAGATATTACAGAAACATGCCAAAAGACAGACCTAGGTGTTGCCAGACTAAAAGAGCCCTAGACCTTTCCAAGTCTAAGCAAATCACCCGCTAAAACACGTGCCTGGATCTAAAGTGGTAGTAATCTACTAAAAATAGCATAAAAATAAGTCTAAAGTTATGAGAAGACTTATTGGTACTTTTCTCAAATATAGCATATGACTCAATTCTCAATGCCCTCATTAAGGGCCAAAGGTCCTGGGGTCTGGGCTCTTACCCTTTGAGCTTCCTCTGCCCCTCCCACCACGGTCTAGGGCTAAAGTACCCTTTTTCCTCTTCCCATGCCCCACATTCTCTGCATTTGAGACATCTTTAAGAACAGTAAGCTAACAGAGGTGCAGGAGAGTAAGATCCTGGCCATAGTGATAGTTGAATTAGCTATTAGGAGCCAAGAGGCCACAGGAGGTTAAAAGGGAGGAGGGATTAAAAAAAAAAAAAAAAGAAGAAGAAAGAAAAAGAAAAGAGTTCAGGGAAGCTTAAGGTCTTGGGATAGTAGGTCCTATGTTGCCAGATACACACTCAGCTTTCTGCTTCAGCAGTTGTTTGGGATAGGCTTTCAGCCACAAAGGCACTGAAATGCAGTGATACTTAAGAGTAAAACAATGATTAAGAATCCAGTTTTTGGGGCTTCCCTGGTGGCGCAGTGGTTGAGAGTCCGCCTGCCGATGCAGGGGACGCGGGTTTGTGCCCCTGTCCGGGAAGATCCCACGTGCCGCGTTGCGGCTGGGCCCGTGAGCTATGGCCACTGAGCCTGCGCATCCGGAGCCTGTGCTCCGCAACAAGAGAGGCCACAATAGTCAGAGGCCCGCGTATCGCAAAAAAAAAAAAAAGAATCTAGTTTTTGATCTGTTGGGGAAAAAGATCAATTTAGAGGCTAACTGAAAGTTCTCTGCGAACTGATATAAAAAGTTTCCAGAATACAGTGATTACTGTAGAATACTGATTTCCAGAATACAGTATTAAATGAAACAAATAAATAAAGCAGGATGCTGAACAAGCTTTTGTGTGAAGAGGGTAGGGTCAGGAATAAGAATCTATATTCATATTGCTGTATAGGAATAAAAAACTCTTTACATAAGAAACTAAAAGAAGATTATTTACTTATCGGGGGAAAAGAAGAACTGAACAGATGGAGGACATGAATAGAAGGGAGACCATTTCCTGTAAATCTTTTTATAATTTGTTTTTCAAATCATAGAACTTTATTACCCATTCAAAATTAAATTAAAAAATTTTAAACAGACTACCTGAAGTTACGAGGGGGTACGTGATGAAAATTAAATTTAAAAAATTTCCTGTTTATATTAGCCTTTCCAAATCTATTTATTTTCCCTCAGATGTCACCATGTTCCAATTCTCTGTCCGTGTTTCCTTCCTAATCCTGGGCTCCTTGCAGCAAAAGTAGCAATATGAAAGAATGAAGCTGAAGGTAAAGTGCAGATGCGTTGTTTGGATCTAGGATGACATAAGTAACAAAAGGGATTTTCTTTGGGCTACCTGGAACTAGGACAACAGGAAAATCAAGTCTGCTTTCCAGTGCTCAAACACCATAACACACAGGGCTGGTCTGGCTAGCGCTTCCTAAAGCAAGGCCTTACACAAGGAGGCTTGCATCTCAGCACTCCAACTTGTCTCCTCACAGATCAGGAAAGAGGTGTGGTAGAACCACAAAGCCCTAGGCTCTCAAGGACTCTCTTTATCATCCTCTAGGGAAATCACTCCTGAATGGAACAGACCCACAAAATGTGGCACTTCTCTTATTTTGTATGTGTGAATGCTCATGTGGGTACATACATTCTTCGTGTATGTGTGCAGACCCATACACATATACCTAAAACCTATCTGGGCAGAACTGATTCTGTTTTAGGACTATGATCATGCTTTCTGACTTATCACCTTTTGTTGAATCTCTCCCAAACTCAGTACCAGCTAACCTTGATGACAAAGTTAACTGCTGAATGTCAGCTACCTTCTTGATAATTAACATACTTTCATTTTAGAAAAGAAGAGAAAACACCAAGAGTGGGGAAAAACCCACATTAAGAAGGCTGAACTCCACAGATAAATAAGATTTTTTCTGTAGTGCTTACTGTTTATCCTTGACAGTGGCCAAACAAACAAAAGCAGTAATTATAACATGGTAGAAACACTATGTTGCGAAAGGTACATCTTATACATCTTATATTAATTCAGAAGCATAACTGAATATATTATTTTAAATAAGTCAGATTTCAAGCAGACATTTAGATATATACTTTAGGACGTAATACTCCCTGTCTTCTGAGGGATGCTAAGTGGGAGTGAATGAGTGGTACTCATACCTGAGTGGAGGAGGGCTCCAGCAGCTTGGACAAGTTGGAGAGAACAGTGACGAGTAGGAGGGCTTCTTTGCTGTTAAAGTCTTCTTCTTGGCTGCTAAGTATATTCAACAAGGACCTCTGAGAAAGGAAAAGTATACACAGAAACATTAGCAGACATGTTACTAACAGGGAGAAGAGACATCTACCTGGAGATTCCTAAGGCTGGGACAGAAAGGATTCAAAAACACCAAAAATCCGGGGCTTCCCTGGTGGCGCAGTGCTTGAGAGTCCGCCTGCCAATGCAGGGGATACGGGTTCGTGCCCTGGTCCGGGAAGATCCCACATGCCGCGGAGCTGCTGGGCCCGTGAGCCATGGCCGCTGAGCCTGTGCGTCTGGAGCCTGTGCTCCGCAACGGGAGAGGCCACAACAGTGAGAGGCCTGCATACCGCAAAAACACCAAAAATCCAAGAGGATAAAAGCTGAAAATAAACCTGGATTGAACAGGTGGTTTCTTACCCTGTTTCTGATTCTAAGTCTAAGTGTTCTCTTGAGAACTATGGACTCCTTCTCCAACCCCCTGCCAAATGTACAACAGGAATGAATTGTGCACCCAGTTTTTTTTTCTCTTTGTTTTGGCCGTGCCACACAGCTTACGGGATCTTAGTTCTTTAACCAGGGATTGAACCCGGGCCCATGGCAGTGAAAGCACTGAGTCCTATCCATTGCACTGCCAGGGAATTCCCGTGCACCCAGTTTTGGGTGGTTCGCAACTCCCTGAAGCCCATCCACTGACCTCAGGGCTAGACCACGCCCCAATGCTGGTATTCCCTATACACCTTCCCTGTTTCTCTCTCACCACCTGAAACACTGTATTTTGTCTGTTAGTCTCTTCCCACTACAATGTAAGCTCTGTGAGGGTAGGGTTTTGTCTCTTTTATCCCTTGCTATATCGTCAGCACCTGGAACAGTCCCTGGCATATAATAGGAACTTTAAAATTATGTATTAAAGAAATCTTCTGTGATTAAAAGATCCTGATATTGTGACAACTAGTGGTTAGAAACTAATAGGAGAGACTTCCCTGGTGGCGCAGTGGTTAGGAGTCCACCTGCCAATGCAGAGGACACGGGTTCGAGCCCTGGTCCAGGAAGATCCCACATGCTGCGGAGCAACTAGGTCCGTGAGCCACAACTACTGAGCCTGCTCTCGAGCCTGCGAGCCACAACTACTGAAGCCCGCGCACCTAGAGCCCATACTCTGTAGCAAAGAGAAGCCACCACAATGAGAGGCCCGTGCACCAAGACGAAAAGTAGCCCCCGCGCTCTGCAACCAGAGAAAGCCCGTGGGCAGCAAAGAAGACCCAACGCAGCCATAAATAAATAAATTTTAAAAAGAAACTAATAGGCTTCACTGTCCAGTCTTTATGCAATCTGACGGACAATGCCAAATTACATTAGCATGTATTAATGGGCTCCTGGCTACTATCTCTCTGTATCAGCTCAAACAGTGATTCTTAGAGGCAATGACTCCTGCGGGTTGGGGTGGCTTAAATACACATCCTTCCTAGAATCCTTTTAAATGCATTCTCTCTCATTCTAAGAGCTCTGTCTTGTTGCTTGAATGATGACCCAGAAGAAATTCCTGTTCTACTTGCTCACTGTCTGCCCATTCTCACCAGCTGGCCCTGCTAACAGTCCCTTTCCAAGGACCCTCACAAAGTACTGCAGTTTCCCAGGCTTCTCACCTGAAACTGCCGGATCTGGAATGCTGCTCTTTGAGTGACACTGACTTCCACCTCTTCCTCCTTATCTGTGGCATCTAGGAAAGGAAAAGAACTCTATCTTCTTTGAAATGGGCTTGGGCTTTTTTTTTTTTGCCTTTTCATACTAAAATTTTAGGAAGCCAAAAAAGTCTGGAGGCAGATTTAATTATATTCCTAACATTCTGCAATTTCTTAATACTATATTCCATTTTCCAGTCACCGTTTGTGGATAAATGTAATCCAGTAAGTGTCAATTCTGAATCCACTAGATGTCACTCCTTACCAACATTAGGACTTCTCAGGTGTCCTCTGGTAGGTTAACAACTAGAATCAAGAGGTTTGGTTAAGAAAGACAAACTCAGAGCGAATTTATCAAAATTGAAATGCCCACCCAGAGCCCTGAGAAACTGATGAATCTTGGGGTGGTAGAACTGTTGCACGACACTGAATATTTTCTGCAAACCCTCCAAGCACAGCAGCGAGATGCTCTTTCCTTTCTCTTTCTTTCCCGACTCTTCCACTGAAGTAGGAATTGAAGTGTATCTCCAAAGCAAGACCCTGGGGAAAAGTGATTTTATTTTCAAAGTCAGGTTCACTAAGGTACAATTTACATACAGTAAAATTCCCATCCTATAGATGTATAGTTCTATGAATTTTGACTAACTTACACAGTTGTGTACTCAGCCCCACAATCAAGGTATTTCCATTACCCCAAAAGTCCCCATGTGCTCCTTTGTAATCAATTATTTCTCCTCGATTTTGCAAGCAACCACTGGTCTGTTTCCTGTCCCAGTGGCTTTACTATTTACAAACTATCATATAAAAATGGTATCATTCATTATGCAGCCTTTAGAATCTGGCTTTGCTAACAGCATATGCTTTTGAGATTCACCTATGTTGCTGCATGTATTGGTAATTTGTCCCATTTTATTGCTGCGTAGTACTCCAGGGTATGGATGTACCACAGCTTGTCCATTCACCAATTTATCCATCCATCTATTGACAGACTTCTGGGTTGTTTCCAGATTTTGCTGTTACAGATAAAGCTGCCATATACAAACCTTTGTATCAACATCTACTTTCGTTTCTTTTGGGTAAATACCTAAGAGTGGGGTGGGAATATCATATGGTAGGTGTGTGCTTAACTTCTTAAGAAACCGCCAAACTATTTTCCAAAGTGGCTGCACCATCTACATTTCTGTCAACAGTGTATAAGAGTTCAAATTCTTCCACATCCGTGACAACACTCTAGTATGGTCAATCTAAACTTTTAGGCATTCTAATAGGTGTTTACTGATATCTCATTGTGATTTTAATTTGCATTTACCTAGTGTTTAATTATGTTGACCATCCTTTTGGGTTCTTATTTGCCATCTATACATCTTCTTTGGTAAAGTGTTCAAGTATTTTACCCATTTTGCAATTTGACTGTTTTCTTAACAAGTTTAAGAGTTCTTTATATACTCTGGTTACCAGTCCATCATCAGACATGTGTTTTGCAAATATTTTCTCATCTGTGGCTTGTCTTTTCATTTCCTTAAGAGTGTTTTTCAAAGAACAGAGTTAAATTTTTTAAAAATATCAACTGTGCTTCTGGTATTTCATCTAAGAAATTTTTACCTAAAACAAGCTTGCAAAGCCTTTTCTGTCTTCTAGATGTTTTACAATATTTGGTTTTACATTTATGTCTCTGATCCATTTCAAGTCAACTTTTTGTATATAACATGAGAAATGGATAAAAGATTCATTTTTTCACATATTCATGTCCAACTGTTCCAAAACTACTTGTTAAAAAGACTTTTCTTTCTCCATTGTCAAAAGTCAAGACCATACTTGTGTGGATCAATTCTGAACCATCTATTTCTGTTCCATTGATTCTAGCAATACCACACTACCTTAAACACAACTTTATAGTAAGACTTGAAATCACATAGTGGGAGTCCTCTAACTTTGTTTTATTTCACATTTGTTTTAGTTACTTTAGGTCCTTTACTTTTCCATATAAGTTTTAGAATAATCTTGTCAATTCCTACAATAAAGCTTGATAGGATTTTGATTGGTATTGTGTTGAATCTATGGATTAATTTGGGAATAATTCACACCTTGATACACTGAATCTTCCAATCCCTGGACACTGTATGTCTTTCCATTTACTTGGGACTTCTTTGATTTCTTTCATTAATGTTTTATAGTTTTTATCACATCAATCTTGCATGTTTTTGAGATTTATCACTAAGTAGTTTTCATTTTGTGACACTATAGTAAATGGTAGTTTTTAAAATTTCAATTTCCAGTTGTTCACCACTAGTATGTACATAAAAATAGTTTTCGAAAAAACTGACCTTGAATCCTGCAATCTTATTAAACTTACTTAATAGATCTAGTGGCTTTAAAAATAATTCTTTGGAAATTTTTATGTAGACAATTATGTCTATAAAGACAGTGTTATTCTTTTTCAATCTTTTGTCTTTTATTTCTTTTTCCTGTCTTACTGCACTGACTAGGACCACCTCCAGTATGACTTTGAATAGTAGTGGTGAAAGCACAAGGGGGAAAGCACTGAGTCTTTCTTCATTAAGTATGCTGTTAACTATAGGGTTTTTGTGGATATCCTTTATTAGACTGAGAAAATTCTCTTTCATTCCTGGTTTGCCAAGAGATTTTTTTTTTTTTTAGATGTTGGGGGTAGGAGTTGATTAATTAATTTATTTATTTTTGCTGTGTTGGGTCTTCATTTCTGTGCGAGGGCTTTCTCTAGTTGTGGCAAGCAGGGGCCACTCTTCATCGCGGTGCGTGGGCCTCTCACTATCGCGGTCTCTCTTGTGGAGCACAGGCTCCAGACGCGCAGGCTCAGTAGTTGTGGCTCATGGGCCTAGTTGCTCTGCGGCATGTGGGATCCTCCCAGACCAGGGCTCGAACCCGTGTCCCCTGCATTAGCAGGCAGATTCTCAACCACTGCGCCACCAGGGAAGCCCTTGCCAAGAGATTTTATCATGGTTTATGTTGAGTTCTGATTGCCTGCATCTACTGGGATGAACATATGGTTTTTTCTTTAGTCTGCTGACATGGTGAATTACACTGATTGATTTACAAATTTTGAGCCAATGTTGCATCCTGGGAAAAATTCCACTTAAATGATAAGTTATTCTTCTTATAAACTGTTGGGATGAATCTGCTAATTTTTTTACATCTATATGCATGAGAGAATTTGGTCTGTACTTTTCTTATTAATGTCTTTGGCTGGATTTGGTGTCAGGGTAATTTACACTGGCCTTATGAGTTGGGACATGTTCCCTCCTCCATTTTCTGGAAGAGTCTGCATAAATTGGTGTTATTTCCTAAAATGTTTGGTAGAATTCAACGGTGGAGACATGCAGGTCTGCAGTTTTTGTTGAGGGAAAATTTTGAATCACAAATGCAATTTAATAGAGATAGGATTACTCAGGTTACCTATTTTTTCTTGAGTGAGGTTTAAAGAAATTTGTGCATTTAAGTTATGAAGTTTATTGGCATAAAGTTAACATTCTGTTATGAATTTTTAATATGTGTAGAATCAGTAGTGATGTCTCCTCTTCCTCATATACCTGGTATTTGTAATTTGTGTCTTCTTTTCCTGGTCAGTCTGGCTGAAGTTTATTGAATTTATTGATCTCAACTAGATTTTGGTCTCATTTTCTCTATTGTTTTTGCTTTCTTTTTAAAAAAAATTTATTTATTTATTTGGCTGCGTTGGGTCTTAGTTACGGCACGCGGGATCTTTGTTGCAGCATGTGGAATCTTTCATTGCGGCACATGGGCTTCTCTCTAGTTGTGGTGCGTGGGCTCAGTAGTTACGGCACAGGCTTAGTTGTCCTGAGGCATGTGGGATCTTAGTTCCCCAACCAGGGATCAAACCTGCATTCCCCTGCATTGGAAGGCAGATTCTTAACCACTGGACAACTAGGGAAGGCCCCTGTTTTTATTTTCAATGATTCTACTTTTGTCTTTATTACTTCCTTCCTTTTGCTCACTTTCATTTTAACCTGCTCTTCTATTTTCTTAATGTAAAAGCCTACATTAGAGATTTCAGATTTCTTTCTAATATATAAACACTGATTGTTCTAAATTTCTACCTAGACACTGCTTTAGCTGGACCATACAAAATTTGGCATGCTCAAATGTTCATCTTCATTCTATTAAGATATTTTAAAATTTCTGACTTTCTCTTTGACTATGGGTTATTTAGAAATGCATTTAATTTCCAAATATACGGGGATTATCCGCATATTTTTGTTACTGCTTTCTTGTTTAATTCCATTGTGGTCAGAGAACACGCTGATTTCTATTTTAAAAATTTGTTAAGTTTGTTTTATGGCCCAAAATATTGGTCCATCTTGATGAATGTACCATATGCACATGAAAGGAATGTGTATTTTGAAACTTATTTAATGTTCTATAAATGTCAATTAAATCAAGCTGGATGATAGTGTTGTTCAAGTCTTCCACGTCCTCCCTGATTTTCTATTTCTACTGATTACCAAGAGAGGTAGATTATTTATTTCTCCTTCAGTTCTATCCATTTTTGCTTCAAGTATTTCGAAGCTCTGTTGTTAGGTACATATACATTTAAAATTGTTATGTCTATTTGATAAATTATTTAGTCATTATGTAATATCCCTCTTTATTCCTGGTAACAGAATAACGTTTTATATGTGACTAACAATCCACACCAAAATATGACTAGGAAAAAGAACCCAATATAGTGACTGCACTTTCACCTTTAGGGCAATGCCCAACCTCAAACCCACCTTCATCCCCACCCCCAATTTCTTCTCTTGGAGACTCCACAGCAAGTGGAAACGGTTTCTAAGGGTGAGTGGGGCTTACCGAGTTATGTCACAGAGGTTCTGAAAGACCTTCTCTGGGTTTCTGCCATCAGGGCCACTCACATGCCCCATTTCCTTTAGCTGCTGTACCTTCTGCAGAGCCACACTCACTGCATAGCGCATAAACTCATTGCTGGACCTTAGAACAGACAGGCTCTCTTCATGACTTTGGGTACTGTCCCTAGAGAAAGAAGAAGAGAAAGATTCCTCTACAGCTATTGGGACCTGGAATTAGGTTTTCTAGAGACTGTTCAGGGTAATAGTACAGAGCAAGCTCTAAATGACAGACTCTAAGCAGCCCATGCCAGAGTCACTGCCATGGCTGTCCTACAAACATCATTCTCAGTGTTTCCTCACTTTCTCCCCCTCCCCCACTCCTTTAACTCTGATGAAATTTAAATGTCTTAGTTTTCTTTAGTGGTTTTTTTTTGTTGTTGTTCCTTTGTTTTTTTGGGGTTTTTTTGTGGTACGCAGGCCTCTCACTGTTGTGGCCTCTCCCGTTGCAGAGCACAGGCTCCAGACGCACAGCCTCAGCGGCCATGGCTCACGGGCCCAGCCACTCTGTGGCATGTGGGATCCTCCCGGACTGGGGCATGAACCCGTGTCCCCTGCATCGGCAGGCGGACTCTCAACCACTGCGCCACCAGGGAGGCCCCTTTGTTTTTTTTAATTCAGGTTTTTCTTTGGAAGCCCCTTTGTTTTTTTTAATTCAGGTTTTTCTTTCTTCTTTTTTTATCTGTTAGCGTGTTTGAGCTACTTAGGTTGATTTTCTTAGAACACATTGTTGGAATTCATCCTATTTTTTTCATTCACTAGTCCATGTTTCTGATTTTTCCTTTAATAATTCAAAGTATCTCTTTAATGCCTAGGTAGGATTGTTCTGCCTTCATTTCAAGAAAATTACAAACCTCCTACCTTACTTCTTACTGTATATGTGCTAAGAACTGTGTGAATCCAAGCTAGGTAATATCAGTGAGCCTGGGTAGGTATTTTTATCTTCACCACACTGCTGTCTTTAAGCACTGTTAGAATCTTACCTGAAAAGAGCGGTGAGAAGATCAGACACAAATTTCATGGACAAAAAACTATCATTTGTTTTGCTGGCCATTTTAGTTTTGCCTTTACCAGCTTTTTCATTAAGGATGTCAGAGAGTTCCTTGTAACACATAAATAAGCTCAGAACCTCCTCAAACTTATTCTTACTGTGTAAAAAAGAAAAAGAGACCACCAAGGACAAGCATCAGAATATTGTGGTTTATTTTCACAAACAGTAATAAAGAAATCACAATGCTTCTTTAGATGTCATATTTTAGACCCAACATTACAAATGAATGGATCTTCATTAACATAGCACTCCCAGGTCATACCAATCTGGGTTATTTCTTTTCTTCCCTTATTTATACCAGTCACTGCAGAGAATGAAAGTTCAATACTACCACCAATCAAAATTTCTCTGTTAAAATCAGGAGTTCTTATGTTCAGGGTCTGGGGAATTTTGAATACATTAAAGCCTGCTGGAGGGACAAAATTCACCAGCCTCTTTGGCATATGCTTTGGTGTTCCCTGGTAGAAAGAACATAGATTGGTCTTAGGCTACATGTCCATTAATAGATAGTGTATGGTCTGTGGTCTGTTCATACCTAGCATATTGTTAGTGTTAACAACAAAAAAAAACACACACACACACATAAAATGAACTACAAGTAGAGTCACAGCAATACCTTACCTGAAATTACTTACGGAGAAATTATATTCTATTAGAACCTCACAAACTCCCATAACAAGGAAAGCACAGATATTGTTTTTGATGCCAATACCAGTGCTCTGAGAAAAATCTGCTGATTTGTCCTAAAAAACAGAAGATAAAATTAATAAGCTACTAAAAACCTCCATTATTCAACACAGCTGAGACTTAGCAATTACCAGTTCAAAGTCCTCTAGTTCACTCTTAATCATTCTACTAGTAATAGACTCCAACATATCATCTAAGTCTTGGTAGAATCCCTCTTCTTCTTCCTCCTCTTCTTTCTGCTGTAGGGGCATCACTCTACTCTTATACCAGGCCAAACAGTGTTGAATACAACAAAGCAGACAATCCTGCAGAAGAAAATAATAATTGAATATTCTTGTTAAAGGATAACCTATGAAGCTGTTGATAATCAACAAATAATCCTTATCTATAAGGCTAAAGTAAGTTATTCATTAGCATCACAAGTTAAGTCAATCTGGATTAACAAAACTGGAAAAAAAATAATTGAACTAACAGAGGCATTGTTTTCTGGCCTTTCCCAAAGGCACTGGCTTCATAAGTAGCTGACACCTAAGAATGCAACATCAGATGTGCTGCCTCTGATTTGGTACGAACACCATGGAGCCAGGCTGTGAAATTAAATCCTCTCTAGCTCCTTTGAGTCACAGAGGCTATTCTAAAGATAGGGGTTTATGTTGAGGGAATCTTTAGGAGACCAATCTTTAGCATCTCTGATCCAGGCTGAGGACATCTCTTATAAGTCACTTGGGATGAGACAGTTTCAGTTTTTATCTTTTCTTCTCTTTCTGAGGCTAGACAACTAGAATAGAAAACCAACCTGTCCTAGTTCCTCTGAAGGTTCGACAGAATGCCAATTCTAGCTCAGCCTAAATCATATACCCCAGACTAATGAAGCAGGTCCCCTGGGTTCATCTGCTTCTGGGTGACCTCCTTCTCTCCATTCTAAAGTATATTTATTTAGTGTATGTAACCGAAGAGCCATAAACAGGAGATAAAATGCTCCTTGGGAGAAACAATGGATGCCTTGATTTAGTAAAGTGCTGACATGCAGATATCTTACCAAGAAAACCAAGGTGAAGATGGGTCAGAAAAGATAAGCAGTTAAGAGTTAAGAGTAAAAATTCATTGGGAGTACCGGGAAGAGCGCTCCACAGGGGAAGGTATCTGTTTCTGAAGATCAACCATATCAACATGGCTGATAGTTTTACTTAAGAGTAAAAATAATGGTTCTGGGAGGAGGGAAAAAAGTCTCACCAGTGGTTCCTGTAGAGAGATCTGATCTCCTTGGGTCAGAATACAAGCTTCTAATTTCAGAGGTGGCAGCATATCAGGTTCCGGCTCATAGAATTGTTTTAACTGTGTATGGTAAGGAAAAAGATACCATGGCTCATGAATGTTTTTCACTTTTTTAGCGGGTCAAGCTAATGGCACCTTTAATGCTTTCTAAGACATTATTTCCCAACTGTCCAAAGAACACTGCAGCAAAATTTGTGTTGCTTTGACTCAACCATATCCTTTGCCCTTGCTTTAGGTACTGTACCAACTGAGATCTTCTTTCCTATTTCCACTTCATAACCTCTCCTATAAAACATTCATACTCTCTCACACCAATTCCTAAATTTGTATAGGCAATCAGCATTTTCAGTATAGCTGGAAGGTTAAGAATATAGGCTCTAGAGTCAGACTGGCTGAGTCTAAAATCCCAGTACCACCACTTATTAATTCAATAAAGGTATCCATGCCTTGGTTCCTCATCTGTGAAATGAGGATATTTATTAATATAAATGTATAAATTCATATAAGGATTAAACATGCTAACACATGTAAGGAGCTTCAAATACTACTTGGCACGTAACAGAGCTCAAAAAACTGTTAGTTAACTCAGCCATAAAAAAGAATGAAATAATGCCATTTACAGCAACAAAGATGGACCCAGAGATTATACTAAGTCAGACTGAGAAAGACAAATACTATATGATATCACTTACATATGGAATCTAAAATACGAGACAAATGAACTTACTTACAAAACAAATAGACTCACAGACACATAAAACAAACTTATGGCTACCAAAGGGAAAAGAGGCGGTATAAATTACGACTTTGGGATTAGCAAATACCAACTACTGTATATAAGATACATAAACAACAAGATCCTACAGTATAGCACAGGGAACTATACTGAACATCCTGTAATAAATCATAATGGAAAAGAATATGAAAAAGAATATATATATAACTGAATCACTTTGCTGTACACCAGAAACTAATACAACATTGTAAATCAACTATACTTCCATTAAAAAAAAAGTTATCATTTTTCTCTTTTTTAACTTTTGGAGTCTGTAGAATTTTACAGGTCCACATACTAACCTAAGTTGGGAAGCACTGGTCTATGCCTTCAGTCATAATTTGCGATGTTAAATGTGCAAACGTAGATGGACTGATCATTACAGTTTGATAGATACAATATACCAGGATACAAATTTTATATAGGATCAGGTCCAAGGCCCACTGAAAAGCTTTCGATGAATAGTATAGGACCTCCCAATAATTTCTCCATATCTGAGACCGTACTTTCAAATGGAGCTTCGTTAGCAGAATTATCACAAAGCAATGGCATAAAAAGGACGGAGAGGGAGAGAAAGAGCAGTTCCATTTATAGCAAAATGGTGGACTAGGGTTTAGAGAAATCCTCATGGTAAAGAACAGTAAATAATATTGCATTAAAAATTTTATATAGACATATTTATTAAATAGATAGCTAAGAGGAAAGGAAAAGGAAAGTAAAAAGGAATCATGAAATTAAAGACAAAGCCTAGGGCCCTCATGGGGTGGAGGCTGGATCAGAAACCTTCACATAGGGTTTCCCTGGTGGCGCAGTGGTTGAGAGTCCGCCTGCCGATGCAGGGGATGCGGGTTCGTGCCCCGGTCCGGGAAGATCCCACATGCCGCAGAGCGGCTGGGCCCGTGAGCCATGGCCGCTGGGCCTGCGCGTCCGGAGCCTGTGCTCTGCAGTGGGAGAGGCCACAACGGTGAGAGGCCCGCGTACAGCAAAAAAAAAAAAGAAACCTTCACATAAAGCTCGAATTCTCAGGAGATATTCTTAGTGGATAAACCTAAAAAATAAATCCACCATATGGAGGAGGATGGTAGAGGGATATGTATCGGCTTAACTGACCCCTGACTTTAGGTGAAGGGGGAAAAATGTCTCTCCTGGGACTTTCTAACCACAAGCCAGTCTCCAAACGTAGATGGGGTAGAATTCACACTACCTGTGTAGTCCGAAAAATCAAAAGCCAAAAATCTAGCTGAAAGTTTAAAGAAAGATAACATATAACTTTGAAAAAAGTTAAGGGAAAAAATGAAAAAAAGGAAATAGAGACAATTTCAAATTTTACATAAACTAGACAAAGAGGGAATATCCTTAATCATTTTATTAATAAGCTCATACTAAACCAAGGAAGTTCAGTGAGAAATGAAAATTACAGGCCATTCCCTCTTATAAACATATATGTAAAAGTCTTAAATGAATACCAAACCCAGTAGTGTATAAAAAAGGTAATACATCATCATCAATTTGAGTTCATCCCAGGAATGCAATTTTTTTTTTTTTTGGCCGTGCCACATGGCAGGCAGGATCTTAGCTCCCTGATGACCAGGGATGGAATCCACGCCCCCTGCAGTTGGAAGTGCGGAGTCTTAACCACTGGACTGCCAGGGAAGTCCCCCCACCATGTTGCTTTAAAAGATTAAATAATATAATTCATCACAGTAATAGGTTAAAGGAGTAAAATCATAATGGTCATCTCAATAGATACAAAAATGTATTTGATAAAATTCAACATACATTCAAGAGTAAAACAACAGATCTGAAATGGCAGAGGAGAAAGTAAACTTGAAGACAGATTACGAGAAAATATCAAATCTGAAGAAAATAGTGTAAAAATATTGAGGAAAAATGAGACAAGTCTCAGAGATGTGTGGAATAATATCAGGCATTCCAACATACATACCAATGAAGTCGCAGAAGGAAAGGAGAGAAAAAGGGGATAGAAAAAAATATTTGATGAAATAATCAGTGGACATTTCTGAAATTTGGTGACAAGCATCAACTTAGAGATCCAAAAAGCTTAATCAACTCCAAATAGGAGAATAACATGCTTGGACTCTTGAGCTAGACGATCTGAGTTCAAATCCCAGCTCTGCCACTAATTAACTGTGTGACCTTGGGCAAATTAAATTACTTAATCTCTCAGACCCTTAAAATATACATCTGTAAAATGGAGATAACAGTTTTTATTTCACAGGGTTTTGTGAGGACTAAATGAGATCATCCACCATATAATGCTTCATAAACTGCTTGGCCTTCTATAAGTGCTAAACGTTAGGTACTGTTGTTATTACTATTAGTACATAACAGTATCTTGAACTCTCTCAATATATAAAAAGATTCATGTAATGAAATATTATTTAGCCATAAAAAGGAATGAAGCACTGATACATGCTACAACATGGATGACCCCTGAAAACATCAGGTTAAGTGAAAGAAGTCAGTCACAAAAGACCACACACTGTATGATTCCATTTACATGAAATGTCCAGAATAGGCAAATCTGTAGAGACAGAAAGAAGATAAGTGATTGCTTAGGGGTAGGAGGTTGGGGGAAGGATGGGAGAATTAGAGGGTGGTAGCTAAATGGCGTAGGGTTTCTTTTCCTGAGGTGATAAAATGTTCTCAAATTGATTATGGTGATGGTTGCACAACTCTGCAAATATATGAGTTATATTTTTTTAAATGGGTGAATTGCATGGTACGTGAATTATGTCACCACAAAACTGCTATTAAACTGTTATTAAAAAAATTCAAATAAATTCTTAATGAATAAACGTTGAGTAAAAGGTCTTATTTACAGCAGATATTCTCCAGTTGAATTCTTCTCATCTTGATAATCCTCTGAAATATTTCATAATTTAAAGCTTTTTTTAAAACTGAGAAATACAGAAAATAACCTCATAGACACTCATTAATATGTCACTCAGATTTAACAAATGTCAATATTGTGCTATATTTTCTCCAAATCTCTCTTTGTCTTCTTTCAGAAATAAAAATAACAAATAAAGCTGCTGATGGCCTCTGTACAAATGGTTCTTCAGAACGTCCTTCTAACTTAGGATGCAGACTGTTAACTGAGAGGGATAACTGTCAGATAATGGCAATAAGTGGTGATTAAAATAAAATAACATGAAATAGCATCACATACCTCAGGCATGGTCACAATGCACCACTGCACTAGTTGGGAACTATTTCATATTTTGAAAATTATGAAGAATGTCAATCGCCTCTTAATTGCCTTAGTATCTGTTCCCTTATATCCATAAAAATACATTTTACCTGTGAGAGCAGAGTTTGCATGACTGAATTAGCCAGCTGAGAATTTCTTCGAAGGACATCATAGAACCCCTAAAAGGAATCAAACAGAGGACAAATAAGCTCTTTGATGAATAAATGAACAACAATAGCCTAACAGATTTAGGTCTATGATCCATTACAAGGTAATTTTTTTTTTTTTTTCCAGCATCTGTAAACTACATTTATTGAGTGCTTACTGGGCACATCAGATACAAAAGAGTTGGGACTGGGGCAGGTAAGAACTTAAGAAATTAAATATACACATTAATTTTACCACGAATTTAACTAGGAAAGTACAAAATTTGTACAAGTTATACTTTATAATGAAATTTTGATGTCTGTCAAAAGGATAAGTTATATATACAATGCAGTAAAAACGTTTTAAAATTGTGCTTAGTATCACAGAACTACCCCTAAATGGGTTGATAAAATGCCTATACAGCATTATACAGCTATATTATTTCACATTAAAGATTGCTTGTAAAGTACAAATACTTTGACCCCATTGCTGAGAAATCTATGGCTGACAACTATATGTGCAGTTCCTCTAAGAAACATCGCAGTATTTGTAGTCCATCTCTCCTTTAAACTCCACCTTATTTTTAGTTTCACTTACGAGTTCTCTTCAGAACCGTTTATATTTCTTTTGTCTGATCATCTTCTTTGAGTTTCCTGATTTCATTTTTTAAACAATTTATAGTTTCACGACTTGCTTTTAATCTCTCTTTAAGCTCTGCAATTTCAAAGTTTGTTTTTTTTCCCCACAGCTTCTAATTTTTCTCTGGTTTTCACTTTAAGTTCTGCAAATTCTCTTTCATGCTTATAGGCTCCTAAGGTAAGCTGACGAGATGTTGTTAATAATTATAGCATCACTGCTGTTGGGTCTTGAAATATCATTTCATCATAGAACTCTGAAACCACTGTCTTTTTTCCCAGCATTGCATTGGTGTCTGATTGAAATAGCGTTTTTTTTTTTTTTTTTTAATTAATTTATTTTTGGCTATGTTGGGTCTTCGTTTCTGTGCGCAGGCTTTCTCTAGTTGCGGCGAGCGGGGGCTACCCTTCATCGCGGTGCGTGGGCTTCTCATTGTCGTGGCTTCTCTTGTTGTGGAGCACAGGCTCTACACGTGCAGGCTCAGTAGTTGTGGCTCACGGGCTTAGCTGCTCCGCGGCATGTGGGATCTTCCTAGACCAGGGCTCGAACCCATGTCCTCTGCATTGGCAGGCAGATTCTTAACCACTGCGCCACCAGGGAAGCCCCTGAAATAGCTTTAATAAACGATACAGGGTTACAGGTCTTCCATTAAGATCAATGAAAAATATTTTGATGATTATTTCGAATTCACCCCAACCTGTTTCAGTAATTTCAGATGGAGGCTTAGTAACAACTCTTAGAGGATTGCCATAGCTTTCATATAATTTAAATTGGATTTTCTTCACATATGCTGACATATCCTCATTTCTGTATGGTTTTACATATACTGTCCACTGATGGGTGTGCCCATCCTCTTCTCTTTTCTTTCCAAAATATGGGGCAACATTACCATAAACTATTGGTTTAACGACAGTAACCCCCTTCACTCTCCCACCGGAGTCAGGCTCAAATTCGGCCATTCTCTTGAACATACTGTCCCACGGAAGAAGCCGCCGCTGCCAGGGAAAGAGACTGGGGCCAGCGGACTCGCCGCTCCGCTCCTCCCGCGCGGGCCCAAGGAGGAGGGTTTCTGGCCGAAGGAAGATGAGTCAGCAGTGCTCAGGGTGCTGAGGAATCGCCAACGCCTCACGGCAGAGGGCGTCACGGAAGCCCATTCAGCCCCACGCAGGACGGGAAAGGTGGCGGCTACAAGGTAATTTTTTAAATTTGGAGGTAGGTAAGATTGAGATTTTTTTTTTTGAATATGGATGACTGTGCAGAAAAGAGTTATTAACACAGTGGTCTGAGATTGCTATCCTTAGAAAGGTCTGCTTCCAAGGTTGGCCCTTGGCTGGTGGCTGGGAATTTGGCTGGTAAACAGCTTTTTCCTATACTGATATAAAACTCCCTAAACAATCAGAAGCTTACTGTGCCTAAACTGTTTGTACAAACAATATAGTTTATGCTGAAAACCTGATTTCCTTCTGGGAGTTAGGAATTTTGGTACGTGCTAAATAAGGGTGCCTATGTGACCAGCTGCCAATAAAAAGCTTTGGGTGCTCTCTAATAAGCTTCCCTAGTAGAATACGCTTTGCATATGTTATCACAACTTATTTGAATATGCTTTGCGTACGTTATCACAACTCATTTGCTGGAAGAATTAAGTGCATCCTGTGCAATCTCACTTGGAGCAGACTCTTAGAAGCTTGCACCTGGTCTCCTGTGGACTTCACCCTATTTGCCTCTCGCCTCTGCTGTTTTTTGCTTTCTATCCTTTAACTCTAAATCTCAGCCATGAGAACAAATTTACGCTCAGTTTTATCAGTCCTTCTAAAGAAATCTTTAAACACAGAGGTGGTTTTGGGGACCCCCAATACAACAAACAATTGTTCCAGCACCGTTTGTTGAAAAGACCATCCTCTCTCCACTGAATTACTTGGGATTTCCATGAAAACTCCACTGACCAGGGACTTCGCTGGTGGTGCAGTGGTTAAGAATCCGCCTGCCAATGCAGGGGACACAGGTTCGAGCCCTGGTCCGGGAAGATCCCACATGTCACGGAGCAACTAAGCCCGTGTGGCACAACTACTGAAGCCCACCTAGAGCCTGTGCTCCGCAACAAGAGAAGCCACTGCAGTGAGAAGCCCCCGCACCGCAACGAAGAGTAGCCCCCACTCACTGTAACAAGAGAAAGCCTGTGCATAGCAACGAAGACCCAAGGCTGCCAAAAAATAAATACATTAATTAAAAAAAAAAAGAAAAAACTCAACTGACCAACTTTATACTTGTTCAGTTGTTTTGTTCATTTTAGGTGGTTTACACTCCACATTAATTTTATTATTATTATATACATTTTAAAATGTAGTTATTTATTTTTGGCTGCATTGGGTCTTCGTTGCTGTGCGCGGGCTTTCTCTAGTTGCAGAGAGCGGGGGCTACTCTTCGTTGCAGTGCGCGGTCTTCTCATTGCAGTGGCTTCTCTTGTTATGGAGCACGGGCTCTAGAGCACAGGCTCAGTAGTTGTGGCGCACGGGCTTAGTTGCTCCGCAGCATGTGGGATCTTCCCGGACCAGGGCTCGAACCTGTGTCCCCTGCATTGGCAGGAGGATTCTTAACCACTGCGCCACCAGGGAAGCCCCACATAAATTTTACAATCAACTTCTTAATATCTACAAAAAGAGCCTGGGATTTCATTGAATCTACAGATATTTCTGAGACTTAAAAACATTAACGATATTAAGCATTCTCATCTGTGAACATTGCATATCTCTCCATTTATTTAATCCTTCTTTAATGTCTCTCAGCTATTTTGAGGTCTTCAAGTGTACATATCTTGTGCATATTTTGTTGAATCTATCCTTAAGTATTTTTTTATCTACTATAAATATTGCTTTCTTTCAATTTCAAACTGTTCATTGCTAGAAAATAGAACTATAATTGATTTTTGCATGGTTACTGATCTTGTATACGACCTTACTAAACTCATTTTTCGCAGACTTTTTGGTATTGTCTATGTACACTAAGTGAACAACACAGCTCTACTTCAACCTTTCAAATCTGTGTGCCTTTATTTCTTTTTCTTGCCTTGCTGCATTGGATCAGACCTTCACTTTAATGCAGAATAAAAATTTTGAGGACAAATACCCTTGTTCCTGATCGAAGGGGAAACACATTAAGTGTCTCACTATTTATATGAGATGTAGGATTCATAGACACCCTTTATCAGGTTGAGGAATTCCCCTCTAATCTTAGTTTGCTAAGAGCGTCTGAGAGTTTTACCACAAATGAATGTTGAACAAAAATATTTTTAATTATTAAAAAAATTCAATGCTTGCCAGAGTATGCCAGTAGACTTTAAAATGTTCTAATCTTTAACCCAGCAATGTGGTCAAATATTCAGGTACAACAACGTTCACGGTGAAAAACTGGAAACAACAGAAATGACCCAAAGCAGTTAAATAAATCACTGTATACACAAAGAACTTTTTAGCATTAAAAATTATGTGTCAAAGAACATTTCATGAAATGGGAAAATACATAGTACAACAATATTAAGAGATAAAAGCTAGATAAATCTTATGATTCCAATTTTGTATAAATATACATATATGAGTGTTAGGATTAGTAATAATATTTTAAAAAATATTTTCCTGGGGCTTCCCTGGTGGCGCAGTGGTTGAGAGTCCGCCTGCCGATGCAGGGGACATGGGTTCATGCCCTGGTCTGGGAAGATGCCACATGCCGCGGAGCGGCTGGGCCCGTGAGCCATGGCTGTTGAGCCTGCGCTTCCGGAGCCTGTGCTCTGCAACAGGAGAGGCCACAACAGTGAGAGGCCTGCATACAGAAAAAAAAAAAAAAAAAAAAAAAAAAAAAAAAAAAATCCTGTATTTTCTACAATAAACCTGAAAAATCCGATGTCTGGTACAGTGCCCTGCAACCACTGTAGCTCAATAAATGTTATTTTAAAAAGGGCAAATAGGAGCTTCCCTGGTGGCTCAGTGGTTAAGAATCCGCCTGCCAATGCAGGGGACTCAGGTTCAAGCCCTGGTCTCGGAAGATCCCACATGCCGCAGAGCAACTAAGCCTGAGCGCCACAACTACTGAGCCTGTGTTCTAGAGCCCATGAGCCACAACTACTGAGCCCACATGCTGCAACTACTGAAGCCCGCGTGCCTAGAACCTGTGCTCCACAACAAGAGAAGCCACCATAATGAGAAGCCCGCAAACCACAAGGAAGAGTAGCCCCTGCTCGACAAAACTAAAGCCCGCATGCGACGAAGACCTAATGCAGCCACAAATAAATAAATTTAGTAAAAAAAAAAAAAGGGGGGCAAATTAAAAGTATTACAGTAGGTGTTCTCTGAAATGACTTCCACTTAAGCTACTTCCTAGATTATCTAATGCTCTCCATCCTATGAAATATGTATGCTGAAGTACACAGCATACTAAATGCTAGCAATCGTAGTGCAATCCCTCATGACTGCAAACTTTTGTTCCCACTGGCTGAATTATATCCTAATCACAAGTCAGTAGTAATATTTGTTCTCTCAGTTTTTGCTAATTGTACCATCATTGTTAATTATGTGATCTAATCAGATATTCTGTAAACTGTTGGAAACCAAGAGCAAAATGAAAAAGAACTTGTTTCTGGGAATTCCCTGGCCGTCCAGTGGTTGGGACTCTGCACTTTCACTGCCGAGGGCACAGGTTCAATCCCTGGTCAGGGAACTAAGATCCCACAAGCCATGTGGCATGGCCAAAACCAACAACAACAAAAAAATGAGAAGTTGTTTTCATAAAAACTAAGTTGAAAAAAAAAACACTAAGTTGAATGTTTTGGAAAGACTTAATAAAAGTAAATCTCTAAAACCAATTTCTGATGAATTAGGGGTAAGACAATTCTAAAAACTTAGGGGAAAAACTGAACATATCTAGAAGATTTCTATACTAAGACTGTATCTGAAGTGTTTTAAAGTTTTTATCCTACTTTACATAAGCAAAAACTTGAAATTATAGGCAATACATTGAAGTTATGGCTTGTTTGAGAGACAGGAAGTTCCAAATGGCAGACTCATACTCAAAACCAAAAGGACTTGGCCTTAAAGCAAAAGACTGGTAAATTAACAGTACATTTAAATATTTCAAATTAAAATAAAACATTTAAGGTGTTTTAACTATTCTTTATGATTCCTCACCTTAAATGACTTTTTGGCTAATCATCGCTAACTACTGGTCCTAACTACATTAAGTAAGAGCATATCTACTGTACTTTGATAATCAGAAAAAAAATTATTAAAATTAAAAGGATTATTAGCGGAGTTGGGGAGGGAAGTACTACATCTCTTCACTCTGCTGATTTACCTCATAAAGCATGAGTCGAACATCAGCCTGCTGGCCTAAGCATCTCCTCAAACTATCCATGATCTCAAGGCAAAAGGTTTCATTGGCGACAGAATTGTAACGGCTATGGACATCCACATGGACCTGAAAAGAAGAGAGGCCAGTTCATGTCTATCTTACCAGAGTAAGTAGTTTCTATCAAGGGGGTAAAATGAGCTGATGTACTTGGTCAAAGAACCTTACATTTAGCTTTCCCCATATGCCAAAACCCAGGACTGAGGCAGACATTATAACCATTATTAGGCCATGATAAGTTATCACTCTTATTCTAGTTTGGACTAAGAGAATTTTCAAGCACTTAAAAAAATTAACTCTTCCTTATTCCTTAAGATTTTCCTTGGCAATGTCACCTGCTTAGGAAGGCACACAGATTATTTCATGCCTCTAGAATTCAGTAGTCATAATAAACTTGATTTTACATAAAAGGTCTAAAAGATTTCCTTACATGTCTTCAATAGCTAGAAGAATTGAGCTTTTTGGTTCCGTGAACTCCTGAGAGGTTTAGAGGTAGGTAGTTATTTTCTTCAGATATGGACTTGACAAAGAATAACACTGCTTGTTTGAGTCATATAATAAATTCAGCCATTATAGACCAAGAACTCCTAATCCTTACTTCAGGCATCTTAGTGAGGAAGTTAATACTGACTGAGGTCAAATCCCAGTTCTACCCATTACTGGCCATATCACCTTGGGCAAGTTATTTAACCTCTCTCAGTCTCAGTTTTCTTACCCTTAAATTGGGGATAATAACAATACATAAATGATACCCAGTGTTCCTAATATTTAATCTATGTCGTATGTTATAAACACAAGTTTTGTATAGTTATACCAGAGCAATAAAGGATTCTTAATGAAACTAGTAAACACATACATCTCTTATTTACAAATCGTATATTACTGAATTTAAATGACAAAGACAATTTTATTGCTGCAAAACCTAGATTATCACATTACTGTAAAATGTTTTGTTTTCTCAGGTTACAGGTTTTAATAGATGTACAAAGTAAGTAAACTATTAAAACTGGGGACAATAACAGTATTTAGCCTCAGAGAATTGCTGTGAAGATTAAATGAGAAAATAAATGTAAAGCACTTAGCATAGAGTCTAGCACAGTGCTGTCCAGTAGAAACACAATACAAATCACAAATGCAAGCCACATATATAATATTAAATTTTCTAGTAGTCAAATCAAAAAAGTAAAAAAAACTGGTGAAATTAATTTTAATATTTTATTTAACCCAACACATCCAAAATATTATCTCAACACATAATCAAAATTAAAAATTAACGAGATAGTTTACATTCTTTTATCTCACACAGAGTCTTCAAAATCCAGTGTGTGTTTTACACACAGAGCAACACTCAATTTGAACTAGCGACATTTCAATCAATATTCAGTTCAACAGCCACCTTGAAAAGCACAGTTAACACACAGCAAATTTTCCATTAAAAAGTGTTGGCTGATATCATCATCATCATCAGACTCTTAGTTTCAGGATCATTTGTACAACCAGAACAGGAGTAAAAGAAAAAGAGTCTGCACATCATCAGCTCCTGCATCAGTGCACACACTATAAGCTGGTGTGAAAAAAAATCCTTACCTGGCTAATACCAATAGACTGACTGCACTGAGAAGACGACAAGCTGCCTAAAACTTTAAAGTTCTTCAGGAGCAGCAAAAACCCAGCAACTGCAGATTTTCGGGCATCAAGCTGGCTAGCTCAGGAATAGACAGAGAAGAAGTTACCAAACAGTACTGATTTCACAGGAATAGGCTTCTGGGTCAGAAAAATTCAGTTAGTTCTGTACAGGAAAGGAATATGTATAAACAATGAAGCACAGAGCAAAATAAATTGAATTTATATACTCAAAATAAGGCATTGGGGCTTCCCTGGTGGCGCAGTGGTTGAGAGTCCGCCTGCCGATGCAGGGGACACGGGTTCGTGCCCTGGTCCGGGAAGATGCCACATGCCGTGGAGCGGCTGGGCCCGTGAGCCATGGGCGCTGAGCCTGCGCGTCCAGAGCCTGTGCTCCACAACGGGAGAGACCACAACAGTGAGAGGCCCGCGTACCGAAAAAAAAAAAAAAAAAAGGCATTGGCTGTTCACAGCAATTAGTAGTATAGGAATTCAGCTGAATTTTGCATTATCTACTTAACCTCATGGCACTATCTATACTTTCTTCTATCCTGCTGACAAGTCTATGAGGGAAATGAGAACAAGAGTGCTGAAAGGCTCTACAATGGGTTGATAACTCAAATGTAAGTACTAAATATAGCAAAGGAAATTGTTGATTTTCTCTGAGTTTAAAGAAGCACTTCCTTTCTTCATAGAGGAGTGCAGTGCTTGGTGCCTTATAAACCCTCCATGCAGAAAAATGATACACTCATCTCACTGAGGCTCAATGATTAATTCATGTTATAGATGCTACAATATACAACCTTGGCCTATCAGACATGCTTTTGGGTAAGGAGTAACAACAAACTGTTAATTCTAGAATAGGGATAAATAGCATATGGCTACTTACTCGTTGCTCCTCTGAATATCCATGAGTGTATTATAATATGGCCAATGTGATATTAATTTGGTATCTTATCCTTAAAGTAACAAATGCTTCCCACATATTACCCATCTCATAGTATCTTTAGGAGATGGTATTATCATCTCTAAGTTTGGGTTAGGAATTTGCATGACTGCTGTGAATAGGTTGTACTAGAGATGACTGCAGAGAGGACTCTAAGTAACATTAGAAAGCATCACTTCCTCAGATCTCATGGGAGGCTACATACCTGGCAAACATAGCTTTCCGAAGGACAAGTATCAAGGAGTCTCTTATTGACAAGCTGACTTTTAGAAGGGGCTGAAAGAGGAAGAATCAGTAGGTAAAAACAGCAATTTGTTTATTAGCCTTAGCACATTTCTACTCAATACTGTTACCATTTGGCTTTTATAAGAAAGTTTGGCTCTGTTTTATAAACAAGTTGCATTGTTTATTACACTTAGTAATAAGGACAATTTTATATTTTGAAATGCTTAATTGAAACTAGTTGTGAATACCTTTAAACCTACTGTCCTCAATTAATAATTTCCTAAGAGCCTTTCAATTACTTCACTAACTTGAAACTGAATCAAAGGAGAGAGAGTAGCACTATGAAGAGGGGGTAAACTTGGAAAATAGACTCTATTTTAATGGAAAGTTTTATGTTCTAGAATCAAGGAAAACAGTATTTCTTACACGTATATGTGTAAGAAATACATCAGACCTCCACTCGGCAGTTCAACCTCAGTTGTGGTGAGCTCTTTTTAGGAGTCAAGACTTACCAGCACTGCCTTCATCAGCCCTTGTACGGTTTGAAGGGGCAGAAAGGACAAATAGTCAAAAGTTTCTGTGACTTTAGAAGAACAACTTTGAAGAACTAAGGGTGAATACATGATGATATCTGAAAGCAGGTCTGAAAAACAGAATCTATAATCAGTTGCCTTAAATAACTAAAAACGTTTCAAATAAAAGGAACATAAAATGGAGAAAGAAATGGTAAAAAGTTTTTTGTTTCTTTCTCAAATAAATACACTGCAACATTGATTTCTACTGATTCTATGTATTAAGACTTTAAGGTCAATGTAACCAGGATACTTGTAAAATTTCTTCTGGTGATAGTATAAGACTACAAAAATTAAACTGTCTAAAAGAAAGGAAGAAACCCATTATACTGCCTGAATAAGTAGCACACAGTGTCTTCATATTTCCAAACTGAAATAAATCAATAAATATTTATGAATTTCTATTATGTGCAAGCATAATAATATGGTCCTATAAGGAATATTCAAAAGCACAAAACCTGGTCTCTCTTCCTTCAAGAATGTTAATTTAGCTGGAAGTGAAGAAAAAAATATTTTAAAAGAATGAAAGAAGTAATAGAATGATACCAAAAATCTAATAATTCCAAACATTGTTTATTGTCTAGCAAATGGTAAAGAGAGAGTTTAAACAGGAGCGCAAAGGAAGAGATCATTATGAGATGGTGTGCTTTAGGAGAGCAAAGAGAAGAAGGAATTTAAGCTGGATTCTAAAAGATGGGTAACATTTAGATGCACAAAGAACTGGAAAGAACTATTATATTTAAAGGGAAAAGTACGAGTAAAAGTACAGGAAAGGCAAGTGTAAGACATATTCAGAGGATGGTGGAGAAATCTGCGGAGATAGGGTGAAGCATTCAGAAAAGTAAATAATGGAAGTTAATGCTGGAAAGGTAGGCTGGATCAAATTGTCAAGGACTTTTTTTGGCCGTGGCACGTGGCTTCTGGGATCTTAGTTCTGCGACCAGGGATCAAACTCAGGCCCATGGCAGTGAAAGCACTGAGTGCTAACCACTGGACTGCCAGAGAATTCCATCAAGGACTTTAAATACCAGGATAAAGAGCTGGTAATTTATGAAAGGAAGTATTAGTGAGTTTTGAATGACAGAGTGGTATTTTAGGAATACTGATCTGGCGGCAATTTGCAGGCAGAATCGCTGCAGAGAAAAAAGAAAGCAGGGAAACCAGTTAGGAAGCTGTGGTAGTAGTCTAAATGCAAGGTTATAAGACTGGGAATTAGGCAATGGGTGTATGTGTGTGGGGGAGGGTATAAAAAAGAAGAAAGAGGTAACAGTATGAGGGAAAGAATGAAAGAACTTAGGTACCAAGTGTATTTGAGAAGATTAAAAGGAATTCTAGCCTCTGAGACTCAGAGCCGTGTTTCAGATAACAGAAATAGGGACAACGGAAAGGGGAATTTGTTTGAAGGCAACAGTATTGCATTTGAAATAAAAGGAAAAAAAATACTAAATGGAAATATCCAGCAGGAATGAAGTCATTGAAGCACTGAACTAAGGAAAGAGGAGTCTTGACATAAAGATTTGGGAGCCATGCCCACAAAAGACCCCACCAAAATAACTGAAATCATGAGAAGGGGTATGATATCTGCAAGTAAGATAATGTATAAAAAGAGGGACAGACACTGCCCACCAGGATGGAGTAAGAGTAACCAGATTTATATTCCCACTTTAAACATCTACAAGAAAATAAGCCAAATTACATGAAACAACAATTTTCAGACACCAGACAAGAAGCAGTACAGCCAATGATCCCTGAGAGAAGGGAAATAAATGAGGAGAGACTTATAATAATTGCCCCATCTTACTGCCTGGAGGGTTTCTAGGCAGTAGCACAGAGAGGGGAAACTCAGAATCCAGCGGTCTTCCTGAGTTACAGAGACAGAGCTGACAATTCAGGAAAGCTAAGGCAGCTAGAATTCATAGGGCAGAGTACCAGAAAGGAAAGAGCTGCATGGAAAGAGGGCCCTGGAGATGTGCAGGTAGCTCCCCTTGTATGTTAGCTGCATGCTAGTCAGTGCATCTGTATGAAAAAACAATCTAAGTCAGGGAAAAGATCACAGCCAAGCAGTAGGCAAATCCATTCTCAGAGGTCATAAAGGACAGGAAATAGTTTATATTCACAACATCCACAGTGGAGACACCTCATAATATACAAGGAGCATTGCTTTAATTGTAGCACCAAGTTGGCCCTAGATTAAAGGCTGTCTGGTCTTATATAACACAACATAAAAATAATCATAAAAAGGATTAAATGCTTTCCAAGAAACTTAAAGCTCAATAATATTCGAAGGAAAAAAAAATCCAGCAAATTAACAATGTGAAGTTCACAGTGTCTGCCATCCAATCAAAATTATTCATCAGGCAAAGAAGCAGGAAAACACAACTCATGACGACGAGGAAATAAATAAATAAAAACAGATCAGAAATTACACAATGATAAGAGTTAGTAGACAAGGACATTAAAAGAACTAAAATAAATATATGTTCAAGAAGGTAAGGGAAGGGAATTCCCTGGTGGTCCAGTGGTTAGGACTTGGTGCTCTCACTGCCAGGGGCCCAGGTTTGATCCCTGGTTGGGGAACTAAGATCCTGCAAGAAGATGTGGCACAGCAAAAAAAAAGATAGGTCAGGGAAGCATGTTTAAAAAAAAAAGACAGAGAAGATACGGAAGACATAAATCAAACATCTAAAAATGAAAATTTTAATGGATAAGATCACTGCAGAAGATTTGGGAATCTGAATTTACAGCAATAAAAACTATCTAAAATGAAACACAAAGTAAAAAAGACTAAAGAGGGCTTCCCTGGTGGCGCAGTGGTTGAGAGTCCGCCTGACGATGCAGGGGACACGGGTTCGTGCCCCGGTCCAGGAAGATCCCACATGCCATGGAGCGGCTAGGCCCGTGGGTCATGGCCGCTGGGCCTGTGCATCCGGAGCCTGTGCTCCGCAACGGGAGAGGCCACAGCAGTGAGAGGCCCGTGTACCGCAAAAAAAAAAAAGAAGGAAAGAAAAAAAAAGAAGGAAGAGGAGAAAAAAGGGAACAAAAAACAGACAAAGTAGAAAACAAATAGCCAGATGTTAATCACATTAAATGTAGATGGCCTGCCCTGATTAAAAGTCAGAGACTGTCAAATTGGATAAAAAAAAGTAAAACACAATTGTATGTTGTCTATAATAAAACACAAGTTAACTATATAAGGACAGAAATAAGTTAAATCTAAAAAGATGGAAAAAATATACCATGTTAACACTGATAAAAGGAAAGCTGCAGAGGTTATATTAATATCAAAGTAGACTTCAGAGTAAATAATATTGCCAGGAACAAAAAGGTCATTTCATAACAATTAATGGATCCATTAACCAAGAGGACATAACAATCCTTAATGTTTATGCCCTATAATAGAGTTATAAAATTCCTGAAGCAAAAACTGATAGAACTGAAAGGCACAGACAGGCATTTCTATAAATACAAAGTCAGAGATTTCAACACCCCTCTCTTAATAGTTAACAGAATAAGTAGACAGAAAATCAGTAAGGACACAGGAGACTTGAATAATCTGAATTCAGTGATTTATAGAAAACTACCTAATAATAGAATACATATTATTTTCAATAGCATGGAGAACATTTATCAAAATGAACCATATTCTGAGAATAAAACAAGTCTCAATAAATTTTTTAAAATTCGCATCATACAAAGTATGTTTTATAACCACAAATTAGAAATCAATAACAGAAAATCTGGAAAATCTACAAATACTTGAAAACTAAACAACACACTTCTGAATAACCCACTGGTTAAAGAACAAATCACAAAAGAAATTAAAAGTATTTGGAACGGAATGAAAATAAAAAACAAAATTTATGGGATGCAGCTAAAGCAACGTTTAGAAGGAAATTTATAGTTTAAAGCTTGTATTGAAAAAAAAGAGAAAGGTCTCAAATTAATGACATACACTTTTAATCAAAAGAAGCACAGACTGACCGAAAGTAGCAGTAAAAACAAAACAAAAAAGAGCACATATCAATAAAACTGAAAACAGAAAAACAACAGAGAAACTCAATGAAACCAAAAGCTGGTTCTTGGAGAAAAATCAATAAAATTGATAAACCTCTTACTAGACTAATCAGGAAAAAGAGAAAAGATGCAAATTATGGCTTTTAGGAGTCAGAAAGGGCAAATCAATATAGATCCTACAGACATTAAATGGAATACTCGGAACTTCATGACAATAAATTTGATAACTTAAGATGAAATGGTCAAATTCCCTGAAAGACACAAACTACCAAAGTTCACCCAGAAGATTCAGATAACATGACTAGCCCTACTTCTATTAAAAGAATGGATTTTGTAGTTAAAACCCTTCACACAAACAAAAGGAAACTTCAATCATCAGGAAGGAAAAAATAGCAATATCAATATCTAGGTAAATATAACAGACCAGAAGTTGGCACACTTTTTCTGTAAAGGGCCAGACAATAACTATTTTAGGCTTAATGGGTCATGTGAGATAGATATATATATCACGAGTTGGTATATGTATGTATGTATGTATGTATGTATGTATGTATGTATGTATGTGTGTGTGTGTGTGTGTGTGTATATATATATACACACACCAACTCAACTCCGCTGGTAAAGTATAAAAGCAAGATAGACAACACATAAATGATTGAGCATGTCTGTATTCCAATAATACTATACTTTATGAACTCTAAAGTCTAAAATTTTCATGTATCATGATATATTCTTCTTTTGATGTTTTTCAATCACTTAAAAGAGCAAAATGAACCCAAAGCAAGCAAAAGGAAGGAAATAATAAAAAGCAGAATTTGGTGAAACTGAAAACAAAAAAAAAAAGAGAGAAAATTCAAACTAAAATCTCATTCTTTCAAAGATTAGTAAAACTGGCAAGCTTCTAAGCCAGACTGGTAAAGAAAAAAGACATATCACTGATATCAAGAACGTCTAGATTTGGAGATGACGTGATTTCTATGTAGAAAATCCTAAGGAATTGCCAAAAAGCGACTAGAACTAATAAGTGGGTTTAGCATGGTTGCAGGATATAAGGTCAATATTAAAAAAGCAACTATTTCTACACAACAACAATCAACAATCAGAAATTGAAAATTTTAAAAATACTATTTACAATAGTGTCAAAAAAATGAAATAGGGATCAACTGACAAAAGATATGCAAGATCCATGCACTGAAAACTATAAAACATTGCTGAAAAAAATTGAAGTAAATAAATGGAGAGATACATTGTGTTCGTGGGTTAGAAGACTCAATATTGCTAAGATGCCAATTCTCTCCCCAATTAATCCATACATTTGAGGCAATCTCCATCAAAACTTGAGACCTTTTATAAAAATTGACAAACTGATTAGAATATTTATTTGGAAATGCAAAGGACCTAGAATAGACAAAAGTTAAAAGACTTACACTATTGCTTTTAAGACACATTATGACGCTATAGCAATCAAGACATAACACACACATAGCTCACTGGAATAGAACAGATTCCTAAAATAGACTCACACATGTATGGTTAGTTGATTTCAATAAAGATATCATGGTACCTCAATGAAGAAAAGATAATCTTTTCAAGAAATTGTGTTGGAACAACTGGGTAGCCTTAAGCAAAAAGATGAACCCTGTTATGTCACATCCTATACAAAATTTAACAAAAATGGATCACAGATCTAAGTATAAGAGCTGAAACTATAAGGCTTCTAGTAGAAAATATAGGAGAAAATCTTAGTGACCTTGGGTTTGGCAAAAAAATTTTTTAATACATGACATAAAAAGCAGGAACTACACAAAACTGATGAACTGGTAACTGATAAATTGAAAATGTTGGTTCTTCAAATGACACTGTTACAAATATTAAAAGTCAAACCACAGACCAGGAGAAAATATCTGCAAAACATATATCTGACAAAAGACTTGTATTTAGAATATATAAATAACTCTTACAACTCAGTAAAAAAAGGGAAACAACTCAATTTTTTTAAATGGACAAAAGACCTGAACAGACATTTAACCAAAGAAAATATAGAAATGACAAATAAGCATGGCAAATGTTCAATATATCATTAGGCATTGAGGAAATGCAAACAAAAACACAATTAGAATGAGTAAAATTAAAAAGACTGATCATACCAAGAGTTGGTCACAATGTGGAGCAACTACAAACACTGCTTATAGGAACGTAAAATGGTACAACGACTGTGGAAAATAGTCTGGCAGTTTCTTAAACTATAAAGCCTACACCTACCATATGGTGTACCCATTCCATTATAACAGGTTTCCATACAGAAATGAAAGCATACATCCTCAGAAAGACTTATACATTAATGTTCAAAGCAGCTTAATCGCGATAGCCCCAAACTAGAAACAACCTAAAAACCTGCACACAGGTGAACGGATAAATAAATTGTGGTTATATCCGTATTAGGGAATACTAACAATAAAAAGGAAATCAATTATTGATACGTGTGACAACTACAGAAAAATCTCAAAAGAATTATGCTGAGTGAAAGCCAGACCAAAAAGAAAGGAAAAAAAAAAGGAGTACACACTGTAGGATTCCATTTACATAAAATTTTTTAAATTTATAGTGACAGAAAGCAGACCAGACTAGAGATGAGAGATGGGAAGGAAGAGAGGGATGCAGGAACAAATTACAAAGAGGCACCAGGAAACATCTGTGGGTGATAGATATGTTCATTTGGACTGTGGTGATACTTTCTGTTTCGCTGGTGTATACGTATGTCAAAAGTTATCAAACTGTTATACTTTAAATATGTGAACATTGTTGTACCTCAATTATACTTCAATAAAGCTGTAAAGAAAGAATAAAAGTAGAATGAACTGTCAAGTACAGAGTTTTGGAGACCCTGACATTTAAGGATAGAAGAAAAGGAATCACTAAAGAAGAAAAAAAAACTGATCATAGGCAGGATAAGATGCAAATTATTACAGTTATCAACTTCAGGGGAGTTGTAAACAGTGTAGAATGATAGAGGAATTAAGAAAGTTGGTGATTAAGAAAAGACCAGTAGATTTAGACATTAGGATATACGTATTAAAAGAGCAAAATATTCAGAGGTCACCAAAGAGACCAGTACTGAAGTCAGAATGTCAAGGGTTAGGGCTTCCCTGGTGGCACAGTGGTTGAGAGTCCGCCTGCCGATGCAGGGAACACGGGTTCGTGCCCTGGTCTGGGAAGATTCCACGTGCCGTGGAGCGGCTGGGCCCATGAGCCATGGCCACTGAGCTTGCACATCCGGAGCCTGTGCTCCGCAACGGGAGAGACCACAGCAGTGAGAGGCCCGCGTACCGCCAAAAAAAACCACAAAAAAACAAAAAACGAATGTCAAGGGTTAAGAGAACGGGAGGTCAGTGAGTGACAGCAGAAGGGTAGCACTCACCTGAGAAGTATTCAAACAAAAAAGAGAGAAAGCTGATGCAAGACAGAAGTTTCACTCATTAGTTATATGCTCTTTCCCTTCTTGACAACCATAGACAATATAAATGCATTTATGTTTTACTGGCATCATAATCAAAGATGTCATTAAAGATGTCAATCTACTGTATCATTACATTTTTTTTCCAGGACCAAAAGCATTATGACATTTAAATAAAAATGTTCCTGACAACTTTATCCACCCTTCCAAAGTTCAATACCTATGAAATGAGTGATGGGGGAGGATCCTCTGGTAACAACCCTGTTGAGGACCTGCTCCAGAATTTCTTGTCTGATCATCTCATGGATCTAAAAAGAACAGAAGAACCAATAAAATATTCCTTGGTGACCTTCAGCTTACAATTATATCAATGCATGTTAGGCAGATTAAAGAATAGTTTGAATATGGGTAAAACTGGACTGTTTATTTCAAAGACAAATATAATGTGAATCATCTGGAATCACTCAATTCTACCCTCATTCTGTGCTCAGACAATTCATTAGCAGGGCAAACTTTTATTAGCCTAAAAGAGAAATCATATGAAAGTACTGCTACATATAAGGTCCAGCATCAAACAGGAATAATTCTACCTAGGTATCTATTACATGCCAATGTCCATATTCCTGACAGTATGCACAACTTTTATTTTAAAATTTAAAAGCCCACGAAAATTTCTGAAAACCTACAAAATCTTCACCAAGCCCTTCCTCAGTTTCTACAAGCAGAGCAACTGCCTAAAAAACAACCTGTTTTGAATTTTTACTTGAATTTTAGTTAAATTTCATACCTGAACTTGATAACTTTGGGATACAGACTAATTACTTTCAGACCCTGGACTAATAATTTGATTATTAGTAAATTCTATGTTCTATAGATACCTTGGCAAAGCCAACATCTGTGTGAAATCAAGTGGAACCTTCTTAGTTTTAAAAAAGATTAATTTAAAAACAAAAACCATTTTCTTATTCTAAGAATGTTTTTAATCGGATTATGGTTAAGGAGAGTCATATGTATCTAATACACAACTCTCAAGGACTATTATATGGCATTCACTTCATAGTTCTGGATCAGAACATCAGATTTACATTTAAATTGGCCTCCAAATAACATTTTTAGCAGATACTTTTGTTGTGTAGATACAGTGAACAACTGAATGTAAAGAAGATGTCTTAGAGAAATCACTAGCAAAGCAAATTTGTTTAGTCTCAGATATGATCTTTTTTGAACTTGAAATGCATTTTTGAAAGCTATTTCAGAAATTAAGATTGAGATGATAGCCATAATATGGTAATGAATTAAAAGAGTGTAAATTCCCCAATTTGGTTCTTCAGAAACAATGAACCAATAAGCATGATTCTTCAAGCTTGATGTTCTACAGCAACCTAAAAGATTATTTTTTGTATAAGGGAATTTTAAAAACCCAGAAATGATTTACTGCTAGAGGAAGAAGAGGAAATCATGAGGAAGTTAACTTATATTCAAACTTCTAAAACATGGTCAGGAAGAACAGAAATTAGAATAAATGAAAATCTCATATAAATAAAGAGTGAGAAAGTAAGTATTCCATCAAACTGGGTCTATAATGTTTCAATTACTATCCCAATTTCTGTTCTGGGAAACTGCTACATACTCAAATTGCCCTGTCCCCCAGACTCCCAAGTTAATGCCCTATTTATTAGGGAATGGTTGCTAAACTAGAGTCTCACCTTGAAAGTTTCCAACAGGATATTAGCTCCCAGCTTACATGCATGCTGGTTTGGCATTCTAGAAAGACCTGAGCTGGCTTCAATAGTTTTTCCATCAAGAATCTTCTTTGGCCCATAGGAATCCATTAAAATGAAGCCAAGTTCTACCAGACCCTGAGTAACATGATCCCAACTGTGAACACTGCAAGAAAACAAAGTTTAGTTAAGAAGAAAAACTTAGTAAAATACCTTACCTCTATATTCTCTGCCACGTTACATATTTCCCAAACTTGACCTGGATAACCAACACTCCACATCAATTCTGAATTTCTTAATGAACAGTAATGGGAATGGTAGGCAAGCAATCTCTAACGACAGAACACCGAGAAAATCCAAAAACTACAGAACATTAAAAAACATATGAGGCAGGGCAGCACTCTGAGAGGATGACAACATGCTGGAGGATTAGGGCAATGCCACACCTAGAAGATTAGCCCTTGGTACACCCTACCACTATCCTCAAGTCACAGAGGCAGAATGTGTTAAAAGATACAGCACTCTCAGACAAACTAATGGGGAATATCAAAAACGATAATAAGGAGATAAGCAATAACCACCAAATACAAGAAAACAATATCACCACGAAAGAAAAGCACCAAACTCAATGAAGACAACTAATCGCTAAGGGAAAAGGTTAATGGAACAAAGAGAAGATTTTAAAAGTCTAATGAATATCCTCAGAGAAATAAGAAAGAATATTATAGCATGAAACAAAAAATGAACTGTTATGAAAATAGAACCAATTAGAAATACTGGAAATAAAAAACATGACGGATAGAGTGAAAAACTCAATAAATGGACCTAAGAATAAAATGGGCAGAGCTGAAGAAATAATTATCGAGAAGAGCAAACTAAGGAATTTTTGTTGAACTTGACACAAAAAGACAAAAATATGAAAAACGTGAAAGAAAAATTAAGAGATACAGCACACAGATCAAGAAATTCCAACAGTTAATAAGAGAGAAAAAGGGGAGACAGTACTCAAAGAAAATAGAAGAAAATCATTACAGAGTTTAGGAAAGACATGACTCCTTACAGTGAGAGGGCACACCAATTACCAAACAGAAATGAATTTAAAAGGAACTTTACATAAACACAAATTGTGTTAAATTTCAGAAGATCAAGGATAAAAATAAAGTCTTAAAAGTTCCCATGAAGAAAAATAACAGATTATCTAAAATAATACAAGAATCAGATAACCATCAGACTTTTCATCAGCAATTCTAGATGCAAAAAGACAACGTGAAACTGATTATAAACTCAGAATTATTATTTTTTTTTATAAACTCAGAATTTTAAACCTCGTCCAACTATTGCTGTTCAAGTGGAAGAGCAAAACAAAGACATTTTCAGATATGAAAAGTTTACTATCCACAAACCATATCAGAAAGGATTACTGCAAAAAATATATACTTATGGCATATTTCCAAGTGAAAAGTATGAGGTTCAAAAGATAGATGTAAACAAAGAAACCAGTAAAATTATGAAGTCTAAGTAAGTATAGTCTGTTAATAATCTTAACAAGAATGAAGTGGAGAAATGTGTGCTGTGGGCTAAAGTTACCATCTTGGAGGGAGGAGACAGTTGTAGTCGGTTTGCTACAAAATGTTTATCTGTAACATGAAAGAGCTCATACATGATTGGTAAACAGGGTAGGTAAGTATAACCTGGAAGTTGTATTGGTTCATAGGTGATTTTTTTTCCTAGTACATTAATGTTCTGCACCTCTAAGTATCTTCAGGTAAACACAAAGTATGTCAATAGAGCTAAATATAGCAAACCATGGAGACAAACCACAGACAAAGCATGACATAGTAAAGACCGTTATAACAGCTAAAGTATATTCTGAAATACAACATTAAACATGAAAGTAACAACCAGGATGGTTACCAGTTTTTTCAATTTGATTTAAAATGGATTTGCCTAAAACTGCTAATTTAATTGTCTAAAACTGCTAATTCAATTCCATCCATCAGTCCCAAACTCCAACAGTTAAAGTAAATAAAACTCGGTTTTCTACTCACCTAAAAAGCCAATGAAGACTCAGGCCAATAGAGTAGTAATAGCATTAAAGGAAATAGCATGAAAGGAGCAAAGGTACCTACTTCAGTTTTGTATCCTTGCTATCAAGGTGGCCAAGAACTCAGCCCTTGGGATTCAAGGATCTTCTGATCTTAACACTAAATACCCTATGAACCTTATGGTTCATGAACTTACCTATTCTTTACCACTTCCAAGATCATGGTTGAAACACAACATCTATGAGGAACTAGATTCTGAAGAAATTTTGAGCCTTGGAGAAGCTGAAGATCCTTAAAGCTTTTTATAACCAAAGACTTTAAAAGGTCAAATACCTAATATAATGAAAGAAATAGGAAAATGAAGCAAAAAATGATAGCCCATACTATAGAATCTTAACCCTGTAACTGTTCCTACTTGCTGCCATACACTCATATCCCTATGACAACTGTTTCACTGATGAGTATGATACAAAAATTATGACTTTCAGTGGGAACTTAAACGAGCTGAAGACAGGTCTTCCTTGAGAGAAAAAGGGCTAAAAAGCAATATTACCCACAACCAGAGAAACACATATGAGAAAAAAGGGTAAAGGATTTTGTATTTTCATTCTTTCAAATAACAGATTCTCATTAATTTCAAGTTGATCAGGGACAGTTTCTTAGAAAGCTACAACATAATACAACTGCAATGAATACCCAGCTAAACTTCCCATTCTTGCTACTTGGACTGTGTGATGTTTCCACTCTTATTCCCATCTCACCACCTGGCTTACCACACAATAGGAAGTGGAGGTATAAACCAAGTATCTGAAGAAGTCTTCAAGCAGCCCACAGAGAACAGTGTGGGCCTACATTCTTATAGGGAAATATGCTGCTAGCAGGGTGGGAGTGGAATTGTTTAGGAAAAGATAATTTTTTAAAAACAGACTATTGTACACTTTATCAACTACAGAAGGAACCAAAAAGTCATTCATAAATACCTGTTCCTCAAATCTCTGTATTCTTGTTACAGAGAGGAAGAGGGCAATGCTGAAAGGACATATATTACTACTGAAATCTCCTTGCTGTCCTGCCTAGAACAGATAAATCAAAAAGGAGTCATAACATACATCTGAAAAGTATAACATATCCTACTTAAAAACAAGTCCTTAGATGGATCAGAAACCTAAATATAAGAGCTAAAACTATAAAACTTTTAAAAGGAAACACAGTAGGAAATCTTCAAGACTTTGGATTAAAGATTTCTTAGATACAATAACAAAAACATAATTTATATAAGAAAAAAACTGATAAATTGGATCTCATTAAAAATCAAAACTTTTGTGCTTCAAAAGACACCATTAAGAAAATGAAACAAGCCACAGACTGAAAAAAATATTTGCTAATTACATACATGATAAAGGACTTGTACCCATGGTATACAAAGCATTCTTAAAACTCTTTAAGTCACAATCAAAAAATGGGCAAGGGCTTCCCTGGTGGTGCAGTGGTTGGGAGTCCGCCAGCCGATGCAGGGGACGCAGGTTCGTGCCCCAGTCCAGGAAGATCCCACATGCTGCAGAGCAGCTGGGTCTGTGAGCCATGGCCGCTGGGCCCGCGCGTCCGGAGCCTGTGCTCCGCAGCGGGAGAGGCCACAGCAGTGAGAGGCCCGTGTACCGCAAAAAAAAAAAAAAATCTGAAAAGACATTTCATCAAAGATATCAGAACGACTAAATAAGCACATGAAAAGATGTTTGGTTATCATCAGTCACTAAGGAATTGCAAAGTAAAACCTCTATGAGATACTGTTTCACAGCTATTAGAATAGGTATATTAAAAAAAAAAAAAAGACAGTAACAAATGTTGGCCAGGATGTGGATAAACAGGAGCCTTCATACAGTGCTGACAGATATGTAAAATGATGTAGCCACTTTGAAGAACAATTTGGTAGTTTCTTTAAATTATAAACATATGGGACTTCCTCAGTGGTCCAGTGATTAAGACTCCGTGCTTCCACTGCAGGGGGTGCAGGTTCGATCCCTGGTCAGGGAACTATGATCCCACATGCCACACGGCATGGCCAAGAAAAAAAGAAAAACATTTTATATATATACATATATATATATATATATATATATATATAGAGAGAGAGAGAGAGAGAGAGAGAGAGAGAGAGAGAGAGAGAGAGAGAGAGAGAGAGAGAGAGAGAGAGACATAAATGTATTACATAACCCAGAAATTCCACTTGCAGGTATCTACCCAAGAGAAATGAAAACGTATGTCCACACAAAGACATGCATGTGAATGTTCACAACAGCATTATTCATAATAGCCAAAAAGTAAAAACTCAAATGTCCATCAACTGGTGAACAGCTAAACAATGGATATGTCTATACAATGGAATACTATTTAACAATAAAAAGGAATGAAATACTTGTAAGTGCTACAACATGGATAAACCTCCAAAATTATGCTAAATGAAAGAAGACATACACAAAAGATTACATATTGTATGATTCTATTTATATGAAATCAGGAAAGGTAAATCTATAGAAACAGGCATGAAGAATCTTACAAGGTGATGAAAATATTCTAAAACTGAATTATGATGATGGTTGCACGATTAGGTAAACTTATGAAAAATCAATGAATTACACACTTAAAATGGGTGTATTTTTTTTTTCTTTTTTTTTTTGGCTGTGTTGGGTCTTCGTTGCTGTGCGTGGGCTTTCTCTAGTTGCAGTGAGTGGGGGCTACTCTGTTGCGGTGCGTGGGCTTCTCATCGTCCTGGCTTCTCTTGTTGTGCAGCACAGGCTCTAAGCACGCAGGCTTCAGTAGTTGTGGCACATGGGCTCAGCAGTTGTGGCTTGCGGGCTTAGTTGCTCCACGGCATGTGGGATCTTCCTGGGCCAGGGCTTGAACCCATGTCCCTTGCGTTGGCAGGCAGATTCTTAACCACTGTGCCACCAGGGAAGCCCCAAATGGGTGTATTTTATGTTATGTAAATTGTACCTCAATAAAGCTTAAAAAATAGATCTTTGAGCCCTGAAAGAAATGACAAGAAACAAAAGAAAAAAAGGAATACAGCTTCCCTGGTGGAGCAGTGATTAACAATCCTCCTGCCAATGCAGGGGACACGGGTTTGATCCCTGGCCCAGGAAGATTCCACATGCTGCAGAGCAACTAAGCCCGTGCATCACAACTACTGAGTCTGCATGCCACAAATACTGAAGCTCGCACGCCTAGAGCCTGTGCTCCGCAGCAAGAGAAGGCACAACAATGGGAAGCCCATGCACTGCTATGAAGAGTAGCCCTGGCTCGCCGACTAGAGAAAGCCTGTGCACAGCAATGAAGACCCAACACAGCCAAAAATAAAAACAAATAAATTAATCAATTAAAAAAAAGAAAAAAAGGAATAAATATAAAATCAAAGATGAATAAAACAGAAAACCAACAAACAAATATAAAACAGTCGATAAAGCTGGTTCTTTGAAAAGATCAATAATATAGTTACTGTAAACCTAAATAAAAAGAAGAGTGAACAGATACAGACAAGACAAAGGAGCTTTAAAGGCTAGTTCCCACATCATGGTCTTTAAATATCCTTTCCTACAAAAGGGACCCAAGGCTCCTTAGAGAAATCAGAATGGGGTACGGAAAGTACAAGTGTGTCTTGGATAGCTTATGCCACAGAAGTGCTCAAAGACTAATGGGGCCATGTTAGAAGGACACATAGCCTACCTCAAGGATCCAATTAGCCAAATATGGGTCACTTTGGGTACTACATACGAGCAGATTGAATTTTAAAAGGTTCATTGGCTGCATAACAATATCCAAAAAAATGGGAGGTGGCTCTTTTCACAGAAGAAAACCAGCTAATAATGTAGAAGGAATGACAGAATTAAAATTTTCTAATCTTAATTCTACCATTTTGCAACTCCGAGTATAATTAGTGATTTAGGCCAAGAATCATCAGTAGACGGGAAAACAAAATCCACTGTGTGAAAGGTTGCTGAGGAAAAGAATTTCCGCATGCCTCGAATTATGGATTACTTTCTAATTACAAAATGAAACATATACCTTTGCAAATGAAGAAAACTGATGGTCATTGTCTTGATCAAATGATTTGGCTAAGACTGCCTGATACTATGAGCCTTCTGACATAATGCAATAGAATAGTGGTTGGCAAACTACAGCCTCTGGGACAAATCTAGCCCATCACCTATTCTTGTACAGCCCATGAGCTAAGACTGATTTTCACTTTTTTAATTGTTGAGGGGAAAAAAAAAATCAAAGGAAGAATAATATTCTGTGACACACGAAAATTAAATAGAATTCAAATTGCAGTGCCCATGTAGTTTCATTGGCACACAGCCACAGTCATTCATTTATGTGTTGTTTCTGGCTGCCTTCTTGCTACAACAGTAGGGCCGAGTAGCACTGACAGAGACCGTATCACCTGCAAAGCCTAAAATAGTTAGTGTCTGTCCCTTTAGAGAAAGTTTGCTGACCCCAACAAGAGAAAGTATACAACATCACTTATGACATATTCTTGCCAAAAATGTTTAACTTGAATCTAATCATGAGGAAAAAGACAAATCTGACAATGAGAGACACAAGAAAACTGGGCTGGATGCTTCAAAAAACTCAATGAAAAGGTATCAATCCTTATTCTTAGAAGACATCTGTGGAAGTATTCAGGCATTGAAGGGTCATGATTTCTTCTTTTAAATGGTTCAGAAAAAAATCTATACTTGTGAGAAAGTGAGATAAGGTAAATGTAGCAAAATACTTAAAAAGAGTTCAAAACATTTCTAATTTTTATCTTACTACTTCACAAATATTTAATGATGAATGACTTAGCTTCACAAAACCCCACAATATATTACTAGAAATAGGCAATTTCCCAATTCACAAATACGGAAACAGAGGTCAAGACTGAAGCTCATAGAATAATGGAGTTAAGGTTAAATTTTGAGTTTCCTGCTGAACAGTCTTCACCTTTTTTTTTCTTTTTAAACACTAAAACACTTAAGGTATGGTTTTAAAACAGAACTTGCTTAAGAATGTAGTGATATCACATATCTTCCACTTTCAAAGTAAAAAAAAAAAGAGATCCTCTAGACCCAGGGTAGTTCTACAATATTTCTATGTATTTGTTTCCTGTCATTAACCGGCATAAGAGAGGCCTGAGTTCAAACATCCCTGTTTCATAAAGAGATCCTGGATCTCCTTAAGAGTGTGGGGCTACCTTCAGGAGTTTCAGTAGTTCTCTGCCTAGTTCACAGTCCAACTTGATGGCAAACACAATGTGTAGAATAATGGTGCCTTCCACGTGACGAAGTTCACCTGATGGTACAGTAACAAAATCCAACAGCCTAAAAGATTCAACAGAACGGTATGAGCTATAGTTTGGGAAAGAGACAACAGTGCATATGCTCATATGAACAAACAGAAAAACTCAAGCTGAACTAATATGATCACTGGAGGCAGGCACAAAGTACAAAATCTACTGTCTCATTCTCTGCTCCTTTTTACAAAACTTCTTGAAAGAACTGTCTATAGTCATTATTTCCACTTCTTTACCTCTTCCCAGTTCAATTCAATTCAATTAGGCTTCTGTCCCCTCCCTAACCTCCCTTCCAATGCTATTTGTAGCCCTTGCAAGAATAATCAAATGACCTCTACACTGTCAAAACCAATAACCAAATTTCATCTTAATTAAAGCCTCAGCAGATTTGACACAGTTGACCCCTTCTTTCTTGAAACATTTTCTTCTCTTAGCTTCCGAGGCATTGTCACTGGCCTCTTAATTATTTGTGCTGGCTCATCCTCCCTTTAAATGGTGAATGCCTCTGAGCTCAGTCTTGGGTTTCTTTCTCTTCTCTTCACGATTTCCCTAGGTGACCCTATCCAGTCTGAAGGCTTTAGTCCTTTCCAATCTGTATCTCCTGTCCTGACCTCTAAAACCCCAGACTGCCTGCTCAACACCTCCATATGGGATACTAATATACATCTCAAACTTACATGGTCAAAACTGAGCTTATTTCCCCCTAAACTTGCTTTTTGTCAGTCTTTCCTAACTCAGTATACAAGACCACCTTCTAATCAATTGCTCAAGCCAAGCAACTAAAAGTTATTCCAGATTAGAAGCAGTAGGCTGAAACAGGATTAAAAGCACGAACTCTGCAGCCAAACTGCTTGAATTCAAATCCCAGGTCCACCAATTTATCGCTACATAACCCTTGGAAATTCCTTAATTTCTCTGTGCCTTGGTTTCTATATGCATAAAGCAGAGGCAAAAGAGAGTTGCTGTAAGGTTTAAAGTGCTTAGAACATCACTTGGCACAGAGCAAGCACTCTGTTAAGTATCTGTTTCAAAAAACATCCTCTTTTTCAGTCACATCATGCTGTGTCCTGCCTTTGCACTAACTGTTCCACCAACTGAGAATGTGCTTTTTCCTGATCTATATATTGTGGCTCTTATCATTTAGGCTTCAGTTAAAATACCACCTTCTCAGAGAAGTTTTCCCTAACCACTCAACCTAAAGTAGCTATGCTGTCACTGTCACATCATCCATCTGAAATATATGCATAACACTTTTCACTCTAATATTTTTGTTATTTATTTATTTTCTTTTCTCTTCTCGTTGAAATATCTCCATGAGAGCAGGAACCTTGTCTGACTGGTTCATCACTGTAGTCCTAGGGCCAAATAGTTTCTGGCACAAAGTAAACACTTAAATAGCTTTTAAGCTTGCAACTTACAGAATAATTATTGCTGTTTTCCTGGAAAGATTAAAATGAAAGAGTTGAAGAGACTGCATTACTCTTTTAATTTTATTACTGAGCAGCTAAGGGGACTAGGGAAATTCTGTGCTGAAGTGAAGGTATGGACTGAACAGTTAGATAACAATAAGATGAATTTGGAAAAATGATTTTATTTCTATACTGTGATACTCACTCATCACCATTCTGTTCCTCACTGTGCTGCGTATCTAGCTTGTTGAAGAAAGTGATGATTCCTTCCAAAACCTTCTTCCGGCTTCCCTGAAAAAAATACAAAATAAGTAAGGTCTCTCCATAAAGGGCAAGTTGAACTTAAAGTTCTTTTCAGCTTGAAGGATTTTCAAGTATGAATTGAAATAAATTATAACCTAGAGTCACACTAAGAATTTATAGAACACTTTCATGTTGAAACTGAGTTTGAAATACATCTTAATATCAGATTTTAAGGGGCCTATAGTCCACCCTTTCTGAAATCTTTATCCCTTTTACTACCACACACACACAAAATGTGGTACTACAAGAGATAATGTATGTTTACTTTGGCTGAGGACCATGACCTTTTTACTAGATCAAATCATCATACATGAAATAAAAGCATCTATGCCCTAGTATATAAAACAAGAGTATGAATAAGCTGAATGGTACTAACTGGTCATTTCACCAGAGTTAAAAAAAAAAGCAAATTTTTCATTTATACCTTTGAGGAGAGAACCAGAAGCTGATAGACCAAGGGTGGTATTTCTTGAAGATTCAATTTGGAGAACATCGTCAACACTTTTTCCACCACAGTTTCCACCTCTTCTGCAGTCAGAGGGACATCCCTGTGGATCAAAGATTCTAAAGATCAGAGCCTAATTTGGGAGATATTAGAATACTATAACTACCTCTTTTGATTTTTCTCTAATGCAGAACCTTAAAGGGGACCAATAACCTTACCTAAGCAAAGTTATCTTGGAAAAAAAAATCATAAAGTTATACTTTAAGTAAGAAATCACAGCAAAAAAGAGTGGGGGTAAATTCTGTAACAGAAAACAGAGGTACCGATACTCTTATTTAGGGAACAGTGGTATTTGACCTTGCTACATTTCAGTTTCTAGTAGGTAAGTTCTCATAGCAGGATATAAAAAGAAAAGGGAATGATGATGCTTACTTGAACATGGAGGTGAGTTGGATTACATATTGATGATCCCATCTGATTAAAGAAATTGACAAAGGAAGTTTATGTCATTTAAACTTATTTACATATTACTTTGTAAAATTAGTAAGGAGGAAAAAATTAGGGCCATTTCAAGTTTGATTTGGTACCACTGGGAAACAAGATCAAAGAAATGACATTTAAAACAATGAAATAACAGCTTTTAACCTATCAGACTGGCAAAATCAAACTCTGATGATATTCAGTGCTGGTGAGATTTTGGGAAACAAGTACTTAACATACCGTTTTAGGGGATGTACACTGATATAATCCTTCTGGGAAGACAAGTTGGCAATACTACTTATCAACTTTAAAAATGCACATAACCAAAGACCCACCCAACTTACTATTAGAAATATATCCTATGTACATGCTTATAAAAGGTCACCTAGACATATAAGGATGTTAATTCCAACACTTTTTATAATAGCAAAAAACCAAATAGCCAAATATTATTTATCAGCAAAAAACAAATAATCTAACAATTGGACACTAGCCAAATATTATAACAGAATACTATGGAACTATTAAAAAGAATGATGTAAAGTGGTATATGCTGACATGAACAGATGTGTTAAATGAAAAATCAAAGGTATATTACAATGTAATGAATAAACTCTTTTGTGTAATTAAAAACAAATAAATGGATAAATATACATGTGCTGATTCATGCCTAAAATTATTTCTGTAAGGGACTTCCCTGGTGGCGCAGAGGTTAGGAATCCGCCTGCCAATTCAGGGGACATGGGTTCGAGCCCTGGTCCAGGAAGATCCCACATGCTACAGAGCAACTAAGCCCGTGCGCCACAACTCCTGAGCCTGTGCTCTAGAGCCTGCGAGCCACAACTACTGAAGCCTGTGTGCCTAGAGCCCTTGCTCCGCAACAAGAGAAGCCACCGCAATGAGAAGCCCGCACACCGCAACAAAGAGTAGCCCCTGCTCACCACAACTAGAGAAAGCCCACACACAGCAACAAAGACCCAATGTAGCCAAAAATAATTTAAAAAATATATACGTATTAAGGATTTCTTACTAGTAAGAATTTTTCATCTTTGATGTATGTCTTTATATACTTCATTTTTAATGGCTATAAGTTACATGGAATGGGTCTACCTTAACTTATTGATACATAGCTTACATACCATAACTTACATATCTCCATTATTGTATGCTTAAGTTGGTCACAAATTTCTGTGTTGAAATGTTCATGTATGAAGATTTTCTTATATGTTGCAATTTCTCCTTAGGGTAGATTCTCATATTTCTGGTTTAAAGATACAACATCACTTATACATCTCACTCCCTCAAAAAAATATAAAAGATAGTGGTAGGGTGACTTTCCAGCCTTAAGGACCTTGGGACTCCAAATACTGCTATAGGGATAAACTGCTGTGTTAAGATGGGGAGTCAAGTAAACAGAAACTATATGTATAGTCTTAGAACAGAGAATACAGTAAATAATCTCTCTCAAAAATTCATCACAGACTAAATGGTTTTATAATGGTAGACCATAAACCAAAATGGGCTAAAAACTTGAGTGATATAAATTCCTAAAATAAATGATAATTCTTTTTTTGGTCACTTGTAGTCCTGAGAAAGTTCTACACATTAATAAGAAAGACTCACCTGCCAGAACAGAGGGTGTTAATCAACTGCTTCTTACATTCTTCCCCACTTAGTTCACCTAGAAATGCAAAATACACTGAGGAATAAATTTAATTCAGTGAAGAGAGTAAAAGCCACTAAGATTGGAAGAAAATTACCTTTTCCATAAGCTAGATTCTCCTTTTTGGTAGCAAGGGCAGTGAAAATGATGGGTAATAGCTCCAAAGATTTTCCATTCGTTAGGTTGCCCTGTTTGACAGCATCAACAAACTCACTGGCTAATTCAACCAATAATGCTCCTGGAAAATTGTGAACCTAAAAGTTGATGGGATTAAAAAAATGTTAAGCAGAAATCTAAATGTTCGATATCTCTGTCTAAGAAATACTCTTTTGCTGAATTAATAGAACTGGCATTGAAACCTAGAACTGGTCCTATAAGTGATTCAGGGAATCATTCTGCTCTGGTATAAACATAATTGTAAAGGATTTCATAGATCAGGATCTTCCACCAGTTCCCTGATGTTTTCAAATACGCCAACTCTTCAAAGAGATACATGTCCATGATACCAGAAATATAACGTAAACATCTAAATGGTTTATGGCTCTTCCATCAACTATTTTGTTTTATAACAGTAGTTCTTATTCATAAATAGGAGCTATGGTAGGTTTGGCACACTTAAGTTTTCCCTCCCTCAACAAATTACAAACCCCCCAAAATCCACCCAAAACCAAAAAAGTTTTTGTTTTCCATCTCACCTCCAGCATTAGTAATCCTATGATTTCAGATGCTACTTCTTTCTGCAAATCCCCTGATTCCAACAATTGGACACAACAACTGTATATCTTAAGTCTCCTAAGAGCTCCAGCTTCTTCAGAACAGGGGAAACCTTATTGTTTTAAACAGGTGGTACAGAAACAAAGAAAGAAAAAAGGCAGAATTCTTACAAGGTTGAAGGGTAAACAGGAAAAACAAAACAGCTTTGTAGTTGAATATAGAAACAGAATTATCAAACTACTTATTACTATGGTGTTTAGAACAGCAATATTTAGGAGCTTTGAAAAAGTATTTAATTTAGACAGAAAACTGAAACATTACCTTTTCTACTTCCACCCATGTCATTAATTTTTTAAATAATTTTATAGTGCAGAAGAAGGAACACCTTCTAATATACTTTAGAGCTTTTCTGGGATCCAGTAACCCAAATTAAGTGCCTTTAACATACTTCACTTCAAAACATCATCACTGATTGATGTCAGCAGGAATGTAGAGTAATAAAGACCTTGGAAAATGCTGTCCTCCATAAAAGCAACTAGAACACTAACAAAAACAGTGAAAACCAACTTGTTCAGGATTCTGGAAATTAACCAGACTTGCAACAATCCAGGGAGAGTTTATTTAAGATAAACAGCTGAATCTAAGTGAGAAAAGCAGGCTCTGTTGTGTTTCAACATGCCCTCATTCCACCTCCTAACCCCTACCCCCCACCAGTCCAGTAGTCTTTAAAACCAACAGTTCACACTCATGGTACAAGCCACCAGTCTAGCAGCCTCTGGAGGGGACAGAATATAACTGGAGTTCCACCAAAGCCCAATTCCCAGATAACTGTCATTATTTGACCTGTCTGGCTATTCCTTAGAAATTTTCACTCTCAAGACTTGTCTTTACTTGACCTGACTTAGAACTCGCCCAGTGCAATCTTTTACCAGGGGCATTTGTCTAAACCAGCTGCAAGTGATTACTTTTTCAGCTGCCTGGATAGCAATAACAGTTGGGCATGCAACAAGTTGACCAAAGAACTTAAAATATAAGCCTGGAGAAAGGTGCAGAGGGGACTCTGAAACATTCTGACATATTCCTGGGAACCTAGGAAGCCATGAAAATACTTAGGGTTGTGCACATGGGAAGGGCTGTGTGTATGGCCAGGCAACACCCAAGAGGACCCTAATCTCTCACCTCTGGATGATCCTGAGGCTCTACACAAGCAGAAGGGCTAAGGAGGAGTTATAAGCTACCTGCCTGAGAACTGGAGGTGTGCATCTGACATGCACAGGGTCCCTCAGCAAAGGCTGGGAAACTCACTGGTTCCAGGCATTTTAAAGGAAATCTTTGCCAAATCATTAGCTGACCACAAAGCTAACCAAACAGAGACTTCAGGGGCCACATAGAACAGTGCCCATACACAACAAACAATACATATTTCACAAAATTAGTTCAGAAGAACAACTATAAAAACAAAAGCAACACCACAACAGCAACAACAGATCTGGGGGAGGGGGATGGTATCTGATTTCCAGAATTCCCACAAAATATCATTTAAAATGTCCAGTTTTCAGGAACAAAAAAATAAAAAACATACAGGGAAACAAGAGCATGGTCCATACAAAGGAAAAAAAGGAATCAATAGAAACCACCCCTGAGAGCGCCCAGATATTAGATTTCCTAGACAAAGACTGAAATCAGCTATTTTAAATATGTTCAAAGAACAAAAGGAAACCATGTCTAAAGAACTAAAGGAAAATATAAGAATGATGTCTCACCAAATAGAGAATATCAATAAAGAGACAGAAATTATAAAAAAGAACCAAACAAAAATTCTGGAATTAAAAAGTACAATAATTGAACTGAAGAGTCCACTAGAGGGGCTCAACAGGAGATCTGATATGGCAGAAAAAAGAATCAGAGAACTTGAAGATAGAGCAATTGAGATTATCCAGTCTCAGGGACAGAAAGAAAAAGAAAAATGATCAGAGCTTCAGAGACCTGCGGGATCCCGTCATGAATACCAACATAGACATACTGAAAGTCCCAGAAGGAAAGGAAAGAGAGAAAGGAGTAAAAAGAAGTAATGGCCCAAAACTTCCCAATTTTAATGAGAACACTAATCTACACATTCAGTGAATTCCCTGGCAGTCCAGAGGTTAGGAATCCATGCTTTCACTGCCGAGGGCCCAGGTTCAATCCCTGGTCAGGGAACTAATATTCCACAAGCTGCACAGTGCAGCCAAAAAAACAAAGCAAACAAACAAAACCCACATTCAAGAAGCTCAAAGAACTCCAAATAGGATAAACCCAAGAGATCCACATTTAGACATACCATAGCAAACTATCAAAATCAAAGATGCCTCATCATAAAAAAAACCATATGTGAAAAACCCACACTTAACATCATACTCAATAAGTGAAGATTGAAAACTTTTCCGTAAGATAGGAAAAATACAAGGATGCCCACTTTTTCCACTTCTATTCAGCATAATACTGGAAGTTCTAGATAGAGCAATTATTGCATTTAGTGCCACTGAACTGTACAGTTAAATAAAAAAGTTAAAGACAAGAAGAGAATATTGAAAGCAACAAGAGACAAGCAACTCATCTGGTAAAAGGAGTACTCAATACGATTAACAGCTGATTTCTCATTTTAAAAAATCATTGAAGGGCAGAAGGAAATGGGATAACATAGTCAAAGTACTGAAAGAACTCAACAGCCAGAAAAACTATCCCTCCAAAACTGTCAACCAAGAACTCTATAGCCAGAAAAACTATCCCTCCAAAACTGTCAACCAAGAACTCTATAGCCAGAAAAACTATCCCTCCAAAATGGAGAAATTAAGACATTCCCAGATAAACAAAAGAGAATTTGCTGCCAGAAGACCTGCCCTAATGCTAAAGGGAGTCTTTCAGGCTGGAATGAAAGGACACCAGACAGAATTTGAATCCACATGAAATAGAGAACATCAGTAAAGGTAACTACATAGGAAAATATGAAAGACAGTATAAATGTGCTTTGTAATTATTTTCTCTCCTATCTGATTTATAAGACACCTGCATAAAACAACAATTATAAATCTGCATTGGTGGGAATAAATGTGTAAAGATGTAATTTATAGGACAATAATAGCACAGAGGAGGAAAGGGGAGAATGAAGCTATATGTAGAGCAAAGTTTTATAACTATTAAATCTAAGCTGGTATTAATCTGAACTAGATTGTTATAAATTAACTCATTATTGCCCAGGGGAATTTTTGCAGAAACTAATGCATGTGGCCGGTGATTTTTATTTTGGCCGGCCAAAAAATTAATTCTGTTATTTCACTAACACTTTGTGGGTTATTACATTCAATAGTTAGACCTGACACACCTGTAAAGTCTTCTAATTTTTGTAAAATGTTGTCTTCAAGCCACCCTTCTATAGAAGCAAAGGAGCTTTCTCCTGCACCATGAATTTCATTTTCACTTTCTGTATCAGAATCAATCACTAAGGTTTTTTGTCTCTTTGTTGGTCTAATACATCGTCTGAATCAGAATTATATTCTGAAGAACTATCATCTTCTGAGACACTAGTATATATGTCACTTGGACAATCATAGAAAGTATCTGCATAAAATTCACCAAAAAATTTTTCACTCAAAATTTCATGATGTGTCACTTTTGAAAACTTTACATTTATAATATACACAAGATTGAAGCAAAAACCAAACGGAGCAAAATGTGAATGATAATGACAATCATAAGTTGTATAATGAACCCTTGATCAATTTTAAGCTCTAACAACTTCTCATGGTGATGTTAATTGTAGCACTCTCTAAAAATGTATTGATATGTCTCCAGTCAATAATGTGTTAAGATGTCAGTTCTAATCGCCAAGGCAAGCACTAAGAAAGTAACTGAAAAAATTAGTGAAAAAGATTACAAAGGAATTAAAATGGTACACTAGAAAACACCTACTTAACATATAACACACAAGGAACAAAAAGACACGACGTAAAGAAAACAAAGAGCAAAACAGCAGATATCAATCCTACTTTTTTAGCAATTATGGTAAATGTAAAGGGATTAGATACTCCAATCAAAAGGCAAAGATTGGGACTTCTCTGGTGGAGCAGTGGTTAAGAAGCTGTTTGCCAGTGCAGGAGACATGGTCAATCCCTGGTCCGGGAAGATCCCACATGCCGCAGAGCAACTAAGCCCACAAGCCACAACTACTGAAGCCCGTGCGCCTAAGGCCCATGCTCCGCAACAAGAGAAGCCACCACAATGAGAAACGCGTGCAAAACGAAGAGTAGCCCCTGCTCACTGCAACTAGAGAAAGCCTGCGCACAGCAACGAAGACCCAACACAGCCGAAAATAAATAAAATAAATAGATTTATTTTAAAAAAGGGCAAAGATTGGCAGAACAGATTTTTAAAAATCCAATTATGTGCTGTCAATCAGAGACACAATTTAGATTCAAAGATACAAATTGTTTAGAAAAGATATACCATGAAAACAGTAACCAAAGAGGGCTGAAGTAGCTCTAAAAATAACAGAAAAAAGTAGACTTTAAGACAAAAATTACTATTAAAGACAAAAAAGGGCATTTTATAATGATAAAAGAATCAAGGCATAACAATTATAAACATATAAGCACCTAACAAAAGAGTTGCAAAATACACAAAGCAAAAACTAACAGAACTGAAGGGTGAAATAGACAATTCAACAATAGTTGGAGACTTCAACATGCCACTTCCAATAATCAACAGAACAATTAGAAGATCAACAAGGAAATAGACTTGAACACACCAGATCTAACAAACATCTATATAGAACACTACACACAACAGAAGACACATTCTTCACAAGTGCACATGGAGCATTCTCCAGGATAAACCACACATTAGGCCATAAAAAAATTCTCAATAAATTTAAAAGGATTATAATCATATCATTTATGTTCTGTGACCACAGTGGAATGAAACTAGAAATCAATACCAGAAGGAATCTGGAAAATTGACAAATATGTGGAAATTAACATAATCTTAAATACCACTGGGTCAAAGAAGAAAGCACAGAGAAATTAGAAAAATACCTTGAGATGAATGAAAATAAAAACACAATATTCCAAAAGCTATTGGATACAGCTAAAGTAGTGCTTAGAATGAAATCTATAGTTGTAAATACCTATATTAAAAAATAAGATCTCAAATCAATAACCCAATCTTCCACCATAAGAAATTATAAAAAGACAAAACTAAACTCAAAGCAAGTGAAAAGAATATAAAAGTAAAATCAGACATAAATAAAAGAGAATAGAAGAATAGAGAAAAATCAAGAAAACCAAAGCTTATTCTTTGAAAAGATCAACAAAATTGAAAAATCTTCAGACTGACCAAGAAAAAAAGGGAGAAGAATCAAATTACTAAAATCAGGAATGAAAGAGGGGCATTACTACCAATCTTACAGAAATAAAAAGAATAAGGTAATACAATGAGTAACTGTATACCAATAAATTACAAAACTTATATGAAATGGATAAATTGTTATAAAGACACAAAGTATCAAAGCTGACTAAAAAAGACAATAGAAAACCACAACAGACCTATAAATAAAGAGACTGAATTAGCAATCAAAACTCCTCTACAAAGAAAAGCCCAAAACCAGATGGCTTCCTTGGTGAATTCATGAAACATGTAAAGAATTAACTGCAATCCTTCACAAACTCTTCCAAAAAAAAGAGGAGGAGGAAACATTTCCCAACTCATTCTACAAGGCCACTATTATCTTCATACCTAAACCAGACAAAGACATCCTAAGAAAACTATGAACAGTATCCCTTGTGACTACAGATGCAAAAATCCTCAACAAAATACTAGCAAACTGAACCCAGCAACATTTTTAAAAGGATTATACTCTATAACCAAATTGGATTTAACCCAAGAATACAAGAGTAGTTCAATGTATGAAAATCAATATAATATACCATAGAAATAAAGGATAAAAACCACATGATCACCTCAGTAGACACAGAAAAAGCATTTGAAAATTCCAATACCTTTTCATGATAAAAAACACTCAACAAACTAAGAATAGAAGGGAACTTCCTTAACCTGATAAAGGGCATCCATGAAAAGCCCACAGCTACCATCACACTCAATAATATAAAACTGAAAGATTTCCCTGAGATCAGGAACAAGAGAAGGATGTTTACTCTCACCAATTCTATTCTACTGAGGGTTCCAACTGGGGTAATTAGGTAAGAAAAATAACAAAAGGCATCTAGATTGAAATAGAAATAAAGTGTCTATTCACAGATGACATAATCTTGTTTATAAGGAATCCACAAAGAAGAAACTGCTAGCACTAATAAACAAGTACAGGAAGGTAGCAAGATATGAGATCAATATACAAAAGTCTATTGCATTTCTATACACTAGCAATGAACACTGAGAACATTAAATTAAGAAAACGATCCCATTTACAATCACACCAAAAAGAATAAAATACTCAGGAATAAATTAATAAAAGTAGTGTAAGACTTGTACTCTGAAAAGTACAAATAAAAGTAGTGTAAGACTTGTACTCTGAAAAGTACAAAATACTGTTGAAAGAAATGAAAGAGGACCTAAGTAAATGGAAAGATATTCCATGTTCATTAATGGAAGACATATTAAGATAGCAATACTTTTCAAATTCATATATAGAGTCAACAAAATCACTACCAGAACCCCAGCTTCCATTCTTGCAGAAATTGACAAGCTAATCTTGTCATATGGAAACTCAAGGAACCCAGAATATCAAAACTAATCCTAAAAAAAAAAAAAAAAGGTTAGAGGACTCACACTTCCCAATTTTAAAGCTTACTACAAAGCTCTTCTAATCAGGACAGTGTGGTATTGACATAAGGAGAGACACCTAGATCAAGGGAATACAACTGTGAGTCCAAAAAGAAACCGTCACATTTATGGGCAACTGATTTTCAATAAGGGTGCTATTGAAAATGGGGAAAGATGAAGCTGGACTCCTACCTCACACCATATACAAAAATTAACTAAAAATGGATCAAAAATCTAAATTTAAAAGCTAAAGCTATAAAACTTTGAAAAGAAAACACAGGTATAAATCTTTGTGACTTTGGATTAATGACTTCTTAGATATAAAACTAAAAGCGCAAGCTACAAAAAAATTAAGTATTAGGCATCAAAATTTTAAATTTTGTGCATCAAAGGATACCATCAAAAAAGTGCAAAGACAACCAGAATGGGAAAAAAATTTTGTGAATCATATATCTAATAAGGGACTTGTATCCAGAATATTTAAAGTAATATTAGAACTCAGTAATAAAAAGACAACCCAATTTTTAAAAGGTCAAAGGATTTGAACAGACATTTCTCCAAAGAAGATATACAAATGGCCAGTAAGCACAAGAAAAGATATGCAACATCATTAGCCATCAGGGAAATGAAAATCAAACCCACAATGAGATACCACTTCACACTCACTAGAATGGCTAGAATGAAAAAGACAATAACAAGTGTTGACAGAGGATGTGGGAAATGGGCATCCTTATTTCAGTACTGGTGGGAATGTAAAATGATGTAGCAGCTTTGGAAAACAGTTTGGCAGTCCCCAAACAGTTAAACATAGAGTTACCGTATGATCCAGCAATTCTACTCTTATTTACTAAAGAGAAATGAAAATATGTCTACACAAAAACTTGTAGCAGTATTCATAATTGCTCAAAAGTGTAGACAACCTAATTGTCCACCAACTCATGAATGGACAAGTATGATATATTCATATAATGGAATATTATTCACCAATAAAAAGGAATGAAATACTGATACAGGATACAACATGGATGAATCTTAGTAACCTTATGGTAAGTGAAAGCCAGTCACAAAGGACCACATATTGTATGATTCCACTTATATGAAATATCCAGAATAGGCAAACCTATAGACAGAAAGTAGATGAGTGGTTTCTTAGGGCTGACATGGATCAGAAGTTTAGGGAAGCAATAGCTAAGGGATGCAAAGTTTCTCTTAGGGGTAATAAAAATTCTTGAAAATTGTGGTGATAGATGTGCAACTCTGTGAATATACTAAAAGCCACTGAAATGCATTATTTTAAGTGGTGAATTGTACAATGTCAATTATATCTCAACAAAAAATGTATACTTTAAAAGGGTGAATTTTTTAGTATGTGGATTATATCTCAATTTTCTAAAATGTCATCATTAGCTAACTATTGGTTTACACCATTGATTTAACAGGATTAAAATGATTATGAGGTAGTGTCCATATATACTTGGTAATTCATGCTACTTTTAAACTAGGATTTCCAAATCTATGTTTTTATATAAGGTAAAAATAAGGTTATTTACAGAAGTGGGAGCCATGATAATCTGTTCCAGGTATGTCTACCCAAGAAAGAAATTACTCTTATTTCTTCCACTTATTCTTATTACTGTCACTTAGCATGTATTGACAGCTGCTTTTGATCTTTCATTATTTCCTTTTCTCTGATATTTCTACAAAACAGTCATTTAGCAAGTTTCCAATTTTTAACCAATTAAAAAAATTTTTACCTCCTAGAGAAATGGAAATAAAAACAAAAATAAACAAATGGGACCTAATGAAACTTAAAAGCTTTTGCACAGCAAAGGAAACCATAAACAAGACCAACAGACAACCCTCAGAATGGGAGAAAATATTTGCAAATGAAGCAACTGACAAAGGATTAATCTCCAAAATTTACAAGCAGCTCATGCAGCTCAATAACAAAAAGACACAACCCAATCCAAAAATGGGCAGAAGACCTGAACAGACATTTCTCCAAAGAAGATATACAGATTGCCAACAAACACATGAAAGAATGCTCAACATCATTTATCATTAGAGAAATGCAAATCAAAACTACAATGAGGTATCACCTTACACTGGTCAGAATGGCCATCATCAAAAAATCTACAAACATGGGGCTTCCCTGGTGGCGCAGTGGTTGAGAGCCCGCCTACCGATGCAGGGGATGTGGGTTCGTGCCCCGGTCCGGGAGGATCCCACATGCCACGGAGCGGCTGCGCCTGTGAGCCATGGCCGCTGAGCCTGCGCGTCCGGAGCCTGTTGCTCCACAATAGGAGAGGCCACAACAGTGAGAGGCCCATGTACAACAAAACAAAACAAAAACAAAAACAAAAACAAACAAACAAAATCTACAAACAACAAATGCTGGAGAGGGTGTGGAGAAAAGGGAACACTCTTGCACTGCTGGTGGGAATGTGAATTAGTACAGCCACTATGGAGAACAGTATGGAGGTTCCTTAAAAAACTACAAATAGAACTACCATATGACCCAGCAATCCCACTACTGGGCATATACCCTGAGAAAACCATAATTCAGAAAGAGTCATGTACCAAAATGTTCATTGCAGCTCTATTTACAATAGCCAGGAGATGGAAGCAACCTAAATGTCCATCATCGGATGAATGGGTAAAGATGTGGCACATATATAAAATGGAATATTACTCAGCCATAAAAGAAACGAAATTTGAGTTATTTGTAGTGAGGTGGATGGACCTAGAGTCTGTCATACAGAGTGAAGTAAGTCAGAAAGAGAAAGACAAATACCGTATGCTAACACATATATATGGAATCTAAGAAAAAAAAAGTCATGAAGAACCTAGGGGTAAGACAGGAATAAAGACACAGACCTACTAGAGAATGGACTTGAGGATATGGGGAGGGGGAAGGGTAAGCTGTGACAAAGCGAGAGAGTGGCATGGACATATATACACTACCAAACGTAAAACAGATAGCTAGTGGGAAGCAGCCGCATAGCACAGGGAGATCAGCTCAGTTCTTTGTGGCCACCTAGAGGGGTGGGATAGGGAGGGTGGGAGGGAGGGAGATGCAAGAGGGAAGAGATATGGGAACATATGTATAACTGATTCACTTTGTTAGAAAGCAGAAACTAACACACCATTGTAAAGTAATTATACTCCAATAAAGAGTCAAAAAAAATTTTTTTTTCATGCACAGGAAGATGTGTTTTTGAACCCTTGCAAGGAGAGACACAATTTACTTGAGGGGGTAAGAAAAATAAACCAAGTTAAAATAACCTGCTAAGAGTGTAAAGCAACTTTTAATTTTTGCTTGTAGAATTTTATTCTACTACAATTTATAAAACAACTATGAGTCACAACCAGCAACAATGTAGAACTGGCCCTTGTTCAAGATATGGAATAAAAATATGCCCCACTGGGAATTAAGAATCTCTACATAAGTCACCTAAGATACTCCATTTCATTAAAACTCAGAGCACCCTAGCCTCTTTTGTTAAGCACAGATTAACTATTAAACATTGCTGCTCTCTTCTCCACAATTTTTCTTTTGGCTACACCGCAGGGCATGCGGAACTTCCCCGACCAGGGACAGAACCCGGGCCCCCTGCAGTGGAAGCACGGAGTCTTAACCACTGGACCACCAGGGAAGTCCTCTTCTCCACAATTTTAAAAGCACAAATAAATCAAAGCGGATTTTATGACGTGCATCCTTTACAGGCTCCAAAACCAGCAATACAATCTCAGGTAGCCACTTCAACCCCCTTTAGCAAAATTATTTAAGTCCACAAGACAGGAGACTGCTGCTTTAGTTGATTCTGTAAAATCCCCAAAACAGAAAAGTCTCAGTGGGGCATCAAACAGTAAGAAAAGTAGCAATATGCACCCAAAGTAAACAAATATACCAATGAATCCAGAGAGATAGAAGTGGCATTATTATTACCTTTGAAGATGGCTCTCAGGAGTGCTCCAGCAGCTTTTCCTTTCACTGCCTGATTCTGAAGGAGATTAGCCAGCTGCAAAGAAAAGAAAAAGCTACAAGTCCCTGGCAACAATTTCCCTACCTGAATGACCTAAACTCCCTGTATGAAAAACACACATCTGTCAAGTTCATATCCTTCAGAGACTCCAGGTATCACAAATAATATATTTATTTACATATAGCAGGGTAGATCTTAACATGATGCTTGGTTGTCAAGACTGAAATTTATTCATACATTCATTCTACAAACGTTTATTAAGTATTTAATCAGCACTAGGTATCAAGCTATGTTCTTGGGGATATACATTCATTCAGCAAATTCTCTTTGAACATGTTCTTCTTCCTAGGCATTAGGGATACAAGGATGAACATGATAATCTGACTCAGTTTACAGTAGAGCAGGAGGGAAAAGGACGACAAGAAAAAAAAAATCAGAAAAAAAATTTGTAACAGAAACAAAAGACTGAGACAATAATTGAGGAAAGGGAAGCAACTTCAGCTAGGGTAGTCAGCTTCTCTGAGGTAGGTGACACTTCTTTAGAGACTTGGAGGATGAGAAAGAGCTAGTTATGCAAAGGGAAGAAAGAAGAACACTTCAGATAAAGGTATTGTTATGTGCAAAGGCCCTGAGAGAGCAAAGAGTTTGGCATATTGGATGGCCTGAAAAAAAAAAAAAAGACCAATTTGACTGAAGAGTAGTAAGAAAAGAGTGGCACAAGATGAATTTGGAGAGATGGGCAAGAACCAGATAATAAGAATCTTGTAGGCCATGATAGGAAGCTTAGATTTTCTCTAAATGCAAAAGAAGTAACTAACGAGAAAAGAGGAGAGTGATATATAGATTTTTTTTTTTTTTAAATCAGTCTTATTCCTTTTGTAGAAAATAGGTTGTGGGAGGGTTTAAGAGTGAAATAGGGACATCTGTTAGGAGATTGTTATCAGTGATCAAATGAGAGATGATAGTGGCCTACAGCAAGGTAATAGCAGGGGAGATGTCCTGAGTTGAACTGTGTTCCCCTCCAAAATTCATGTTTAAGCTCTAACCCCCAGCATCTTAGAATGTGATCTTATTTGGAAATAGGGTCATTGTAGGTGTAATTAGTTAAGCTGAGGTCATATGGGTAGGCCCTAATCCAGTATGACTAATGTCCTTAGAAAAAGGGGAAATTTGGACAGAAACACATACACAGCGAGAATGCTGTGTGAAAGTGAAGGCAGAGACCATGGGTGACACAAGGCAAGGAATGCTAAAGATCGTCAGCAAACCACCAGAAGCTAGGCTAGACGCACGGAACAGATGATCACAGCCCTCAGCAGGAACCAACAATGCCAACACCGTGATCCTGGACTTCTAGTTCCTACAACTTTAAAAATAACTGTCTATTGTTTAAGGTACTCAGTTTGTAGTACTTTGTAAGATGAAGAAAAGTACAGATGGCCCTGAACTTATAACAGTTCAACTTACAATTTTTCAACTTTACAATGGGGCAAAAGTGACAGGCATTCAGTAGATACTGTATTTCGAATTTTTATCTTTTCCTGGGCTAGCAATCAGCTGCAGGATCACAAGGATAAACAACCGATACACCATTCTGTACCCACGCAACCATTCTGTTTTTCACTCTCAGTACAGTATTCAATAAATTACATGAGATGTTCAACACTTTATTGTAAAATGGGCTTTGTGTTAGATGATTTTGCCCAACTGTAGGCTAATGTAAGCATTCTTGGCACGTTTAAGGTAAGGCTAGGCTAAGCTAGGATGTTTGGTAGGTTAGGTGTATTAAATGCATTTCTGACTTAGAATATTTTCAACTTAAAATGGGTTTATTGGGATGTAACCCCATCAAAATTTGGGGAAGATCCGTAGACTGAAGATATATTTGGGAGCTTGATCAGTAGGACTTCGCTATGGTCTGAATGTTTATGTCCCCCCAAAATTCACGTGTTAGAATCCTAATACCCAATGTTATGGTATATGGAGGTGGGGCCTTTGGGAGGTGATTAGGTATGAGGGTGGAACTCCCATGAATGGGATTAGTGCTCTTATAAGAGATCCCACAGAGCCCCCAGGCTGCTTCTACCATATGAGGGTATAATGCGAAGTCTGCAACCCAGAAGAGGGCCCTCACTCGACCACACTGGCACCATCATCTAGGATTTCCAGTGTCCAGAACTATGAGAAATAAATGTTTGTTGTTAGAAGTCACCCAGTCTACCGTATTTTGTTACAGCAGCCTGAATGGACTAAGACAGACTTCCTCAGGCTTTAGACGTGAAATGGGTGTGGTGATGAAGGAAAAGAAGAAATCAAGGAGGACTCAAATTTCTGGCTTAAGCAACTAACTGGGTAGATGGTGGCACCATTTACAGATATGGTGAAAATTTCGGATTAAGCAAGCATCTAAATCATCCAGAGGGCTTGTTAAAACAGAGAACTCCACCTGCAGTTTTTGATTCAGCAGATCTGATGTGGCGCTCAGAACTGTTACTCTTAAGATATCCAAGTGGAGATGTCAAATCGATAACTGAATATGCCAAAGTGGAGCTCAGTGAGAACATGTAAGATCATCCAGGGAGAAAATGTAAAGAAAAAAGAGACACCAATAGAGAGGGATAGATGGAAACTCTATTATTTTTACAACTTTTCTGTAAGTCTAAAATCAATTCAAAATAAAGAGTTAAAAAATTCTTCCTGGATTTAGCATCCACTGATGCTTCCTGCCTGATCCAATCTTTATCATGATGGTTGCCAAATGATGATTTTCTAACTCTGTGGTAAGCAGAGTTATTTATTTATTTATTATCATTTATTATCATTTATTATCAATACAGACTCACAAATTTCTATATTTTTCAGTGGTTTATAATTCATAACTGAACTTGATTATTTCAATGTTCAGATTTGACCAACGGAAGCCCCTTCAAGCTGTCTTTATCAGGTTTGGGGTATCAATGTTATACTTTAAAAAAAGCACTTGGAAGTTTTCCTTATATATGCACATTTTTTCTTATGTATTATATATACTCTAAAGCAATTTATGTGGCAACGGGACTATCTCTTACCTCTGATCTCTAAAGATTTGGTAGACGTTTCCTATGAAACTTCTGGGCCTGGTATTTTTGTGTCAAGTAATTGCTTGATAACTCTTTTTTTCTTTTATAGAAATTGATCTGGTTAAGCTTTCCATCTCAAATTGGGTCAATTTAATTAAACTGTATGTTCCTAAGAAATTATCCATTGCATCTACATTTTCAAATTTATTTGCAGTAGATATATAGAGTAGTCTCTTAGTATTTTTTGAGATTTTTCTCTATATGAATAGTTATTTCCCCCATGTCATTTCTTATTTAGTATATCTGTGCTTACTCCATTGTTTTCTTGATTAGTTAATAGTTTTGTCTATTTTTCAAAGAACCAGGATTTTTATGTATTAATTTGATCTACTGTTCTCCACTTTATTAACTTCTACTTTTATTCTAGCAGTCCCTTTTAGATTCCTCTATTCTCTCTAAATCTTTGAATGTAAATTTTCCCACTGCTGGATAGGTCAGTCTTCCTTGTCATGGACTTATGTGTTTTATAATTTTGTATTCTTAAGCACATCTTCTATGGACATTTTTATCAAATGGACTGAATGCATATATTGCTGGAATGCTTATCAAATTTATAGAGGATATAAAATGATGATTAATACAATGGTCAACAGAATCAGGATACAACAAGAAGATCTTGATGGAGTGAAATCAAATTAATCTAAAAAGATAAGTAACAGATTTAAAATAAAAATTTTGATGTGGGTTCTAAGAACTAACTATTGAAGTTCGGAGATGAAGGAAATTTAGCCTATATGCAAAAATGACTTGGGGTTTTTAGTTGCTTGTAAGAGCAATGAGACAGTAATATGATATTGCTGCCAAAAAGTTGACTCTGCATTAATGGAAGAATTAGGGAAATATTAGTGCCCCTCTACTCTAGTGGTAGAACACGTGGAGCCCTGTGTTCGAGGTACAAAACTTGTAAAGGTAATGTTAACAAAACAGAAATGTTCAGAGGACTGTGTTCATGTTGGCGAAGAAACTTAAAATAGGAAGAGCTGAAGGACCTTTTGTAATATTTATTCAGCATCTACTGGATGCCTATTGAGGGTCTATTAGATGTTAGATGCATACAGTATCTCATTTCATCCTCACAAAAACCAAGATAGGAATTCTTTTTGTGATAAGCATGAATCAGAGAAGTAATTCATAGCATCTATCATGGGTTTTGTTCTAGTTCTTATTTTTTACTTATTTTATAGTGTAATGTTAAAGCCGCCTCAAATTCCTTTTGGAAGCAGGTAAGATAAAAATTCTAAGTAAATAAATAAATAGAAAGCAGGTTTCAACCAAATTTTAACTTGTCTATAGGACGATTCAACTCTCAACTCATGCAAAGGCTGTCTTAAAAAGCGCCACAAAAAGCAATTTCTGGATAATTTCAAAGAAAAAAAAATGAGAGCACATCCCTATATCAATTCCCAGTTAGCATAAGGTAACAAAGATTGAGATGCACCTAGCTTCAATGACCACAAAAACTAGCACATAAAAAGTTCCTTAAAAACATAACACTCGGGGCTTCCCTGGTGGCGCAGTGGTTAAGAATCCGCCTGCCAATGCAGGGGACATGGGTTTGATCCCTGGTCCAGGAAGATCCCACATGCTGTGGAGCAACTAAGTCCATGCACCACAACTACTGAGCCTGTGCTCTAGAGCCTGTGAGCCACAGCTACCAATCCCGCACGCCTAAAGCCCGTGCTCCGCAACAAGAGAAGCCACCACAATGAGAAGACCGTGCACCGCAACAAAGAGTAGCCCCCCCAGGGCTTCCCTGGTGGCGCAGTGGTTGAGAGTCTGCCTGCTGACGCAGGGGACACAGGTTCGTGCCCCGGTCCGGGAAGATCCCACGTGCCGCGGAGCAGCTAGGCCCGTGAGCCATGGCCGCTGGGCCTGTGCTCCGCAACGGGAGAGGCCACAACGGTGAGAGGCCCGCGTACCGCAAAAACAAAACAAAACAAAAAAGAAAAGCCCATGCGCAGCAACGAAGACCCAATGCAGCCAAAAATAAATAGATATAACATTAAAGAAATTAAAAAAATAATAATAATACTCAAAGTCTTAATTTGTCTATACATATATACTAATGTTTAAGGTTAATTTTAAGGAGGGATTATTTTCCATGTAGGGATCTGAATAAGCCGAGATCATTTATAATGGAATAAGGAGAAGTATATCAGGAGAGAAAGATTAGAAAGCCTAACATAGAAGGTAATTATTGTCCCATTTTATAATCATATACTTATAGTGAAGACACAATGTAAATTGGTTGGTTTTCACTTTTACTAATAATTTCAAAATATCTTACTACTTATGAACTTATCTTCTTTAGGGAAAAACACAAATGAAGCATCAACAGGCAAATCTAATGTCTCACATCAATAACTACAGTCTGGATATTGCTTTCAAATAGGATTGTTCTAAGAACTAAAAAGTGTACTAATTTGCTTATACGGTTGCATAAATGTCATTTAAATATTATACAGTTGTAGGGGTTTCCCTGGTGGTCCAGCAGTTAAGACTTCACGCTCCCACTTCAGGGGATATCGGTTTGATCCCTGGTCAGGGAACTAAGATCCCGCATGCTGCATGTTGCAGCAATCAATCAATAAACAAACAAATAAATACGGTTGTATAAATGTACATAAATGCCCTTAAGTTGTGCATATCTCTTCCTCTCTCCCATTTCTTTGTATCTATGAGTTGTTATCAAATAAATCCTTGTCTCCTAAGGAGAGTGGGGGACAGATGAAGTGGCAGAATTAATTTTTCTAACATGTCCCTTGAATTTGTTATCATGCTTGACATTTGCTTTTGGCAGAACATCCTCCTAATACTCACATCATCTTCTTTCAGGGTTTGAAGAAATTTTTGCAGTCTGTCTGCTGTTTTTTCTGCTGCTAGAGATAAAATTTTCTGGTCCATTGTTGCACATATCAAGAAACTGGAAAGGGAAAATGTCAGAGCTGGATGAAACTTCCAGAAGGAAACAAGTTTGATTTTTTTTCCCTTCTCTACCTGTTAACTGAGTATTTCATACATATTATAGACTACGTACACAGTGGGTACTCAACAGGCTAAGGATTACCAACTAGTATGAGTAGGTGATTCTTATCCAAACCAAAATAATCTTGAGAATTCCCTGGAATTTCCTTATTAGAAAGTTGTAGTCTAATCAAGTGGTTTCCTAATTCCAAGTCACATTTTTATCATTTTTTTTAAGCATCTACCCAGTATGCTGCCCAGAACAAAGCTATCATTTAACAGTCTAGCAAATATATAATAAATTATTATTGACACATACACAAGAATATTATAACATATAATAAAGTAACACTAGATAAATGAATAAATCAACAGCACTGTAAATGCATTTATACCAATTAAATGGTGTAAAAACAAATGAGAAGTTAACAAGGCTAAGAAATAAATGTGTGCTCAAACATCAAGAAGCCTTCCCAGTAGAGGAAAGCTTAAACTGGAACTTAAAGATTAAATTTAGACAGTCAAGATAACCACATGGTATACATTATTGGGAAGGAGAGTATCATGAACAAAGGCATTCATAAGAGAATCTGAAAAATTTATTTGGGGAAAATGAGTAGTAGAGAGTTCAAGTAGGGGAGTAGTGAGTAGGAAAGCTAGAAAGAAAGGGTGGGACTAAACTGTGCAAGCTCTTAAAAGCCAGGTTAAGGAATTCAGATTTTATTCTGTAAATAATAGATGGCAACAAAAATTTCTGTAGTAAAAGATAATCTGACAAGATTGAAACAGTGTTTGAGGAAACTGAATCTGGCATCAATGTGCAGATTAAAGCAGGGAGGGAGTAAGGAGGAAGAACAGGCTAAGAGGCTACTGGGAGCTATTTTAGTGGTAGTGACAAAGGCCTGTCTTAGGGTGGTGACTCTGGGGAGTAGAAAGGAAAGGGTGAAATGGAAGCACATTAGACAGACAGGAGTTAGTGTTTAGCTATGGGAGTATTATGGGAAGGGGGAAATGCACACTGATGGAAAGAAGACCTGCTCCTCCTCCTGCATTTCTTCGTGTTTCCAATCTCCATAAATTGTACCATTATCCACTCAGCTGCTGAAACCAAAAACCTGGACAACATTCTTAACCACTTCACCTTCATCCTCCACATCCACTACCAAGTCCTGATGATGTTACCCCCCTAAAACATCTCTCAAGTCTACTTCTCTCTGAGATCCACTACCTCCACATTACTCCAAAGCCACCATCATCTCTCACCTGAACTACTGCATAGTTTCCTAACTTGTCCCCCACACAGCAGCTAAAATAATGTTTTCGAAACACAAACCAGATTATGTGACTTATCCTCCCTCAATCTCCATCCTCAACTTAAAACTCTTCAGTGGCTTTCCATTACTCTCGTATCAGTCCAAAATCCTGAATTCAGGATAAAAAGGTCTGGTCCACGCTAACTCCCCTTCCTCACTCTATTCTCCAGGCACACTGAATTGTTTTCAGTCCTTCAAACCCCCAAGTTCCTCTCGCCACAGACCCTTACACATGATTTTCTGTCTGGAACTTATACAAATACCCCTCCTTTCATCTGCTGCTTGCCAATCTTTTATTGCTAATTCCTATAAATTCTTCAGATCTCAGCTCAATCCACACTTCCTTAGAAGCTCAGTCTAGATTAAACACTCCCCTATTACATTCTTTCAAGGCAACTGTAATCTCTCTCACCATCACCACACTTTTAACATTACATTTGTAATTATTAGCTTAAGAACTACACCTCCCACTCCACTTCAAACTCCAGGAGTGCAGGGAAACCTGTCTGGTTTTGTTTAACACTGAACCTCCAGTACTTAGCACAGTATCTAGCTCATAAAAGGTGCCCAGTAAATATCTGCTGAACAAATGAATGACTGAATCCCTACAATGGGCAAGACCCTGGGCCCAGCTCTTTACACTCATTAATTTGATCCTCACACCAACCTCATGAGGTCTGTGTTATTACTCCCAATTTAGATAAAGATCTTTTGGGATTCAGAGAGATTAAGGAATTTCCCCAAATCCCCAAAGTTAGAAGGCTAGTAAGGGTAGAAGCAGAACTGAAATCCGAGTCTGTCCAGCTCCGGACCCCAAATCCCATGCTTTTACCTGCTACCCTCTGTTAGGGGCTGGGTGGCAGTAGAGGATGCAAACAAGGTATACCGACTAAAAGAGACGTCCAGCCCTAAGGGGAAGATGCTGAACTCTTTCTATTTCAGCAGGTACACTTGCTAAATTCTTCCTAAAACCAGAGAAGAGTAACAAGTAGGTGGCTGCAGATTCTCTGTCAAGAGGCCCTGAGGTTAGTGACGCACCACAGAAGTGAAACGCCGCGGGTCTTGCGCCGGGGCTCCTCAGAGAGCAAGAAGTAAACACCAATAGGGAAACTATAAAATGAGGCAGCTGGTGATGTGCGCTGTGACCGAACTAAAAAGGCGAAACAGGTTTAGAGAAATTTCTCAGACGTAGGAGCTAAGCGCTGATGGAGAGGAAGAATTTAACAAGAGGGCCGAGAGTGTAGCACGCCCGGGGAGCAGGGAGGGCCAACCAACGCGGAGGGAGACAGCAGGGCACATGGACCCTTCCAAACCAAGGAAAACGCCAGAACGTCACAATGGAAGTGGGGTCCTCCTGTCCTCCCACACCCGCTACCTCCCCGGGTCTGAGTCCCACCGCCCCTGCAACGCGCGAAGGCCCTCCGGACGGTCTCCTCAGCCTCACCTCCTCCAAAAGCTTCCAAAAAGTCCGCTCAACCCAACGCCGCCGAACTTCCGTTACCGGGAGCAGCAGCTCCCGCCTCCCGCGGCTCACTTCCGCCGCCCGGGAGCACGCGCATGGGGCGTACCATTAAGGCAGAAGGGAGGGGGAAACTCCTGCGGGGGCAGCCTTAGAACTCCAATTCGGGACCGCAGAGTGAGCCAGGGCAGTGTGGCCTGGGTGTGGCCACCACGGTGCCTTGACCAGTTAAGGCCTTCTTGTGTACTGTTGGGGAAAGGGTTAGTGAGAAAGGGGATGAATCTAGTGATAGCTGTAGAGGTCTTTGCATTGGAAGTGCCTGGAAGGCGCAGGAAGGTGTTCTACTCCTTGTGCCAGTGGAGGTGTAACTCCTGTAAAGGAAAAAAGGGTTGCCTGCCATTCCATTTCTATAGGGATCAAGGCTGTAGCAACTGCAGTCGTTGGCCTCAGTGTGCCTGAGGGGAGCTCAGGATGGAGAAAAACAGGAAACATTTTGTGCTTTGGATGTAAGGATCCTTGGATTGTTAAGATGCATATCTAAGGAAAAGTTTCAATGAACCCAGATTCTTGCATCTTCCCATACATAGGAAAGCACTTAAGTCATTAACTTGAAATATCTGTTTTTTTGTGATCAGTAATCTTGATCTTTGATTACATGGATCTCCCCCCAAAACCCCCCCCCCCCGAAAACTTATATATATATCCTGGCTCCTCCCTTAACTCGTCAGAGCAGGTCCTCAAAGCTATCTCAGAGACGTCTCCTGGGCTATAGTCCTCAGTAAGGTACCTGGATAAAACATAACTCACAACTTTTAGGTTACGCACTTTTCTTTCAGTCGACAGCCCTAAAATGTAAGCCTCATATGGCCAGGGGGCTTATTGCATACAAAATGTCAGCATTTAGCACAAAGCCTGGCAAAGCAGTAAATGCTCAGTAAATATTTGTTAAATGAACAACTGATAATAGAGCAAAGAGAAATGGAGGAGAGGTTCGAGAACCTGTACTACGTTGAATGGGCAGCATGTGCAAAGGGCCTGACAGCAACAAGCAATCCAGCGTCTGACTGGTTCGGGAGGTGCAGGTGCTTCGGGTGGGGGTGGGAAAGCAGGGGCTTGTTAATCTTTTTCACATCAGGAGCAAGAGGGGAACAGCTGAAGTGGAAGGGCGTGATTGTATTCACTTTGTAGAACAGTATTTCTGGCAGGTGAGTGCTGCAGAGGTTATTTAAAAGAGATGGTGGGGATTTCCCTGGTGGTGCAGTGGTTAAGAATCTGCCTGCCAATGCAGGGGACACGGGTTCGATCCCTGGTCCAGGAAGATCCCACATGCTGTGGGGCAACTCAACTCACGCACCACAGCTACTGAGCCTGCGCTCTAGAGCCTGCAATCCACAACTACTGAAGCCCGTGTGCCCTAGAGCCCCGTGCCACAACTACTGAAGCCCACGCACCTAGAGCCTATGCTCCACAATAAGATGATGCCCCCACAACAAAGAGTAGCCCCCGCTCGCTGCAACTAGAGAAAGCCCATGCACAGCAATGAAGACCCAATGCAGCCAAAAAAAAAAAAAAAGATGATGGAGGTGAGGAAAGTTGAAGGCAAGACCCCTTAGGAGGCTCTAAGTTGTCCTGGACATAGGTGGTGGTGGCCCAACCTTGGGGAGAGATGGGAGGGGTTTGAGGAATATTCAGGTTTGAGTGACTGGGTGCACCCTGGTGATACTGCCAGTTGACTGACACACAGGGAAGGATGAAAATTTGAGTTGATGATGAAGCCTTCAGATTTGGACTTGCCAAATGTGAGACCATGGGATGGCATGTGAAGGAATGCTAAGATCAGGGGGCATTCAGTCTGGAGCCTGTCTCCCAGTTCCCAGGGGTAGGATGGATCTATTTGGCCAGTTCTGGAAGAAACATAGCTGCTGGAAGAGAATGATGCCTCTCAGGTGCCTAGGTCTGCTACTTGTTTATGACGCTTCTTTTTTTTTTTTAAAAAAATAAATTTATTTATTTTGGGTTGTGTTGGGTCTTCGTTGCTGCACACAGGCCCCTCCAGCTGCAGCAAGTGGAGGCCACTCCCCGCTGCAGCGTGCAGGCCTCTCACTGCGGTGGCCTACCCCGTTGCAGAGCACGGACTCTAGGCAGGCGGGCCTCAGCAGCTGTGGCATGCAGGCTCAGTAGTTGTGGCTCACAGGCTCTAGAGCACAGTCTCAGTAGTTGTGGCACAGGGGCCCAGCTGCTCCACGGCATGAGGGATCCTCCCAGACCAGGGCTTGAACCCACGTTCCCTGCACTGGCAGGCAAACTCCCAACCACTGTGCCACCAGGGAAGCCTATGACACTACTTAAGTACTTTTTACTTCTACCACATTTCTGGCCCAATATTAAGCTGTGATATTTGGCTAAAACACAGCAGCAGGGTTGGAAGATTATTCCTGAGAGGAATCCTTTAGCTTGCCAAGGAATCAGATGACTTTACCTCATCTTCTCCCCACAAAACCACCCTTCCAGGCTGCTTCTGGGACTGAGCCAGGCAGCCATGAATTTGTGTAGCTCAAAAGGGCTCATTTGCCTTTTTGAACTTCCATTTTTGCATCCCAGGTGCACTTATTGCATTGCCTGTGTGAGCATCTACCCACTGGCATTGACAATTGCGGCAGGGGGTCTTGCCTCCCCTTGTTGCATGAATGTATCATCTGTATTTTCCATTAGTGCTAATGGGTGTTACATATGCAAAGGAAGAGAACAGACTTAGATTCATAACAATGTTTTTCACCCTGGTGCAGGCTTCCTTACTAAGCAGCAAATCTTACCAATCTGCTTCAACCAACTAGACTCCATGCACTGGTCAGCTAGTGATACACTGATTCTAGAAAACACAGCCAGTTAAAAACAGGTTTACAACACTGGAATCAAATGTTCTTCAGACCTTGTCAGTAGCTCATGTTTGGATAATAATATTATAGCTACTGGTATTTGCAGGAGTCCAGAGAAAAGTACAAATGGAGGCCCCCTATCATTCCCCACTCCATCCTGCAGTGTGAGGGGCTTCATATGCCTGCATGTGGACACCCAGCCTGAAAATCCACACCATGTCTCTCCTCTAAAGCTGCCCTTGGCTACCCTTGACTATGCTGTACACACTAGCAGGTCCACTCTGGGGAGGGTGGACTTAGGAAGGAGCCTATATAGGCCGAGGAACTGAGCTTGGGGATGTTTGGGAAGGTACCCCAAGCATGGTCTAAAGGAGGGCACGTGGGCTTCAGTGCGTTCACACTCCAAGTTTCTTGGACTCCTCATCATCTAGGAAGGGAGCTGTTGAAGCACCCACCCATTTCAAGCACTCCAGTTGCCTGGGTTTAAGGGCAGCATTGCTTGAGAGAATAATCAAGGTAGCATGTATAAGGAGCCTAGTGTTTAGGAGCACTTAATAGTGTAGGTCTGGTGATCCGTGTTGATGTTACTATTGCAAAAAGATTACAAGTCACTGAAGTTTCAGATGTTTAGTATTTTTTACCAATAAAGTATTTTTTGAATTAAAAAAAATAGTTTCAGCTCCCTCCGGCAATCCCACTTCAGAGTGTGTATACAAAAGAATTGAAATCAGGTTCTTAATCAGATATCTGTACACCCATATTCAAGGAAGCATTATTCATAATAGTGAAAAGGTGGAGACAACCCAAACATCCATGGGCAGACGAATGGATAAACAGAATGTGGTGTATCCATACAGTAGAATACTATTCAGCCTTAAAAAGGAATGAAATCCCTTCACATGCCACAACATAGATGATACCGAAGGACATTATGTTAAGTGAAATAAGCCAGTCACAAAAAGACAAATACTGTATGATTCCACTCACATGAGGTATCTAAAGGATTCAAACTCCAAGAAACAAAAAGTAGAATGGTGGTTGCCAGGGGCTGGGGAGAAGGTGAATTGGGGAGCTCTTGTTTAATAGGTATAGAGTTTCAGTTTTGTAAGATGAAAAAGTTCTGGATATCTGTTTCTCAACGATGTGAATGTACTTAACGCTACTGAAGTGTATACTTAGAAATGATTAAGATTAAAAAAAAGGTCCTATTACGTGGGCAGGTCACAGGATTGTTAAGAAGAACCATCTGACTCCATCCTGAAGAAATTCTGACTTAGTAGGGTTTAAGGTAGAGGTTTAACAGCTCACCATTTGTAATCCCAGGGTCTGGAAAAGTGGCACACAGTGGGTGCTTCAGATATTTGTTAAATGGGTGCAAAATTATGAACACATCCTTAGAAAAATAGGTTTTTAAATTATTTCAATAAAATGTTCAATTTCAAAATGAAAATTTTGACTTAAAACTACATTACTGCTTTTGAAACTTCCTGTGAATCGGCAGTCATTTGAAGATTAAAAGTTCAAAACAACAAAAACAACAACAAACAAACAAACAAAAAGTTTAGTTCCATTACCCTGCTCTGTCTCTTGTTTCTCAGAGGCCTGTCTGGAAGACAGGAAGAGGACTTGGGAAAGGGGAAGCAGGGTGGAAAGTAATCCTTAAAAACTGGCCCCTTGGGGACTTCGCTGGTGGCGCTGTGGTTAAGAATCCACCTGCCAATGCAGGGGACATGGGTTCGATCCCTTGTCAGCAAAGATCCCACATGCCACAGAGCAACTAAGCCCTTGTGCCACAACTACTGAGCCTGCAAACCACAACTACTGAGCCCGCATGCCACAACTACTGAGCCCATGCACCACAACTACTGAAGCCTGTGCGCCTAGAGCCCATGCTCTGCAATGAGAAGCCACCTCAATGTGAAGCATTCACTCTGCAATGAAGAGTAGCCCCCGCTCACCACAACTAGAGAAAGCCCATGCACAGCAACGAAGACCCAAAGCAGCCAAAAAACCCAAAAAAAAACTGGTCCCTTAAAACTGGTGATATTTGATTCAGGTTTATGGACTATCCAATTGTACTATAACAATGTTCATTTCCTCATTTGGATATTCATACTGTGGTTAATTAAGAGAATGTTTTGTTTTTAGGAAATATATCCTGAAGTATTTAGGAGAAGAGGGGCATCATGTCTGCAACTTACTCTAAAATGGTTTAGAAAAAAAATATGATATGTATATATTGACAGAGAATTGTAAAGCAAATGTGATAAAATGTTAACTTCTAGGTGAAGGGCATATGGGAAGTTTTTGTACTATTTTTGTGGCCTGTAATTCTGAAATTATGACAAAATAAAAAAGTTTTTTGAAAATATCAGGCCAGTTGTGAACCTAGTGATCTGCTCTGGCTTGTAAATAATCAGCAAACTTTGAGCAGCCATCTCTGCCCCTTTGATGACGACAGGTAGATGCCTCTTCTTCATCTTCCACTTCACGTGACCCTCTTCTGCTGTCACCCTAGATGGCTGCAAAACTGAGGTGGATCCTCCATCCTACATGAGGCCTCTTGGTGCTTCTCTTCCCATCTCCCTGACTTCCTCATCTATGTCACCTCAGCCACTTACTCTCCTGGACACAGCCTGAGCAGAATCACTACTCAGACAGCAGCTTCCTCTTTGTCCAGTTTCAATGCTCAATTATACCCACTTACCTATTCTCTAATTTTTGCTGTCCCTCACTCCTCCTTCATCTTGAATTCAACTTGCCACCTTGTCTGTCCTTCCATCCCACCCATCTGGCAAATCCTAACCCTGTATGAGGCCAGCCATATTCTTTGTTGTGGCTATATCTGGATTGCTTTGGTTGTGCTGGAGGCTTCACGTGACTGTGTTCACGGGGACCCTAAAAGTCATTGTAGAAAACTCTAAAGATAGAGTTACCATATCATCCAGCAATCCCATTCCTGGGCATACATCTGAACAAAACTATACTTCAAAAAGATACATGGGGGGTGCCTTCAAGATGGTAGAGGAGTAAGATGTGGAGATCACCTTCCTCCCTACAAATATATCAAAACTACATCAACATGTAGAACAACTCCCACAGAATACCTACTGAACGCTGGCAAAAGACCTCAGACTTCCTAAAAGACCCCCTCAGGCGACCTACATGCAGAGGCGGGGCCAAATCCAAAGCTGAACCCCAGGAGCTGTGCGAACAAAGAAGAGGAAGGGAAATTTCTCCATGGAGCCTCAGGAGCAGCAGATTAAATCTCTACACTCAACTTGATGTGCCTGCATCTGTGGAATACCTGAATAGACAACGAATCATCCCAAAATTGAGGTGGTGGACTTTGGGAGCAACTGTAGACTTGGGGTTTTCTTTCTGCATTTAATTTATTTCTGGTTTTATGTTTATCTTAGTTTAGTATTTAGAGTTATTATCATTGGTAGATTTGTTTATTGATTTGGTTGCTCTCTTTTTTTATTTTATATACATATATTTTTCCTTTTTCTCTTTTTGTGAGTGTGTATATGTATGCTTCTTTGTGTGATTTTGTCTGTATAGCTTTGCTTTTGCCATTTGTCCTAGGGTTCTGACTGTCCATTTTTTTTGTTTGTTTTTTGTTTTTCGTATAGTTTTTAGCACTTGTTATCACTGGTGGATTTGTTTTTGGTTTGGTTGGTCTCTTCTTTCTTTCCCTCTTTTTTATTACTTTTTATTTTTAATAATTTTTTTCTATTTTAATACCTTTATTTTATTTATTTATTTATTTTTCTTTCTTTCTTTCTTTCTTTTTCTCCCTTTTCTTCTGAGCCATGTGGCTGACAGGGTCTTGGTGCTCTGGCTGGGTGTCAGGCCTGAGCCTCTGAGGTGGGAGAACCGAGTTCAGGACATTGGTCCACCAGAGACCTCCCAGCCCCACATAATATCAAATGGCGAAAGCTCTTTCAGTGATCTCCATCTCAATGCTAAGACCCAGCTCCACTCAACGACCAGCAAGCTACAGTGCTGGACACCCTATGCCAAACAACTAGCAAGACAGGAACACAACCCCACCCATTAGCAGAGAGGCTGCCTAAAATCATAATAAGTCCACAGACATGCCAAAACACACCACTGGCCATGGTCCTGCCCAACAGAAAGACAAGATCAAGCCTCATCCACCAGAACACAGGCACCAGGTCCCTCCACCAGGAAGCCTACAAAGCCCATTGAACCAACCTTACTCACTGGGGACAGACACCAAAAACAACAAGACCTACGAACGTGCAGCCTGCGAAATGGAGACCCCAAACACTGTAAGTTAAGCAAAATGAGAAGACAAATACACAGCAGATGAAGGAGCAAGGTAAAAACCCACCAGACCAAACAAATGAAGAGGAAATAGGCAGTCTACCTGAGAAAGAATTCAGAGTAATGATAGTAAAGATGACCCAAAATCTTGGAAATAGAATGGAGAAAATACAAGAAACGTTTAACAAGGACCTAGAAAAACTAAAGAGCAAACAAACAATGATGAACAACACAATAAATGAAATTAAAAATTCTCTAGAAGGAATCAATAGCAGAATGACTGAGGCAGAAGAACAGATAAGTGACTTGGAAGATAAAATAGTGGAAATAACTACCACAGAGCAGAAAAAGAAAAAAGAATGAAAAGAATTGAGGACAGTCTCAGAGACCTCTGGGACAACATTAAACGCACCAACATTCGAATTATAGGGGTCCCAGAAGAAGAAGAGAAAAAAAAAAGGGGAGGCTGAGAAAATATTTGAAGAGACTATAGTTGAAAACTTCCCTAATATGGGTAAGGAAATAGTCAATCAAGTCCAGGAAGTGCAGAGAGTCCCACACAGGATAAATCCAAGGAGAAACACACCAAGACACATATTAATCAAACTATCAAAAATTAAATACAAAGAAAAAATATTAAAAGCAGCAAGGGAAAAGCAACAAATAGCATACAAGGGAATCCCCACAAGGTTAACAGCTGATCTTTCAGCAGAAACTCTGCAAGCCAGAAGGGAGTGGAGGGCATATTTAAAGTGATGAAAGGGAAAAACCTACAACCAAGATTACTCTACCCAGCGAGGATCTCATTCAGATTCGACAGCGAAATTAAAACCTCTACAGGGCTTCCCTGGTGGCGCAGTGGTTGAGAGTCCGCCTGCCGATGCAAGGGACAAGGGTTCGTGTCCCGATTCGGGAAGATCCCACATGCCGCGGAGCGGCTGCGCCCGTGAGCCATGGCCGCTGAGCCTGCTGCTCCGCAACGGGAGAGGCCACAACAGCGGGAGGCCCGCGTACCGCAAAAAAAAAAAAAAACCTTTACAGAGAAGCAAAAGCTAAGAGAATTCAGCACCACCAAACCCAGCTCTACAACAAATGCTAAAGGAACTTCTCTAGGCAGGAAACACAATAGAAGGAAAAGGCTTACAATAACAAACCCAAAACAATTAAGAAAATGGTCATAGGAACATACATATTGATAACTACCTTAAATGTAAATGGATTAAATGCTCCAACCAAAAGACATAGACTGGCTGAATGGATACAAAAACAAGACCCATACATATACTGTCTACAAGAGACCCACTTCAGACCTAGCGAGACATACAGACTGAAAATGAGGGGATGGAAAAAGATATTCCACGCAAATAGAAATAGCTGGAGTAACAATTCTCATATCAGACAAAATAGACTTTAAAAAAAAGACTATTACAAGAGACAAAGAAGGACACTACATAATGATCAAGGGATCAATCCAAGAAGAAGATATAATAATTGTAAATATATATGCACCCAACATAGGAGCACCTCAATACATAAGGCAAATACTAACAGCCATAAAAGGGGAAATCGACAGTAACACATTCATAGTAGGGGACTTTAACACCCCATTTTCACCAATGGACAGATCATCCAAAATGAAAATAAATAAGGAAACACAAGCTTTAAATGATACATTAAACAAGATGGACTTAATTGATATTTATGGGACATTCCATCCAAAAACAGCAGATTACACTTCTCAAATGCTCATGGAACATTCTCCAGGATAGGTCATATCTTGGGTCACAAATCAAGCCTTGGTAAATTTAAGAAGTATGAAATTGTATCAAGTATCTTTTCCGACCACAACACTATGAGACTAACATCAATTACAGGAAAAAATCTGTAAAAAAGAGAAACACATGGAGGCTAAACAATACACTACTAAATAACCAAGAGATCAATGAAGAAATCAAAGAGGAAATAAAAAAATACCTGGAAACAAATGACAACGAAAACATGACGATCCAAAACCTATGGGACACAGCAAAAGCAGTTCTAAGAGGGAAGTTTACAGCAATACAATCCTGCCTCAGGAAACAAGAAACATCTCAAATAAAAAACCTAACCTTACACCAAAAGCAATTAGAGAAAGAAGAACAAAAAAACCCCAAAGATAGCAGAAGGAAAGAAATCATAAAGATCAGATCAGAAATAAATGAAGGAAATGATAGCAAAAATCAATAAAACTAAAAGCTGGTGCTTTGAAAAGATAAACAAAATTGATAAACCGTTAGCCAGACTCATCAAGAAAAAAAGGGAGAAGACTCAAATCAAGAGCATTAGAAATGAAAAGGGAGAAGTAACAACTGGCACTGCAGACATACAAAGGATCATGAGAGATTACTACAAGCAACTATATGCCAATAAAATGGACAGCTTGGAAGAAATGGACAAATTCTTAGAAAAGCACAACCTTCTGAGACTAAACCAGGAAGAAATAGAAAATATAAACAGACCAATCACAAGCACTGAAATTGAAACTGTGATTTAAAATCTTCCAACAAACAAAAGCCCAGGATGAGATGGCTTCACAGGCAAATTCTATCAAACATTTAGAGAAGACCTAACACCTATCCTTCTCAAACTCTTCCAAAATATAGCAGAGAGAGGAACACTCCCAAACTCATTCTACAAGGCTACCATCACCCTGATACCAAAACCAAAGATGCCACAAAAACAGAAAACTACAGGCCAATGTCACTGATGAACATAGATGCAAAAATCCTCAACAAAATACTAGCAAACAGAATCCAACAGCACACTAAAAGGATCATACAACATGATCAAGTGAGGTTTATCCTAGGAATGCAAGGATTCTTCAATATACACAAATCAATCAATGTGATACACCATATTAACAAATTGAAGGAGAAAAACCGTATGATCATCTCAATAGATGCAGAAAAGCTTTTGACAAAATTCAACACCCATTTATGACAAAAACTCTCCAGAAAGTAGGCACAGAGGGAATTTACCTCAACATAATAAAGGCCATATATGACAAACCCACAGCTAACATCATTCTCAATGGTGAAAAACTGAAACCATTTCCACTAATGTCAGGAACAAGACAAGGGTGCCCACTCTCACCACTATTATTCAACATAGTTTTGGAAGTTTTAGCCACAGCAATCAGAGAAGAAAAAGAAATAAAATGAATCCAAATTGGAAAATAAGAAGTAAAACTGTCACTGTTTGTGGATGACATGATACTATACACAGAGAATCCTAACGTTGCTACCAGAAAACTACTAGAGCTAATCAATGAATTTGGTAAAGTAGCAGGATACAAAATAATGCACACAAATCTCTTGCATTCCTATAGACTAATGATGAAAAATCTGAAAGAGAAATTAAGGAAACAATCCCATTTACCATTGCAACAAAAAGAATAAAACACCTAGGAATAAACCTACCTAAGGAGACAAAATACCTGTATGCAGAAAGCTATAAGACACTGATGAAAGAAATTAAAGATGATACAAATAGATGGAGAGATATACCATGTTCTTGGATTGGAAAAATCAACGTATGAAAATGACTATACTACCCAAAGTAATCTACAGATTCAATGCAATCCCTATCAAATTACCAATGGCATTTTTTCACAGAAGTAGAACAAAAAATTTCACAATTTGTATGGAAACACAAAAGACCCTGAAAAGCGAAAGTAATCTTGAGAAAGAAAAACAGAGCTGGAGGAATCAGGCTCCCTGACTTCAGACTATACTACAAAGCTACAGTAATCAAGACAGTATGGTACTAGCACAAAAACAGAAATATAGATCAATGAAACAGGATAGAAAGCCCAGAGATAAACCCACACATATATGGTCACCTTATCTTTGATAAAGGAGGCAAGAATATACAATGGAGAAAAGACAGCCTCTTCAATAAGTGGTGCTGGGAAAACTGGACAGCTACATGTGAAAGAATGAAATTAGAACACTTCCTAACACCATACACAAAAATAAACTCAAAATGGATTAAAGACCTAAATGTAAGGCCATACACTATAAAACTCTTAGAGGAAAATATAGGCAGAACACTCCATGACATAAATCACAGCAAGATCCTTTTAGACCCACCTCCTAGAGAAATGGAAATAAAAACAAAAATAAACAAATGGGACCTAATGAAACTTAAAAGCTTCTGCACAGCACAGGAAACCATAAACAAGACAAAAAGGCAACCCTCAGAATGGGAGAAAATATTTGCAAATGAAGCAACTGACAAAGGATTAATCTCCAAAATATACAAGCAGCTCCTGCAACTCAATATCAAAAAAACAAACAACCCAATCCAAAAATGGGCAGAAGACCTAAATAGACATTTCTCCAAAGAAGATATACAGATAGCCAACAAACACATGAAAGGATGCTCAACATCACTAATCATTAGAGAAATGCAAATCAAAACTACAATGAGGTATCACCTCACACTGGTCAGGATGGCCATCATCAAAAAATCTACAAACAATAAATGCTGGAGAGGGTGTGGAGAAAATGGAACCCTCTTGCACTGTTGGGGGGAATGTAAATTGATACAGCCACTATGGAGAACAGTATGGAAGTTCCTCAAAAAACTACAAATAGAACTAGCATATGACCCAGCAATCCCACTACTGGGCATATACCCTGAGAAAACCATAATTCAAAAAGAGTCATGTACCACAATGTTCATTGCAGCTCTATTTACAATAGCCAGGACATGGAAGCAAACTAAGTGTCCATTGACAGAGGAATGGATGAAGAAGATGTGGCACATATATACAATGAAATATTACTCAGCCATAAAAAGAAACGAAATTGAGTTATTTGTAGTGAGGTGGATGGACCTAGAGACTGTCATACAGAGTGAAGTAAGTCAGAAAGAGAAAAACAAATACCGTATGCTAACACATGTATATGGAATCTAAAAAATAAAAGGTTCTGAAGAACCTAGGGGCAGGACAGGAATAAAGATGCAGACATAGAGAACAGACTTGAGGACATGGGGAGGTGGAAGGTTACGCTGGGACGAAGTGAGAGAGTGGCATGGACATGTATACACTACCAAATGTAAAATAGATAGCTAGTGGGAAGCAGCCGCTGTGTCTTCCCCTAGCACAGGGAGGTCAGCTCTGTGCTTTTTGTCCCCCTAGAGGGATGGGATAGGGAGGGTGGGAGGAAGACACAGAGGGAGGAGATATGGGGATGTATGTATATGTATAGCTGATTCACTTTGTTATACAGTAGAAACTAACACACCATTGTAAAGCAGTTATACTCCAATAAAGATGTTAAAAAAAAAAGATACATGCACCCCAATGTTCACTGCAGCGCTATTTACAATAGCCAAGACATGGAAGCAACCTAAATGTCCATTGACAGATGAATGGATAAAGAAAATATGGTATATATGTATATATATATATATATATATACACACACACACACACACACACACACACACACACACACAGTGGAATATTACCCAGGCATTAAAAAAAGAATGAAATAATGTCATTTGCAGCAACGTGGATGGACCTAGAGATTATCATAGTAAGTGAAGTAAGCCAGACAGAGAAAGACAAATATCATATGATACCACTCATATGTGGCATCTAAAAAAAAAAAAAGACATAGATGGACTTATTTACAAAACAGAAATAGATCCATAGACATAGAAAACAAACTTATGCTTACCAAAGGGGAAAGATGCAGGAGGGATAAATTAGGAGTTTGGAATTAACATATACTCACTGTTATATATAAAATAGATAACCAACAGGGACCTACTGTATAGCACAGGGACCTATACTCAATATTTTGTAATAACCTATAAGGGAAAAGAATCTGAAAAACAATACATATATTATATATATAATATATATAACTGAATCCCTGTGCTATACACCCGAAACTAATACAACATAGTAAATCTACTATACTTCAGTTTGAAAAGAAGAAGTCATTGTAACCAATCTCAAGCCTTCAACACAGCCAATCTTCCCTAGTAAGTTTAACCTTTTTTTTCTTCATGAGAATTATTTCAAACTTTCTTTTATCATCCTTTACTCACAGCAGGTGAGCTTAACTTTACACCAAACCTTTAAACTCACTGTCATCCGCACAAATTCTTCTCTTTAGCTTTCTGTAGCAATGGGAGAGTGTTTGACCAACCCAGCCAAGGCTGGTACTTCTGCTGGAGCAATGACTCCCTCTCTGTTCCATCTTCTCACCAAGAACCTTACTTACTATCACTTACCCCTCTCTGACCTTAGTCTTTAACCTCTCCCTTTCTATGGCTTCCTTCCTATAAACACTGCCATAAAAATATACCATAGACTGGATGGTTTAAACAAGAGACACTTATTTTCTCACAGTTCTGGAGGCTGGAAGCACAAGATGTTGTAGTTTTCTAATGACAGGGCCGAAAGTAAGCTCATCACACGAGATGAATTGTGCCGAAACACAGCAGTAGAGGGCTGCTACTCGCTCAGGCAAAACAGCGCCATCTGTCCTGCTGTGGTAGCTTTTATTTAGGCATTATCTATGTTTACATCTTAAGACTTGTTTTCTTAACATTCCAGAAATGCCAAAGCAGCAACATATGCTTTTATTGATTATACAAGCAACAATGGGCTTTCTTGAAGACATGCTGTACTTCATCCTTGAGCTCACAAGCAACACAAGGACATCTCCCTGTGTTCCCATGATTCTGATTATACTAAAGTAGCACAAGGACATTTCCTTGTGTTCCCATCATTCTGATTATACTGAGATCATTTCATGGATCAGCGCCCAAAGTATCCAGGACTGCCTGCAGTTCTGGCTTACTCGCTAGCCCTTGGTCTGCCGAGGGATCCTGGCTTATTCGCCAGCCCTCAGTCTGCCAAGGGGTTCTGGCTTATTCGCTAGCTCTCGGTCTGCCGAGGGGTTCATGGGTCACATCTCCTTTCCATGTCCTCAGTTATTCCACTACATTTCACTACACAAGATCAGGTAACTAGCATGGTCAAGACCCTCTTCCAAGCTTGCAGATTGCCAGATTTCTCATTGTGTGTTCATGAGGCCTTTCTCCATGTGTTCATGTGGAGAGAGAGAGAGCTCTGGTGTCTCTTCCTCTTCTAATAATGGCACTAATTCCATCATGAGGACCCCACCCTCATGAACTTATCTAAATCTAGTCACCTTCCAGAAGACCCACCTCCTAATACCAACACATTGGTGGTTAGGGCTTCAACATAAGAATCTGGTGGGAGACACAAACATTCAGTCCATAGCAAACACTTACATCTTTTTCTTTAGTGGTGGGGAGCTAAAGCCAACTTCCCATCTGAAAGCACCAACTGTTTTTTCCTCATATTGTTAAACCTGCTTAGTTAGAAAATATTCTTTCAACAAGCACACAGATTGATTTTATTGTTCTACTCCTCATTACTTTAATCTCTGACACCTCTCACTCCACCACTGCCACAGGGCAGACTCTTTTTCATGGAATGAGCATGGCTCCCGGAGGAACTGGAGCTTTTTAGAGCACGAGGTGGCTGCAAGCCCTGTGGGTCAGCCCATGCTAGTCGGGGCACTCAATACCATTGGGTAATTTTAAGGAAGGTGCAGAAGGTGTTCCTCGACTTGGGTTTTCCCATCTCTCAAAGGAGGGGTTAAGGCCCAGGTACCCCTTGGGGTCCTCCCTGGCCCAGGAGTATTAGTACTGGCCAAGAGGGAATGGCAATGACCAGACTTGCCCACTGAAGCTGCTCCCAGGAAGGTGAGGTGATGTCACCTTCCCCAGCGGCCAGGGGGCAGGTGTGACTTCTCTGGGCAGTCACACCTGTGTCGCTCTCGCTTCTGGAGAAGGGGGCAGCCTTGTGCATTAAATAATGAGAGGGCTTTAGAGAGACCAGGACTTGACTCTTTACCAGCTGTGTGGCTTTGGGCAGGTCTCCTTACCTCTCTGACTCTGAGTTCCCTATTCTGTGGAAAGGGGGAATTTACTCTCTACTTCACATCTGAAAGGACTGGATGAGATAACACTGGTAAGGCTCTTGCCACTGTACAGAATGGGGGGCACAGCAAATGCAAGCCCCCTCCCTCCCTCCCTCCAGCCTGGCAGAGAGAGCCAGGGAGCCCACAGAGTCCGCCAATGTGGCCAGCACAGGTGTCTGGGCCAATGAGGGCAGCATCTCTGCTCACACACTGGTACTATTGTTCCAGCCAGAGAGACTGGACATGAATGTGACTTTTGGGAGGGGGGAAGGGCAGGGCAGAGGCAGAGAAAAGCTGTGAGCAGAGGAATGTCATAGAAAGCTCTGCTCTTTAAAAAGGGCCTCGCTGCCTGCCAGCATCCTGAAAATCTGTGGGAACAGTAGCTCACTTCCGTCAGGGCTGTGCCATCAGCTCGAAAGTGTTCTTGGTGCACAGGAGCGTTCTTTTCTGTGCTAGAGTCCATCACCCAGCTTGACAAAGCCTCTTCTGTGGCCTCCATAGTTCCTTCCTGTGGGGACCCTGAGCCCTCACCTCCACCTCCATTATCTCCCATGAGCCTCACACTCTGTGAAATACCTGGGAAAAAAATCCAACAACCCACTTAACATCACTTTGATAAAGCTGCTGTAACAAGGTACTACAGACTGAGTGGCTTAAACAACAGAAATTCAATTTCTCACAATTCTGAAGGCTAGAAGTCCAAGGTAAAAGTGTCCGCAGGGCTGCTTTCTTCTGAGACCCCTCTCCTTGGCTTGTAGACGGTGCCTTCTTCCTGTGTCTTCACATCGTTTTCCCTCTGTAACTGTCTGTGTCCAAATTCCCTCTTCATATAAGGATACCAGTCATATTGTATTAGGGCCCACCCTGATTACCTCATTTTACCTTAATTACCTCTTGAAGACCCTTTCTCCAAATACAGTGACATTCTGGGACTTGCCTGGCGGTCCAGTGGTTAAGACTCCATGCTTCCACTGCAGGGGGCTCAGGTTCGATCCCTGGTCAGGGAAATAAGATCCCCATTTGCCACGCGGTGAGGCCAAAAAAAAAACAAAACAAAACAAAAGCAAACAACAACAAACAACAAAATACAGTCCCATTCTGAGATACTGGGAGATAGGACTTCCTCTAATTATTCCCACTTCTCAGAGGAGGAAACTGAGTCACTGAGTGGTGAAGTCACGTCTCACAGCTAGAAGGTGACGGAGTTAGGATATAAAAGTGGGCAGTCTGGTGCCCAAGCAGGCTCCTATCACTGCACGCCACAGCCTAAAAGTGGGTCAGCCTGTCTTGTCTTTTCCACACTCAATCTTAACCAGCTACATTTCCCAGCTGGCCTCACTCACTGCCCAACCACGCCAGGCCCTGCTGGGCTTGGGGAGAGGGTGACAGGCCAGGATTCTCCACAGCTGCCATTTCATCTACAATCACATTTAAAATTTCCCTCCATCTTGAGCATGTCCTACCCAGGGGTGTGCTTTCTCAGACCTCCCTGCGATGAGAGAGAAGACAGGGAGAAGCGTATGGGGCTGGCCCAGATCCCATCCCCACAGCCCGGCTTCCACATGGCTGAGCAGGAACTCTGGAGCAGACGCACACAAAGGAGGGCTTTGAGGTGGCTCCAGCCAGGCCCAGGCTGATCCCCTCTCCCCCCTGGTGCGTCACTTGCCCCAATCTGGGCCTCCCTGTGAGCCTGATTTAACGGGAAACTGTGGGCCGTGAGAAGTTCCTTGTGACACGCTAATTCCAACCTGCTGACTGGACCACGCCCCCAGAGGAGGCAACCTCCAGGCCCTGGAGGACACAGGCACCAGGTGTCCCAAGGAGGAGCCGCTGACTTGGCAGGTAAGTCAGTAGCAGGGGCCTGGCTGGGCCAGGAAGCCCAGGACTAGGGTGAGGAGTCAGCGGTGGAGAGACCACATCTCAGGCTGCTCAAAAACCGAAACCAGCTAGCCATTTTTCAGGTTGAGCCAGACCAACCTGATGGCAGACTTAGCAAATAAAAATATAGGACACCCAGTTAAATGTGAATTTCAGATGAACAACAAATACTTTTTTAGTATAAGTATGTCCCAAATTTGTATGGCACATACTTAAACACTTCAAAAAAACTTTTGCTCATCTGAAACTCACATGTAATTGGGCATTCTGTATTTTAACTGGCAACCCTAGACGGCAGGGAACAGCCTCGACACGGAGTGAGGGGTGGGTATATTTTCTTGTATACAGCTCATAAATCAATATTTAAAAAATCAGAGTTAGTAGATTGGGCATATTTTAAAAAGAGTTGCTGTACTGACTTTAACCCTCCATTTCTAAGATCTAGGATCTTGTCCTGATGAGCTGCCTAACCGGCTGGCGGTGTCTAGCCACTGTCTCTCCTGTCTGAGTCCCTTGCTCAGGGAGTTCTATCAGCCTCTCCCTTTCTCTTCCAGCAAAATCCAAGGGAGAGCACAGTCGTATTTCAGTCTGTCTTGTATATATGCCTGCATATTTGGAAGTCTACCTGCTAGAAAGCTGACTTAGATTTTATTCCTGTTGGTGGATGACAGCCCCCAGAACATCCCTGCCCTGCTGGGTCTGTGGAGTGGGAGAGGCAGGAAATGGGAGATCCTCAGATGTTCCCTGGCATCCTCTAAGTCTCTCTGTGCAAGTTGAGGTAATGATCAGTATGGTGCTAAGAAAGGGAAGGGGAACTATGTTTTAGAGCAAAACACTGTGCTAGGTACCCTACAGAAATTATAGGATCTTCATTACAACTCTATTTGGTAGGTGTGGTTATTATCCCCAATTTGCAGATGAGGAAACTGAGGCTCAGAAAGGTTAAATAACCTACCGCCCTAGCTCATATGGGTGGTAAATGACAAAGCCTGATTCAAACCTGGTTCTCTCTGACCCTAAAGGGTTTTCTGTGACACCAGCTCTCCTAGGGAGTTTGCCTGGAGATGTCTTGGCTCTAGGTGTCAAGGCAAGTCTAGGTCTCAGGCAGACATAGGTTCAAGCCCCACCTCTGCTACTAACCAACAGTGAACAGATGACAGAACTGACCAACGGAAACCTGGTCAGAGGCAGGAGCAGGGTGGTGACGGGTCTGGGGACATTTAGGTAGGAGAGGGGAAAATCGAAATAGAAGAGTTGTCTCCAAAAATACTCAGTGGATTGTCTTGTGCACAACGAAATTGGTTATGGTGGTCAGGCACTGCTTCTGTGTTCATTATTTAATTAAATCCTCATAAACTTCCATCTCCCTTTTACAGGGGACAGCCAATATACAGGTTAAATCACAAAGCTTGCAAATGGAAGAGAAAATTCGAACCCAGGTCTAACTTTTGCCACAACAGGCTGCCTCTTGATGCTGATGGAAAGTTCACAGCTTGGTCTTAAGTCCCGATCCCTGGCTATTGAGGGCTGTGTGACCTTGGACAAGTCACTTATTCTCCTGGGCCTGTTTCCTCCTATGTAGAATGGGAATAATAATGCTGGCTCCCAGACAATGGATTTGAAAATAGCGCATCACAAGGCACAGAACACGCACCCAGTTATGGTTATGTAACTAGCCACCACCCCTCTGGAGAGTTAATTCACTGGAACGGGGCCATCCACTAGGCTGGGAAGTTTCTGAGGTGCCCCTTTGGGCTGGAAAAGGAGGGTCACAAATGGGAGGATGGATTGCCTTATCCTGCAGTGATCATGTAACTGAGAATTGAGGCTGATCCTAGTTTTTCCCTGGCTGGGCCAACTCATCTTAAGAACTGAGGTTTGAGGTATTTTTGTGTGTGTTCCGTCTCAAAGGGGTGTTTCCCAAAGTGTAGCCCAAGAACCACCTTCTTCGGAGCCACCGGGGGTGCTGTTTTAAAGTATAGATGCCCGGGCCCCAGTTCAGACCTCCTGAGTCAGAATCACAGGTGAAGGGCCCAGGCATCTGCATTTCTAACAAATGCCCCACGTGATTCTGATGCACTCAAAAGTTTGAGATCCACTGTTCTGAGACAATAACAGAACAGTTTCTCCATACCACTGCAGCCCTGACTTCCTCTCCTAGGAAGGAGGTTGCCTGGAGAGGCCAGGACAGAAGAAGCGGGGTCCTTCATTTTCCGAGCACTCCGAGTCTTCCAGAGGCAGCATGTCAGAGGGGGTGAGTACCCCTGTGCCCTGGGGCTCCCCTCCATCCACCTTCCCTCCTTCCCTTTCTCCCTTCCTGCTTCTCTGTCATCTGGTCTGCTCAGGGTTATGGGCATTCACCCCTACAACCTCTCTGCAGTCCCTGACCCCACCCAAAGGGAGGAAGCTCAACGGTGACCTTGGGCAAAAGCACTAGTTTAAGGTCTGAGCAGACCCATTTGACTGGCTTGCTCAGGTTGCTGGGGGTCTCTTCCTGTCTTTTCCTGACTTCTCTCTGCCCAGGCGGGCACATTCCGCATGGTCCCTGAAGAGGAACAAGAGCTCCGTGCCCAACTGGAGCGGCTTACAACCAAAGACCACGGACCTGTCTTTGGCCAGTGCAGCCAGCTGCCCCGCCACACCTTGCAGAAGGTGAGGTGGCCCCGGGGTGTGCAGAGGGACAGGGTAGAGAGGCAAAAAGGGGGAATGTTGATAGCATCCTCTCTCCTGTAGAAAGGGTCCAGCACCAGCTCTCCAGGTCATTCTGGACCTAAAGGACTGGCTTGTTCTAGGGGCTATTCTGAAGGTCAGGGCCATGGCAGCAGTTGGGGTGACGAGATGTCCAGGCCAACCTATTCCAAGACTATGGCACCAACAGTGTTCCCTGAAACCAATGCCGAGACCTAGGACTTCTGGACCAGGGATCATCCTAGACTCAGATGTGAGGAACATTGGTTTGCAATGGTCTTGGAGAACAGGGATCCACCTGCTGCCCCCATTGGATAGGAGAAGGCCTGAGTTCTAATACCAGACCGACTTCCAACTTGCTGTGTGACCTTGAGCAAACTTCTTTCCCTCTTTGGGTCTTGCTTTCTGTACCTGTGAAAGAAAGTTGTTGAACCAGTTCAGAGTTTATCAGACTGTGCTCTGTGGAGGGTGGCAGAGCTGTCTTGGGGTTGAGCTGGACCCGGGCTCCTGGCTTCCATCTCTGCTCCCTGGGCGTCTCAAGGGAAAGGTGCTCTGAGCTCCCCCAGACCTGCCTTTCCCCCTCATGCCATCCAAGGAAAGAGCTGCCCCTGGCATGCTGAGGAGTTCTCCAGGCTCAGCCAAGGGGAGGAATAGGAGGCAGAGGACAGGCTGCCATCTGCCTGGTATCTTTGATTTTGGAAAGATCAGAAATGAGCCTGGGAGGCAGCAGAGTGAAGCGATTAAAAGTCCAACCTGAGTAAGAGTTTCAGCTTCACCCCTTTTTATCTGGGTGACCTTGGTCAAGAATACCTTGACCTCTATCAGCCTCAGTCTGCTCACCCTGAGAAATGGGGATAAGATGACAACCTTCCTGTGACGGATTGTGGCAAAGATTTAAAAACATAATGTATCTAAAGGACTTAGCAGTGTGCTAAGTCAGGGCTCCAGTAGGCTATTGTGATTAGAAACGTTTAGCTCTCTGGCTGTCTCCTCAAACAAACCCAGGATGAAAGTTTGACTTAATTTTCTCCAAATGTAATTGGCAGTCTGAGGTGCTGCCAGTGCAGAAGCTGCCCCTGTGGGCAGAGCAGCCATGGCCCCAGCTGCCGTGCCCTCTGCCCCTCAGCCGGTCTGGCACCTGGAGGAGCCTCCCGCACCCGCGCCTACCTGACTTCGTGCCTGCACCCCACCCCTGTTCCAGGCCAAGGACGAGCTGAATGAGAGGGAGGAGACCCGGGAGGAGGCGGTGCGGGAGCTGCAGGAGCTGGTGCAGGGGGAGGCAGCCTCGGGGCAGGAGCTGGCCGTGGCCGTGGCGGAGAGGGTGCAGGGAAAGGACAGCGCCTTCTTCCTGCGCTTCATCCGCGCGCGCAAATTCCACGTGGGCCGAGCCTACGAGCTGCTCAGAGGTGAGGCCTGCGCCGGATGGGTGGCCCTGGGAAGGCTGCGGGGGGTGGGGAGTGAGGGGGGAAGGGGGGAAGGTCACGAGGAGGGCGTTGACCCTCACCCGGGCACTGAGACCCACTCCTTCACTTCCCTCCCATTCCCTGTGCCATACAAGTCACTCTCTCTGAGCCTCCTTTTCCTTCCCTGTAAAATGGGTGTGTGAACTACATAGACTTCAAGATCCCTTTCAGCTCTGACAATGAATGGATGAGTCTGGCAGGACCAGATTCCTAGAGGTCTGGCCCCGCCTCTCCACTCTCCTGAGTCTCAATGAGCAGAACTGAGTCACCCAAATTGGGGTAGTTTCCTCTCTCACACCTGCTCTCCCCTCCCCCACCCGCCCAGCCTAGGTTTTGGCTCTGGAGCACTGCAGGGAAGGTGGGTATGAGCTTGACTCCCCTCAGGTATCCAAACCTCACGCATAGTAGAATTGAAGATGGTGCCAGCCCTGGGGGTGAGTCCCAAGGACAGAACCATCCTGGCCGTGCCCACGGGATGAAGACCAGTGTCTTAAGGAAATCAAGTCCTTGGTGCTGGTGGAGGGAGGGGGTGTCTGAGCAGGCCCTATGCAGGGTGATGAGTCTCCTTACTTCTTCCTTCCTTCCGCAAATGGTAATTCTCTGCTTTGCTTTGCCAACCGCTGCTTTAGGCCAAAGGATGTGGCAGAGAACAAAGCAGACAAGAACTGCCGGCCCTCGTGGGTCTTATAGTCTAATGGTGGAAATAATGAACCAGACAAATAAAATAAAAATATACAGAGAAAAATAAAGACGGTGGATATATGGGGCTTCCCTGGTGGCGCCGTGGTTGAGAGTCTGCCTGCCGATGCAGGGGACGCGGGTTCGTGTCCCGGTCCGGGAGGATCCCACATGCCGCAGAGCGGCTGGGCCTGTGAGCCATGGCTGCTGAGCCTGCGCATCCGGAGCCTGTGCTCCGCAATGGGAGAGGCCACAACAGTGAGAGGCCCGCGTACCGCAAAAAAAAAAAAAAAGAAGGTGGATATAAAGGACTGAGGGGTCGAAGTTTTAGGTAAAGAGGCTAGGAAGGCTCCAGTGCAAAGAAAAACTTGAAGGAAATGAGATGCCTGGGGAAAGAGCAGTAGGGCAGAGGGTACAGCAAGGATGAAGGCTAGGTGGTGGGAACGGGCCTGGAGTGTTGGAGGAGCAGCAAGGAGGTCAGTGGCTTTCCCTTGGCAAATGCCTCCCCAAACCTCCTCTGGGCCAGGTCCCTCCGGGGTTTGGTGGAAGAGACAATCGCAGATAGGCGGGGACCTGTTCAGGATGGGTCAGGGTGGGGTTAGTGGGTGGTGGGAGTGCCGCTGGAGTCAGAGAGGGCCTCTGTATCCTGCTTTGGGTTTTATCTGGGGGTCATTTCCCCCCCCACACCCCCGCCCCCTCTCAGCTAGCCCTGTGCCCAACTGAGAAACCTGTGCTTCTACGGTTGGGAAAGAGAAAAATACCAAATAGTAATTGTCCTTAGATTTAGGATTACATCTTGTGTTTTTACAGTCTACTCATGGCATCTGTACCTGGAATCTTGTTTGATTACCACAGCAATTTGTTGAGATAGGCCAATATTATCGTCCTATTTTTTGAAGAGGTAATATGGGGCACAGAAAGGTTGAGTATCCTGCTGGGTTACACACAGCATGTAGGTGGAGAAGCCAGGCAGGAGCCTGGGTCTCTGGATGCCCACCATGTGCCACCCCAGGATGGGCTGGCTCACTGAGGGGCCTCTTCTGCTCCCCCTCTGCCAGGCTATGTGAACTTCCGGCTGCAGTACCCAGAGCTCTTTGACAGCCTGTCCCTGGAGGCTGTCCGCTGCACTGTCGAGGCTGGCTACCCTGGTGTCCTCTCCAGTCGGGACAAGTATGGCCGAGTGGTCATGCTCTTCAATATTGAGAACTGGGACTCTGAAGAAATCACCTTTGATGAGGTCAGTGGGGATTCGCCTGGCTCCTTCCCATCCCCTGGGCTGGGCTCCCTCCTCCAAACCTGGCCTCTATTGGACCCTCATTCCTGGCTCCCCAGGAAGCGAGGTTTGTGGGGGAATGGCCAGTAGCTCATGGCACCAGGCCCTTTCCCGGCAGGAGGAGAAATCCTAGGATGTGCCATGGCAGCTGGAAAATCCAGCAGCTTTGAAGGCAGGGCCCACTGGCAGTACATTGCCAGCCCCTGATACCCCTGCCAAGTGGGAGTGACAGCTATGGGCCACGAGCTGGGATCAGCCCTACCAAATGCTGAAAGCTGAGAGTGACACAGGCCATATATATATATATATATATGTATGTGTATATATATATATATATATATATATATATATATGTGATTTCACTTGTCAGGCCTTTAAGAGAGCTGTCCTAGCGGGGGAACTAGGGTTTATCTTGGGAGAACTTTGGCATGTGCCACCAGGCCTTAAAAAAAAAGTACAAAAAAAAAAAAAAAGTACAAACTCATTTTAGAAAATGCTGCCTAGTAGTCGCAACACCATTTATTTAGAAGTCCATCGTTTTCCCTGGTGGCTTGAGAGGCCATCTTTATCATATTCTGCATCTTCATATGTGTTTGGATCTATTTCTGGACTTTTTATTCTGTGCCATCTGTCTGTCTTTTCATGCTCCAATATCACACTGTTTTAATTATAGAGATGGTATAGAATGTTTAATATCTGTTGGGATTAGTTCTGTCCTTAATGCTCCTCTTTTTCAGGACTTTTCTAGCTATTCTTGCATGTTTACCTTTCCTTATGAACTTTAGAATTAATTTATTAAGCTCTAGGAGAAATGTCAGATTTTTATTGGTATAACATTAATGTAAGTAACAAGCTTGGGGAGAATCAGCATCTTTATGAATGCAACATCCATGGCCAGTGGTACTATCCACAAAAAAGGGATGCCTTCCTTTTTACATTTTGAGCTTCCAGGAATGTTTTAAAGTTTTCAAACCTTATGCATGTTTGTCAATAAGTTTGTCATAAGTATTTATTTTATTGTTGCTATAGGTGGGACTTTCTCTGCCATTATATCTCCTACTTGGTTATTTTTTGTATCTATGAAGATTATTGGTTTTGTATGTTAATTTCGTATCCTGGTATTTTTACTGAATTCTTCTGTTATTTATGTTACTCACATAAATGACTCTCTCAGATTTTCTAAGAATACTATCATATTATCTGTAAATGGGGGACATTTTTTCTTTTCCTCTTCTAGTTCTTATACCCTTGATTTAAAAAAAAAAAAAATAAAACAACTTGGATGCACGGGCCACTACTTCCAACACAGAGTTGAAGAGTGGTGGGGAAAGTGAACATGCTTATCTTGTTCCTGATCGTATTAGGGATGCCTGTAGTGTTTGCTACTGAATAAGATACTGGCTTTAGGACTGAGGCATACACACGTATGGTAAGGAAGAGACTTCAAATATTTTTTCTTGTTACATAAGTGATATCTACTCATTTTAGAAAATACCAAAAAAATCACAAATTTAAAATCATCCACAATTCTACCACCCAGAGATTTCTACCACTGACATCCTTCCAGCCTATTTTTTCTAGAAACCTAGAAACATATGTGAACGCATATGCACACAGACATACACATTTTTTCTTATAAAAATGGGATTGTATGCTACAATAATATACCATGAATGGATATCTTTCTATATCATTAGTCTTATATATCACCGTTCTAGAATACTCCATGGCATGAATACACCATAATTTCACCAGTCCCTTATTGCTGGACATTTAGGTTGTTCCACTATCATAGGGGTACAACGATAAACACTCTGGCATCTAACTGTGGATATGACATTGAAGATTATTTTCTTGGCATACATTCACAGAGGTGGACTGTCCCAGCTCAAAGCCTGTGACAAATTACCTCTGGGAAGGGGTATACCAGTTAGCTCTCCCTTTAGGACCTTGAGTCTTAACTGTCTTTGTGGGTTGGATCTTACAGCCTGTTCACGTTGTGCCCAAGATCTTGCAGGCATACTGTTTCATCCTGGAGAAGCTACTGGAGAATGAGGAAACTCAAATTAATGGCTTTTGCATCATTGAGAACTTCAAGGGCTTTACCATGCAGCAGGCTGCTGGACTTCGGGCTTCAGATCTCAGGAAGATGGTGGACATGCTCCAGGTGAGGCCACAGAACCCTGTCCTGCAGGAGCCTCTCACGGGTGGGAAGGCTGGGAGGCTGGGCTGGGTTTCCCGGTTTAATGATGCTGGCAGGGACCTGAGAAGACAGCCGTCTAGTGCCCAAAAGAGCAATGACAATCACAGCCCCAGCCACAAACACTTCGTGGTGATCAACAGTTTGCCACGTGTCCACAATTCATTAATTTATTAACTTCTTAAAAGCATTCTCTGCCTGCTTCCCTGCTTCGCTTTACAAACCTGGAAATCTAGGCTCAGAGATTTGAGTGACTTCTCAAGGTCACACAGCTATCAAGTGGCAGAGGCGGGACTTGAACCTACACCTTCTGACCTAGAATCCCATTCTCTGTCCACATATGTCATGCTGCCTCCCTCTGGATGTGAATTTCTCCTGAGAAAGAGATATCATTAGTGCTCCTGACAACTCACTCCTATATACCGATGTGTCAGAAGTCCTTTCTTAGACCTAATCTAATCTTAAATCTGCTTTGCCTTGGAAAGGAGAGATGGGAGGTGGGAGTCATGGGAGGGGACAAAGGACAATGAGGCATGACAATAGTGTACCTCTGGTCTATAATAGTTTGCAGTCTGCTCAGCAGGCAAGTGGATTTGAAAAACCTTGGTCACCTAAAAACCAAGCAAGGCTACCATTTCATTTCCTTATTCCACCTAATTACAAGGTTTTGTGCATCTGCAGGATGAGGGTTGGGTTGCGTGGCCTCTGGGGCATCCTTCCTTCAGTTTGGAGCTGCAGTGAAGCCAGGGCTCCCCAGCTGCTGGCCTGGGGATGGAACCTTCAGTGGGCTATCCTCTGGGGCAACCGAGTGATGACAACTCTGTCCTCTTGTCATGGGGAGAGGCAGTGGGAGAGTGAGTGGGAACCTCTGAGGTCATGGGGCATGTGGTGGGGTGCTGTCTGTCCCTGCAGGATTCCTTCCCAGCCCGGTTCAAAGCCATCCACTTCATCCACCAGCCGTGGTACTTCACCACCACCTACAACGTGGTCAAGCCCTTCTTGAAGAGCAAATTGCTCCAGAGGGTGAGTGCATGGCCACGCAGGGAAGGTGCCTGGTGATCGTCTGGTGTGTGAGTGAGTGAAGGGGGTTGTAGCAGGAAAGGGTTCAGGAGACAAGAGGGATGAAGGTGGAGGAGGAGGGCACCCCGCCTGAGCCCTCCTCAGGCTTTGTACCAAGGTTCCGAACCAAGTGGATCCCACAGACAGCACAACAAGGGGGACTTTTGAGAAGGCCATCACCAGGCAGAGATGGCATGTGTGCGTTTGTCCTGTCCCTCTTCTCACCCCAGCCCTCATCCTAAGGGAACCCCCTTGCTCAGCTCTATCTCCTCTGCTTCCCTGCAGGTCTTTGTCCATGGAGAAGACCTCTCCAGCTTCTACCAGGAGTTCAACGAGGACATCCTGCCCTCCGACTTTGGGGGCACACTGCCCAAGTATGACGGCAAAGTCGTTGCTGAACAGCTCTTTGGTCCCCGGGCCCAAGCTGAGAACACAGCCTTCTGAGAACATCCCCTGCCATCTGATCTGTAGTTAGTGTCCCTGCGCCTCTCCTCAGCTGCCCTGGACCCAGAAGGCTGGGAAAAGGGCTGCCTGGGGTGACTGTGGTTCCTCTGAACCTTCCTAAGCTTGGGTGAGCTCAGGTGTCACCCTCCTCCCAAGCTGGGGGGCAATAAAAAAGCAGGGGAATTCCCTTGAGCAAGAAGAAGCGAGGGCAGTTATATTCCTACTGCCTCTGAAGCTTTAGGACGGAGACTTGTGTGGGGTTGAGTGTCAAAGACTCTAATCAAGCTTCTCAGTGATTTTCTTTGTAATAGTTTTACTATTTAGGGTCTGTGAAAATAGGCAAGGAGGCTGGTTTAAAAGTCTCTCCCACCCCTAAAAATATAAAAAAGAAGATAAGAGAGGGGGAATATAAGTGCAAATGATCTGGCAAGTATAGTGATCTTGGTGGCTGGTAGGCAGGTGAAACGCTTTCCACGTGTAATTCCAGGGTGGAAGCAGCCTTGAAGTAGCTCCATTTTGGGGTGGTCTGGTCCCCCTCAGGTGCAGTCTGATGTATGCAGTGGTGGTCAGGAGCTTGGACTTCTTTCAAGGGTGGCAGTTGTGTCCCCCTCCTTCTGTCTGTGGGGTCTCTCCACCAAAGCTCTCTCCTCCAGACCCCTTGCCTCAACGGATGGTTTTACTTAGATTTACAGATGGTATCCTCTCTGAGCACTCTCCCAGTCCTCAAGTTATACAGTGAAAGCTCTTCTTTGTCTTCAGTCTCAGACACCTTATAGAAATGAACTTCTACTTTCAAGCTCTGCATATTTAGACAAATATAAATGCTTTCCTTTCTGTGCAGTTGGCTTTCCTCAAGTGTCTGGTGACTTTTGAGTGTGTGCTGGGCATGCTGCTCTGTCTTGGGGAAGGCCTGGCTTCTTCTGGGCATGGGGCTCATAGGCACTGACAGATTCTTTTCCCAAGATCCTACACTGACTTTCCCAGTGGAGGCAGACACTTGTTCCTGTTGTCTGGCTCATGGTGGTGGGTGAGGGTCACCTGGCCTGGCTGCCTCCACGAGGTACCCTGATAATCATCCCAAGACTTCTCTGCTCTTGCCTCCTTCTGGGCATGAAGCACCCTTGGTGCTGTACCTACCTTTTGGGGCGGGACCTTCAGCTGTTTCCTGGGCTGTGGGTTCAATCCAATGCAGTCTGTTTTCACGCCTTTAGGAATTTCTCTGAACCACTGAATTCTCTTTCTCGTTTTCCAGTGTGGCTATGTACATGTACATATATATATATATGTGACTGTACATATATATGCATTTACTTCTTATATCTTTTCTTTCAGTTCTAGGGTTTGCAGTGTATGCTCATCACCCAAGTAATTTCCTTCTCTATGACGTTCACAGTCAACAATCTATGTTCATAAATGATACATATACGACTTCAGAGCTGGAGGAGGAATCATAGCAAATTATTGTGGGTGGCTGACCAGTGAGGATTTCTCCCAAACCCTTCTTTAAACCCCTTGAAACTTTTCCAAATCAAACCTTACATGGAACTCTAGTATTAAGCCTAAAAAGAGTGGAGGTGATATGGTTGAAGGGGGCTCAGCAGCCTCACCCCGAGAGATCTCCTAGAACATCTGGAGCTAAGAAGGTATTTCAAGTGTGAGGGCACAAACATGCCGCTGAGGGGGCAAGTGATAAGAGAATGGGGACTTGCGTTTGCTAAGATAGAGGGCATTGGTGAGTCGACAGTACAGGTGTTGGTGGAGTGGGAGCAGGGATGAGGCTGAGTTTAAAAAATTACAGGAATGAGCATTTTTTAAACTTTCAAGATACACTTATAATTGTTTTGTAAAAGAGTTGTGTCCCAAATTTGAGGAAAACAGTGGCTGATTACTCTTGGATGACTCTCATCTTTCCCCTGGCCCCTAATTGCCAGGAGCCCTCCTAGTCCCACCCTCTGATTTGTGGGAGCTCTAATTTATAAATGGGATCAGGATATGGAAAAAACTGCAGGCCGAGGCTCTTGGGGCAGCTTTGTCTTACTCAAATCCAAACGGATGCTGGTGTCCCTCCTAAAGTCAGCAGGGCTAGGGCCTTAGCTTAGGGAGGGTTTGACGTAAAAGCCCAGGGGCTTTCTGAGGAAGAATCTAGAGGGTTGGGACCCAGCGAGTCGGTTCTGACCGTGGGTTTCACCACCCCCTGCTGGCCGTGCCGTGGTACTGCCCCTCCATGCCCAGGGACAGACTAGCCAGGGGCAGGCCAAGCCAGACCTTGCCAGGAAGGTGGTGCTGCCACCTTTGGGAACAGGTGCCTGAAGACCACAAATGTTAATGTTAAAATCTGATGTGCTCAGTCTCACAGAATCCGAGCTGCCTACATATGCTGTATTCCTACAAGTGGCCACAACCCCCGCATTAATGAGAGAGGAAGAGGGACAGTAAAATACTCTTGAAAGCCAGCAAATATGGGAAGGAGGACCACTTGCTGCTCAGAACACCTTCCTTTCTGGAGACGTCTGGGATGAAGCAGGCGTTCTGCATGTGAAAGTAATTTGAGCATAGCAAAGGTTGGGAAGTCACAGTGATGCGTCATGTGGCCCTTTGGGGAAATACTATCTGTTAGCAGATGGAAGCATTTGTTAAGGTGTGGATGGAGGTCTCAGTAGGGAAATGGGCCATCAGCCGCAGAGAGCCTTTGAGCAAGACTGGTCACTGCTTAGAGCCTCGAGTTTACCTAAGGGACGCTGTAGGAGGCCAATGCTCCCTGGTATCCTGGCAAAGTCTTCCTGGAAGAGGGATGCCCAGGTCTTAAGTCAACCAGGAAAAGAGCTGAAGAGTCACCTTCAGGGTGAACTGGACCACCTTTCATCCCACTTTCAATGGTGGGCGTGGCTCTGGTGTTGAGGAAGGTTAGCAGTGCAGGGTCTGGAAGCTCACAGGATACCAGAGAGACTTACAACTCAAAGTGTGGTCCCAGGAGGGGACTGCTCAACATAACACTTTGAAAAACATTATTTTATTTGATTCTGTCAATATCTAGAGACAGCCATTCTTATTAAAATTATTCTCATCTTAGGGGTTAAAAAAAAAGAAAAAGAAAAAGGAAAACCCACGGTCCAATACTGATCAGGGTCACAGAGCTAGGAAGTGGCCTGGATGGGACACTAACCCAGCAACTCTGGCCCCAAATCCCTTGGCTCTGTTACTACCAATGCTTTGTCTCAAATGTTTATTTCTGGGGATAGAGGAAATGTAGGTAGAGGTGGGGAAGAGGAACCATGGAATTAGAGCTTCATTTATTCCAGGTCAATTTCACCAACATCATCAGATAAAGGAGGAAATAACTTTAAGGGGAAACCAAATGGTCTTCAGTAGAGATGCTGGGGTAATTCCAAATGGGGTAGACAGCACGAATCAAATATAAGTCCTGGGTGCACATAGCCACAGAGAGAGAGAGAGGTTTAACTTTTCTTTGGGGAGAGATTGAGCAGTTCAAGGCTAAACCACCGGTAAGGTCATCCCAACCACTCAGCTACATGTGACCCCCTCTAAGGGGGGATACACCAAGACAGAAATGAGGAGGGAGGCTGTCATACAGCTGGAGGGCCATCCGGTTAGGTGTTTGGTCCTTAACATGGGAAAGTACTCCCTATAGAGCTAGAGCTGAGAGGCCTGTTATTGGAAGGTATAATAAAAAAGACATCAGCACCCTTGGGTCAGCGAGTGATTGTAGATAAATGTCACCGAGAGCAAATCTATAGGGTAGAATCAGGAGAGGCACAGCTGTGCGCTGACCACATTGGCAAGCTGTTGGCATCGATCTGCCTAACACCCTGGACCTGAAATCTCTTTCATGTGGTACTTTTCATAGTTAGTATTCTTTGCAAGTTGGTTTTCTTGGATCAAAGTAGTCTGGCTATTTTGTGGGTGATAGGAAGTGGGGCGGTGGGGTTGGTGCTGGGGGAGAAGCTTGCTTACCAGCAAGGGATACACTTTGGAATTCGATATTGGGCATTTTTAGGCCTCGCTAATGAATGTCCTCCAAAACCAACGCTCCCCACCCCACTTAGCTTGTCAAAGGTTTTGCATGGCCAAGGAGGGAAGAAAACTCTGAGTGCAAGGTCCCTGGGGTGGGGGGAGCACGGACTGGCACAACTGTCCTGGCTGGGCCAGGGCTTGGCCCTTGGAGACCCTTAGCTTGGATTCAGACAGAGGCAAAGGAGAAAAAAACACCACCATTACTCAACCAACCCAGTATAACCTTAATTTAGGTCACGTTCACCCAGTCTTTTCAAAGAACACTATTAGAAAAGGAAGGGACTCATGCGTGGCAGCCACCATTTACATCTCACCTTACATTCTGTCTACATGGTTCACTTTATAGAGCAAGTATTTAAAATGCTGATATCTCACTCTTCCCAGGCCTTGGCTTTCTTCCTGGAGAGGATGGGCTTGTAAAGACACCTGTGGGCTGCTCATTTCCTTGGTATTTGCAAGGCTGGGTTAAAATCAGTTGTGATGAGAACTTGGTGTTTTGCCCATTTCTTTCAAGCTCGTGCTTCGGTGAAGACACAGGAAGAATCCTTTTAGATAGAAAAGCTCCACTACAAAGGACGCACAGCCACGCCACATTTTTAGCCTTTTATTTTTTTAAGTAAAGAAATTCCATTGAATCAAAGATAACAAAATTACAGTTTTTGTTTGTAATGATCTTTGTTTACCACCACACAGAATCAAAACAGAACCAAAAGTAATATGAGAACATAAAATGATCAAGGACACCACTGTTTAATTTCTTAATAAAGGTAAATATCCTCATATTTAGAAAAAATTGCATTGCTAGTTGCAAATCTTAAACACCTCAGTGCTGGAGGATCCTGTATTCTGCCTCCCCCACCCCCAATCCACCAGCACGGAGGCTTTCAGAACACAAACTCAAAAATACATTATTTTCAGGGCAGCATTTGAAGTTTCAGAAAGTCCAAAAAAAAAGAAATCAAACAAAACAAACAAAAATTAGGAATGTGAAAGTGATGGTTCTCAAAAATCAGTCTGGAAGCAGATCTGCCAACAGAAACATGGGGTTCATGGAAGTCTAACCAGGAAAGGGGGAGATGCAAACTGGCTCCCCCCTCCACGCCCCCAGCCCCTGGTGTCGCTAAGGCAGCTGCAGTGGCAGAAGTCAAAAGCTCAGGTACAGTGAAGGTCTTCCTGAGGCAGTGGGAGAGACCCAGATCACCTGAAACTGGTGTGGAGAGGTGACAGGATTCTACATGGACTTGTGCTTTAGGAAAACTAAAGAGGCCAAAACAAAAACCAAACCAAGCCTAACTCCCACACCCAGGAACTCGGTCCACCCACTGGGAGGGAGTGGCTGGCGCTGGGACTGAGGCCTCAGCAATTATTCTACGTGACTGTTGGCTGCTCCATGTGGGTGGTCTGGAAGGAGAATGCCTATTGAGATGAAAGGTATTTCTGCAGGTGCTATACGTGGACTGTCCCCAACTTACGGCGATAGATTTCTTGGCTAATGAGGACCAGAACGGGAAGACGGCAGGTTATAGGTTTTATTACTAACTGACAGGAGTCAAGTTAAAGGACTTAATTCACTGGTTGGAAATTAACTTCAGCTTATTCATTAGAGATAGGTGAATGTTTTACCCACAATACATGCTAGGAAAAACGGTTCAGAAAACGTGGTGTGTGTAGGGGGCTGACTCCTTCAAAAGGGGCAGCTGTCTACCGTCTGGGGTCTGAGAATGGCTGGCGAGCTGGGCTCTGCAGCCTGCTTCCAAGGGCCACTTCGGGGGGATGCCTGGGCTACAGCGTCCGAGGCGGTTGCAGCAGTGACATAGGCAAGAGGAAGCAGCTGTAGCTTTGGATAGCATCCCAGTTCTCACTGCGAGTACGGGCCTGTTCCCCTTCAAATAGAATTTGGCAAAAGCAATCCTAGTTTATGAAGAGGGGGCACTTCCCTCTGCTTTGGTAACACGGGGGAGAAGAAAACCTTTCCCTCAATTGCTTGGCCTCTAAATGCCAAAGGCAGGCCACTTTTCATGGTTTTTTGAAGCATCCAAAGTGGCTTTGAACAACAGAGTGAGGCCAAGAAGGAAGAAAGGCATCAGAGATGAGGTGTTTGGCCAGTTCTGGATTGCTCTTATTGTCAAGGGGTGGGGGCACCTAATGTAATAAGGAGCGTACAGGCCACATGGAGACATTTTCTGGTTTTGTGGCAGCTTTGCTTCAGACTTCTGCAGCAGAATAATTTGAATTCCAAAGCCACTATAGTGTTGTACCACCAGGGGATATTCTAGAGGCAAGTTAAGGCTTTCTGGGCAAAGAGAACAATTCCAGATGATATTGTGAGTGGATGCTGCAGTGAAATGCTTCTTAATAACTCTCCTGTCCTGCCTTAGACGACAAAGACCTGAGTTTTCAACTCAACGTGATGTTTCAGTGATCTTCACTTTAGTGCTAAGTCAGAAGCAATGCCACGGGAAAAGAAAAGCCTCTCACAGCTCAGACATCTGCTTGCCCGGCAAACACAAACAAGAACACATGTATTGTTTCCCCGGAGCTGGCAAAACGGATCTCAAGCCACACAGTGACAAAGAGAGCTCTCATTCAGATGCCAGGCATATAAGCTCAGCTACCCAGAAAGTTCAGCTTTAATGAAGACTGTAGTTTTAGAATGAAAGTCTGAGCAGGCAGGGTTTCTGCCCTGGGAACTCTCAAAGCTTGCCCGAGTCACACAGAAGGATGGGGACATTCACCTCGTTCCAATGGTCAGCACCTGTCCCAGTCATAAGACCACCCTCAGTACAGAAAGAATATTGAGATGACAATGGAGGCTCTGAAGAGAAGCCAGTAAGAGACACAGGGCTTTGGGCAAAATCAAGGGTCTTCACCAGCAAAGGCTGAATGCAGTAGCTCCCTCTCTCCAAGTCCCCTCAAGATCAGCCTGAAGTCTTGACTTATCTGTTTCCACTCGCAATGGCTGTAAGAAGGCCAGCGGGAATGTTCTGGCAAATGATGTGTAAGTAGATTAAGTAGACTTAGAGATGGTCTAAGATGAGGTAATTGGAGCTCGGAGAGGTGAAGTGATTGCCCACAATCCAATGTAAATTAGAGACAGGACAAGAATCCAAGTCTCCCAAACCCTGGTTCCCTAACACCATGTCAAGAAAGGGATGCTCCCCTTGCAGGTATATTCCCACTCTCACGTGTAAAACGCTGCGGGGAGGTTCAAAGAATATAGTGACAACAAACAACTTTCTGCCTTCCTTCTGCTCTGGAATCACTGGTGCAAACTCACGGGCGGGAAGGTAAGAGGTTTTCCTCAAGTCTGTTAAACTCCCTACTAACATAAATGCATCAAGGAGACTTGAGACCATTTTTTCAAGTCAGATAATCCTGACTTGACTGGGATCTTCATCACTGTCTTCAAACTGTTTAGAGGCAGGGAGAACCACCCGGAGAACTGTTAAAAACCTGCTTGGTTTTTTTTTTTTTTTTTTTTTGCTGTGCGCGGGCCTCTCACTGTTGTGGCCTCTCCCGTTGTGGAGCACAGGCTCCGGACGCACAAGCCCAGCGGCCATGGCTCACGGGCCCAGCCGCTCCGCGGCATGTGGGATCCTCCCGGACCGGGGCACGAACCTGTGTCCCCTGCATTGGCAGGCGGACTCTCAACCACTGTGCCACCAGGGAAGCCCCTGCTTGGTTTTTAACATGTTCTTCCTGCGATAGAACTGTCTAGGTTTCCGCAATTTATATCCTTAACCTGATTTTATTGTATTTTAACCTGATTTTAAAATATAATATTCAAATACTTTTTGAAAATTCTGCCTTGTTTTAGCCCAAGAGGACCTCAGTAGCAAGAGCCCTCACATTATCATCAGGAACGAAGGAAAAGCAAGGAAAGCTGGAGGAAGGAAAAAGCTGACCTACATATAAAATGCTGCTTCCTTGTTTATTAGGCGAGCTCGCATCTCTGTAAATTCAATGCCTCTGTGCTCTCATTCAGGGACAAACAAGAATTTTCCTGTAAGATAGCCACAGTTACACTGTTATTTCCATGCCTGAGAGCCTGGAGCTTGAACAGAGGCCTTCAGTTGATTTCATGTGAGCCAAAATGGAATGTAAGTGCCATTCAGAGTCACACACTAAAAAGATTTCAGCTGGGAGGCAGTCTCCACAGTCCCGTGGGGTAAATTCCGGTTATGTGGCAACAAAGGCTGTGCCCCGAGCCCTGCCTCTCCTCCGTGGGCCACCAGAACTGCCGTGCACACCAGGCTCCGAGGACTTCTGCCCCCATCCCTGCCAAGTGTGCGACAACAGGACTGTTTTCTCCTCCTGAATGGAGCTGGTACCTGGCCACTGCTTTGTCAGAATAGATCAAAGGATGTGACCTAAGGCAAATGAAAAGGAGCCTCTTGCTTCCTGGGATGGTGATCAACCCCATTAAGTTATTGCTTCATTCATCTAATTTCACAAAAAAAGGTCTTGAGACGTGAAGGTTGTGGCAGGATATATGACCATGAACCTTCTAGATTATAGCTGTGGTTGTTGGTTGGAGGGAAAAGTAACAGAGGGGAGAGACTAGCTTCGAAATTGAGGGGTAGATGATAAAGTGCCAATTTGTACTAAAAGAACATGAAAAAGAAAAGCACTTGAAAAGTAACAACTTGGGGGGAAAGTCACAATGATGAATTTGGTGTGTGTGAGAAATTGTACTGAAGCAAAGTCGAGACCATAGAAGTCTCAGTCTCTTCAGATACGGCTGTTTTTGATGTTATTATTTAGGATGACCTGGTGATTGTCAGAAAACAACTTCTTCAGGTTACAGACATTACTGTCACATGACTTGGACCGATGCCCAAACTACATTCACCTGCGGCCATGAGGGTCTGCATCCAGGCCCTCAGGTGGCTCCCTTTACCCCTTAAACATCCACATACAGACCCACTATTTACATTCCTGTCTGTCCTATAGCAAAGGAGAGGAAGCCAGGAATTTTTTTTTTTTTAAAGTATCTATAGGTCATTTCACTTGTAATTCTGTTTAGTTCCAGATAGCAACTGCTGATTTTTCAAAGTGCAGGGTTTTTAGATATTCAAGTACCACAGGATTGGAGGAAAGTAGTACTTGAAATGTAGAGTGACTTTTCATCTGAGAAGATAACACTCTGGAAAGATCTGTCCAACACGCTACAAATATGAGCTATTACATTACAAAATCTGGTTTCAAAATCACACCCTCTTCAGTTGGAAAGATATTTCTCCAAACTCAGATCCAACTTTTGAATTGTTTGGTATCAAAAGTCAGAGTTAGAGAGACCTGGGTTAAAAAAATAAAATTATAACTGAGGGTTTAAAAAAAAAAACCACCAAAAAACCCCCTCTTTATATGAAATGAGGGACATAAAAAAAAAGAAGGAAAGGCAAATGACGTCTACATGCTTAGAATAGCTCTCAGGCTCCCCTGGAGAGGTGTTCTCTCAAACCTCAGTAAACTGAGTTTGTCATTGAACTTTAGAACTGGTAGTGGTATCGGCAATCTACCTGGCCCAAGTCCCCCATTTTACAGGTGAAGAAACAAAAGTTCAAAGGGACTTTTCCAGGGTCATATAGCCAGTGAGAGGCAGAGTCAGGCATGGCGAGAAGTCTTTACCCCCAGCCCAAGCCCTTTCTGAGACATCACATAGCAATCGCACCAGGGCAACCGTACAAGATAGGCCTTGCAGCTTTGGAGGCTCCTGGGATCTAAGAGATACCTCTGACTACGAATTTCAACAACACAAACTACCGAGATGTTTCTAATTTAAAGGCTCTGCACAATCGTGCTTCTCAAATTTGCCTGGTGAGGAGAATCACCTGGGGCACCTGTCAAAAATTAGAATCCCCAGGCCCCTTCCCAGACCCACCGAAACAGCTTCTCCAAGGGGAGGGACCCGGGAGGCTGAATTGGTAACAAGCGTCCCAGGTAACTCTCATCAACAGCAACCTGTGGGAAAACTGTCTTAGAGGACAGTGAGGGAGAAACTTGGTTTGTGAGTCAAGGGAATTTTCTTTGCCACGTAGGAGGCTACAGTCTTGGCCTGGGAGGCCCAGGGTCCCCGGCTCCCAAGCTGAGCTGCATCTACAGCATTGGCTCTTTTTAGGGTCTACGTCAGGACACATACACCACCACAAAATAACATACATCCTTCACTGCTCTTGGGGAAAAGCCTTCTGATTGGCAAAGCAAAACTGCTGTTCAGACACATTTTTAATAGGGAAACTAGATGTAATTGGCTTGAAAGCAATCAGATGCTGACACCGGACAGGAGGGTGAAAACCCCGTCGCTTGTCACCATGGCTAACAATGCAGTGGAGAAAACCAGTAACTAAGCACAAAAATAGCCTGGAGCTCCCAGGGACGGCCACCTACTTCAAGTCAGGTGTGTCTAGTGGGTGGTCTCCGTTGATGGTGTGAGGTCAGATCCAGGTCACTGAGGGAGATGGGAGACCTGAAACAGCCGGTGACCAGGGCAGCTGGCGCGCACCAGAGTCCGGGGGCTGCCTCACTCCAGGTCGGCCTCCACCTGTTCCGTGTCAGAGCATTGCGACTTGTTACGTTCCCATTGGCAAATGGCATTGGCGTACTCCACCACCAGCTTATCCATCCATGTCAGGGGCTCGGGGAACAGCACGGACCCCTCAAAGAAGCCCAGGTGGCCCCCGTGCAGAGGCAGCACAAACATCACGTTCTCCCGTTTCTCTGTAGGAGAAAGGCAGCTGAGTGAGTCACTGTTCTCTGACCAGCTCCAGGGCAGGAGGTGCAAAAGTGAGCTGACCAGGGCGGCCCAGGCTTTCCCCACAGGCGAAGGTGTCACCTAAGTGGGCATCTGATTTCTACTCCCTCTGCCTCATTCACCAAAGCGGGAGGGAGATTTGGTGGGGCAGGCAACATGGTGGGATCTAGTAAGTTTTGGAATAGCAGCTTGGCTTTGGAGCAGAATGGGTACCGCCTTAGGAGATCCTTAAAACTCTAAGTGGTTCTCAAACTTGGCTGCATATTAGAATCACCTGGGGTTTTTTTACGATCCCTATGTTGCATCCAGACCAATGAGATTCTGATTTGAGGGTAGGGGTGGGGTGGAGTTGTGGGGTGGTAGGTGAGAGAGGGAGGACCCAGGCGCTGGTGTTGCTAAAACTCCCCAGCTGACTTGATTGTACAGCCAAGTACCTCCCAACTTCGTGTATCCAAATCACCCGGGAGACTGCCTTAAAATGGATTCAGCTTTAACAGGCCTGGGGAAGGAGCTGAGATTCTGCGTTTCTTTTTTTAAAAAGATATTTATTTATTTATTTGGCTGCACTGGGTCTTAGTTGCGGCATGTGGGATCTTTAGTTGTGGCATGCAAGCTCTCAGTTGCAGTGTGCAGGATCTAGTTCCCCGACCAGGGATGGAACCTGGGCCCCCTGCATTGGGAGCGTGGAGTCTTAACCACTTCGCCACTGGGGAAGTCCCCAGATTCTGTGTTTCTGACAAGCTCCTGGGCGATGCCGATGTTACTGGTGGGGACCAGCCTTTGAGGAGGGACTCATAACACTTAACACTCTTATTTACTAGAGAACCAGATGAATTCAATGATTTTTCATTACAGAACTTTATTTTTCAAGGCTAAAACATAAAGCTGCAAGTTGCGTTAAAAGACGGCCAAGCTCTCAATGGCACGTGCTAAACGGCCATTTGAGAATTATTAACCTGGAGCTTGACTTTATGAGTCCATGTTTAAGTTTGTCCCGCATGGGCTGGTAAAGCCATTACCGAAGATATGTGCAAAATGGGCAGCCAGGTACAGTCAGGTACCACAGGGAGCATCTCTCTTCCCAGGGGGATAAGTGACAACGGGTCCCTTGCTGGCTGCTCCAGGCCTCTGAGGCGCTTCCTGGCACTCACATTTCTGGCTCTGCAAGGGCTCTTTTCTTGTCTGACCCCCTTTATTCTTCCCTTTCGCCTGCTATTTTGTAAGTTTCTGTGTGACAGCATTACTGCTATGGATGTTACTTTAGATATGCAGAAGGAAACCAGCATGGCTGCTTCCTCTCACTGCAGCCCACGTGGCTGCTTTTGTGTAGGGAGCCTGTGGTTTGATAGACGGTTGACACATAGCTTTTTATCACATAATGCACCTGCGACACACGCATTCACTCTGAGCGGAGAACGGAGCTCTGTCTGGGCGTGGGTCCTTTATCTGCTTGCTATGTTATCTACTCTTTAACTTGGGGTCATGAGAGAATCAGAAGTACCCTTTTCCCCCTGGTTAACATATGGTATTTACAAGAGGAAATGTAATCACAGAGGACTGGGAAGGGAGGAGATTAGGTACAATGCAAAGTAACTTTAGATTGTGACCCAAGTGTTTCCTTCCATTACCCTCTTTCTAGTTTATCCCATAGCTCCTACCTAGCATGCTGTGAGGCCGTGCAAGCCTGGGGCAAGATAACATTCTCATGAACAACCTTCTTTGCTTTTTCAGTTGCTTATATTTTTATCCTCAAAGCAGATGGGGAGGCTGTCTGTCACAAGAGGTAGCAAAACTGGCTTTTTTGTTTTGCTTTTCAGGTCAAATTTTAAGTCTAAATATCTCTTTAAGTCAAACTCTCAGACTTAATGGACCCACATCCCTGAGGCCATAATTTCACAGAACACCAGGGGACTCCCTGAACCTCTTGGCTATGGATATAAATGATGATCCTGTCTCTTGCACCAGGAGAGAACATGAAAAGGCTCTACCCAGGCTCCATCACAGCCCCAGAACTATCAGGCTAGAATAAATAAGAACACTGCCAAGAGATACCCTGATTGCCAGGATATGACAGCATGATGAAGGTGACATACTGTGGCAATTTGCTGAGCGGTTGAGGGAGCAGCAGCAAGAAACACTGACCTGAAAGAGATTTTGGAATGGTTAGAAGACTTTCATGCACCAAGGGGTCATCAGCTGCATTCACCAACATGAGAGGTACATAAATCTGAAACAAGAAAATAAAGCAGAATTAAATGATCAGTTCTCTTTTTTTAGACCCCGTTGATCCAAGGCTCAAATACACTACTGGATATGTCTTTGAAGCAAAGGGAAGAGGGTCAGTGCTCAGTTTCCTGAACATGTGGACTCAGGACACCTCGTATTTCCTGGTGGTGGCAGGAATGATAACTGCTGCTGTGATCACAGCCCTGGCAGGCATGTGCAGGAGCCAAGCTCGGTGTCCTAGGTGACCCACGTGCTCTGATGGAGCACGGGTAAAGACTCTACAATACCCACTGGCAAAATATTTCTGATCGTCCGCATAGTGTCTCATATTAGCCATACCTTTCCGAAAAATGACTTTACAGAGTTATGTACATATTCATCCAATTTATATGGTGGGGAGGAAAAAAGGAGTGTGCTCCACTCCAGACAAAGGAGGCTTTCTAGAAGAATCTGAAGGTTGAAAACAGGTGCAGGCTGGTGGATATCGGGAAGCTCTTGGCAGCTTTGCATTCAACATCCATTTATCAAAACAGTCAGTAAGCGTCCTTTTTCATTTTAGCAGAGGTGGTGCTGATGGGGGTGCTCAGACATTACTGAACAGCCATGCCCAGGAACGTAATGACTGGTTGCCTCACCTGGAGGCCCCTGACACTGGCTCTGGACAGCTTCACGTTTCTGTAATGGCTTAAATGAAGACATGAAAAGCATGGATGATGATGCTAAAGTAGGAGGGGTGGCCGATATGACACGAAGGCAGAACTGCCATTCACAATGGTATGCTTAAGCTGGGGGAGCAGTGGACCAAACAACAGGTGGACATTGATAGGGATAAATGGGAAGTCCTGTGTTTGAGTAGAAAGAGCAACTGTTCAAAGACAGAAGGGGAGAGACTGATTTGGTGGTGGTTCAGGTAAAAAACATGGGGGTTATGACTGGCCACAAGCTTAATTTAATACAAAGTTTATTGTAGCTGCTCACACCTGCATTAATACAAACCAGTCTACTTCGACAAAACACATGCTCCTCTATCATTCTGATACAGAAATGCATCTATTTCACTCTGTGCTTGCCAGATCATGGCAGGAATTTTGAGTTCAGTCCTAGGCACCACACCAACAAAATACACGATGACCAAAACAGGGTCTAGGATTATAAGAAATCTACATGGACTTCCTGGGAGGAACCATGGTATAGGAACCAGGCAGGATTATACAGTCAAAGGAAGACTAAGAAAAAAATGGGTGCGGTAGCGATTTTAAGGGCTTTCACTGCACTAAGGGGCAGCTCTGGGATATTATATGGAGGTCACAGAGGGGCAGAGTTTGGTTCAATAATAAATCCAAGTCAACAACTAGAGCAGTTGGAGCCAGATGCTGGGAGAGCTTCCACCAGGGAAGCTTAGGAGGGATGCTTGTTATATCACGGGTGGAGCTGGGTGGGGTGATACTAATTCTGAGATGCTGTTTCCTGAGTTGACGTGGTCACTCACCCTGTGCAGGTACCTCATGCAGCTTTCTTCCTCGTAATATTCCTTCAGGGAGTTATAGCCATGAAACTTCCTGGGACACACACACACACACACAAAGGAAAAAGACAAAACAACACTTGAAATAAGATTAGAATGCTGAATTGATTTTATTACTGTGCCAGTTCCCACACTAGCTCATCATATCAGTAGAATATACACAGGCACCAGAGTTAGGGGTTAAGAGCACCCAGCTTTGGCATCTGGCTTCAAATCCTGGCTCTGTCACTTACTGACTATGGACCTTAGGCAAAGGGTTTAACCTCTCTGAGCTTCTCCTCTGTAAAATGGAGCTAGCGACAGGAGCTTCTTTAACGGCACTGTGAGATTTACGACATTAAAGTGACATTTTATTAGCACAGTGACTGGCCCAGAGTAATTACTCGGTAAGTGTTATCTGTAGTAATTATTAGCGGATGTTACATCTTTTTGAGGCAGCATAAAACCAGATGTCACTGTAGACACTAAGAAACTGCAATTCGAAGACATTTACTAGAACTTTGTTTTCAACAGAATTCTTCCTGGCAGAGTGATCTGGACCACTGTGAACTGGAATGAAATATGTACTGGATACTAGAAATGAGACAGGGATTCAAAGTTACCGACTCTGTCCTCCATGGAGCAGTAGTCAGAGACACACTGACATTGACAAACCCTTCGGTGCTTCAGCAGGCAGGTCCTGCAGCTTTGCCCTGCCCTGTGCTCTGAGAGGCCGGCACGATTCAGCCTGGAGCTCTGACACCAGGAGACAGAGTCAACCCCAGGTCAGAGGATCTCTGGAAACCTCATTTCATTCTGACACAAATTAAGGCCTCTGGTTTGTGAATAGTAGGAGTTTTTTGTCCTGACTGGGGTCTTCAGGGTATCTCGGCTCCCCTGTAGCTGTAGATCTCTTCCACTCCCAGGCTCCTTAGACATCTCTGCCGGCAAAGGACCCTCAGGTTGGACTATTTGGGCCAAACTTGACAGGGAGGAGGCCGAGTGCAGAAATCATCTCTAGGACATTTGTCTCCGTGAAATCAGCCCCTCTGAGGTCTCAGTGGGCCAGGAAGGCACTCTCGTCCTCCAGTATTACTGGTGGCGGGTTGATGAGGAGGCTGCCCAAACTGGTTATAATCATGAAAACTGCTACTATCTAGCACTATTAAAAAAGGAAGAGGGCTTCCCTGGTGGCGCAGTGGTTGAGGGTCCGTCTGCCGATGCAGGGAATGCGGGTTCGTGCCCCGGTCTGGGAAGATCCCACATGCCGCGGAGTGGCTGGGCCCGTGAGCCATGGCCGCTGAGCCTGCGTGTCCGGAGCCTATGCTCCGCAACGGGAAAGGCCACGGCAGTGAGAGGCCCGCATAACGCAAAAAAAAAAAAAAAAAAAAAAAAAAAAAAAAAGGAAGATTTTTGGAAGAGTTGAAGAACACTCTCTTTTGGGCTTAAAAAAATTTAGAAGATGAATGAAATTTAAGTAATTTTGTTTTCTTTTTCTCATTAGTGTAGTGTCTGCACCACAGTAAAGTTGCACACCCCATCGTAAGTGAGGCTGGGTATAATTCATTCTCACCTTCTGAATGTGCCAGCAATTTCCCAATTTCCATTTCCTTTGAGTTCACGGGCATATTTCAAAGTCACTTGGTGTAAGAAGGCTACTAAAATCCCATAAGGAAGGTAAATACAGATCTCATACTCTTAGGTCAATATGTGCCTATCTATTGGATGAACACTAGCTTGCTTTAGGCCACACCTGAAGGTATCAAGTGATCTCTAAATAAAAAGGATGACTTTTTCAAGAGAACGATGAGGTCAGAGATTAACTTTACCTCTTCCAGCTAATGCTAACCTCAGTCAGAAACTACTGGTGCCAGGAAAGAGGACACTGTCAGTGTGGTGACCTCAGGTGCCTGGAGAGGCCTGGAGGGGCGGCAGGGAAAGGGCAACTGAGTGAAGTGGGCGGGCTTTGCATATTACACTCAGAGAAGAGTCTTTACGCCCCTAAAGGAAGAGGCTCTGTCCATTTTTCTTGTAACACACAGCTCTCTCGGTCTATTTTTGGTTTTTCTACTTTTGATAGGCAGGTACAAGAAATATTTTCCTTTTCCTTTTACTCCAATGCTACATGCAGTTTATGTGACATCTGATCCCTGACCTGGTGTTGAGGACTGTGGACAACTAGGGCACGCATACCCCAGTTCCCCAGTTCAAGCTCAGCTGGCCATGCAGGAATGTAGAACGAGTGGTCAGAGCCTCTTCCTATTTTTTAATTTTTTTTTTTACATTTTTTGGCCATGCCATGCCATGTGGCATGTGGGATTCTAGTTTCCCGACCAGGGATCTAACCCGCACCCCCTGCATTTGAAGTGCTGAGTCCTAACCACTGGACTTCCAGGGAAGTCCTCTTCCTATTTTTTTCAGAGACATTAGAAATTTGGATTTCTCTGTGAAATCTTCAGTTTTTAAACAGTGGACATTAAAAAAAAAACAAACAACCAAAACCCTTAACACTAAAGTGGGCAGAGGAAACCCCTAGCGCTGGGCAGCAACGGCCTGCTACCTCCCGCCTAGCACCCTGCCCCAGAGCATGGGCACACCTCATCACATTGTCGTCGATCTGCATCAGGGATGTGGCTGTGTAGAGGCGGCTCAAGTCCGTGTCCTCCAGGCTCTGAGGTTTCTTAACATGGTCTCCAAAAAGAGCTTGCCTACAATGAGACAAGAAGCAAACAGAGAATGAAAAGCAGATGATAAACCAAATCATCATACTGTACAATGGAATACCTTACAATTTTGTCAATCATACCTCAGTAAAGCTGAAAAAAAATTTTTTTTAAAGCACATGATAAACAACCACAGCCGAGCCTACTTTCTTGCCCAGAGGCAAGCCAGGAGAGGGTCTCTGACATAGCGTCTGCGCGTAACTTAGAAATAAATCCCTTCAGCCTTCAGAATGTCCCAGAGGATGCCCTTGCACTGTTGACTTTTGAATAACCGAAGAAGGAGCAACAGCAAGACCTTATTTTCCTTGCCGCTGTCTAAGGGGCAGCTAGACAAACTGAAGATTGTGTTTGAGCCTAGGTGACTATTACAAAACTGGCCCTGCAGAGAGGTCTCAGGATGGGCTCTGTGGCCTGTGGTGGGCTGTCAGCCAAACAGTGGGGGGCCTTAGTCTAAAGTTGTGGAGGCCCCATCTTTACACTGGTGTTGACACCGCCCCCTTTAGCAGAACCCCTTTCTCTTTATGAGCCCTTTGTATCACTTAACAAGATAATGGTTAACCCATTCAGCATTTGGGCAAATCAACAGCCCTCCAATATGTTAGCTAAAAAGCTAACATATACTCAGAAGAGTATTTCCAGTAAGAAAATGATCCTTCTGGAGAGGATGACAACAAAGGCAGAGATCAAAATGTGCACATTTAGACGTCCATTCCCAGCAAGGGCTCTCACTCACACAGCTGAAGGAAGACTGAGTTTGCTTTGAGGTTTGGTCCTACAGTGGGAAAAATTCATTATGGAAACTAAATGCTCTGGTATCCATTCACAACCTCTTCCAAAGAAGAGGAACAGATTTCTTAAAAATTTTTTTTTTCAAAAGAGTATTAGGAAGATTATATACTTAAAGGATAGAATTCACAATTTAAAGTGTGTCCCAATAAAACTAGAACAAAATTTTAAAAAAGAAAAGACAATGCTGAAAGAGAAAAAAAATTATAATAAAGTATCCCTAAAATTTCTAGGTGTTTGGCTTTCTGTGGTAAATTTTAAAAATGTAAATACCCTGAGAGCACATCCAGAGGACTCTGCCAGTTTGTTAAGAATTACAAGATGGACCTTTTGGACTAATTTATTAATGGCAAGACTGGGCCCTGTAGCAAAACAAATGTCCCCTGGGAGGAAGGAGTTCACTTTCCATTGCAGAGGTATGGGAAGACCGACAGAGGACTTGGAATTGGTGTCTGATGGCCTGGTTTCACCCCTGCTGGAACCTCAGCAAATCCCTGGATCCATCTAAACCTCAGCTGAGCCATACCCGAATCAGGGCCCAGCACACAACTGATGCTCACACACCACGATCTGAGCAGAAACTCAGCCAGCCCGGGGGACATAAGTCTCCCTGTGCCCTCCACCCACCCAACACCAGGGCCTGGGGATGTGCCTGGCAGCCTGAGGGGCCTGCAAGCGCCAGCCTTGCCCAGGCGCCATGTGAACCCCACCTACAGGAAGCCCAATCTAGGGTGCTTGGCTGGCCAGGTGGGCAGTACATTTTCTTTTAATCACTGAAAAAATATAGGATAAGAAACTGATCATTCAGTCAGGTTGCTTTTCCTAGGATGGCATCAAAAACCCCCTAAAATTGTACTTTTTGAGTGCCCAATATGTACCAGGCTCTGGGGGAATCAAAACACGCCCGAGCCCTCCAGTGCTTTCCAGTTTAGTTCATGATGCGGGACTCACACTGCGGAGGCAGCAGAAAAATGACTTGTCGGGGGAGGAGCTAGCTTCACAGAGGCAGATACCCGAGACGGACCTAAAAGGATGGGCTGGGTTTGGACAAGCAGAGATGAGGGGAAGGGGGTCCTCAACAAGGGCATAAGTGGTGTGGGAGAGGCCAGAGGGCATGTGGGCCTCTGAGCGGCCTGGTCTAGCTGGAGAGGGAGGGAGGCATGGGGGAGGAGGGAGAGCCAATATCGCTAACAATAATCACAACGATGAAATCATCACTAATATTTCTTGAGTGCTACTGAAGACCAGGTGTTGCTCTAAGTACTTGTCAGGGGCTAACCCACCAAAGGATTCTGAGCAGGAGACGGGCGGGCAGAGCATGGAGAGTGTGGACACCACACTTGGCATCAGCGGCCTGACTCCTGTCACGCTGCTGCTTGGTCAGAACCCCAAGAGCCAGCAGAGAACGATTCTGGATCCCCAAGCACAAAAGCATCCTAAGGAGAAAAGCTCCCCAACAGTGACAAGCCACCCTCAGGATTGCCCACAATTGGGAAAGAATGGTGTGGAAACGGTTTCTCTTTCTTCTTGGACTTTTTGAAAATTATGGAAGCAGAAAGCGATTTGGTGAATTTGGTAGCTTGGGACAAGTTTGTTTCTAACCAAGTCACAAAACAGTCAGCAGACAATGTGTACCACCCCTGCCTTTTTTTTTTTTTTTCCTGGAGAAAGAGGAATTTTGGCTTTTAGTGAAATAAGCTCAGAAAGGAACTGTCTCCCAAGGGATAGGGAAGGCAACACACCTGTGCGAGAGGATAATTTTCTTCATGTTGTCGGCCATGAGGAAGTTGTAGAAGCGCCGGCACTGATCCCACTGCATGAAGGTTTCCTGGGCCCTGGAAGAACCACAAGTGACAGTGAGAGGGACTGCGTCCTGGAGAGGAGAGGATGGGGCTGGCGAGGGCAGGAGGCAGAGCTCTTGCCGCTGAAGAGCGCCGGCTCCCGACGCTGGAACGTGGGCTTGGATGCGTGGTCCTCAAACTACCTGTAGAGACACCAGAACAGCTGAACGCTGCTGAACATGAGGCCCCAGCCAGAAAGCTCTCTGGGGCCACAGGCTTTGTTGCTGACACTCCTGACCCCCTCCTTCCATCACCTTGGTCTTCTCTTCGTCACAGGACCTATTCAATTGTCATTTGAACACGTTCGCTACTTGGCTTCCTACCCTGGAAGCATGTTTTTCTGGCTTAATAACAGGAGTGTGTAAAGAGAGGGGGTGTGTGGGGAAAATAAGTGCACGGAAAAACCTGAAAACACTTATATGTGGAATCTAAAAAATACAACAAACTAGTGGATAAAACACAAAAGAAGACTCACAGAATAAACTAGTGGCTATCAGTGGGGAGAGGGAAGAGGGGAGGGGCCGTGGGGGGAAGGGTTATTATGGGAGTATATGAAATCATGTGTGAAACTTTTAAAAATGGTAAAGCACTATAGAATTTAAACAATCATTCAATAACAGTTTAAAAAATGGGAAAGGAAAAAAAAACAACACTTGTTGCCATTTGTGAGGCAAAGGAAAATCATATACTTTGAGCTTTCTTTTGATTAGCCTTAGCATATTCAAGGGGCAAGGACGGAAGAAGTAGCGAGGCCATCAACCCCTTCTAGGCCCAGCTGCTGGGGCTGGTCCTGAGTCTTTTTTCCTCTAGAGCTAGTGTGTGATTGGCACGGCAAGGCCTACTGACGTGTGGGGTCACCAGACAGGCAACACCCCTGCTTCCAGATCAGGAGACCACGGGCTCAGAGATGTCAAGCGACCTGCCCTGGGTCACACTGGAACGGTCAGGTATGGCTGAGTCTAAGCCAGGCCTGCCTGGCTCCAGCACGTGTGTTCCGCCACCATCACCTTGTCCCTCCTCTACTCGCCTCTGCAGCCAGATTTCCTCACCCACGTGTCAGGTGAACAAACACCGATGCTGTCATTCCCAGGCTGCCGCTCAGCCCTCCCCACTTCGTGCTTTCTTCCCTCGGGGGGTGTGAACCCAGACACAGCTGCCATGGAGGCCACGCTAACCTTCATTTTGCAGATTTCTGAGTCTTGAGGCCTGATTCCACCCTGGGAATGAGTCTGGGTGTCACTATTCCCATACAGATTCCATTGGCCTCATCTCCCAGATGGCCAGAGAGGGGACTCTTGAGAGAGGGTGGTACATAGGTATTTTTTTTAAAAATCCAGGGAGTTACAAAAGTAATTTCCCCAAAACTGCCACACTTCAATTTTGGAATAACAAACATTTCCCGTAACATCGTGGTTAAAAAATCAGAACTGGCGGGAAGTTAAAAGTGAAAGGGTTTGTGGATTTAATGGCCTATGATGTGCTCATAAAACATGGGCTAAAGCTCACAGTGAAGACTAACACTGCCTTCAAAGGTCAAAAGGTCATTCTATAAATGCACGGGTTTTTTGTGGGGGGCTCCCTGAACACTGTAGGAGCAGAAAGGACGGGCCGGATCACCATGGGCAGGGCCCCAGCTAAGGCAGGACTGTGGACACTTGCCTCTTGGTCTGAGGGAGGAGGGGGGTCACCCAATCTGTGACCCACAGCCTGCTGCCAGGGCGGGTCTCCCTCCTCTGACCTTGGACCCAAGCTGTCCCTTCTTCAGAAAGCCTATGGTCTCAAAATCCCAGCTTTCTCTTGCCCTCATCCTTTTCTCCCTTTGCTGACCTTCTAACTGCTTTTGTTAGTATCTCCTTCATATTAGAGGAACTGTGGAGGTTGGGAAGGGAGGGGGCACTGACCATAAATTTAAGCTATGAGAAGATGCTCCAGTGCTGCAGATGCCTTGATTGAGTCACCCCAGAGGTGCCACTCACTGAAAGGCTCTGGGAATACACGGGGGCCCCGGGCTCAAGGAGGGACTGGGATAAGGTTGCTGGGACCAATGTTTTACCCAGTCAACGCTGGCCAACATTGATTCCTCATATCTTCGGTTTACCACTCAGTATATTTAAGGGATGTCTTTCACTACCTCTGAATATAAAATTAAGGGATTGAAACTTAATTTTATATTAGTTTTAAGAAAACATAATCAAGACCAACATATAAAAACATTCATTTCATATATCTAAAAAATGACCTGGTTTATTCAATACCACCACCAACAACAAACTGAAAAGAAATAAAAGAGAGGGGGATCCTACAGACTAAAAGCAACTGAAGAGACAAATCAATAAATGCAATGTGTGGACATTATGGGGATCCCAATTCAAACAAACTGACTGTTAAAAAAACTTCCATGAGACAATCAAGGAAATCTGAACACTGACTAGAAACGGGATGATATTAGGAATTATTAATTTTTCGATGTGATAATGGTATTGTGATTATGTTTAAGAAAAAGTCCTTAGAGTTTTTTAGTGCTACTTAGTGAAATATTTACAAGTGATATGACATAATGTCTGGGATTTGCTTGAAAATAATCCAGTTTACGGGGGGGTGGTACGTGGATGAGATGCAGAGGAAACAAGAGTGGCCAAGGGTTAAGCATGGTTGAAGCTGGTGGTGGGTACACGGGGGTTCAATATCCTATTGCTTTTATTTTGTATGTGTCTAAAATGTTCCATAACAATGAAGAAGAAGGAGGAGGAAAAGATAGAAAATAGAAAATCTTTTGGATTATGAGCTACTGAAAATTATTTACCCTGCTGAGGAAAGCCAAAGATCAAAGTCAGTTTTAACTGTTAACCCTGAGCCTCAACAACCATTTTCAGGGATGGCAAAAGACCAGCAGGTGGTCTGGAACCGTTATATACATGGCCCGTCAAGAACCTCACTCATGCAGCTCCCACTGAAGCCAAACTCCAATTTATCTGTCATGTTCTTGCAGTGAGAGGAAGCAGGAGGCAGAACCAGGCTAGAGGGGCAAACGAGCCCAGGGCTTGGGGCTGGTGATGGGATGAAGGTCTAACAAGATGTCCAGGACACCTGGCTGGCAAGAGTTAGAGCAGAGACTTGAACTAGGGCCCATCTGACCCCACTGCGTAGTTCACCAAACTCTGCAGAAGCCACTTCACCTCTCCAAGCCTCAGTTTCCTTATCTGTCAAATCAGGAGGTTGAACTAGAGAAGCAGTTTTCACACCCAGATTGCTCTGTGGCTGAGGTAGGTAGACAGTTCTATGACAGGCCTGACAAAGGCCACCCTGGGGGCCTTGGTGTTGCTTTCTTTGCTTCTGTTAATGGTGGATGGACTTCTGCAGACAGTGGTGGATGTTGTGAGTGGGGAGCTGGCCAACTGGTGGTGTTAAGAATGGGTCTGAATTCTGGCCTCGGCTGAAGAGACCTGAGGGATGGGCAGGCTCCTGGGCATGCATCTCATGAGGATGAAGAGAATGTCTGCCTGGAAACCAATGACTCCTCAAGAAGGTTTAAAGAGAATGGTGGTGGTGGTAGGGGAAGAACACTCAGATGAGACTATAACATAGGGTACCATGGCAGACAGACTTCAAGTATGACAGGATTATAAGCATAGTGGTGTCATGAGAACAAACGGGAAAGAACAGGGAGGGAGAGATGACATTTATAGTCTCAGATACCAGTAAGCCAATGGGAAGAGCACACACAGGTGAACTCAACTCGGCAGAGTCATAAGATATGAGAGGTATCAGCGAGACTTGCTGAGATGAGAGCAGGATTGGAAGGAACCCTGCGATGGACACTGTGTAGCTATTCAAAATAAGGTAGACAAGGAGAAGCAGAAAAGTGCTATATGACAAGAAAACACAGACCAAGGTGGAAAAATATGTGGGGAATGTTTGGGTGAGATCTGCCACGTCAGATGGAAGAAATGAATTTTCATTTTTTGATGCTAAATGGGCACCCAAACCAGGGGACTTCAGCTCTCTAGACACTGAAAGAATCCCTTACTTGGCCACACAGCAGAATATCCAAGTTCTTGACTTGCCTCTAAATAGCTATATTCTCCAGAAGAGAGAAGGGATGGCAGGAAGTGCTCCCAGGCTGAGCTAGATACTGGCCCACCAGGAGAAACTGGCTGAGGACACAGCAGAGATGTGTGGAACCTGGGAGAATGCAACTAGGTCATAATTACAGGGAGGAAAGCCTTTGTATAATCCAAAGTGAACCCTTGTTGGAAGGAAGGCAGGTTTCATAGACTTCAGAAAGAACGAGATGACTCCAAAAGGGATGATGCCCCCTGAGAGTTGCAAAGCCCTCAAAAATGATTCTGTCATTGAGATGGCAAATGAGAAAAGACAGTACCCCAAAACACTAGTAAGCTTTCACTGGGAGTCTTATTCCAGAATGACATGTATGGATTTTTAAAGAACTTTATCCATCCATCTACCTATCTATTATGAAAACCAATAAAGTTCTTTAAAATGCTGTTATTTCTAATCAATGTAACGTTAATAAGATATTATCTGTACTGGTTTCCCAGCCATCTGCTGGTGAGAGATTTCTCTCTGCAGGGTTAAAAGAATTTTAAAAGGTGCTGTGGAAAGAGATGGATATTTTCTTTTCTTTTTTTTTTGGCTGTGATGCACGGCTTGCGGGATCTTAGTTCCCTGAGACCAGGGATCGAACCCGAGCCCTCTGCAATGGGCGCGTGGAGTCCTAACCACTGGATGGCCAGGGAAGTCCCAGGAGATGGATTTTTTAAATCACTTAGAAGAGGGTCCCAACAAAACAGGGGTCTGTAATTATGTTCAGAACAATCAATTAGGCAAGGAAGAACTGAGACAACTGCTTTATGCTCCTGGGGTACTGCTCAGAGAAAGCTCAACTTTTCCAACTCATACTTTGCAAAATGAGTGGACAAGGCATCCATTAAAAGGAATTAAAGTTGGAAGAGAATGAACTGGGGGAAGAATGCATCTAACACCCAAAGAAATTCAAATCTCCTAGCGCATATAAATTTCATCTCAGAGTGCTGGGAGACTGTGAGAACACCACACAGCTTTCCTGTGGTCTTTGAGAAAATATGGAGGATGAGAATGAGAGACAGGTTCTATACATCTGGGATGGGCAAGCATGACTCTCACATTCCAAAAAGGGGCACCACAAATTAAGACTGGTGAGGAATTTCTTAAATATGGTCCTAGGCAATATTTAAAAAATACCTTGAAAGTAATATGCCAATGAAACCTTAAAGTACATTAAGTATTTTCCCAGAATGCTACCACACCAATATAACCAATAGTTTTATTTGCGAAGGGAGGGGGTTCCCCTCCAGGCTTTGTCAATATGCAATCATTAAAAATTCTTTTTTAATTGTGGTAAAAAACACATATTATAAATTTTACCATCCTAACCCTTTTTAAGTGCGTAGTTCAGAAATCTTAAGTATATTCACACTGTTATATAACAGATCTCCAGAACCTTTTTATCTTGCAAATCTGAAACGCTATACCCAGTTAAATGACAACTCTCCATTTCTCTCTCCCTACAATCATATTTTTACATAGTTACCTTCCACCCTATGTTTAATATACACAGTCTGCCATTTTATATATTTTCTTAATTTAAAAAAATACAAGCAGGCTTGTTTTCCACTGAATGGGTATATCATAGCTTACAACTATCCCTCTTGCTGGACACGTGGGTTATTTCTAACTTGGCCCTACAAGAGAGTCATACTGCAGTGGGGCAAAACCAGGGCAAGCCTTGAACAGTGTGGCCTCTGGGAGAAAGATAGTGGCACCTCTGTGCCCAAGACACCCAGCAGAAGGTTCCGGGCTGGCAGCTGGTTGCCCTTCAGGGGCAGGGCTGACCTGTGGAGAGGTCGTTACCTCCAGCTACTTCAGCTTGAGACTGCAAGCAAAAGAAGAGCTCTCCGTGCCCTAGTAGGGACTGGGCCCAGAACTCTTCACACCTGCCTGGCTGGGCTTTGTGGCAGGACGGGGCAGGGAGCCCAGACAAGGGTAGGGATGGCCACCCACCAACCCCCTTTCTTCCTTATCAGAATATTTTCCCTTAGGATGCACTTTTACAGGAATGAGATTAATGGGTCAAACGGCATATCATACACCCTCATTTTTCTGATTACAAAAATCCCCAAGGACAAAACATTTGGTTAGCTTCATAACCCAGTGGTGACAAAGCTAAGCTGTTTCTTTTTTTTTTTTTTGCGGTACGCGGGCCTCTCACTGCTGTAGCCTCTCCCATCGCGCGGAGCACAGGCTCCGGACGTGCAGGCCCAGTGGCCACGGCTCACAGGTCTACCTGCTCCATGTCAGGCGGGATCCCCCCGGACCAGGGCACGAACCTGTGTCCCCTGCATTGGCAGGCAGACCCCCAACCACTGCGCCACCAGGGAAGCCCTTAAGCTGTTTCTTAAGGTTGGAATTCTGTCCCTGGAGTTTTGTCTAAACTCAGCAGATTTTCCTCCTTTGCTGGGCTTTGTTAAAAAAATTACTATTAAAATTATTTTACAGCTCGACTATAGACACAGGTTTGATGAAGTTACAGCTCTACAGAGGGACTTTATGAATGATAATGCTTGCTTTTGTCATACACTTATCCGTAGTCTGGAGTTTGCCCATTTGCAAAAGAGAGAATATATGCATAATTTGGCAGGAAAAGTGGGGCCTGCCTCTTCCTTGTGACAGGAAGGCCCTGCTAAAAATGCTGGGCTGTTAAAGTGGCTACGAGTTAGTGGTGCTCATGCACTCACTTAGCCAGAAACATACTGCATTTAGGGAGATCTGATGGTTCCTCCACTGCCCTGTAAGGGGCCTCTGACCCCACCTCACCTCCTTCCAAAAATCCCTCCCCACTGACTCCCCACTTGACTGAAGACTTCCTTGGCACCCATATGCCTAGCGTGTCATCATTAGTGACATTTATTTGTTGGTTTGCTGCTGTGTAAACATATTCTATTGCCATTAAGCAGGTACAGACTACCTCTTACACCCAAACTGCAACAGAATGCTTGTATTTACTCATATTATTATTGGCAGATTCTTCAGTGCAAGATTGTTGAGGGCTTCCTCAGCAATGACAACTTGATTTTACCTGAAATGAGACTACAAGACCTTCCCTTCCCTTTTCTTTAAGCTCCACGAGGGTGGGGAATTTGTTGGCCTTGCTCACGGTTGTGTCCTATTACCTAGAAGGGTGTCTTGCTGAAGGAATCAAAGAATCAATGAATGAATTAATCACGGGTAATCTTTAGGCATCACTACTTCTCCCTCTTGCATTTCTGTCTGGTTGCTATTCACTGGATGAATTTATAATGAAGGTCTTCATGATAGCTTCAAATGATTAATTAAACCAGAGAGTTAGGCTGAGTTTGACCACACACATTTCCAGGGCTAGTTAGTTGGCTGCTCTTTATCCTGAGGCAACATGTTAAGTCAGCTGGATACCATGTAGTTTTGGGACATCTGTTTCCCTCCTTCACTGGTTCAGCACCTCATCAAAGGTGAGCTAGTTTAGCAGCAGCTAGTCTGCTCTAACTACAGGAAGCAGGCGCTGGCTTCTGAGCCTAGAACTGGCTCTGGCTAGTGGGGAGGTGCGCTATAGGGACGAGAAGCCAGAGGGAGGGGATGGATCACTGACAAGCGGTTGTGTAGACTCAACAAGGAGGAATTTACCGGAAGCATGAACTCCTGTGTGGCCCCTGCAGAGGCAGACGAGCCCTCCCCGCTCCACCTTGGCATATAGGAAGCATGGCTGCCATCATCCCAGTGCTGAAAAGGCTCATTGCCCTCAAGCCTTGGCAGGAAAAAAAAGGGTTATGCTGGTTTAAAGTAAGCCACTGTCATTTAGCGAGTAGATCTCATTAAACTGTTGGGGGGACCCGAGCTCATTAAAATGTTGGGGGTGCACATAGGGCGATGGTGTCTCCTTGACCTGCTGCCAGCTCCTGTGTGTAGGGCCACAGGATCTTAGCCTTAGCATTAGTTCTCTGTGCTCTAGAGGATAAAGTTGCCTGTTTCTCTCCTCTTTGCAGGAGGCTGATGTGACAATGATTATGAGTATCAAGATCTTTGAGGTCTCAAAGAGAAGTGGTGTAGACCACGCCTGCAAAATGTTCAGCACCTCACAGATGTTGGTCAGTTTCCTAGCTTAAACCTTTGCCACAGTTTGAACACCGTGGATCGGCAAACGCATGAGTCGTGTGATTGGCCAGCAGCAGATGGCGCTGTTGCAGCAAAATGAAATCAGGCTGTTGCTGAAGAGTCTGCGCGTTGAAAAAAAAATGAAAACAAATTTGTCCTGCATCCTCCTGCTTGTCAAATCCAGGGCTCTCTGAACACAAAGTCAGTGTTCACAGTAATCTGACAGCACTTGGTTTAGGAGGGGACTTCAGAGATTCTGATTTTTACAGATGCTAGAAGCCTTGCCAAAAACGACCACTTGCCAGGTGACAAGGGCCTCCTGCCAGGCCCTGCTCCCTCCCTCGGATCCTGTGGCGGGCCCTTTGCTCATTGCTCTAATATTCCAGTCACTGGGCAGGATGGGACTTCGGTTAACTCTGGTTACATAATGGCTATGAATTGGGAGTTGAATATTTTTAGCCAAGCCAAAATAAAGGAACATATCCTCGCTCACCAGAGTGTAGAGAGGAGTGAAGGGGAGGATTCCCATCAGGAGGACGAGGGGACTAACCTAGTCCTGCAATATTAGAGCTGGAGAGACCGCTGAGGTCCCCAGGCCCAATGACTGCTAAATGTGGCTAAATCTCAGGAGTCACCTGTGAAATGTGTCCAAACGCAGATTCCCGGCCCTGTGACGCAGATGCATGAATCAGGATCTCCAGGGCTGGGGCCCAAGAAAATGAGTTTATTTCTAACACGATCCTCCAAGTGATTCTTAATGAAGTGAGGCAGTCGCTAGTTCACTAGATTGGTCTTTGTCATCCACTGATCTAGTCCACTTCTCCTTTTACAATGAATAACGATGATAATTAACAGTTACTGACTTAACTTTCCACATGCCTGGCACTGTTGCAAGTAGTTCATGCCCATTAACTCATTTGACCCTCACAATGGCGCCACGGGGTAGGTACCATTTATTATTACCGTCATCTGCATATTGCAGGTGAGGACAACTGGAACCTAGGCCCTGGCGCTGGAACTCAGGGAAGGTTCCAGCAGGGATGTCTTTCATGTCTATTTTTGGGTACATTTAAATTCTCCGTTTTGGCCAGCTTTAAGGCTCAGGCAGAGGCTGAATTCTGAGCCTGCATTTGCCCTTTGGATGTGTTGACTTCACATTCCAGTAACAGATATTTTTAGAAATAACGTAGCCCCTTATCCATTAGAAAATGACAAGATAGGTTTAAACTACACCATGAGAGATATAGGTGAGGCAAAAAGGAAGGATTCATTTATTAACTATAAGGACTCTTTGGCATTAGACTGAATCAATCAGGGAGCTTTTTGTTTGTTTGTTTTTACTTTTTCTGTGTGATTTTGGATTTCAAGAGTTCTTTAATAAACTGGTCATACCCATTGGTAATACAAAAGACATTATCATGAGCAGTGAGTACAGGAAAAAATATGAATGCATTTAAAGAGTCTGGAAAGATGTGTGTGTGAGTGTGGTGTGTATGAGTGTGTGTGTGTGTGAGTGTGTGTGTGTGGGGGTGAATGTGTGTGTGTGGTGACTCTGGAGTGATCTAGGACAACACTGATCTGGTGGGAGGTCAGAGCAGACGATAATGCCCTCCTAGGACTCCTCTTTCAGGGTTCTGTTGTCGGGAGACTAAGGGGAGAGGTAAACCTTTACCCAGTAGGTCATCTCTTGTGTGTGATTCTGGGATGCCTGAGAGAGATGACTATTTGACAGTGAGGGCATGGATTAAATGGTTTCTAAAGACCCCTTCCAGATGCCACCTGAGACTCAATTCTTTGGTAGACAGGAGGAATCTGGGGTCATAAGGCCCAGTTCTCAGACCCTGGTTCACCAAGTCTCCTCTGTTTTCATAAACCCACAGTTCTACAAAACTCCTGGAGCACGAACAGAGTTAAGTCGTCTCACAGAGACTCCAAAGGGGAACAGCAGCTATTAAGGGGGGCTTTGGCTTATTCAATTACAGATCTGATCCCAAAATAGAGCTGCATATCCCAGGCTTAAGGGGTCTGATAGGACAAATCCAGTGTACGATGTGGAAGCAAAACAAGGTGAATCCAAGACCCAGAAACTTCTGCTCAGTCTGCCCCAGAATTTCCCCTGCTCTTCATGGACCAATGTCTGGTGCACTGGGGCATCTCAATAAACGAGTGCTAACTGGAGGACCAACGGCAGAAAGAACTGGGAGCATGTGGCCGGGATCACTCACCTCAGTGCACTGTAGCCCTGGCACACGCTGACGCAGCACAGAACCTTTTCTTGGTTGGTCTGGGTCTCTCCCAAGTATTTACACACGATGTTACCGCCCAGGCTAAAGCCCACGACCACCAGCTGGGTCAGGGGATATGTCTTCTTGATGTAGTTTACCATGGCTCCAAATTCCCAGGTGCAGCCTATGGGCAGAGAGGTAAGATGACTTGGTCATTTCGGGTGCAACAAAGATTGGAGAAAATGTGAGCTGGAAGGTTACTAAGTGGGTGTTAAGACTCTAATAGAGAGAGAGAGAGAAATATTTACGTACGCAGCCAGCCCTCTGTATCTGCTGGTTCTGCATCCGTGGATTCAACCAAATACAGATTGAAAATATTCAGAAAAAAAATCCCAGAAAGTTCCAAAAAGCAAAACTTGAATCTGCCGTGCACCAGCAACTATTTACATAGCATTTACATTGTATTAGGTATTATAAGTAATCTAGAGATGTTTTAAAGTATACAGGAGGATGTGCATAGGTTATACGCAAATATTATGCCATTTTATATATGGGACTTGAGCATCTGTGGACCTTGGTATCCGTGGGGATCCTGGAACCAATCCCCTGAGGATACTGAGGGATGACTGTATAGGAGTGTGTGTGTGTGTGTGTGTGTGTCTGTGTGTGTAGAGAGAGAGAGAGACACATACATTCAGCCAGACAGACTTCTCTTTGGCTGCCTGCAGCGAAGTTCCCAGATGCCCCTCAGTATTAGAGGAAACATGACATTAGTAGTGCCCATGAGGGAAGGGACCATGTATCAAACGCTTGTACAATGCTCCTTTAAATATGGGTTGTGAGAAACCTATCTGGATACTCTTGGAAATTAAAACAGATATTCAGGGTGTACATGAGCACCTGTGTTTGCACACACAGGTAAACAAAAGCAAGAGCAATACTCTTCGGGGTTAGATTCTTAGGCTACAAAATAGGATGTTACACCCACATGTACAATGATTCATGGTGTTAAGAAAAGTACCAAGTGGATGTTATTTACAGGACTGCCTTGTCAATGTGGGGAAGGGAAGGAGAGACAAACTTTAGTCCAGAGGGATGGCCAAGATGCTCTGTGGGATTAGGATAAAATGTTCTTGGTGACATAGGGACAGGTGCCGTGGGAGACAGACCCATTCAGAAACATACAGAGAAGACTTCTGAACAGAGAGGGTGTTTGGGCCCAGCCTGCCCGGGAGGGATGATGTCAACTGGTGTCCCCTTGGGAAGTTGGTGAAGTCATGTTATGTCTCAGCAGCTTTGCGAAGAGGAGGAGGTTAGTGGCCATATAAATGAGGGGGTTCATCACATCCTTCTAAGGCCTAGCCCCAGACTCAGCAGGGAGAAAACTTAAAATAAAACCTAACAGGGAAAGTGAGGGACTTTGCCAAGAGGCACGTACGAGACAGACCAGCATGAAGACGGTATGGATTTTGTTCGTTGAAAAAAAAAAATGAAAACAGACTTCTTCCACATCTTCCTGCTTATCAAAGCTAGCTCAGAGGGCTGGACATTCCTAAGAGAGTTGAACGGCTCCTCTCCTAACCCACAAACCCTGAGGGACACGACCTTCTGAGCCGGGACAAGCTCCCCCTTGGATCTGTCTTCCTCTTAACAGTGGAAGGCCAGCACAACCCCATGCAGGGGTTCTCAGCCCCCGGGGTACAAAGAATCACCTGGAGAGGGTGTTAGAAACGGGCATTCCTGGGCTTCACCCCTAAAGAAGCTTATTCAGTAATATGGTGGCCAGGCCCAGGAATCTGCATTAAATGTTTTTTTTTTGAGTTGGTTATTCATGCACATGGCACAAAATTCAAATGACATAAAAGATGTGGTAAAAGGTACTTTCCTATACTCTTTTAAAAAATACCAATGGCAGGGCTTCCCTGGTGGCACAGTGGTTGAGAGTCCGCCTGCCGATGCAGGGGACATGGGTTCATGCCCTGGTCCGGGAAGATCCCACATGCCGTGAAGCGGCTAGGCCCGTGAGCCATGGCCGCTGATCCTAAGCGTCCGGAGCCTGTGCTCCACAATGGGAGAGGCCACAACAGCGAGAGGCCCGCGTACCGCAAAAACAAAAAAAAAAAACCCAAACCAATGGCAGCATACATATTGCTTAGCACTGTTTTTTTTTTTTAACAATATGTTTCGGAAGCCATTGTGTAACAATACACATAAAGCTGCCTTCTTTTTTATTTTTATTTTTAATGAGGTATAACATACACCCAGGAAAGTGCACAATCGATGAATCTACGCATTTACACCCATGCAACCACTGTGCAGATCAAGACGGAAAATATTCCTGACACTCCTAGAGGCCCCCTCGCGCCTCTTTCCAGACAAGATCCCCCAGACTTTGACAATTTGACAATTGCAATTTGAAAGTGTTCAGAGCTCCTGAGGCTTGGAAGGTGGCAAAAGATGCTTAAGACTAGGGGGAAAACTGGGGGCTAAGAGCTGCTCCCTCTCAACATGGAAAGACCCAGGCGTCACCCTGAAAAAGAAGTACGTCTCTCTCTCCATTGAGATATAAGAGATCAAGTCTCCTATTTTTCTCCCTCCTGCACCCAGCAGAGGGTGGTGCACCTTGCAGCCCTTCAATAAATAGCTGATGAATTTAGTGGATTCTGAAGGCCTCTGATGGGTCCTGGTGACAGCCTCCTGGAGCAACAAAAAGCTGGTCCAGACTCTTAACTTAGGAATCTGAAACGCCAGACTTTTGTCCCCACCTAGGTTATTTATCCAAGTTTCTCTTTTTAAAAAGGTAGCAATAGAAGGAATGTTATATCTCTGGGAAACACTAGGTTTAAAATGGGGAGATGGGATGTAAAAGAGGGGGGAGTCTTCAAACACACTCAGCTGATATCACGGCTGCTCAGGCATGCAACAAATAAAGAATTCAGAACTCTTGTTAGAGATATTTGTTCACCTCTCTTAGGCCATAAGAGGCCCTAAAAACACAGTGTTAATGAGGCAGTCTGGCCCCATGGCTGAGTGAAAGAGCTCTGTGGTCACACTGTTTAGGGTAGGCCCCTTTAGTAGCCCCCAATGCTCTCAACTTCCCAATGATGACAAGCAAATCCTGGGGTACAAGGAAAATCTATACCTCTGAGCTCCCTACTGGAGGCTCAGAGTCCACAGATATAGCATGGGGTCCGGCAATGGGTACTTTTAACAAATACTCCAAATGATTTTTATCCTGAGGGAACTTTGGAAAATACCTTGGGCAAGTTACCAAACCATTCTGGGTCTGTTTCTGCATCTGTAAAATGGAGGTAATAATGGTGAATACCTTACAGAGTTGGTTTGCAGGACTGAGTAAAGTGATGTAGGTAAAAGGCTTAGACCAGGGCATAGTAAGTATTCAATGTTAACTATTATTATAACAGTTACTTCTCTTCTCTTTTAAAAATATTATTTAAGTACACCCATTTCATAGCAGTTTTTATTCACAACAGCCAAAAGGTGGAAGCAACCCAAGTGTCCATCAACAGATGAATGGATAAACCAAATGTGGTACCTGTATACAATGGAATATTATTCAGTCTTAAAAAGGAAGGAAATTATGACACATGTTGCAAAATGGATGAATCTTGAGGACATTATGCCAAGTGAAAAAAGCCAGACACCAAAAGACAAATACTGTCAGATTCCACTTACATGAAGTACCAGGAGTAGTCAAATTCACAGAGACAGAAAGTAGAATGGGGAGTTGTTGTTTAACGGGTACGGAGTTTTAATTTTGCAAGATGAGAAGTGTTCTGGAGATTGATTGCACAACAATGTGAATGTATTTAACACTACTGAACTGTACATTTAAAAATGATGAAAATGGTAAATTTTTGTGTATTTTACCACAATTAAAAAAAATCATTTAAACAAGGGATTGTAGCTTAACACTTGAAAAGGCCAATCTAGATTTCTAGATTTTTCTCCAAAGCAGTGTTCTGTGATCTGACTGCACATTAGAATTACCTGAGGATCTTGTAAAACAACAACAAATACTAATGCCTGGGCCCTCCCCAAACTAATTAAATCAGACTATCTGAGGGTAGGACCCGGGCATGGGTGTTCTTTTATGAGATCTACAGGTGACTCCAAAGTGCAACCAGGGCTGAGAACCACTGTTCTAGGGAACAAGGATCCCTTTGGCTCAGACCAATAGGAGAAAGCATTCTTTAAGGTATACTCCCACTTGGTCTCTGGACCAGCCTCTTCAGACTTCCCTTTCCATTTGCAGTAAGCAACCTGCCCACACGGAGGCACTGCCCCACCTTTTGGAAGCTTCTGAAGTAGGGCTGTTGCCCTGGTAGCTGCTTTCCAAATATTTCCTCAAAGCCAGGTTTCTGTAGTGGGTGAACCTCTGCTCAACCCAACAGGGCAGCTCTACCGGGTCCATCAAACTCCTAACAAAAACAATCTTTAAAGCCCTAAATACACACAACTGCTTTCTGGTAATCGTTCTTGTAGAGTGGATCAGAAAAGCTGCATTGAGGTTAAATATTACTGCAAGAAAAATGTGCTAGCCCAGCAGTTCTCAAAGTGTGGTCCCTGGCCCAGTGGCATTAGCATTGCCTGGGAATTGTTCAAAATGCAAGTTCTTATGCCTCACGCCACCTACTGAATCAGAAACTCTAGGGGTGGGGTCTAAACAGAGGGCTCATTAAGGTCCCACCTCCAGAATCTTTGATTCAGGAGGTCTGGGTGGGATGAGAATTTTCATTTCTAGCAAGTTCCCAGGCAATGTTGGTTCAGGGAACACACTTTGAGAACCCCTGTCTGAGTTGATAGGAAAGGTGGGTAAAATCTTCAATTTTCTGTTTCTTTTGGCCTCTCCCGTTGCGGAGCACAGGCTCCGGGCGCACAGGCTCAGTGGCCATGGCTCACGGGCCCAGCCGCTCTGCGGCATGTGGGATCTTCCCGGACCGGGGCACGAACCCGTGTCCCCTGCGTCGGCAGGCGGACTCTCAACCACTGCGCCACCAAGGAAGCCCTCTTTCGTCTTTTAAAAGGGCGGTTCAGAGAGATGCTTCATGTCACTCACAGTTAAATAAATGCAAATTAAAACGACAATTCACAATCCTTTTCCACTGCCCATATTAGAAAAGATCAACTTTGCCGATACCCAGCACTGGGGAGGGTGTGGGTACCAGGACTGCTGGTCCATCCACTGATGTGGGAGTGGGCACTGGAATAGCCTTCAGAAGGCAATGTGGTAACATTTATTAATGCTTTTAAAAGGACAAACCTTTGGCCCTGCAATTCCACTTTGGGGGACTTTATACTGCAGATGTGTGCGAAGATATATGTGCAAGAATGTTTCCTGCAGCGCTGTTTGCAGCAGCAAAGGATTGGAAATCACCTAAATTTCCACCAGTAAGAGGACTAAATTGCTGTGAAAAAGAATGATGTAGAGTCCAGTCTGCTGATGTGGAATGACCCTGAGCCAGCTTACTGAGGGACCAAAACAAGAGCGAAGCAGTGGGATGGCGCCATCTCCTGTGTGTACTTGTGTTTTTAAAGGGATTATATGTGTACACATATCTGATTGAATATCTGCCGAAAAACTATAGCAGTTATTATTATTATTTTTTTTTTTGAAGAGGAAAACCAGGGGCTAGGATGGGAGGAAGACATAGTTTGACTCATTGCTATACAGATTTTTGCACCATTTGAATGTTTTTCCTGTGTACATACATTACTTTTTCAATAAAAATCCAGCCAGTTAAAAAATCTAGTGAAAATCAAGAATAATTTCTTAAAAAGATGTTTAAATATCCTTAGACCAGTTTCAACTATGTTAAATACACCCAACACATCCCTCATGCTGGGGCAGTGATGTGTGCAGCTTGTGATGGGGACATTATTTGCCTGTATAAGAAATGGTACTAAGGGACTTATTGTCAATTGTTTCTACCACCATTTCCTTGGGACTCTGCCTAATTTTTTCATCCCTTGGCTAATTATTTGTATCTTTAAGTTTTGTTCTACCATTGAATGAGCCTCTCTATTAGACTATAAACGCCATTAAGCAAAGATATTCCTGGTGTTGTTCACCACTGTATCTGTGGGGCCTGGCACTCAGCGGGCACTCAGTCAGTATCATCTAAACGAATGGGAAGGAGTCACTACGTTCCAGGCCCTGTGCTAGGCCCTGTGAGTGAGTGGGAGCAACGGGCTTTGGACCCATGTCTAACCCCATAGCCCAAGTCCTTTGTCTTGTATCCCAAATCTACATAAGTAATTGCACGGCCAGGACTTATTTTTCAATTGTGAAAAGTCTTACTTTTTCACCATCTGATGCCTTTTGGACCTACCTATCTTTATCCAGGTTTGAGACTAATTATTTGAGACCTAGAGGAGATGTTCAGATGTCACTGGGGCAGTTACAAAACTTGGATTTTGTAACTCGGATTTGCTACACTACTGAGGAGCAATTACAGCTAATCGTGTAGGCACTTTGGGAGCCTCAGTTTAATTAGATTCAAGCACTTCTGATCTGGGTAAAAGGCCAGGTCTACATAATCCTAGACAAGCTGTTGGGTGTTTTGTGAAGAGCTGCCATCTCTCCCAGGCAAGGGAAAGACAAGGACATGGTGTCTGCCCAGCTCCAGGATCAGCCTGCTGGTAGATGCAGGGTCCTCCCGGGATCTCCACCTGATGTCAGTTACCAAACACCCTCAGTGTCTGGGAACCCCTCCCTGGGTTCTTTTATTAAGAGCTGCAGCTACCTGCTTTTTAATACTAGGAGGATTGTAATGAGGTTCTATGTATTTAATCCTTAAAGGATTAGCACCAGTAACAAGATTCAGGTATATAATCTTTTTTTTTTAAATGTTTCTATAGTCCACTTTTAAAAAAATTTTAATCATATTTAAGTGTACAGTTCAGTGGCACTAAGTACATTCACATTGTTGTGCAACTCTCACCATCATCCATCTCCCGAATTTTGCACCTTCCTAAACTGAAACTCTGTCCCCATTAAAGAGTAACTCCCCATTCCCCCTCACCAACCCCGCCACCGACCCCGGCCCCTGGCATCTACCAATGTACTTTCAGACTCTATGAATTTGACTATTCTAGGTCCCTCATATAAGTGGAATCAAACAGTATTTGTCTACAGACAAATGTATATTGGAATGCATTTTTAAGGTTAACTTAATATATGACCTGCAAGCAGATTGTACCTTTTTCTCCCCCCTGTGCTATACAGTAGGCCCTTATATAATCTTGCTGCAGCTTTTTTTTTTTTTTTTTTTTTTTTTGTGGTACGCGGGCCTCTCACTGTTGTGGCCTCTCCCGTTGCGGAGCACAGGCTCTGGACACACAGGCTCAGCGGCCATGGCTCACGGGCCCAGCCGCTCCGCGGAATGTGGGATCTTCCCGGACCGGGGCACGAACCCGTGTCCCCTGCATCGGCAGGCAGACTCTCAACCACTGCGCCACCAGGGAAGCCCTTGCTGCAGCTTTTTAAGACGACGAAATAGGAGGCACTAACCTGGCCTTAGACAGATGAGTACCACAGGCCTATGTTGGAAAAGCAAACTGCCGAGGACAGGAGAGACCTTCTTCTTGTACCTTCCATCTATTTCAAAAGCCATTTCCCCCAAAATGGCACTATCATGACTCAGTCAGCTCAAATACAAGGACCCAGAGACGTGGTCTTCCTTGTGGATGGAGACTTTGAGTCATCTCTGTATCCTCCACGCCAGGCACATGGTGGGCGTGCCATTGATGGAGCTTGGTAAGAAGGAAGTTTGAATCACGCGGCATGAAAGCACACAGTATCAGCCAGCGTGACTGAGCAGGGGACGGGAAAGAAGAACCTAAATGTCCTTCCCACTAAATTTAATGCAAGAGAGTGGTCAGCTAACAACATGGCTGGCTGGCAGACTGCTGGGTGCCTAGCAGCCCCTAGCATTTTCATAGTGAAGGTGTGTGAGTCATTTCCTAGAGCTGTGGGCAAGCTGCTGCAAAGCTGACTCACTCGGGAAGAAAACAGCTGTAGAAATAAAGTGAGAGCCCTCTTTGCCCACCATATGAATGTGCCTTGTCTTTAACTCTGAAACAAAGATTTTCGCAAATGAGTGCTGTTGGCTTTGTTTCCCGGGGTACAGGTTGCTGAAAACTGCCCTCTTCTGTCTGAAGGTTAAATATTCAGATCTCATCCTGAAAGCACAGACCTGTCGAGGCTCCTCCACAGTTCTGCTCGCAGTATTACTCCCCAACATGTCCCCTAAACTCTGGGCCCCTCCCTGGGCACCCTCTCAAAGCTCGATGACTCTCAGCAGATGGTCTTGTCAGATGTTTTACTAAGATGCTTGAGCTTCTGCAAATTCACTACCTTCGCTTCCCCATTCTCCCTCTCTCTTCACCCCCTCACCCCACTCCCTTCCCACAGTGTCCTTCTGCCATTATAACACTCGACTGTTGCAGAGGCAACACAGTTCCTGGCCGTCATCTGGGGTCATGAATACGATTCAAAATGTAGTCTGCATCACAGATGTAGAGAACAAAGTATGGACACTAAGGGGGAAAGTGGCGGTTGCGGGGAGTGGTGGTGGGATGAATTGGGAGATTGGGATTGACATATCTACACTAATATGTATAAAATACATAGCTAATAAGAACCTGCTGTATAAAAAGTAAATAAAATAAAATTCAAAAAAAAACTAAAATGGAGTCTGCATCAATTAAAATGGTAGACATGAAAAGCTTACAGAAACATTTATGTTCATGATCTAATCAAATATCTTCAGCTAGACTGAGCAGTTACTTCTACTTCTAACAAAGTAGAAGTTTCTTAAAAATCACTGTCTGCAACTCTTTGTGGCAAAATGCCTTGGATCATGTGGGTGATCTCTACAGCATGCTGTATAGCAGAGTGACCATACACCTTAGTTTGCCTGAGAGAGTCCTGGAGTTTGTCTGTTATTCTGATGCAGTTATTAGTAAGGTCCTTTTTCACTCTCATAAGTGACCCAGTTGGGTTGCTAAATTATATGGTGACCCCAGGTACAGGGCTTCCCTCCCTTCTAAGATGGAAATGCTATCCCCTAAGCAAGGCAAAATTTTCTGATCTTACATTGAGGTTCCAAAAGATAGTTTAAGAAAAAATCCAGTATTAAACCCAATTGGACATTAATGAGCTCCTCCTCCAAGCAACAGAAGATGATGTTGTGATTTCATGTACCTCTTCTCAGCTTGATGTCTAATGTAAGAAAGCCAGATGTTTAGAAATAAGGGAAGAGCCCACTTCACTGTTTAAACTCACAGGAAAAGGCAATTTAAATCGTTTGAGACCATTTTCAATGTCAAAATGTCCTAGGTTGGTGTTCAGTCCTAAGTTCTTAGGAGGCTCATGATTCTAAGGGACTCAGTCACCTTATTGGGGCCAATGCAAGGTTATTATTTTTATTCCTTTCATCTGATATAGAAAAGACTTTTTAAAAATCTTAAATTTTTCCTCTAATCAAGATCAAACTCATAGACCCTTTGTCACTTGGCTCTTAACTTTCTGGTCATAAGACTTCAAGGTCAGTCTTAGAAATGGAGGTCAGAATAACCACAACTGGATCATTCTGGTTTTTAGTTCGTTTCCTTGGCTGGTGGACTTGATCCAGCTCTACTTTGCTCTGAATATGAATACTGGACTGCTGGGATAAGGCATTTAGCCAAAGATAAAGATGGAGCAGAATATTTCCTGAATTTACTGGTCCCCTGCAGCATCACTGACGACATTACTCATACTCCTAACGCTGCCTAGGTTAAAAAATCAATTAAGTCAATTGTTCACTACCGCAGTGTTCCAATTAAAGATTAGGCCCTGTATGATAAATACACTTCAAAAGAATCTTCAAGACTTCTATGCTTTCCTTCATTTTCAAGTGTTATTCATTGATCTCATCCAGAAGATAGGGTTATGGACCCCCGGTCTGTTCCAGCAAAGTATCGTACTTAAATAATAAATTTAAAAGACTGATAAATTCTACCCTTGTGGGTTCTACTAGTCATCCTAACAGTTTCACATTTTGTCTTTGGTCAGATCAGATAATGTCATGTAACTCACCAAAAGGGAAATCTTTAATATCTGCTGGTTAAAAAAAAAATCTATGAACTATTCTGAGGCAAGTGGTGAGGAAATTTTTTAAAGAATGAAAATAATTTTTAGAAAGTTAAAATATAGCTAATAAACATGTACTACAATAAAAACAACTTGCCAGTACTGATTTTGAATATAGAAGCCAGTAACATTGAGCTGGAGGTGTGTGACCACCCCCCCACCCTCAGCTGGGCCCACCAGATTTGGCAAGGAGCCAGTACTGAAGGTTATGAAGCTGGAAAGCAAGCACTGCACCCTTCAAAATAACCACCGGGGCCTTGCCATACCTGTAAAAAGAGTCATAACTCAGACCAAGCTCAAAACAGAAATTTATGCTCAACGAGCACTGCTTCTCAAATTGGCCCTTATGACAGTTCACAGGCAGTCAACTGTTTGAAGCCGATATAGAGGCTAGGCCATTTAATTTCGCCTTTTCTCCTCTAAGTGGGCTCACAGAAAACACAAAGTAAGAGTGAAAGACTAATAAAGACAATAATCATTGGCATTTACTGGTATTTGCTGGGCCTCATGCTGTGTACTTTTATATTAATGCTAACTTCCCCAACTGCGGAATTCAAATTCCCATCTGTTGGACTCTAAAACACTGCCTTTTCCTTATGCAGGCATTTCCTGAGCAACTCTCTCTAAGTGACACGCTAGATGCAGGAGATTAACAAGAACATAATATAAAAATTGAATATTAAAATCTGGCCCCTGTCCTTACAAAGGTTGCTGTTGGTAAATATTCTTTTTGGACAAGCCCAGCCAGTAAGTGCAGACTGATTGGGACTATTTCCCCCCCTTCCCTCGATGGTGAGCTGTTCTTCACTAGAATGGGAGCTTCAGAAAAGCAGGGACTTGAATTCCCGCCTGTATTCTCATCACAGGGTCTGGCCTCATGAATGTCTGTAGGATGTGGGATAAACAAAAACCAGAGCCCAAACCCAACAGGCCTGTTTCTGTGGCTCTGAGAAGCTCCTGGCTGCTCTTTTGCTTTAAACCTAAAATGTATCTGACTGGGAACTATTTCCTTACTCCTTAGAAGTATCAGCAGGATGCAGTCCCTTACATGGAAAGGCTATGTAGTTGTTCAAAAGCATGGACTCCAGGACTAGATTGCCTGGGATGGAAACCTGGATCACCCACTCATCAGCTTTGTGATCTGGAGCAAGTTAGTCAACCTATTTTTAAAAAAAATTTTTATTGGAGTATAGTTGATTTACAATGTTGTGTTAGTTTCAGGTGTACACAGCAAAGTGAATCAGTTATACATACACACATATCCACTCTTTTTTAGATTCTCTTTCCATCTAGGTCATTACAGAGTATTGAGTAGAGTTCCCTGTGCTATACAGTATGTGCAAGTTACTCAACCTTGCCGGGCCTCAGTTTCTTCATCTGTAAAAGGAGGATGACTGATTTAATACATCCTATAAAGTACTTAGAACAGTGTCTGGCACACAACAAGTGCTACATAGGCGACAGCTACTAATAAAAACAGTAATGACCACTACCACCATAGTGGGGACAAATCTTTTTAATGCTCAACTATCTCCCTGCTCCCCTTTATTCTAATAAGCAATATCATAAATAGGAAACCTACGGCAGAGGTGGTACTGAGTTGAAGTTAAGAATCACTCAGTTTGAATGCTGGTCCTGCCACTTACTGGTTGTGTGACCCCAGGCAAGGTACGTAACCTCCCTGAGCCTGGGAAGTGGGGAAACTAATGCCTACCTCCGAGGCATCAGGAGGATCAAGGGAAGTAATACCCGTGCATGCTCAGCACATGCCTGGCACTGTTAGTGTGAGATAAATGGTAACTGCTGTCATGCAGGATTTTCCTTAATGAATTTATCTTTCAAAGGCAGAACTAAGGATTCATGTGATTCTAAGTCACAAGAATGTAAGGTTATCCATTTAGGAAATTCTTCTGTTCAAGAGATCTATTTTCAACAATTTCTAATCACATCAGCAAAGATGCCCAATAACAAGGGATTAGTGCTTATGTGGTTTAGAACAGAGATAGTCTGATAAGCAGGAAAAGGTCTTTTGCAATTTTCTCAGAAAGAGAGGTGTGTGTGTGGGGGGGGGGGGAAAGGAAATGAAGAATAAGGGCTTCATGCTGATGCCCTCTTTAGTTTGCTCTGGTCAAGATCACAGGCCAGAAGAGTATCACAGTGACTGGAAGGCCTGCCATCTGCTCCAGAGTGAAACAGCTTACATAAGGACAGGTCATACAACCATAAGGCACACCTGTTTGAGACACGCTAGTCTGCACAACATCACTGTCCATCCACAAACTGTCATTTCGCACCCTTCCTCTCAGTCCTCATTCAGGCAACACCGACCTAGTGAGCACTTTCTATGGGCCAAGCAGGGTTCGAGGCCCTGAGGGGCTAGAACAGGAGCACAAAGACCCCGGGCACTTGTGGAGGGGAATTGGGGATGGAGAGACAGGAAATAAACATGTAAACAAATACAACATTTCATCAAACCATACGTGCCTTGAAGAATGTGAAGAGGGGGATTAGACAGAGAATGACTGGAGGTGAGGGGAGTCTTGGAAGGGTTCTCTAAGAAGGTACCATCTTGGTTGAGTCCTGCATGACGAGGTGAAACCTGGTGAGACAAGAGAAGGGCCCTCCACACAGAACTTGGGCAGACCTGAGGTCAGCAGGCCCCTCAGGCCAGTGCCTGGTACCCACGTATGTTCTGGATGGGCTGTGCCATGTCCCAGGGGTCTGGACCCCCTTCATGTCACATCCAGTTACCCCACATGGAAGAGGCTGACTTGACTTGGTCTATTAAAAGTGAAGGAAAGGAGGGACTTCCCTGGTGGCACAGTGGTTAAGAATCCGCCTGCCAATGCAGGGGACACAGGTTCGAGTCCTGGTCCGGGAAGATTCCACATGCTGTGGAGCAACTAAGCCCGTGCGCCACAATTACTGAGCCTGCACTCTAGAGCCCACGAGCCATAACTACTGGAGCCCATGTGCTCTAGGGCCCGCGTGCTGCAGCTACTGAAACCCGTGCACCTAGAGCCTGTACTCCACAACAAGAGAAGCCACCACGATGAGAAGCCCGTGCACCGCAACAAAGAGTAGCCCCCACTCGCCGCAACTAGAGAAAGCCCGCACGCAGCAACGAAGACCCAACACAGCGAAAAAAAGAAAAAAAAAAAGTGAAGGGAAGGAGATTTAAAAGAGGCTTAAGAAACCTTTGAGACAACTGTAATATACGGGACCTGATTTAGATCCCAAATTGAGCAAACTGTAATTAAAAAGGAAAATAACAAAGAAAGAAGTTAGCTGGGGAAACTGAACTACTATGGAGGAATACTGTTAAAGTTTTAGGTGTGATGATGGTACTGTGCTATGTTTATGTTATGGACTGAATTGTGTCCTCCCCAAATTCATATGTAGAAGTCCTAAGCCCCAGTACCTCAGAATGTGACTGTATTTGGAGACAGGGCTTCTAGAGAGGTAATTAAGTTAAAATGGGGTCATTAGGGTGGGCCCTAACCCAATATAATTGGTGTCCTTATAAGAAAAGGAGATTAGGGCTTTCCTGGTGCTGCAGTGGTTAAGAATCCACCTGCCAATGCAGGGGACACGGGTTCGAGCCCTGGTCCGGGAAGATCCCACATTCCGCAGAGCAACTAAGCCTGTGCGCCACAACTACTGAGCCTGCGCTTTACAGCCTGCAAGCCACAGCTATTGAAGCCCACATGCCTAGAGGCTATGCTCCGCAACAAGAGAAGCCACTTCAATGAGAAGCCTGCGCACCGCAATGAAGAGTATCCCTCGCTCCCTGCAACTAGAGAAAAGCCCGCGCGCAGCAACAAAGACCCAACGCAGCCAAAAATAAATAAATAAATAAATTTCAAAAACAAAACAAAACAAATGGTATGGATATTTGACAAAAAAAAAAAGAAAGAAAAGGAGATTAGGACACAGACAGAGACACAGACATGGACACACAGAGAGACAGCCATCTATAAACCAAGGAAAGAAGCCTTTGCAAACCTGCCAATAGTTTGAACTTAGACTTCTAGACTCCAGAACTGTGAGAAAATACATTTCTTTAATTTAAGCCACCCAGGCTATGGTGTTTTGCTTTGGTAGCCCTAGCAAACTAAAACAGTTTACAGAGAGTCCATGTACCTTAGCATCACACTGAAACAGTCACAGATGAGATGACAGGCTGTCTGGGACTTGCTCCAAAACAATCTTGGAAGGGGGATGCAGGAAAGGTGTGGTTTATGGATGAAGTAAGATTGGCCAGAAGCTGAGTACTTGTTGAGGTTGAGTGATGGGTACAGAGGGGTTTATTCTGAGTTCATTTAACTATTCTCTCTACTTTTCTATATTTTGAACATTTCTGTAATAAAAAGGTAAAAGAAAAAAAACTGAAGAGGAAACAATGTGTAAGACGTACATCTGTGGCTCTCAGCCTGGGGTGGGGGAACCTTACACTCCTGGGGGCTGACCTCTACGGGTAATGCTCCAGATGGGGGCTGCTCCATGAGCCTGGGTGCTTGAGTGAGGATGGTGATGGGACATAGGACACCCCTGGCCAAGCCAGGATGGATTTGTCATGTGAGGAAGACATAAATCTTTGTTTTTAAACCAGTGAGATTTGGGAGTTGTTTCCACAGCATAATCGAGTCCATCTTGACTGGTACAGAAACTCAACACAGAACTTGACAAAATAATTCTAAAGTTCAACTGAAAAAATAAACACACAGAGAGACAAATGCACACGCTGAAGAAGCAATGGGTCAGGGTGAATACTATCAGATATTAGGCCATATCACAAAGCAACAGTAATTAAAAATGAATGATATTAGGTGTAGAAATAAAAGTCGACAAATATATTTATACTGAAGTATAGAAAGTCCATAAATAGGCAACTAGTCAATACAGGACTAAGTGTGATGAAGATATTTCAGTTCTAGCTTGTTAACAGTTGAGCTGCCTCACTTTACCAGTGAAAAGTAACAAAATAGGCTTTGCTCTAATGTATCAAGTCAGCTTTGTTGAAGGATTGCTCCTTCTTCACCAGTCCAGGGAACCGTTTATTAAAAACCCATTCTTTTATTTTTATTTTTTAAAATTGCAGTATAGTTGATATATAATATTATATAAATTACAAATGTACGTTATAGCGATTTACAATTTTTAAAGGTTATACTCCACTTATATTTATAAAATATTTGAAAATACTCCATGTTGTACAATATATCCTTGTAGCTTTTTTCGGTCGTGTTGCACGGCCTGTGGGATCTTAGTTCCCCAACCAGGGATTGAACCCTCATCCTTGGACTCCTGGACCACCAGGGAATTCCCCTTTATAGCTTATTTTATACCTAAGGTACAAAATAAGAGGTTTCTACCTCTTAATCCTCTATATTGCCCCTCCCCCATTCCCTCTCCCCACTGGTAACCACTAGTCTGTTCTCTATGTCTGTGTATCTGCTTCTTTTTTGTTATATTCACTAGTTTGTTGTATTTTTTAGATTCCACATATAAGTGATATCATACACTACTTGTCTTTCTCTGTCTGACCTATTTCACTTAGCATAATGCCCTCCAAGTCCACCTGTGTTGTTGAAAACAGCAAAATTTCATTCTTTAAAAACCCATTCTTTTAAACTAAAGTCATATTAATAGCACTTAAGGAAGTACTAACAGCTTATTTAAGCTACCAAAGACTTTTTTTTTTTTTTTTTTTTTGCGGTACGCGGGCCTCTCACTGTTGTGGCCTCTCCTGTTGCGGAGCACAGGCTCCAGACGCGCAGGCTCAGCGGCCATGGCTCACGGGCCTAGCCGCTCCGCGGCATGTGGGATCTTCCCGGACTGGAACCCGTGTCCCCTGCATCGAGGTGGACTCTCAACCACTGCACCACCAGGGAAGCCCCCAGAGACTTTTTTGTTTGGATTTCAAGTGTCTTAAGTTCTGGATTTTTGACCTCAGGTCACATTTGTTTGACCTCACTAACCGATGGTTAAACAATGCACCTCAACAGTTAAAAGATGTACTGATAAACAAAAGAACTAAATAGCACAGCTAGAAAAATCATCCATATCTTTAGGTACCTGTCTTTCTGGAAAACTACTAAAATATAATAAACTATAGGGATTTATTTCTAAAATTCTGATGAAACAAACGGTGACAACAACAAAAAGGGTAAGTTAAATTACTATGAAAGATGTGGGTGCTGAGCTCACCCTAGACGGACTCATGTCACCCCACGGATTTTCCTTTCTCAAATTCTGCTTGCCAGCCCATATGTGCCACTCTCTTAAAAGGCAGCTATAGGGCTGTTTACCCCACAGCCCCCATCTCTCTATTTTTGAGCTCCAACCCCTCCTCACCTTGAGGACCCAGTTCAAATGCTTTTTCTGGGAGGACCCTTCCTTCCACGCGTGGCCCTTGCCTATGGAGACAGGCTGGATTCTCCACCCTGCTGCTGCGCGCCCACCAGACGCTCTCAACTGGTGCACTCATCATACTGTATTGTAATTATTATTGATATTCCCATCTTCCCCTGCAGAACACGTCTTATTTATCTGGGCCACACAGAGCACTGCTAATCTCTCACTAGCATTATAGGATCTTCAAGTATTTGAATAAGTCGAACATTTAATAAGTGGATACTATATGTTAGGCACTCAATTGCCTGCTAAGTCCTTAGTGACCCATATTTAATTGTAAAACTGTAACCCCCACTTTGCAGTTGAAGAACCTGGAACTGAGGTTAAGCAAATTCAAGGTAACACAGCTGGCCAGTGGCAGGGCTGGGTAGCCTCTCTGTGACCACGTCCCACACTGAGCCGACTCGTCTCTGCTCCTTTAGCCACCAGACTCCTCGACTTGTGTGCGAGTGCCCCCCAGTATAGACTCCTGTCTCTATAGCTCAGCACTCTGAGGGGCGGGGGCCTGGACTGCACGGGCCTAGCTACTCTCCTAGGATTCTGGAGGCCAGGGTGGCAAGATTCAGGCTCTTATCTTGGCTCTTCCACTTACGGGCTCTCTCCCTGCCTGAATTACTTAAACTCTCTGTGCTTCAGTCTCTCCATCACAATTTCACTCACTGCCTCAAGGGCTGCTGTGGAGACGGAAGAGATCACGTCCATGGGAAACAGCGGTACTGTGCTGGGCACACGTTAAGTGTTCTCACGGGCATTTCTCGTCTTGTTGGCACTTCGTGCTGTTAGGTAGCACTCCCGTCCCAGACCCTGCAGCCAAGCCACACTTCCCCATCCTCTACTTGAGCACCCGAATTTGTATATCCAAGTACAGGACCTTATAATTGTTTTCATTTTTGTTAGATACTGCCTTTTTCTGCCTTTTGATCCAAACCTGTCTCACTTACTCACGACTCCCCATGTGCCTGTGTTATGTGTAAATCTGGAGCTTCACCTGTATCTTCAAGCTACTGACCAAACTGTTGAACAGAAGGGAGGCTGTAAAATGGGTGTCTTTAGGTGGGAGTGCACACGGAGGAGCAGTGGGATGGGAGCCCCCAGCCTGGCACAGAGCAGGTGCCCCCGCTCACGCTTCCTTACCCGCCCTCACATGCCACTAAGGGTGAAAAAAACTGGAGCAATATTACTGGAGGACAATCTGACAAGAAGTGCATAAAAAATGCTGACTCTGAAATTCTACTCCTGGAAATTTACTCCCAAGAAGACATTAAAGAGGAGAAAAAAGTTCTGTGAAAAAATATTTATAGCATCATTATTTAAAATGCTGAAAAACTTTAAATAACCTAAATGGCTACAAAGAGGAATGGTTAAATAAACTATAACAGGGTAATCACAGCAATGTGGCTCTTTAAAAAGATTAAATATAATGACTATGCATCTTTATGTTAGTGAATATAAAGTTATTTAAATTAAGTTACCATAGATATACACACTATGACTGCATCTAAATAAAAACTATGTGCACACAGATAAAAGAATGGGAGGATGAAGAAAGAGAAAATTAGTTATGGTGAGATTATAAATGTAATTTTCATTTGTTTCCCATGAAAACACCTTATAATTGATGTGGTTATAAACACCACAAATGTTGGTACATATACAGACACATATTTTAATGTTTATTATTTATGTGTGTTCAGTTAATCTGAAGGGAGAGTTAAATAAGATTTAAGAACGAGCGGTCCAGAACACAGAGCCTTACCTAACAAAGGACTTCGATGAAACTCAAGAAGCATTTGACTAAATATGAGATCCAGTTCCCGTCCTCAAGCAGCCTGAAACCCACTGAGTTATTAATGTGCCAGACTCCCTTCCCACTAACATCCACATGCCTCATCACAGCGCTGGCCTGCCACTCACAAGAGTCCTGAGGAATGAGCATCAGGAGGGCATAGTGATGAAAGGCATTAACTTACCAGCAGGGGGTGCTGTGCAAGACCTTCCCCTGTGAGCTTTAGTTTCTGCCTCTGAGATCGGCTGAGATAGGGGTTGTTCCAGTGCCCAGTTGAGAGGCTGATGTGAGGCATGGCTTCTCAAATGCCCAGTACACATGGGCTGCTGTTACAATTGTGTGCCCCACCAGCTCTTTCAGATGGGCACAAATTCTAAACTTAGAAAAGTAAGGCAGAAGCAGAAGTAGCAGCACACTTGGAGTGGGAACAGAAATAAGGGGTTCTCCACTTGGCTGTGCCCCAAGCTTACCGTAGGTGAACATGCGTGGCGAGGTCAGTTCAATGTTGGGCAAGGCGCCCAGGTGGTTCAGCACGGCACACCGATAGCCATTTTTCTGGGCGTAGTCAACAAAGGTGCGGATGTACTGCTTCTCACTGTGATTGGCAATTCCAGGGCAGATGACCATGGTAACATCATCTATGTGGTGGAGGAGGAGATTCCGAGATAGCCAATAAATAGTGACATGATAAATGGTCACAACTACACTTCACTGGCTTAGCCAACAGTAGGAGAGAATTTAACATACATCTTGTCACTCATTTCTCTGGGAAAGAATATCTTTCCCTCTAGCTGGAACTCTCTATAGCAGTGCTTCTCAAATTATCTGTGGTGAAGGGTCAGTTTTTAAAAGTTCCAATAATTATGGACAGATGCTTTTGAAAAATAAAATACAATCAAAATTAATTCCTAGAAAAATGAAAAAGATTCAAATCTCAATTTTTTAATTATTAGATTCAATGGATATAAAATCACTCTGCCAAATTCTTATACAAGTTTCCAAGCATTACTCTTAATTTCTATATGAAATTCTGTATGAATGAATGAATGGAAAAATAAAAAGCAGTGTTTGTATAGACCTCTTTGATCCAGCAATTTTACTTTCAGGTATTTATCTTACAGATACATTGTACATACACAAAACAATATATCTACAGTATAGATTGTAATAGCAAAAGACTGAATATAACATAAATGTCCAGAAATAGGGGTCTGCTTAAATAAATTTTTGCATATCCAAACGATGAAATATTATGTAGCCCTTAAAAATAATGAGACATCTTTACATACACTGATATGGCAAGCTCTCTAATATGTATTAAGTGGAAAAAGCAAGGTGCAGAAAAGGGTTATGATATGCTACTATTTGTTGGGGGGAAAAGACATCTATGTTTATAAACGCATCCACTAGCTCTGGAATCAAACACAAGAATCCTAACAGTGGGTACCACTGTTAGGGTGGGAGAGAGACTTACACTTTTACTGTATGTCCTTTAGTACCTTTTGAATATTCTATCATGAGCATGAACTACCTACTTAAAAATATGAATATGTGTTTTTCTTTAAAAGAAAAGTGGTGTTTGGGTTATTAAATCTAATCTTAAATTTTCCTTCCGAAAGTTTAGATAAGAACAATTTTAAAATTCGTACGCAATATGCATAAAGAAACTTAAAATTTTTTATAAACCTTGACCTTGTAATTCCAATTCTTGGAATCTTGCCTTAAATTTTATGAGTAAGGATTATCAAAGGATTGATATCAAAGGATTATCAAAGGATTGATATCAAAGGATTATCAAAGGATTGAGAGCAACAAAATTATAAGCAAGCTAAATGCCCAAAACCAGAATGATTAAATTATGGTATGACCACATTGGAGACTATTAAGCAATTGTTAGACTTTTGTTATTGAAGACTTTTAGACTTTTAACGATATGGGGAAATATTTATATTATAATTTATAATATAATGTGTAGTAATTTAAATTTTAGAAAAACTTTGCATAGAACCGAAGGTAAATGGAACAAAACGCTAACAGTGGTATGCTGGGTGTGGGATTACAGATGATTCTTTTCTTTTTTTTAAATGTTTCTACATTATCTACATTTTCTATGAGTGAGTATTTATTCCTTTTGTTGTCAGGAAGAAATCATTAAAAAGGAAAAACGGCTGCTTTTCTTAGAGCGTTTCTTGGAAGCATTTCTGCCTTCCAGAACCACCTTCATCAATCCTTTCTGGGCACAAGGGTGATAGAAAGACACAGAGAATCACAAAAAAGAATCAGTTTCGTCCTTTTCAACTTTCCACTTCAGTCCTAGAAGAGCAGGTTAAATTAAATTGCTTAAATTTTGTGCTTTAATAGTAGAAGTCAGAGCATTAGAAGCAAGGGAAAAAATATTTAACTTTTTTTAAATGGTAGAGAAATAAATATTTGAAAGATCAGCTACAAGGCTTAGAAACACAGTGTGAACTCCTAATCTATTCATTTATTCACTTCTTCTGTGACTGTTTATTCGACTCTGGGGATTCCTACATTCTAGCAGACAGATGATAAACAACTATGCAAATAAGCTCAGAGAGTGGCAGGTACCATGAAGAACTAGAGCAGGAAGGTGTGATGGATTTCCTGGGAAGGAAACACTGGTTAGAGGAGTCAGGGACCATCCCTCTGAGGTGACATCGGGGCTGAGAGCTAAATGACAAAGAGGCAATTGTGTGAAGGTCTGGGACAAGCATTCCAGACAGAGGGAACATAAGCTAAGTTGTCACTAGTTACTCAGAGGTTCTAAGTGCTTTAAATAACTGAGAGCTATATTACATTTACTGGAATTTACCTCTAAATATTGACTGAGCTCCTGTAAAAAAACTAGGTGCCTTTGAATACTACAGAACTCAAAAGACATGTCCTCTTCCAGTAGTAACAGCATTCAAAGGATGCAGCCATCTAACTCCACTTCCTCAGAAGTCCTCATTGTGAAGCTTTTTATGAATGTTTATTGTGCAGTCTGCACAGAGCAATGAGTTTTATCACCAGTAGAAACAGTGGTTGTTTCTGAGATATAGGTGTCCCAGACCTCTGGAAACCTAAGCAGAGGGTATATGAGAGCCTTTGTTATCTGCTGTTGTCCAACAAACAAGACCAGCTACACTGCATCTCTAAGCTTCAGTTTCCTCATCAGTAAAGTAGGGATAATAAGGCACTGACTTCTCAGGGTTGTTGTGAGGATTAAATGAGATAATAGCATACATAAAGCACTTAGAATAGTCCAGCTTCTGTTGCTGTCATCAAACCAGAGGCCTGGTCCTGGGCTCCAAGTTCTTATACCAAGCTTTTCTATTTCACAAGAGGACTAAACAACTGTATTCAACAATGCTTTCTGAAGAGCCCTACAAGGCGCCCGGCAAGCACACGCTGGAGCCAGTCCTTGCCGGTTGCTCCTAAGTGATGCACCTCAGCAGACTTCCTACAGGACCCTGAATGCGATGGTAAGTATCAATGGCTCGAGCATTTATATTGAGGCTCCCTCATGGACTAGTTCCCCTTCCCTGAGTGATGGCCCAATCATATGACCTAAACTAGCTTACCTCCCACACAGTGCTCAGCCAAGGGCTCGAAGAGGTCAAAGGTCGAAGTGGCTCCGTCAGACATGGTGATGAACTTCCGGTGCCCATATGGGTGTGGTGACCTCACCCTTCCCATCTTCCCATACAAGGCTGTTTGGATGTGTCCACTTTTCCCCCAGATCAAAGGTGGAATATATCTAAGAAAGAAGGAGAGGAGAGGTCAATTTTCCCACACTCCTTGAATAATGCTCTAAAAAAACTTTGGAGCAAGAGCTTTTCAACCTCTTTTTTTTTTCCTGACAAATTCTGTTCACTAAGCACAAATATGAGATTTTTTAAACCTTATATCCATGCCATGATTTATCTCCTTTTCCCATTTAACGCATCAGATTAGCTTTAGAAATCAACCAGAGCATGCTTATACAGACAGGATTTCAAATTTAAGGTGTTAATTAATTCAACACGGGTTATTTCCATAATAAATTAATTCAACATGGGTTATTTCCATAATGTAGAATAGAAAGAAAGCAACTAATACATTTTGAACACATGCTACTTGACAAGGTTAGCCTCATTATCAAATGAGCTAATGTATATAAAATAGCTAGCATGGCACCTATGCAAACTAAATGCTCACTTCTTTGCCTTCCCCCAATAAGGCAGGCCACAGCTGCAGGGGTTACCCCATGAACCAAACCTGCTGCCTTGTTAAACTGGGAAGGGCTGCAAAGCCTCCTAAGAGTCTGTTAAGTGCCTTGTGCATGTATGTGTGTGTGTGTGTGTGTGCTGGGGGGCACACTGTATGCTCTGGAGAATGTGCTAGAAGGGCAGAGCAATGTAAATATTTGTTGGATTAATGAAGGATAAAGTCTTGTTAGCATAAGCAAGGCATGATACCACCCTAACAACTGTCCTTCGTGAAAACACAGTGACTCTGGTCCTTGGTAGGAAGTGCAAAAATCACAAACTAGTTAATCACTGGGAAAACAAGGTGTTCTAAGTTACAATTAAGAAATGATTATAGTTCACAACCACAGGGCAAGATGATCCCATTTTCTGAAACTGCTATTGGTTTCTCTTCTTCAGCTTTGAGCCCAAGCTTGATGCATGAGCAGGATTTGTGTTCTGTATTAAACTAGAGACATATAATATAAAATGGTAATGACATCAATCCTTCACCTCTGTAGTGTATCACAGTGGTGAACATTTTATTAAGAATTTACCTTAACCTGCTTGCCGATTTGTGCCTATCATTTCTATCAGACCAGATGATCCCAGACCCTCTTCTTAAATTAAACCAGATTTACTCTCTGTTTTTGGCAATTCATTAAATCTACACAAATTTAAGAGAAGGGAAGTCATCACCTTAAGCAAGCCAATTCCCAGATAAGCTTCCCCTCTGGGGGCAGGGAGGAGAAGGAAGAGTATTTTTTTTTTTTTTTTTGCGGCACGCGGGCCTCTCACTGTTGTGGCCTCTCCCGTTGAGGAGCACAGGCTCCGGATACGCAGGCTCAGCGGCCATGGCTCACGGGCCCAGCCGCTCCGCAGCACGTGGGATCTTCCCAGACCGGGGCACGAACCCGTGTCCCCTGCATCGGCAGGCGGACTCTCAACCACTGCGCCACTAGGGAAGCCCAAGGAAGAGTATTTTTAAGACCTAAGGACATGAAACCACTTGCCAGCATCAACCACAGGTGCAAATCTCAGCGCAGAGACCACGGCCTTTAGAAAGCAGGCAAAGGCATTTTTAAGAGATAAGTGGATTATGACAGTAACAAAAAGCAAGCTTATAAAATAATGTCAATAGGACAGCTGAATACTATACAAGATTTAGATAACCGAATTTATAAAGGGTTTCAGACTACTAAGTTGGACAATAAACTGTGCATACAGGGAGGGTAGTGGTCCAAGAAGCCAAACTTCTGATTGTTCCTGGAGGAGAAGTTCGGAGAAAATTTTGTTTACAATATAAATTAAAAACAGAAATGTGCTGAGGTTAAAAATGTCAGAAGAATGGGTTAAATTTCATTTACTTATCCTCTGATCTCATTTAGAATATAATATAATCATAGAAAAGATGACAAAAGCATAAAATTTCCTTTTGGCTACTCAGATTTCCTGTATAATCATGACACAGGTGATCAATCCTGATGCCATGCTCCAGATTCAAGGTCCTGTCACCGCCTCTGAATCTTGGCAATTGCCCCCCAAGTGGCCTCTCAGCCTCTAGTCTTGCTCCCATCGACTCTGGCATCCCCCCACCAGTGGAGGGATAACTAACACACAAACCTGGCCACGGCCCTCCATTGCTTGAGTCCTAGTAGCTCGGCTTAGGAGGTGCCACCATGGTGCCTGCTTACCTCTTTTGCCTAAGTTCCAAAAAACCTGAACCACCGTCCACTCTAGAGTCACTTCCAATCAGGTTTTTTGGGAAGCTCCCTGCCTCTGTGCCCCCTGGAAAAGTATCCTGCACACCCTAGCACCCACGAGGCTTGATTAAAATACACCTTTTTCAAGCACACTCCTCCCTGCCACCTGCAGGGCCTGGGCTCATTCTCCTTTGTGTCTATCCTCAGGGCACTCGAAACACACGAAGCTCGTAGGGAGGACTTGAGGATGAACAGAATACAGACCCACTTAGTAAATCTGAAAAGACAAAGATATGCTTAAAAAATCATATGCATCAGGATGATGTGAACTTGGCTGTGGCATGATTGGTGTTTGGCTGTTCTCCTTCCAGGCTACTCAGCACCATTCTCAGACTGGGCTGGGATGAAATTCTCAAGCTGTTCCTGTGTGTGTGCATGCGTGCGTGCATGGTGTGTGGACAGGTGACTGCCTGGGACTTTCTCAGTTCAGTGTAAGGTCAGTTGTACACAGTGGAAGTTTCACTGTCTATAATTTTATGACAATACCACCTACTGATAAAACACTTTTTAATTAACATCACAGTAACCCAACACCAGGGCTTACAAAATTGAGTTTTTGCATAGCATTTACTGTGGTGGAGCTTTATTGTGTTTTTGTTTGTCTTCATAACTGATCCACAGATCATACGAAAAACATTAAGAAAGTAAAAACCAAGGCTTCCCTGGTGGCACAGTGATTGAGGGTCCACCTGCTGATGCAGGGGACATGGGTTCGTGCCCCGGTCCGGGAAGATCCCACATGCTGTGGAGCGGCTGGGCCCGTGAGCCATGGCCACTGAGCCTGTGCGTCCGGAGCCTGTGCTCCGCAACGGGAGAAGCCGCAGCAGTGAGAGGCTCGCGTACCGCAAAAAAAAAAAAAAAAAGAAAGTAAAAACCAGAATAGGTGCCCACTCACGTGGTTCAGTTCAGGGAAGAAATCTGGACCAAAACAACAGAATATTTTGAAATTTATATAAATATGGAAATATTTAATTTTTAAAATTTATTTATTTTGGGCTGCCTTGAGTCTTTGTTGCTGTGTGCAGGCTTTCTCTGGTTGCGGTGAGTGTGGGCTGCTCTTCGTTGCGGTGCGCAGGCTTCTCGCTGTGGTGGCTTCTCTTGTTGCGGAGCACGGGCTCTAGGCGTGCAGGCTTCAGTAGTTGTAGCATGTGGGCTCAGTAGTTGTGGCTCACGGGCTCTAGATTGCAGGTTCAGTAGTTGTGGCGCACGGGCTTAGTTGCTCCGTGGCATGTGGGATCTTCCCGGACCAGGGCTCGAACCTGCGTCCCCTGCATTGGCAGGCAGATTCTTAACCACTGCGCCACCAGGGAAGTCCCTGGAAACATTTAAGAGATGTTGCTGAAGTGGTACATGGAGGAATATGTTTTACTCTAACTACCTATGGGGTAGTTTGTCTGAAAATATAGCCGCCAAATAATTCCACCTATTCCTGCCCCCACAAGCCATTCTTCCCGTCAGGAGCTAGATTCCTACCCCCCCTACCCCACCCCCATGAATCTAGGCTGGCCTGTGACTTGTCCGGTCTGCTGGACGTGGTGGGAGGCCTGCTGTGCAGATCTGGGCCTGGCCCTTCAGAAGCCTGGCAGCTTCTGCTTGTATAATACCTCCTTGGAAGTCTGGTGCTATGCTATAAAGAAGCCAGGCCTTGACTACCCAGTGATGAGGGAAATACGGAGGGGGGCTAGAGAATGAGAAATAAAACCAAGAACTGTGTGCACTTAAAATTTTATAGTACCACCGAACTGCCTCCCAAAAGAGAGGGACCAATTTACATTCCTACCAATTGTGTATGAAAGTACCTGTCTTCCTCAGCCTCATCAATAATTGGTGTTTTAGGGTTTCCCCGGTGGTGCAGTGGTTGAGAGTCCAACTGCTGATGCAGGGGACACGGGTTCGTGCCCCGGTCCAGGAGGATCCCACATGCTGCGGAGCGGCTGGGCCCATGAGCCATGGCCCCTGAGCCTGCGCGTCTGGTGCCTGTGCTCAGCAATGGGAGAGCCCACAACAGTGAGAGGCCTGCGTACCGCAAAAAAAAAAAAAAAAAAAAAAAAAAAATTGGTGTTTTGGCTACTTTGATAGGCAAAAAATGGGTATTATATTTCAATTTGTGTTTCTTAAGGTTGATCCAATCTATGGCAGAAAAAAAGTTTCTTACTTGAATTTGCATTTCCTTGATTCATGTGTTTATTAGCAATTTGTACTTCTTTTCTGTGAATTGTCTGTTCATATCCTTTGTCCATTTTTCTATTATAGTTTTCTTTTTCCTTTTTTATTTTTATCACTCCTACATTAAGTCATTATATATTATATTTTGCAAGGGTTTTCTCCAGTCTATTGTATATTTTAATTTTATTTTTCATCTTATATAGCTTTTTATATTTTATGGTTAAATTTATTAATTTTTTCTGTTAAAACCTTTGTGTTTTGTATTTTGCTTTAAAAGGGGCTATTCCAACACCCAGTTATAAATATATTCAGCAATATTCCTTCTATTATTCCTATAGTTTTTAAAAATGTATTACCCTGAAGTCACTTATTTTTGAAAATGATGTGAAGTAAAGATCTAATTCATTTTTAATCTAATTCAACTAGTTAGCTAGTTGTCCTTACTCCATAAATGGCCCATCCTTTCCCTACTGATTTCAACGGTCATTTTAAATATATACCAAGTTCTCAATTAAATATCTGGATTTGTTTCTGCATTTTCTATTCTGGTTCATCGATTTCTTTGTCTATTCTTATGCCAATATGGTACCACTTTAATTAATACAGCTTTATGGAATATTTTGAGAGTTGATGGTGCATGCCTACTTCACTCTACTTTTTCAAAATTTTCTTGGCATTTTAGTTTCCAGATGAACTATAGGATTAGCTTGTTCTATGAAAAATTTTGGAGTTTTAAATTGGAAACACACCAAACATATACTACTTTGGGAAGAACTGATATCTTTACAGTTTCGACTTGTCCCATTCAAAAACATGGTGTGAGGGGCTTCCCTGGTGGTCCAGTGGTTAAGACTCCACACTTCCAATGTAGGGTTCGATCCCTGGTTGGGGAACTAAGATCCCACATGCCACACAGCACGGCCAAAAGATAAAAAAACAAACATGGGGGTTTCCCTGGTGGCGCAGTGGTTGAGAGTCTGCCTGCTGATGCAGGGGACACAGGTTCGTGCCCCGGTCTGGGAGGATCCCACATGCTGCAGAGCGTCTGGGCCCATGAACCATGGCCACTGAGTCTGCGCGTCCAGAGCCCGTGCTCCGCAACGGGAGAGGCCACAGCAGTGAGAGGCCCACGTACCGCAAAAAACAAAAACAAAAACAAAAACAAAAACCAAACATGGTGTATCTCTCCATTATTCAGGTATTTATGTCCTATAGTAAAACTTTATGTCTTGCTTCACATTTCAATACTCATTTTTTACTACACTAATTTGCATGCATTTCTACATTTTAAAAAGCTATTCTTAGAGTTAGCATCTGGGCATGTTTTATTCCTGACTCCCAGAAAGCAGAAGTGATGTCTTCTACTTCTTTACTTATCTAGATGGTATTTTGTCCAATGTCATGCTGTGGTCAGTGGTTAATGAATCCTGTTACTAAGAAAGAAGCTAGAAGATCACAACAAAATCTAGAGGCCAGCATGTCTTTATCTTCTGAACCTACTTATAATCAACATCTGGCTATGCTAACGGAATTCCCCAAAGGGAAAGACCACAAGGGAAAATCTGGACCTCCCTCCCTCCCACATCCCTCCAGACATGCGCGTGCGTGCGCGCACACACACACACACACACACACACACACACACACATGCTGCCTTTGGGCAGATGGAGTTCACATGAGCAAGGACAGATGGTTGCTGGGCTGTTTATAAGACAGTTGAAAAAAAAGCCGACTAATGCTCATCTTTGCCCTAAATCTGTGGGTGACCAATTCTTTTTTTTTTTCTTTTTTTTTTCCAATTCTTCCTTATGGGACTTGGGTCCCTTGGTTGTAGATCAAATCATTTTATAGCTATGGGACCCAGACTTAGCCGTTATTCCCTTTGATCCTCTCCAGTACCTCTCTACCAAATCGGCCCAAGGCCTGGCACACAGTAGGTGTTTAGGATATGTTGTCTGAGGTTGAGCCCCCCGCCGACTCCCAGCAAGTTCTTCCCAGTGAACCAAATGCCCATCAGCCGCTACTCCTTGGCATTTTAAATTTGTATCAAACAGGCTGCTTTGGTTAAAGCAACAAAACCCAACTCCAACTAACTTAACTCCTCTTATATTACAGGGATGCTGGGGTGCTCACCAAATGGACAAGAGTCTGGAGAACCAGGCTTGAAGAGCATAGGATCCAGGAAGGAAACCAGGGGGCTGCTCTAGCGATGTGCTCTTTACACAGTCAGCAACATCACTGCCCCCCACCCACCTGGAAAGAGTCAATATCCCAGGAGTGAGGTGTCTAGAAGCAGGGAATTTCAGAGTGGGTGAGCAGGGCAACCTTGATTTACTACCTACATGCAATGGGAGAGAGGAACTTCCCCAAAAGGAAATTTGTGTGCCCCTGGAGAGGAAGAATGGATTCTGGGCAGCAGAAAAGTGACAAATGTCCCCTACAAGGTTTTTAGCTGGACATGTCTTTGGTTCAAAAAGCTTTTTCAGTGCCCCTGACACTCCACAGCCCCCATCAAATCACAGTATTCCCTCTAGTTCTTCCAAAGTCTCCTCTTTCTTTCTGTCACTGTTCCCTGAAACCTGGTCCTAACTCTTAGTATTTCACATTGTTCTAAAATGTATCTATTGATATTTTAAAGCCTCTTCAGAAAAGCTTCACCTATAATACAATATAGATCAGAAATAGGCAATCTACTTGCTCAAGCATTGTTGTTGTTTTTTTCTCACACAGGCATCTTTCTAAAAGCTAATTTCATAAAAAAAAAAAAAAGAGTTTGTGTTATTTTCTTTAAAGGAGACATCTAGCAAAGTAGAGTTTTTATGACTCCTGGTCAATGATCTTTACTGGTCTTAGAGTAAAATAGTACATTTTATGCAGCCCATCATTTTGCCCCCACTATCTTTTTGAGTTAAAATTCACATAACATGGAATTAACCATCTTAAAGTATACAATTCAGTGGCATTTAGTACAGTAACAACATTGTGCAATCATCACCTTTACCTACTTTCAGAACATTTCATCACTCCACAAGGAAACCCTATATGCGTTAAGCAATCACTCCCCATTCTCCCCTTCCCCCAGCCCTGGGCAACCATTCATCTGCTTTCTGTCTCTATGAATTTACATATTCGGGATATTTCATGTAAATGGAATCATACAACGTGTGACTTTTTGTCTTGTGATTTTTCACCTACATTATGTTTTCGAGGTTAATTCATGTTGTAGCCTGTGTCAGTACTTCATTCCTTTTTATTTCATTTCATGGATATACCACATTTTGTTTACTCATTCATTTGTTGATGGACACTTGGATTGCTTCCACCTTGTGGCTATTATGAAGAGTGCTGATATGAACGCTTGTGTACCAGTTTTTGATTGAATACCTGTTTCTAATTCTTTTGGGTATATACCAAGGAGTGGTGTTTCTGGGTCATCTGGTAATTCCATGCTGAACTTTTTGAGGAACCTCCAAACAGTTTTCCAAAGCAGCTGAAACATTCTACATTCCCACCAACAACGTACAAGGGTTCCAATTTCTCCACATCCTTGCCAACACCTGTTATTTTCCATTAGAAAAATTATTACTGCCATCCTAGTGGGTATGAAGCGGCATCTCTTGTGGTTTGATTTGCATTTTCCTAATAATTAATGACATTGAACAGCCCTACCATTTTGACTCTAGGCTATTTTCTTCCACTCTATCTCTACTTCTATCTGTCTGTGATACTGATCACAATTTAAAAGATGAACCAGTTGATAAATAAATGTATACTGGACTTCCCTGGTGGCACAGTGGTTAAGAATCCACCTGCCAATGCAGGGGACACGGGTTCGAGCCCTGGTCCGGGAAGATCCCACATGCTGAGGAGCAGCTAAACCCGTCCGCCACTACTGAGCCTGTGTGCCACAACTACCAAAGCCCGCGCGCCTAGAGCCCAAGCTCCGCAACAAGAGAAGCCACTGCAATGAGAAGCTCGTGTACCGCAATGAATAGTAGCCCCTGCTCGCCTCAGCTAGAGAAAGCCCACGCGCAGCAACGAAGACCCAAGGCAGCTATAAATAAATAAATAAAATTTAAAAAGTAAATAAATAAAATAAAATAAATGTATACTATTAGCCTCCTGTTCACTTCACAACGGCTACTACGGGTAGAAAGAATCGAATCAGAATAAAATTGGTAACAATTTAAACAGCATGTGGTATAATCTAGTATTGCCTAAATTTTGACAAAAGAATCCAGTTTTCATAAAAGCATTTAGACTTGCAAAGTTTAACTTAGAGAATTGGTCTTGATGAAAAGGAGAGCCATAAGAGAACTTTCTACGGTCAGTAACATACAATACGAACAAAAACTGATTCCAAGCTTTGTAGCAAAAGTTAAATGGAAAATAAACCTGATGAAGATAAAATTTAACTGTATTATATTAAAAAAATCAACATGGAATCAAATTGGCTCAGTAGGATTTGTTCCTGAAAATAGTCTAAAACTCTTTAATGTTAGCACAACTCTAATGAAGATACTTGTATTTAAAATGTCCTTGGGTTCAACCTCTCCTGAGCCTTCTCCCAATGGGAGTGCAGGTGGTTAGAATTCAACTAGAGGTCCTCCTTCCCAGCCCAATCCTGACAAATGACTCGGGACCAACAAAGGAGATGATATGAACTGAAAAGGAACCATGTGGAAGAGAAGATCCCAAATGCAGGGTCCACTCAGGGGTTGTGGAGATCCGTGGGAGTCATCTGAGAAGTCCTGCTTCTCCTCCTTCACAAGGAAGTAATAGGGCTCATGATTTCACAGAGAAAAAGGAAACAGGAGGGAAGGGTTATCATGCTCTAATTATCTGCAAGAATGAGCTGAGATACATTGAAGACAAAGGTCGCTGGAACCTTACTAGAGCAAAGGAATATCACCTGGACTGAAACCTAGGGCCTCTCCTTTCATGACTTTGGGCACATTAAGGATGTTCCCCAAGCCCTTTACCAAAGGAAGTCAGGAGCATCTGAGGTACTAGTCATGGCTCCATCACCATTATTTATTTACCTCCTTCTTTGAACACAGAACATTTTATTTACTTATAGCACTTCACAATTTTTCAAAGTCCTTTCTGTATAGGATTTCATTTGCTTTTTAAAACATTTATTTTTACTTTTTAAATTAATTAAAATTTTAAATTAAAGTATAGTTGATTTACAACGTTGTGTTAGTTTCTGGTGTACAGCAAAGTGATTCAGTTATATACATACTCTGTTTCAGATTTGTTTCCCTTATGGCTTATTATAGGATATTGAAGACAGTTCCCTGTGCTATACAGCAGGACCTTATTGCTTTCATTTGCCTTTGATAACAAGTTTGTGAAATGGGCAGCTGTTGTCAACCATGGGGACCCTGCGGCCCAGAGAGTGAAAGGCTTGGCCATGGTCACTTGTCACTCTGCTAATCAAGGGCAGAGTTAGGACTTCAACTGAGGCCTTGACCACTGCGTCCAGTGCTTGTTTGGATGATAAAATAGGCGTGATGAGGAAAATAGATGCTTTCATTCCGGAGACTCCTATGACTCTATTAGTCATCCTTTAAAATATTAGTTATCTAGAACCAGTGTAAATGAGGCTTAAGGTATCTTAAATAGTCAACGGCCAGCCTCTAGCTTTAAAAATACATCAAATTAGCATACGTGTATTCCACAGTTGTCTGTTTTTAAGGCTATGGCCGACCAGGGGCTTCTAAGCAACACGGGGAGCCCTGGGAGGCCACTCCTGATACAAATCTGCTTGTTGAGTTGGAAGCTGGCAACACACAGGAGAAAGGACAAACACTCAGACCACGACCTGGGCCTCCAGCAAGCCCAACAGTCACGACAAAGGGGTCATTCGGGAGTGACCCCTTCTCCTGTTTTAACCTTGCTCTCTCCTCCTCAGGGTCATTCTGTTAGTGTAGTGGTGTCACGTTTCACCTGTAGCCTGATCCTCAAGTTAAAAGGTCAAGCTATCAACTACAGTCAAATCACCCCCCAGAATACCCTTCAGGAAGGAAGGAACACACTGTCTGTAAGCGGAGCCCAGGTAGCTCTTGTCCAGTGCCAGGCAGGTGGCTGGGACTGCATTAACATAGACGGCACTGGTGGCCTGAGGTTAGGGCTGTGTTGTGAAATATAAAACCCCCAAATCTTTGACTTCCCTGGTGGCACAGTGGTTAAGAATCCGCCTGCCAATGCTGGGGACAAGGGTTCAATCCCTGGTCCAGGAAGATCCCACATGCCGCGGGGCAACTAAGCCTGTGCACCACAACTACTGAGCCTGCACTCTAGAGCCCGAGAGCCACAACTACTGAGCCCATGTGCCACAACTACTGAAGCCCATGTGCTCTAGGGCCTGCATGCCACAACTACTAAGCCTGTGTGCTGCAACTACTGAAGCCCGTGCACCTAGAGCTCGTGCTCCGCAACAAGAGAAGCCACCGCAATGAGAAGGCTGCGCACCGCAACGAAGAGTGGCCCCTGCTCGCCGCAACTAGAGAAAGCCCGCGCACAGCAATGAAGACCCAACGCAGCCAAAAATGAAGTAAAATAAATGAATTTTTAAAAAAACAAACTCAAATCTTTAAATGAGAGGATGCAGCACGATGCTCCCTCTCGCAGGAAAGGCACACAGGCCCTGGCACTACCAGCAGATGTGAGGCTCCCAGCTCACACACCGTGGGGCCTGCACTTGTCTGAGTGGAGAGGCCGGTTGAGGGGCCAGCACAAAGGAAGTGTGTGTGTGTGTGTGTGTGTGTGTGTGTGTGTCTTTCTTGGTGTAAAGACTTGGATCTATACAAGTTAAGTCACATATGATACAACTCCACTGAAGACTAGAAAGAATATCAGGATAATAATTAAATATTGTAATGTTAAAAAAAGTAGTGGGCTTCCCTGGTGGTGCAGTGGTTGAGAGTCCATTTGCCGATGCAGGGGACATGGGTTCGTGCCCCGGTCTGGGAGGATCCCACATGCCGCAGAGCGGCTGGGCCCTTGAGCCATGGCCGCTAAGCCTGCGCGTCCAGACCCTGTGTTCCGCAACGGGAGAGGCCACAGCAGTGAGAGGCCCGCATATCGCAAAAAAAAAAAAAAAAAAAGTAGTAATTTAATTTATCCCCAACCTAAATTCCAGGCACTGGGCAGAAGGAACACTCAGTGCAGAGCCATCTGTCTGCAGGATTCCCCCAGACATCCACAGCTACCTCCGGGATTCACCTAGAACTCACTCTTGAGGTTTAATAGGTCATCCGGCAAAATGAGCGGCCACCTTCTCAAGGGTTGGTGACTTTCGAATGTCAGCGTCTGGGAACTCAGCACTTGACTGGAAGCCCAACCAGCCCATGGCCCTGACTTTGTTCCCAACACAGAGGTTCGCTCCACAGACACGGGTCTGCCCTCGGCTTCCCTCTCCTTCAGCAAAGCCCAAGCCCAAGGGACACTTCAGTGATGGGGCAGAAAGCAGAGGGGTCACGTCATCCTGGGAAGCCCTCCCAAGGGAAAAGCTCCCTTTGCGTCGGCCCCACAGAGCGCTGCCTCACAGCTGCTCCCGTTTCTCTCCTGAGAACCTCAATTTCAAGTGGCTGATAATGTCTTTCCCTGGGTTTGAGCCAAGACGCCGGCCAGGGGTCAGAGCAGGTGCTGGGACTCTTTAGGAGACAAGGGCTCAGGATGTTTCCTCAGCTTCCCCGGAGAATGCCCTTCTCAGCAGGCCCTCCACTCTGCTCAAAGCACAGCCTCAGGTAAAGTAAAACAAATTTTCCATTTCAGGAAAAATATTTGTCCACTGAGAAGAGATTTACTCAGACCAAGAGATTTGTTTGGAGAGTGAGCACACGGATGAGGAATGCCTCTAGGAACACGTGGCTGGCATCTGGGACCAAACCAGAGACATTATCGGAACTGAGCTGGCCTCTGCCTATGTTTTCTTTTGGCTCTTACGTGTTGAGTCAATAAAATTCAGAGATTAGCAAGACACAGTGCCTGACCTTGTAGGGTTCACAACCTGGGGGTGGAAGTGCATGAGGGAAACACAGACAACTACTGTCACAGTGAGAAGGAGTGGGCAATGGGGGCAGAAAGGCAGGATGGGAGGATGGTATGGGGAGACAATCACGAGGCTGAGAAGCACCAGTTTAACTCAGTACATGATGGGGAGTGTTAAGGACTGAATGTTTGTGTCCCCCCAACATCCACATACTGAAGCCCTACCCCCTACCCTGCATGTGATGGTATTTCAAGGTGGGATCTTTGGGACATAATCAGGCTTAGAAGAAGTCATGAGGGTGAAGCCCCCGTGATGGGACTGGTGCCCTTATAAGAGGACGATGAGAGACCAGAGCTCTCTCTTTCTTTCTCTCTCTCTCCACCATGCAAGGACACAGTGAGAAGGTGGCCATCTGCAAAGCCAGGAAGAGGGCCCTCACCCGTAAACAAACCTGCTAGCACCTTGATCTTAGACTTTCCAGCCTCTGGAACTTTGAAAAATAAGTATCTGTTGTTTAAGCATCCCAGTCTACTGTATTTTGTTATAGCAGCCTGAGCTGACTAAGATGGCAGTCTAAGGTTCTCAGAGAGGGCAAGTTTCTGAGCAACCAACCTCTGAGTCAAGGACTGGGCTGGTCACGTCTCTCAATCTTCACAATACCTCTGAGCGACGATATCGCCCCCCCCCACCACTTTATAGATGAGAAAAGTAGAGTCTTGACTTGCTTGATATCACAAAGTCAGGATTAGAGGACAGATCTCTGATGTCTGTCCAGAGCTTTTCTTACCATGCCACACTCGAGACCCATCAACTCCCTCAACTACAAGTTAGAACAACAATTAAACATTTTGTGCCTGCTCTTTTCTGTCTGATCAACTGGCAGAATGTTATATTAAATCATGTTTTTCCAAATTGATAACTGAATTTGTTGGAACTTCTCTTTGGTGTTCTTCACGTACATTAAACAAAAAAACATTTCTTTGATTTTACATGTTTTTCACAACTGTAACCATCTTCTTCAGATTAGTGAAGTTTTTTTCTGCAGGAGATCCATCTGGAGGGTAATTAATTTGGATATTCACATTGATTATTTCAAGATGGGGCCAGAATGTTAACTCATACTGAATAGCTCCCCAAAGATAATGAGACCCAGAAGAGTGATGATAAAGAGGCTAGAGGTACTTCTGGAAAGGCAAGAGATGTCTGGTTTGGGGAAGCATTTTTACCTACTTTAATGAGTGAGAATAAATTAATCAGGACAAGGATCAGTGAGGGCAGGGGGTTGGGGTGGGGGGAACACTGGGAACAGAGCTTTGGGGCAGCTCCGGAAGTCAGAAAATTGACTTCCGCCTCCGTGTGTGTGTGTGTGTGTGTGTGTGTGTGTGTGTGTGTGTGTGTACAAGCCTGTGTCCCCACAGAGGAGGTGAGGAAGCAGGGAAGGGGCAGAACTCTTTAGACTTAGGGGAACAGTTTGTAGATACTTATCCTGGATCCTGAACTGCCAGAGCCTCCCCTTCATAGACCTTGAACCCAGGACTCTTGCTGCTCCTACGACAGATCCCTTTGGTTCCCTTCGTGGCCTCTCTTCCCCTGTCCAGCCTGGCTGGCCTGAAGCCAGATGGTCTTTTGTGTGCCTACAACACTGGGCCTCACCCTTCTCCACTAGGACACAGGCCCCTGGAAGCCCCTTCTTTGCAGGAGGCCCAGAGGCGGAGGAGACCCTGCACCACATGACACCAGTCCTACTGGGGAGGCAAGGCTGAGGCTGGGAAAGGACTCCATCATTTTAGCTTTGGAAGCAAACACCTTGGGCCTTTTATCTCAAAATGTCAAGTGGCATATTCAGCTTCCCCAACACCCATTAATAGGCTCATCAGAAATATGATTTGGGGGACTTCCCTGGCGGTCCAGTGGTTAAGGACTCGCCTTCCAATGCAGAGGGTACGGGTTCCATCCCTGGTTAGGGAGCTAAGATCCCACATGCCTCGCAGCCAAAATACCAAAACATAAAACAGAAGCAATACTGTAACAAATCCAATAAAGACTTTAAAAATGGTCCACACCAAAAAAAAAAAAAAAGAAAGAAAGAAAGAAAGAAATACGCTTTGAACACAGCATTTTCCCCACTGGGGGGGCGGGGTAAACAGTTCTTCACAGCTGTCACACATTACATTTTCAAAACTGCTGTTGTTAGATGCTCTATTCCTGAATTGCAGGATGATGCACAGGAAAATTCCAGTGCAGAGTGGGTTGTTTCTGCCTGAAATGACCAAAAGTGGCCTAAGTAAATGAGAGAAATCAGCTTCTGTTCCTGAGACTGGTTTCTAAATAAATACAGGACACTGGCCCATCTACGACCCATTGTGTACCTTGTGAAAGCCATGAAACGCGAATGTTAGCAAGAACAAGCACATGAGTGACAATAAAACCACTTAAAAAGAAACCACACATTTTTTGCTCTGAGGAAAAATAAACTCAATTTTAAAGTTCAAAGAAAACCAGTTAAAACCCCTCAGAACTGCATTCACATGTTAAAGGTCTCTGATCCCATTAACTTCCTGCATATTTTTTTGTTTGTTTGTTTTTTGGCCGCACCACGCAGCATGCGGGATCTTAGTTCCCTGACCAGGGATCGAACCCGCGCCCCTTGCAGTGGAAGCGTGCAGTCTTAACCACTGGGCCACCAGGGAAGTCCCAATCTTCCTGCACATCTAGCTCTGGTCACAGTCCTCTGTATACAGAAGGCAGGAAGCACAGTCCTCTCTCCTCATGTATATCTCAACCTGGTTTGGACACTATGCTCTAAGTGGGCTCGTAGTTTATTACGAGGCTCCAGGGTTCCACCAAAAAATACCATACATTAAAGAACTAGTCCTGCAAAGACCCAGTCAAATATTAGTTACCTAACTAGGGGACTACATCACAGCTCCTGGAGTCTGGCACTCAAGATGCTAAACTGTTCCCCCACCTTACCTTTCTTATCGCTAAATCATGGATTTGAAAAAACTGCCTCTGCTGACCAGACAGGGCGCATGGTAATGCACAGCACACAGAACACCTTCGTTTTGTCCCTGTCTCCCCGCTCAGCCCTCTTCTGTCTGGAGGACACGCAGAGAAATGTCAGTGGTCTGCTCTTTGCCCAACCCTTTTTGGCCACGTCTCAGGCCAAGATCACCTCAAAAATCTATTCCAGGGCTAGGCAGGAAGATAAGAGCTGAAATATCACATCGTATCTGCTACTATTCCTAGTGTGGGAGGAACTGGAATAGCTACATGTGAGATTCCTGGATTATCTACATGGAATGCCCCTTTTAAGAACACTTTAATCAAGAGATTACTGTAAGAATTAAAATGTTAGCATTCAACATGGGCACATATCTTGCCTTTCTTTGATATGCAGAAAATAATTCACAAAATGGCAAACAATGACGTTAGAAAAAACATGGTTCTTAAAATAGTTAATTAAAAACATGCTTCTATTGTCAGTAATTATATATATCCTTACTACTGCCCCACACTCAAAACCTGGCTCTGTTCTTGTTCCCAGGGAGTTCACAGTCACGAGAAGGGGATAAGAAGGAAAGTGTATAAAGCTCTTTAGGGCTCAGGAGACTGGAACAAACGAGCTTGCGTTGGAAAACTCAGCCTCGCAAATACGCCAGTTCTCCCTAAATTATCTATAAATGTCACAGAGACACAGTAAAAATAACAGGATTTTTATATCTGGAATTAAACAAGCATTCTAAAGTTCATATGGAAAAACGAACGAGCTGTAATAGTCAAGGATATTATGAAAAAGAATAGTAGTGAGGGGGTAGCAGAACCAACCCCACTGCCCAGAGTAAAACGTATTAAAAAGCTACAAATCTGCTTATGGTATATATTCAGGATTATCACCAGAATGGAACAGACTGGAAATATGTCTAAATGCATCCAGGAAACTTAGCAGGAGAAAAAGGTGGTGTTTCAATAAATGGGGTAAAGATGACTTGTTCAATAAGTGGCGTTGGGCAAAGGGTAGCCATCTAGCAAAAAATGAAGTTGGAGCCACACTTCACACCAGGACAAATTCCAGAGAGATTAAACATTTCAAAGTAAAAAATGAAGCATATATGTGCCAAAAGAAAGTTTGGTGTTTTTTAAAATAATTGTACAATGAAGAAGACCTCTCAGAGGAAAACAGAAATCCCAGAAGCCAAAAGAAATGATCCAACGATCTGACTATGCAAACGTTTAAAAAAAATTCTGCATGGCAAATACCACCATGAGCAAAGTCACAAGACAAATGATAAACCGAGAACAAATATTTGCAACTCCTACCACAAAGGGCTAATCTCCCTAGTACTTAAAGAGTTCTTTCAGGTGATTCTGAAAAGACCAATGACCATCAGAAAATTGGGCAGGGGCTACCAATAGGAGGTTAATAGAAAAGGAAATAAAAACAGTTCTTAAATATAAAAAAGATGCACAGCCTCTTTGATAAAAGAAATACAAATTAAAACCACAGTGAGAAAATACTTTTTGCTTATCAGATTGGCAGATATAAAAATGTAGGAGAACCCCTTCTGTTAGCAAGGTTTGGGAGAAACAGCACTTTCATACTCCCGGTGCTTGTGGGGATAGCCCTGAGGGCATTAGCTAACACAATTTTCCACACGCATCCTCTTTGACCCAGCAATTCTACTTCCAGGAGCTTATCCTACACAGACACGTGTGCATCATGATGTAAATGTAAAATTATCTGTTGCAGCATTGTGAAAGCAAAAGGTTGGAAATAAATGAAACCTCCCTCTAGCACACTAATTAAACAAATGATGGTCCATTGTGGAATACTAAGAAGTCAAGACATGTGGAGGAAGCTCTTCCTACATTCATATGGGAGAATCCCTCTGTGGCATTTCATGAAGAAAAGCAAAATGCAGAAGAGTATACAGAATACTACCATTTGTGCAATAAAAGGAAAAGAAGCGTGTGTGTGTGTGTGTGTGTGTGTGTGTGTGTGTGTAATTGTTTTTGCATAAAATATGTCTGGAAAAATAGTCAAGAAACTGGAAACATTGGTTGAAGGGAAACATTGGTTGATGATGTCTGGGGGAATCTTTTCATGGGAATGTAACCTTTGTTTTAAAAATAAATATAAATATAAGCTATCCAGGAGTTGAGGATGTTTATGATATGTGTAACTATAATAAATTTACTCTGATAAACCTCAGAGCCTACAAGGGCAACACTGAAGGACAGAACAAGGTCATAGACTCTGCTGGTTGATGAGGGAACTACTGGCAAATGCAGACACTGCTTCTTGAGCAGAAATGTAAAAGGAAGGAAATGATGCAGCTGCCCTGGAGCTTTCAATAAGAGGAATGCAGTTCCAAAAGGCTGAAAGAAGCCACTGTTGAAGGCTGTGGTTTAGCCCTGTTGAAATGGCAGCCCTTTGCTATGACATGGAACAGATAAATATTTCCTCAAATAGTCAACGACTCCACCCTTGTGAAAACTCACAGCAACTTAGGCAACAAACCTTCATACTTGTCCACAGGACAAGAGAGCATCACAAAGTCATACAGATAAGCATATTCTAGAAAGTTCTGCTAAAGCAAAGCACATCTCTCTTTACACATGAAGGACAGATTCAAAAGACAACGGCTGGTGTCACTGCTTATACCTATTATTAGCAATGAACTACAAACGACTTTCAAAACTATGAAGGATGAAACGTATATTCAGAGTCCTCAGTTTTATTTCATATCAATCTAAAACAGCTAGAAGAAATCAAAAGTTTAAAAATCATCAAAAAAACAAAATAAAAATCATCTATATCCACACAACCCTTATGAAACAATTTTCACTTTTGTTTCCTTTTTACCTGTATCTAATTGAATATAGAGTATTGATATAGTTATAATATTGGTACATCAATATGTAGATATATAATTTTGTCCTCTGCTTTTTTCACTTACTCCCTGTTTTTACATATAGTTATAATACTAAGTTCTGGATGACTGCACAAAATTCTAACCTGTTTATTAGCTATAGTTTAGAGAGCAAACATTTATCTGGCACCTTCTATGGTCACATTACATAATGTAATTTACCCCTCACAGCAACATGTATTATCAGGACCTCTCTTTACACACCAGGAAACAGTGTCTAAAGATCCAGCAGGCAGTCGACCTTGCATTTGAACTCCACATCTCTGACCTGATACCCACGTTCTTTCTCCTGCATTATACTGCTGCTGCCTCCATTGGGGAGCCTTTTGTTCCCAAGGTTTGTTACTACAATAAACAACGCTGGTAGAATATCTTTCCACGTCTCGTTTTTACCTTTCTAGAATTTTTTTCATTTTTTTCAACACAGTAAAAAAGTCCAACAAGATGCCTCCTTACCCTTCTCCACTCCCAATTCCTGCTTCTGAAAGACAAGTATTTCAACTCTGGTGGTTGTCCCTACTCTCTTATACCACCCCAAAACATGCATTTTCTCCACCACCCCACCCATTCTTTTCAATATTGTTATAGCAACATGTTTGAATTAATTTTCAGCATTTATATTATAACTATGTAAATATCAGTCACAACTAAGTCACATATTGTATTTTTCTTGTAGGACTCTTCATTTTCCCTCAGGTTACCACTTTTATCTTTTCCTCATTAGCTTAGTTTTCTTTGCACCAATCACCAACTTATTTCCAAACTCTAAAGGACCTGTAAGTCACTGGACAGTCAAAGACATCAGACAATCACCTGTTTTGCTTGATCCTGGAGACACTGCTCAAGGAGCCCTCTGTGCCTGCTCCCTCTGGAAGGGCTCCCCTCCCCACCCCATCCTGCGAGGCCCCTTTGCCTCTCTCCTGTGTTGTGGACCCCATGGCCACACTCCTTGGCTAACTTCCTTCTTTTGGTGGAAGTTGGCTTCCACTAGCTTCTTGAGAAAAAGTAAATTGGAAAAAAAACTTTTTGAGACAAACTCTCCATATCTGAAAATGTCTTTATTTTACCCTCACAGTAGTTTAGTTTGTCTGGTATATAAGTCCAAGTTAAAAACCGTTTTACCTCAGGATTTTGAAGGCCTTGCTCTACTGTCCTTCAGCTTCTGGTCTGCCATTGAGATCTGGTGTCATTCTGATGCCTGGTCCTTGTGTGTGCTCTATTTACTTACTCTCCGCAAGTTTTTGGGATCTTGCTTTAGTGCCAGTGTTCCAAAATTTCACAAGAGCCTTGATTAGGTCTTTTTCATTCTCTGGGCTAGGATTTCAGAAGTTCTTTCAATCTGGAGTTTTCAGGTCCTATACTTATGGGATAGCTATTGGGATACTTCTTTGATAATTTCTTCCCCTTCACTTGCTCTAGCCTCTTTCTGGAACTACGACAATTTGGATATTGGATTTCTTGGACTGATCCTCTGTTACAGGACCCCCAAATAGCAGTCTTTGGGACTTTTCCCTTGGGCAGGCTAGTTTCCCCAGAGGCGAGTCCTTCCATCTCCTTGGGGAACCTGGTCATGGCTGGGACTTTCCACGCACAGACTCTGTGGCCTGGCGCTTCACTCCCACTCTCTATGTGCCAGTCTCCTGCCAGGGCGGAGGCAGGGCAGTCACCTGGTTGTGTGGGATGGGAAGAGAATGGGGGACTCTCCACCAGTCCTCGTGGTTTCAGACATCTTTCACACCCCATCCTCAGGGATGCCTCACTCCTGAGCCTTCAAATCAGCCTGACTCTTGCAGAGTTCTCACTCTGTAGGCTGGGGTTTCAGCTGTCTCTGCTCCTCTAAGTTAGTTTCTACTTGTCCATCTGCTTTCCACTCATCTGCTCCCCTCTCCTATCCTATTCTCTATGTTCTTGAGAATTTGTGCCCTTTTTCCCCTTATTATCATTTTAGTGGGGACTCAAGAAGAGGTGAAGATAAACATGTGTTCAATCTGCCACTGTTAATCAAGCCTGTTAGCTTTTCTCTTTGTTTAAATGATTTCCTTGTGTTAAATTCATAGCAGTGGAATCAACATTTTTGCTCCTTTATTTATGATCTGTGCCTTTATGTATTTGCTCAGTAAACAGTTATGGAGCACCTAGTGTGTGCTGGACATGATCCTGGGCAGTGAGGACACATGGCAGAGAGAAAACAACAAGGACTAGGGAGTCAGACAGACCAGGGTCCAATCTCAGTTCTTATAGCTCTGCACCTTTGGGCAAGTCAATTCACCTTGTTGAGTTGCATTTACTTATTAGTTAAAAACTGGAGGGTAGAGGTGAAGAATAATAACACCCATTTTGCAGGGTTGTTCTAAAAATGAAATAAAATATATTGAAATCACTGAACTTGGTGGATAGTAGCCACTCAAGAGACAATGGCATTTGTTATTTTTGTTGTTATTGCTGTTAATAGTAAGTTATTTCATAATTTATCATGGAATACCAACTAGTAACTAATTTTAATGCAGATGAATGTAAATTCTACAATGGAAGTCCCAGATGCTGTGAGATAACCAACAACTCACTCCGAGCGTGGAGGACGATAACCAGGAAGCCTTTCTCAAAGAGGTGGTATCTGTGTTCTCTCAAATAAGGAGTCTGTGTAAAGGTATGGAAGGATTCCAAGTAGAAGGAATGACAAGTGTGAGACGCAGGCCAGAGAGAACACAGGGTATCAGTAAATGTGGAGTGATTTGATGTGCCGGGAACACAAGGCATGTGGGTGGGAGAGAAGCAGCAAGGCTGATGCTGGACCTCACCCCACAGGTGGCTTAGAGCAGGGGCATGACATGACCAGATTTGTGCTTTAGAAGACAACCTGGTGGCCTGCAAGGTGTTTAGAAGGGTAGAGAATAGATGTGCAGCTATGGGATCAGTCCAAGCAAGACCTGATGATGCCCTGAACTGAGGCAGAAGCAATGGGATGGTGTGGAGAGACAGACTGAGGAGGTTGAGCTGATAGGAGTCAGTGGCTGTGGTCACCATCATACTCCCTCCTCCTGGATGCAGGGTGAGTCTGTGTGCCTGAAGTGAGGCGTGTCCATAAGCCCTGCTTTAACCAACGAAATGGGAAAGAAAATGACTGAGGGTCCCTTCTGGGTAGCAGTGAGTTGTCTCAGCCCTTTTCCCACCTCCGTGGTGGCCATGGAAGCACACATGGAGATGACACCTCCATCAGCTGGGGTCCTAGTGGGAATACAATCAGTAGAGCCCTCCTGCTGATTAAAGTAAACATGTAGCAGGAGTGAGAAATAAATGTTTGTGGTTTTAAGACACTGAGATTTAGGGGTAATTAGTTACCATGGCATAAACTTGCCTATCTTGACTAATGCCGTGTCCAATTTAATTTCATATTGATCATATTGCCAGATTTTCCTCTGAGTATCCAACAATACTCCATTTATAAAAGTTTCATTGCTACCAAGGCTGAACATTATTTGGTATTTATTACTCGTCTTTCCTCTTGTGGAAATTATCTAGTCATATTCTTTACCCACTTACCCACCGAGGTCTTAAAGATGTCCAAATATTCTTGTATGAACTTGGTGTACATGATGCCCTTTGTCATTTGTATAACTGATCTAGCTAACAATGTTAATATGAAAATAGCTACAATAAAGCAGCTATACTTACTGAAGTCTTACACATGCTAAGCGGCCTATAAACCGTTTCCCATTGCTGTCTCTTTTTATTTTCATACTGAACCTATGAAATAAGTGCTCTTATGCCCATTTTAGGAATGAGGAAACAGACACTCAGCAAGGTGAAGTGGCCTGGCCACGAGGGGCCAGAGCTGGCATTTGAGCCCAGGTGGTCTCACCACGGAGCCCGGGCTCCACATCTCCCTGAGCAACAACTGCTAACTTCTCCCTCTGCCTGGCACCCCGGCATTCACCTTCCCAATCTTGAGGAAGACCTTCATCCAGTTTGACTTTCTCCTCTAGCTTCCTATTTTTTCCCCTTCCTTTCTTTCTCAGCTTTGGTTACCACACTCATTTTTTTTTCCCCCTCAGTTTCTATGAGCTGACTTCTTTTCTGACCCTACTACTGAAAACTCACCCTCAAAAATCCCTGATTCTGGGACTTCCCTGGTGGTCCAGTGGTTAAGACTCTGTGCTTCCAGTGCAGGGGAGGCGGGTTCGATCCCTGGTCGGGGAACTAAGGTCCCACATGCCACACGGTGCAGCCAAAAGATTTTTTTAAAAATCCCTGTTTCTTTCTGGCCGAGCTCCAAGGCCTTTGGTCAGCCCTCATTTTTCCTCACTTTCTGTGGTTTCTGACACTGTCTCGTGCCACGCCTTCCTTCTCTAGCTTCTGTGGCAGCCGGGGCTCCTGGCTCTCCTCTAACCTTTCTGACTGCCTATCTCTGGCTTGCTCACTGGCTCTTCCTCCCACCCTCACCTGCCACAGCCATCAGTCCTCAGCTCTCTCTGCCCCTCTGTCTTTCTCTCCCCTGCCGGCAGCCGCTCTGGGATCTGCATGTCGGGCCTTAAGCCCACACCTAAGCCACACCGTTGTCACATTTGCACCTGGGCACAGGTACATCCTACAGACTGCCCCAAACTAAACAGCTTTCCCCAAGAAAGCAGCTTCCCTACTGGACTTCTCTATTTCTGTCAATGATTCTATTCTTCTCTCAACTGCTCAGTAACCTCTGCATTTTCTGTGATTCAGCCCTTCCCGCCCAATGCCCAAGGCCATTCCATTATCCACCAACATTTGATTGATTGATTCTATTGATTCTACCTTGAAAGGCATCTGGAATTTGTCCCATCCTTCCCTTTCCTACCACCACTACTGGTCGTGGGATCAAGTCCAAACACCTCCTTTCTGGGAATTTGAGAATCCATGTGATCTGACCTCCTCTTTCTCCCCTGAAGACCTGGGGCTCTCTGCTGTAATCAGACGCTCTTGTCACACCAGATCATGGCATAGGGACCTGGCAAAGAGCTGGCCGGGAAGCAGCTATGGAGACTAGGCTAGTGATGGGGCCAAAGCACACTAGCAAACAAAATCAAGGGCACAGTGAACAAAGGGCAGAGAGGGCGGCAGGTCCAAAGGCTACACAAAGAGCACCAAGAAGATGTTTGGGAAATGCAAGAGAGATGGTCAACGTCCAGCCAAATGAAGATCCTGGAAGTGGGGCAACAGGAGCAGAGGGGCTGTGGGGTCAGGGCACAGCAGTGACAATGAGGACACATGCCAAGTCGGTGAGGACTCCATCATCTTGTTACGCAGGCCAGCTGGCTGGGAGGTTAGCAGGACAAAGGGAGAGATGTGGGTGGGTGAAGAGTGCTGGCCCGGAGAGCAAAGGCAGTTTTCTACCGGAAGCATTTGCTTAAAGGATGGATTTCACTGGCTCACGCTCACACCAACCTCTCCATCTTCTCTTCTTTCCAAACCAACTCATCTTTCAGGATCACACAAGACCTCAACATCCAAGCCACCATAGTACCATCTCCCTCTTTCTCTAAACTCCTTTATCACTTACCTGAATTACTCATTCTGACACTTAATCACCTGGGTTCCTACCAAAACTACCTAAAAACATTAGGGTGCTCTGACTCTGTGCAAAGTAGCAGCCATAGAGAATAAAGAAAATTTTAAGATGGTGTCTGTCCTTAAGCCTCTCAGAATACAGAAGAGAGATACACACATGGAAAGATATCATTTACATCCCTGTTGTTAGGTAGGAGCCAAAGGGGCAGAAGAAGACTGAAAGTCTGAGAATGCTGGAAGAACTAGGATGTGGGGAGGCCTTGAGGGACGAAGAGGACTTTGACGTGCAGAGGAGATGGAAACACGAGGAAAAGGGTTCTGTGTGTGTGGGAGGGGACGAGTGTGGTATACACACAGAGAACAGACTGGAAGAGCAGGTTACTAAATATTAACTAACTTTAAAAAATACATATTTATGTATTCACTGAGAAGATTCATCCTTTATTGAAATGCTAAGGAAGGAAAAGTCTGTACTGTTACGGCTTGGCAGATTTCAAGTTTAAAAAACATACATGGGGAATTCCCTGGTGGTCCAGCAGTTAAGACTCGGCTCTTTCACTGCCGTGGGCCCGGGTTCAATCCCTGGTCAGGGAACTAAGATCCCACAGGCCGTGTAGCACGGCCAAAAAAATAAAAGAAAAAGAAATTAAACAAACATGGAGTTTCTCACTTTATATTAATAAGGAATTACTGTTCAAGCTTTTGTTATCTGGCTGAAAACACTAGTTCTGGAGAATTTGGTGCCACATGTCAACAGGAAAGTCAGGTTGGTTGGCAATGGCATTAGTACTCAGTGGAAACATGGAAAAATACACAACCTGCTGCTTCTTGTGGACCTCTCCGTTCCCACAAGGCCAGAGATGGTTTGGGATCAACCACTGGACCTCCAGGCTAGGAGGTTTCCCAAATGCTCCGGATTATAGACTCTTACTGTCTACCTCAGAAATTAAGCCCTCCAACTTGACGCCAGGCACCCTCGCTGACCGAGAGTCCTCACTCTATGATTAGAAATGACATGGGGTGGAGATTTAGGGTGGTTCACAAGCTGCCACAAGGGCTGACTCATTTCCAGGGCTCGTGGTGACACTGCACCGCAGGCAGCCGCCTTGGGCAGAGGAAGTGCTTGCTCTGAGGACACAGCCCTTGAGAGAGGGCACTGCTCAGCCTGGCAGACAGTTACTTGGGGTGGTAACAGGGATGGCATCTCATCCAATCATGTGAAACAACAATTCGTGAAGGATTACAGCTTTCTGTATGAGTAAAAGCTTTGCTTCCTAGAATTTCACGGAGGGGTAGATTTCCTTAGAAATCCAGGAAGATGCTTTCCTTGAGTTAACCACCAAGCAGATTCTGATCCTAAAACCCAGTCCCCTCAACAGACTCCATTTGCACAGAAGGTATCCTTGAGGCTGCTACAGAGAACTGGGGGCTTCCAAAATTGGTCGCTTCACACCTGGCTGCTTCAGACAAAGATGAAGTAAAACTGCAGTCAGCTCTTAACCCTCTACACCGCTGGATGGCAACAGGGGCAGTTAGAGTTTAGAAATCATATTTATTAACCCTCTAGAACACACTTTCAAAGTCAAGTTGCTGTCTTAATTATACTTTACTGGTAAAGCATATACTGCTTTGCAGTATCAAGTGTACTGTCATAGTGAAGGGAGCTGTGTCGTGGAGCAGGCAGACAAAAGGATTAGTTTGACATCAAAATTGGTAAGCACTAAACTTATAGGATCAGTAGAACATAAGAAACTGATAAAAGTTGGCTACACTTGGAAATTTTAGTTTCTAGATAATGAGGCCCATTTCCTGCTCCTGGATATTGGATTGATTTTCAGTCAACTACATATTGAGAAGGACCGGAAACGTGGATCTGATCCCAGGCAAATCCTATAAAGTAAATTGGATTTAGTTAAGTTGTTTAAGCAAAATTAAGGATGATTGGTGGACAAAGATGGTCACTGGAGCCTAGTCTGGGAAAGACTGAAAGAGAGGGTGACTTGGCAATGGGACCGGCCTTGCATGGAGCAGAGGGCCACTTGCCCATCCATATGTGCTGGGTTTGACACCGTTGTGATGGAATCAGCTGTAGCACATGCTTCTTTTGCCTTTCTGAAGGCATGGTAGAGCCCTGAAGAATAAACTCAGGCATGATGAACAGGGGAATAGGTTGGTCATACGTTTTTGGAAACTGAAATTGACTGCTTTAATGAGTGCACGGCACATGGGAGATGTGCTGCCTTCCATCTGAACTAAATCAAAGAAGTCTTGAATATTCTGGATTTGGAAGCTTTTAGATCTTTCAGCAATTCCTGCATGAAGGCACAGAGTCTCTAACAAGAAGCTACAACCTGTACCAAGGTTAGAGAAAGTGGATGAATTTCTCCACAGGCTCAGCTTGCTCATCTTAATTCAATACAAGAGGCCTCAAAGATGGTAGCATTTTCCTCCTGGCCTCTTGGATAAGTGACCTGCTAGGGCAGAGACAGTACAGGTGGGCAACATCCAAGAGTTAAATTAAACCTGACCACTGGCGAACTGAACACCTACCCCTAACGCATACCCCCTTATAAAAACCTCACCATCCGATGGCAGAAGACAGTAATAGAGGGTGGCCAATGCACCCCCGTTTGTCTGGTACTTCCCTGGTTTTAGCATCGAAAGTTCCATATTCTGGGAAACCTATCAGTTCTGGGAAAACTGGGATGTTTGGTCAGCCTAGTAACAGAGGACAGTAGCCAAGGTTTAACAACTCTCAACTTTCTCACCTTGACCGCTTTAGTTTGGGCCATGTCATCAGAAACAAGGAATTTTAAGATGAAGTCACCTAAGAACGTGTCCTCACTGAGGCTAACCATCAATAATCAGTCTCAACAGAGATGATTTTGAGTCTTTCATCTTTTAAGAACTCTCTTGCAATGTAAGTTTCCCAAAAATGTGCTTGAAGGTCTGGTGCTTACATAATAAGCTCACCAGAGCACTACAGATCCACTTATCAATTGTTAATGATTTACCACAAGCATCTAAGGAAATATTTGCACAGTTCTTAAAATGGGTAAAATCAGGTCAATAGAATTAAGACTCTTGGCAATTAGGAGATTATCCTATAAACAGGACAAAGCTTTAGTGTTCAGCCAAGGAGGAAAGGATCTAAATCTGATTTGGAATGTCTCTGGGAGCAAGAGGGAATTAAGAATTTAAGCCCAAGATAATCAAATTCTTTTCAACTTTAACTCACTATAAATAAGCAGTGCTGGCTCCAGAATTTCTACCCAGGAGGGGTCTAGGGGTGGCAATCTGACTGGAAGGGGACATGTGAAGCTGCTTTTGCATGGTGTTTTATTTAAGACTGAGAAAACACCAATTGTCTATATCCAAGACCCTTGCCCTAGCTTCCCCTGTGACACTGCCACTGCAAATAGACAGTAAAATAAAAAGGAGGCAAGGAAGGAAATGGGAAGGGGAGTAGGAGTTTATATACGGAGTCCTTTGCTCTTTAGATTTGGAAAATAATTCCATATACTGCAGTATCAGAGAGATCTGAATTAGTGATTTTCTGTTGAGTACTTCTAATTAGGACAAAAATAGTGTATCTTGCATATATATACATATATATATATAGTAATTTTATATATAGAATCAGGCTTTTATTTGGGGTGCATAAAAGTAAAATGAATATTACTGTTAGGAAGGGAATGTGTATGACTGCAACAGAGAGGGAATTGGTATTGCTTGAGAGAAGAAATAATTAGGAAGCACAGTTGTGCAGAAACCAATAACATTTTTTGTTTTTGTTTTTTGGTTGTGCCGTGTGGCATGCAGGATCTTAGTTCCCTGACCAGAGGTCGAACCTGCACTCCCTGCAGTGGAAGCTTGGAGTCTTAACCACTGGACCACCAGGGAAGTCCCTAAAAATTTTGTTCACAATGAAAAAGTTTTTTAAAATGACCTTTTAGGGCTTCCCTGGTGGCGCAGTGGTTGAGAGTCTGCCTGCCGATGCAGGGGACACGGGTTCGTGCCCCGGTCCGGGAAGATCCCACATGCCGCAGAGCGGCTGGCCCCGTGAGCCATGGCCGCTGAGCCTGCGCGTCCGGAGGCTGTGCTCCGCAACGGGAGAGGCCACAACAGTGAGAGGCCCGCGTATCGCAAAAAAAAAAAAAAAAAAAAAAAAAAAAATGACCTTTTAAAAATACCTCCCAACAATGGAGTCTCAGAGAAGTAGGTCTTCAAATGTTCATTAACCAAGACTAACGGAGGACCACTGGCAGGAAACTAAAAACGTGGACTAATTATGATGAGAACAACATTTCAATAGGATTCTTGTTTGGAGTTTGTACTCTCAGTGAGTGAGGAGACAAACAGAAAAAAACCACAGAAGATGAACCCATTACGATCCATGGAAAGGTCATGGGGTTTCTGCCATTCTCTTATCAGTGTCTGAAGCAGCTTCAAAGAGGAAATGCTCAGAAAGGGCACCATGGCATAGGTGAGTCAACTACTATTTTTGACTTGGTGTTGGAATGGGTGTGACCCTCTTCTTCAAGTTTCAGGTATCTCTCAAACTCACAGAGAATAATAACATCCAGTTCTTATTAATACAGGTGGCAGCTGGTTGCAGAAGAAACCCATTACCTTTTTGTCTCTGTGGAAGAAAGGACCCACAAACATGTGGCTGAGGTTTTGATCACACTGCTTGCCTTCTCCAGACCCCGTAGGGACTCACAGATGTCTCCTGCATACAATAAAAACACCTCAGCTACCCGCTTTTAGGCTTGTCTATTAGCTAAGTGCTCCATCACATTCCTCCTAAATGCCTTCATCTTCAGCTATACCATGACCCATACTGACAGGCCTGCTAATGAGTGAAAAAGTAGAAGCCTGGCTTCCCACAGGGAATATATACATTTTAATAGCAGGCTTCCAGAGATGGGGCACCTGCTTCCTGTCTTCATTTTCTAACGAGGACCTGGTGATGGAAAATACAAGGGAAGGGCAGAGGCTGCAAACTGCCTTTCTGCATAGACCTGGGGTTGCCCTGACTTAATTTAAGACCAAACAACCAATCTATCTACTTTCAGAGACAGCATGGTGACTTCCTAATAAACAAAACTTGATCAGAGCCGAAGGTACACCTGATTCCCTGGAGCACCCCTGAGCAGCACTGATTGCATAAGCTGAAAACAGTGTGGTTTCTTTCGCCTGAGCACGTGGCATTCACCAAAATGGGAACATCCCTCATCTACACCTGTCTATGGAAAACGAGAGACAGAATGGCATTATACTTAAAGATCTGGCATTGCTAGGAAACCTGTTCTGTCTGGTCAAGAGTATGGCTCTTGATGTGGGGGTACATGTACTCCACTGATGAAGAAAAGAGACAGACACAGATCCCTAAAGAACAAGATGAAATGTGCTAAATGGACACAGAAGCTACATGCTGGGGAAACACGGGTAGGAAGATGGAAGAGGGCCTCATTCTGGCTGAAGAGGAGTTGGAGGAAGTCAGGCAAATTTTCTTAGAATTGAAGCTATTTAAAGTTTCTCTTACAGGGTAAGGAGGTATCTTGGTGGAGAGAGAAAGAAGGGATTTGGGGGAGCCAGGGATGAACACCTAAGGGGTAGGCACTTAACAGGCAATGGGAGAACGCCATGAGTGGTAAGGCGGGCCAGGTAGGCTGGGGTCACACTGTAGCACCCTGGGTGCTGGCCTGCTTGAAGAACCCAACTCAAGTGGTATTGTGACAGAGTGGGGCAGAGGCAGGGAGATGACAAGGGACACTCCTGTAAAGCACAAGGGAGTGACAGTTACACAGGTGAATATATATGCAAAAGGCCCTGAGCTGTATACTTAAGGTTTGTGTATTTTAATATATGTAAATGATAGCTCAAAAAAGTCCTTAAAAAAAATAAAAGCCCATGGGATCCAGTGTCCCCTTGTCTTAGAGCAAGGGGAGTGGGAATAGGTAGGAGAGGGCAAATACACAAGAGAATCCTTCTCTTTGGGTTCTTGCCCTTACCTTGTAGCCAGGGCTCCCCAACCCCAGGGTCCTTCCCGCAGGAAGCTCTTCTGGTGCTTGGTGACAATGCAGTGGTCCTAGACTCAGAGGATGTTAGTGCTGAAAGGGTACTGCAGGAAAGCTACCTGTTTCATTTTATTATTTAATTTAATTTTAATTTTAATTGTTTTTTCTGGCTTAAGTAGCAGAAATTATTTCTCACAATTTTAGAGGCTGGAAGTCCAAGATCAAGGTATAAGCCAATCTGATTCCTGGTGAGAGCTCTTTTCCTGGCTTGTAGAAGGCCACCTTCTTGCTGTGTCCTTATATGGTAGAGACAGAGCACTGGTATCTCTTCCTTTTCTTACAAGGACACTAATCCTATCATGAAGGCCCCACCCATATGACCTCATTTAACCCATATTATCTCTTAGAGGTCCCATCTCCAAATACCATCACATCAGGAGTTAGGGCCTCAACATATGAATTTGGGGAGGGACACAATTCAGTCCATAGCACAACCCATTTCCCAAGCCACACTGGGATGGTTCAATGTGAGTTAGAATGGGAAAAGAGGTAGTACACACAGCCAGAATAATGGGGTCAATCAGCCCTGTTTTTTTCATGCATTACAGTTAAAGAATTACCATCAGAAACACTCAACCTTTTCTTCATGGCTTAAAACTAGAGATATATGTAAAGCACAGCTCTAGAATGTTCCCCTCTTCATGGCTCTGTGACTTCTAGTCACTGAGTCATTCACCCCCAACAAAAAGCTGGGGTATTAGACGTCTACGTGGTGTCTGCCACATGTATAAATAAAAAGAACATTGATGCTGTCTTGGGTAGTACTTTCCTATCATAGCTTCATGATGAGAAGTAGCTTTGTAAGACTGTTTCATTTTATACACAAGGAAACCAAGGATCAGAGGGCCTGTCACTTGGTCCAGGGTTCTGCAGCTAGTTTAGAAGAAGACCTCAGTTTGTATCCTAATCTACATTTCAAATCAAGCCTTTTTCTCTACACCACTGCTGCCAGCAGCCATTAGGAAATCTGAATGGTTGACATAATTCTGAAGCTGTTAAAAATCAAATATTAGAAGATATGTAGCAGCGTGGATAAATGTCCATGGTATATCAAGTGCTTTGTTTTGTTTAAATTTTTTGACTGCGCCGCAAGGCATGTGGGATTTCAGTTCCCCCACAGGGGATTGAACCTGTACCCCCTGCATTGGAAGTGCAGACTCTTAATCACTGGACCGCCAGGAACGTTCCCAGGGAACACGAAGTGTTAAAGCAGGTTACCAAATGCTATATATGCCCCTGATTTTGTTGGGGGAAAGTATCTGCAGCAGAAAAAACCCCACAGGGGTGATGACCAAAGTAGTAATGATATGAATCTCTGAGGAGGAGACTTACAGATGATTTTTGTATGTTTCACTTTATTCTCCATTTAGAAAAATGAATATGCATTAAATTTTTTATTCGGGAAAAAACAGAGATCTGTATCATCAACTACATTTTCTAAATACTGATTTGATCTTTTAGTTTGCTTGTTTCACTGAAAGCAAACACTTCTTGAGAACAAAAAAAAGGAATTGCTAGGTAAATATTGATCTGTTGCTAAGTGAACAAGAGACATATCATCCCATCTTAGAAAAGTTTTCTTCCAGACATTAAAAGGTTCACTTCTAATGTATCTTTAGATAGGTGATCTCAAAACAGATTTAAAAACTGACTTTAGTGCTGAAAGGAGGGAAAAAAATCCCTATTCTCCTAACAGGTTTTCGATGTTCACCTTTCACCGACTTTTTTTTCTACACCAGAACAGCAAGAGACTGTGTCCTGATTCCGGACATAAGTCATAATAACTGGCCACTTTCAGTCAGGGTTACTGAGTAACACCATTAGCTTGTTGTAAATCAATTAACTGACATTTCTAGCCTAGATGATTGTTTGTGAAGGCTGCAGACAGGCTTCCTCTGGGAAAAAAATCTTCAAAGTCCCAGGAGAAGCACTTTTACCCATAACAGATATGTTTCCTGCCCTCAGCTTCAAATATATGGAAGGCTGTTACAAACACGCCACACAGAGAAAGAACATCAAGGCCACTGGCTTCTGACAGGGATTAAAACAGAAAGAGGGTCATGCAGGAATCGGAAGGCCACGCTGGGGCCAGTCCTGCTAGAGACTCTTGTCGTGGGCTGGGCCCTCACTACTCTCGGCTTCCTCTCTCTCACCTGTACACTGAGAAAGGTCTCTGTCCCCCTCCCTGTGGATAGGAAGGAAGCCAGCTCTGGGGTCACAGACTTGGGTCCAGTCTCCTCCTCTGCTACTCATTTCCCCATCCTTAAAATGAGAGGAAAAATGAATCCAACCTCAAAGTTGTTAAGAGGATTAAATGGCATAATGCCTATGAGAGATACTCAAAATTTTAAATGCAGTAATGTGGATGAGAGAGTAACAGGAAAACATTTTGGTGATATGCTATGTGAACACAGGATATAGTTTTTCCCAAAATTAAGAGTATAAATAAAAAATAAGAACCTAGTTAAAAGATGGAGGGGAAAAGTGAATCCTTTTGCCCTTTAATAATCATTTGTCACGATCAAGTCAGAGAATGTGGGTGTTTGGCATTTAGCTGTTTTAAGTAATGTCCCAACGTGCTCTAGGAGGACTGGTCCTGTGCTCAACAGGACAGGTCTTGGAAGTACATAGTTTCTGGGGAATTGTCCTCTCACAGCCACCTTCAAACCATAGCTAAGTCCTAAACATGCATCAGCTCTGCCTTTAACCTAGGCTGACCTCCACCTCTCCCTGATTTGGGTTTCACCAGGAAGGAGCGTGGCAACTGGTTAATGAAGGGGGTGGTGGGAGAGGGTGGCCAGAGCCACGAGGTCCAAGGAGACTGTGACCAGGGATGCACTTCCATCCCAGGAGGGAGGGTGGGGGCAATCGCAATAGAGGTCACGTAGTGCCAGGACAGTTCCATAGGCTCATTGAGAAAGAGTGCCAGGAAGGGGAAAAAGCAAAGAGAAACTGTTGGACTTATGTCTCTGGGGTATTTTTCAAAGAAAAACAAGAAAAGAGGTTAAAAAAAAAACCTGCCAAAATCAGCTCTTTTTTTTTTTTTTTTAAAAACACTTTTAACAATTAGTGTGGAATCAAACCTTATGTGATGTTTATCCAGAGCCTGGACAGGAGCAACTTTCCCAGGGCTTCCTCTAATTACTTAGGAAGAAACGCTGGGTCAAAATGTGTACTCAGCTGCCTATAATCTTGTAGGGCTTTTAATATCTTGGTTTTCAAAAGCTCTCTACAAAGAGAAGACCTGGGAACTGGGTCTAACTGGGTCCCACTCAATCTGAAATCAGGTGCCAATGTTCCTTGCCAGATGAGTGAATTATCTAAATTAAGTATGGAAGTAAAATGCTGGACAATTTTGAAAACATACCGATTCTGTGCACGCTCCTCAGAGAGGAGCGTTTTCAATGCAAACACTGCTTGCTAAGAACACCACGTCCTTGATAATGGTTGTGGAGCCTACTGTAATGTAAAGTCCCTTCAGCAGGGGCAGGTCCAAATTTACTATGATGACATTTATATGGTACATGGCAGTCCACAGGTGTTAGGCAATATGACAGAGTTATAAGTCTCTCTCGACTTGACAGCAACTTTTTGGAGTCATGGCATTATTGTTACAACTACGAGCAAACTGTACACAAACACCGAAAACACCTGCAACCCACAAATCTTCACCCGTGGGTAACAGCACATGAAAATGAACTAGACAACCAAAGAGGACAAAGCAAGAGCTCAAACTCTCAGGTGTCTCTGCTGCCCATCTCCTCTTAGAAGGGAATCATTCACCCAACAGAGGTGGTGAGAGGTTATACCGGGATAGAGGGAAGAGCTTCTGCTACTGTCCACTGAGTATAAGAAACTTTGTTAGGCGCTCCGGGGACATGGTTGGGATAAGACAGCTCTCCGAGCAGCATCCATTTGGAAAGCCACACCTGGCAGAAAGGACTAACCTTGAAGAGGCACAAACAAGGTGAAGCAGCAATGATGAGGAAGGAGGAAGGAACTAAGACCCCAGAGAGCATGGACTGCTTCACGTGAGAGGCTTGTCCCAAGCGCTGCAGGAAGACGGAGTTATTCAGAAGACATCTACAGGGGAAGATTTCACGAGGCATCTCCTGAAGACAGCACGCGTGATGTGGAATGCAGATAACCTTTGTTTTACAACTACGGTTTCCTCTATCAAAAGCAGTGCTCACCCCTGCCACCCCCAAAACACAGACCTGGGGCTTCTGCAGGGAAATCTGGTTCACTTGCAATGAAAACCCTCTCTTTAAGTGGATTCTCTTAGTTAATGCTCAGTATATTTTTCAATAAGGCAGAGGGACAGTACCCAATGAATGAGCCTGTGCTTTTTTTGCTCATTAATTACTTTGGGTCAGGATGATTTTTCTGTCTTAGAACTGGCAACAGAGCATTTGATAAAGGGCTAGAATATTGTCTAAGCTTTCTGCATCTACATAAAAATGACAACCGTTTTCTGCAAAGTCCTTGTCGTGGATGATGACACCACCCCGTGGAGGAAGGGATGTTTCCAGGCAACAAAGATCTGAGGCTGTCTCCTGCCCGCCAGGATTCAAATGCCAGGCTCCTATTGAGACGGTGGCTACTTTAACACCAATGACACTATTTTACATGGATGCCTTGAGGACACATTGTGAGAAGGTTCTTCTTTGAACACTGCAAAGACAGATCAGTAGGCCAGTGTACAGGTGGGTTTGAGGTCTACTCACTCTTTGGTCAGAAGAGGACAGGACTTGAGCAGGAAGCATGAGAGCCCCGAGTCCTGGAAGTAGAGTTCAGGCGGGGCCGTGGGGCTCTTCAGGTTCAAACACCGGACGATCACATACAGCACAGCAGCCACTGCGGCCAGCTTCACCCCGTCAAACACGGCCGGGAGCTCGGGGGTCTCCAGCATGGCATTCATCTTGATCTGGGGAGCAGGGGTACAGGCAGGTTTAGAAGCACATGGGGAGGGGAGGAGCCCACCACACAGAGACAAAGCCAGCGATCACCTGTCATGATCCAGATATGTCCGCAGAACCCACCCTGGCCGATTCCCATCGGTGCCTTACAAGTGCCAACAGACTGGCAACAACCCAGATCATGAACAGTCCTGAGCACTAATAAACTGGGCTGGGTGGTGTTTTTTTTAATCTAATGAACGTTTATTTCTAAGATGAACGAATTGGAAAATGCTGTGAATAGCGTCCTGTTGAGAGCAGGAGAAAGGAGTCCAGTCGGAGAGGTACAAGGGGGACCAGGAGGCGAGCTCTGATTTCTGTTACCAGGCAACCTTGAATCTCTCTGCAGACCTAACCTGCACCTGGAGCACCAGCTGCACGTGAGGCGCTGTGTTCACAGCCTCGGACAGAGACGTGAGATGGGACTGCTGTTGCCACCAGGTGAGGCTGCACTGCCTGCTGGCCTCACCTCTGTTTTCAGAGCAGGAAGGGCCTGATTCAGCCACCTGCTCCTTTGGAGGCAGCCTGGTGCTGGAGCCAAGTTCAGGCTCAGCCCAGGTCACAGTGGTTCTTGCTCCTGGGAGTTGTAGGCAGTGTGAAATGGAACTTGGCCACATTTTTCCCCACCGAAGGCAACTGACTATAGCCGTTAGTCCAAAATTGGGCTAAAAGTGGACCAAATTCAACTGCTAGACCAAAATTAAAAACTGGAGTATGGAAAATGTACATGCATATCTGGCTTTTCATCTTCTCAGGTAGCTTTATTTTGTACACAGAACACACACACACACACCACTCCAAACATAAAAAACCAAACATCAACAGCAACAAAACTCCATCCTTTTCCTTGCTGCAAGGCAGGAAAACAGAACATCAGCTGTTACCTTAAAAATCAGGGAAACCACAAGCTAACAAAAAGGAGAAAACGGTAACTCTGGCAGCCAAGGTAGCTATGGCAACAGCTTCCTCTGGAATGGTTTCAAGTAGCCTCTGCTAAAAACAGTATGAGAACTCTGGTGGCCAATGGCGCAGACAGAAGAGGCAGTACAAAACAATCTCTCAAAAACGTGTTTGGGGCATAACCGAATGAACTCATTTGAGACCTACAGCCAGGCCAGACAGGTCTCAGAAGCCCTCTTCTAAAATCGAGGTGATTTTGGCAAATACAGGACCCAAACACACTGTAGACGATCTCTGGCAGGGGTTCCAACTCAGTGAGGAAAGGCAATTAAACATCCCACAAGTTATCATATGACATCACTCATATGTGGAATCTAATTTTAAAAAAGAAACAAATGAACTTATTTACAAAACAGAAACAGACTTACAGATATTGAGAACAAACGATGGTTACCAAAGGGGAAAAGTGTGGGGGTAGGGGGGGGAATAAATCAAAAGCTTGGGATGAACACACACACACCACTATATATAACACAGATAACCAGCAAGGACCTACTGTACAGCACAGGGAGCTCTAGTCAGTATTCTGTGATAACCTATATGAGAAAAGAATCTAAAAAAGAATGAATATATGTATATGCATAACGGAATCACTTTGCTATACACCTGAAACTAACACAACATTGTAAATCAACTATACCCCAATTAAAAAAGAAAAGATCCCAGCTCCTTAACTCACCATCAGGGCAAGAAAATAATTTTTTTTAATTTATCTGGCATGATTTAGAATCAAGGCTGGACCTCAGAATATACTTTTCAGCTACATCAACCTTTGACCTTTTATGAGCTGACAGTTTCCTTAAAACTTAACCTCTGGGGACATGTCACCTCACTCCTAGGGCCATGTTCCCCAAAGGCTGTTCCTCAAACCCTTAAAACAAGGATTCTTTTAACTTGGGGTCTGTAGGTCCCCTATGGAATTCTAAGGTCCAGGAACTCCCTGAAATTATACATGAAAGTGTGTGTGTCTGAAAGTTTTCTGGGAAGAGGGTCTGCAGACTTAATCAGATTCTTCGAGGGGCCTGTGACCTAAAAAGTACACAGCACTGCACTCAAAGATGCCCCAGGGGTTCCACCTGTGGCCCCTGTCCCTCATCTCTCCAAAGCCCTGCCACCTATTCCAGTCAAACCGACGAGAAACAAACATCCAAGATGACACAGCTTGTTAATAGGGATTTTAAAAAATATTTATTTTATTGAAGTATAGTTGATTTACAATGTTGTGTTAATTTTAATAGGGATTTTTAAGTGTAGTTAGTGAAGGGCCAAAACCAAAACCTAGCAGGAATTCCAGTTTCTCTGACATGATGCTGGTGATATGGAACTGAAACAGACATCCTTCTTATCCCCTTGGTTGCAAAGAGAGGAGAGGAATGCATTGGATGGCTTGACTAGTTTCCTGGCTGGTCTAGAGTAGACTTACTGAATTAAAAACGTACAAGAAGTCCCTCTGTCCCCACTTCCACTCCTACTTACTAACGTCAGGGAAGGTGGGGAGAAGAAGCAAAAATAAGAGTCTCGCCAATATGTACCTACGTCACCTGTTCCTCTCTACTGCGAGTATGAACTGTTCTTGAAAAGCTGTACAGCTGGGCCAGTCAGGTCAGATCTCATTCGATTTAACCTAAAAGCTGAAAAGATCGGATGGTGATCTATTAAAGGCTGAGAAAGAAGCAATTTAACTGAAATATAAGCATAGTCTAAGTTTTTCTGCATTTAAAGCCTTTAGGGAAAAAGACAATTTCTTTAATTAACACATGTGACGCACTCTTTGCTGTTTGGACAGACCTGCTGGCGAAGCCTCTGTGAATCCACAGACTGACGGGCTCTCTGTGGTTTCCAGGACGAGTTATCTGCTGTGTTCAAAACTCTGGCTAATGCAAACTCACACTGCTTTTGTCCTTTAGCTTGTAACATAATCTTCAGAAACACCTGACAGGTACCATCTCTGTGTGACCAATGAAATAACTTAACCAGGTTTAGGTCAAGACAGCAGGCAGTTGACTTGTTCCATCTCTCCCAGGTATACAGCAACGACAGGAAAAAATATGAGCTGAGAAAAGTAAAAGGGCACAGATGGGCTCAAAAACACAGTTCCAGAAACAGAACAGAACTGAAAGTAATACGTGGGGAGCCGTAACACCTGCCAGATCTGGTCCATACTGGGGGCTGGAGGCTGGCTACTCAGGGCCATCCGGAGCTAAAAGTGCTCACCGTGAGATAGGGAACCAGAGCCAGGCCCACTGGGCTAAAGATCTGTGGCTTCGAAAGCAGCAGAGGAAACACAAGAGAGAAAGGGGTCGGGGAAGGACAGCCAGTGTTTATATAGCACTATCTATGTGCCAAGCTCTGCTCTTCATACTTTACCCATCCTAATGCTATTAATTGTACCTCTGAGGTAGGTACTATTATTATCCCCATTTTACAGACGACGAAACTGAGGCATAGAAAACTTGAGTAACTTGCTCAAGGTCACACAGCTAGTAGGCAGAGAAACCAAGATTCATACCAGGCTCCAAAGAGAGTGCTTTTAACCACTATGCTGTGTGAAAGCAGGAAAAGTAAAGAGAGAGAGAAACAAGAAAGAAAGTGGATAGTACCTGAAAACACAAATGAGACACCAAAAGCTTGCTCAAGTTCATGTGGCTGTAAAATAGTAGAGCTGGTATTGAAGCCCAATTTTCTCTGATTCCATCACACCAAAATGATTTAAAAAGAAAATGAAAGCCAGTTGAAGGGGAGATTCAATTAACCTTCAGAGTAGCCTTGTTCAACTTCAAATTTTTATTATTTCTTCACATTCTGAGACAAATTAGCCACAGAGGACCAGGCTTTTTTGGGGAGGGGACTAAAGAGCAATGTCTCCAGCCACATCACAAGCTACTTGACCTTTCCAGGGCTCGGCTGCCAACTAAAAAACAAGGGATGTGCCAGATCAGAGACCTTAAACTGGCAACCTATGGGATGGCAGTGCATTTAACTGGCATTTTAAAAAAATGAATTTATTAGTTGCTAAGTTATAAACACCAGGAGATTTCAGATAAAAATCTGGATCTCTGATTTCTCTTGAGAAAAAATCTGAAGATTTGGCAACACTGATCCAGCATTCTCACATGGCAGCAATGAATGGAGCTGGGCGGGGCTGCCCCTCTAGACAGGCCATGCTCCCTCCTGGTTGCCACAGTTCCCACCATTCCCTATCATGGCCCTCAACAATGACCTCTGGCCTACTTAATCATTGCTGGTACCTGAATGGTCCCTGAAGGCATCCGAATGTGCAAACCTTGCAGAAATCTAAGGTCCTTACCAGCCCTGGATAAGTCTATATTGATTGAATATTCAAAACATAACACCATCAGTATATGTATAAATGATGAATTAATAAAAAACAATTATGGGAAGGCAGAGTAGCAAATAACAAGATGTAGTATGTTTTATTTATTGATATTTACACTGATGTTTATTTATACCTTCACTCTTTTCCACAAACTATTTGAGATAGCTTCAAGAGAACGCTGAATAGGGAACTTCCCTGGTGGTCCAGGGGTTAAGATTCCGTGCTTCCACTGCAGGGGGCGCGGGTTCAATCCCTGGTTTGGGAACTAAGATCCCACATGCCCCCCACACAAAAAAAGAATGCTGAATAGACTTACACAGAGAAAGATTCAGAAATGTGGCTGACTGCTGATTGCTTCCCGGTAAGAAGTCTCTCCTCCTTTCTTTCAACACAAATCTGGAAAATGCGCCTAGCTGGAAAAAACTAACTACAGATCCCAGGCTCCATGGCAGGTAGGCAAGTCCACGTGACTAAATGTTGGCCAGTTCTGGGGGGGCTGCTCTGCTTTCTGGGGAGAATCCTTAAAAGGCAGGGAGTTAACTCTTCTTCTGCCCTTTTCCCTCCCTGCCTCCTTGGAATGCAGATGACAGGGCTGCAACTCCGACAGCTATCTTGGGCCGTGAAGTGACCTTGAGGTCACTCTAGGAGCCACATGGAGAGGACAGCAGAGGAGAAAGACAGAGACCTGGCGTCCCTGATGATTCCATGGAGCCACCATGTCAGACCCAGACTGCCTACCTCAGGATTTCTCTTATGTGAGAGAATAAACCCTTGCATGTTTAAACCACTGTTATTTCTAGACTCTTGTAGTCTGTAATTTCTAATGACACAGGAGGAAGTACTATCTCCCCAAATCTTTATGGATGCTACACTGGTTGGGTTATTATTAGAGCACAGGTAATTTTTCTTTTTCTTTTCCAAAATTCATAATGACTACAAACGTTTTTTTATTACAAAAATAAAAGCTTTAAAATAGCAACTAACAAAATCTAAAAAGAAATTAAGAGACTCTGAACAAGGAAAATACCTAGGTCAAAATATACAATTGGGACTTCCCTGGTGGTGCAATGGTTAAGAATCTGCCTGCCAACGCAGGGGACACGGGTTCGAGTCCTGGTCTGGGAAGACCCCACATGCCGTGGAGCAACTAAGCCCGTGTGCCACAACTACTGAGCCCGCGCGCCTAGAGCCGGTGCTCCGCAACAAGAGAAGGCACCGCACCGCAAGGAAGAGTAGCCCCCGTTCGCCACAACTAGAGAAAGCCTGCACAGCCACGAAGACCCAATGCAGCCCAAAATAAATAAATTAAATAAATTTATATATATAAATGATATACAACTAAGCATACGACTAAGCCTAGAATGTGTCTGAAATTTCTGACTGCCAGGGGGAAAAGGGAAACCTAGTCAGACCTATGGTTTCTCCAAAATGCAGAGCTAATCCATAGTACACTCTTCTTACCTCCAGAGAACACGACAGATACTCAAAGAAAACAGGGTTCTTCTGGCACAGATTTATAAAAAAAAATTCTGCGGGACTTTACATAAGGGGACCTTGAGTGATGTGATAGGTAATGTCCTCCTACAACCTTTTTTAATAGCAAACGAAGTAGAGAATTAATTTCCTCAACGCTTGAAAAATGCCAACGGTTTAAAATTGAATTTGATTCGGTGAAGGCAATCCTATGAGAGGTTTCTAATTATTACGGTCCAGATACAGAGCCTTGAGCTGAAGTCCTGAGGAGCAGGGCGGTTCTACCGCATGTTGCTAGGGCCACCTTCTTTGAACTTCAGTGGGCTTAAGGACTTGATGACCTACTGTGTGCCTGGCTCTGTACTAAGCATTATGTAGAACCACAGTTAAGTCGAATTCTCATTTTAACTGCAGAGAAAAAGAAAAGAAGTTTATGTTAGGGCTACATATACTTTAGAAACTTGGGGACAAGAATAAGTAGTCCAGGAAAAAAATAAGTGGGGAAAGGACTTATGGAGCAGCTAGAACTAGAACTGCACCTTAGTGAAGTATAGATTTAGAAGAAGTGTGTGTAAGTCTGTGTGAGAGAGATTTTGTGGTGTGTGCGTGTGTGTGTGTGTGGATGTGCGTGTGCACGATATACATTAAACAAGGAATTAACTGGCAATTGTAGAATAAAACTCTTGATATTCATTTTAACTTATCTTGCTGCATTTTATTTTATGGTCTTCTTTCTATCTAAGTTTGACCTGCCACTAAAAATTAATATTCTGGGGGCTTCCCCGGTGGCGCAGTGGTTGAGAGTCCGCCTGCCGATGCAGGGGACGCGGGTTCGTGCCCCGGTCCGGGAAGATCCCACATGCCACGGAGCAGCTGGGCCCGTGAGCCATGGCCGCTGAGCCTGCGCGTCCGGAGCCTGTGCTCCGCAATGGGAGAGGCCACAGCAGTGAGATGCCCGCGTACCGCAAAAAAAAAAAAAAAAAAAAAATTAATATTCTGCACTTGTTCCAGACATAACAAACTTAGCTTCTATTGCGCTATTCTGTGTGCCCCTTCTCCCTTTCTGGGCAGGTGAAATCCAGTTAAAGTGCACTTCAGGCAGCTTAGGGCCAGGTATGCGGAAGACGGAAAGGAGACATCTCCCCCACCACACCTCACACGCACCCGATCAGCACTTCCTCCACCCTTCCCTGCTCCCACCGCAGTCTTCTTATGAGTGAGATTTAGGTGCTGTAAATGATAGTTAAAATTCCATTTGTCTTCTCGACATTAACGAAGAAATCCAAGGTGCTGTCAAAGGCCCAGCAGTAAAGGAACTTTCGGTATTGCCCTCAGTCTCTAAGACAGGCTCCACTGGCATCTCTGCCAGTGCGGGGGCCTGGGCTTCTCACTGTTCCCCCATTTTATTTGTTATTTTAAGATGGAGGCACAGATTCAGCGAGAGACGCCCAGTCTGGGGGTTCTGAGACCTGGGTCCTCGTGCCTGCTCTGCCCCTTCTCACTTGGTGACCTTGAACAAGTCCCTGAACCTTTCTGGGCCCTAAAGAACTCATTTGTAAAATGAGAGGATTAGATTAGAAGTCAATGATACCAAAGGTCTCTCTCAGCTCAAAATTTCTGAGATTCTAGGTATAGAATTGCAGTCCTTGGCTAACTAAAGAGCACAGGAACACTCTCTCTGTGCTCTGTAACAGAAGATAGCCCTGTTTTCCAGCCTACTACATGGACCATTAAACAGTAAAACTCATAAGAACTAACAACCTTCAGGGCCTTTGTTCTTCCTTCAAATAAGTTAAACAGTTCTATATTTTCAGCTGTGCCATTTATGCCAATAATTCCATCATATTCATTCCACCTCCATGGGTGAGTGATGATTTCAGCCTTGGAATATTAATGTTCACTGAAAATCTAAAACTTACAGTGAAGAAAAAAACAAGCAGAGACCTCAAACACAAAAGACTCATTACCTGGTATAATGGGGTATATACTGTTCCCCCAAAATCCACGTTCACCAGGGACCTGTGAATGTGACCTTGTTTGGATATAGGGTCTTTGCAGATATAATCAAGTTAAGATGGGGTCATACTGGTCAGAGTGGCCCTTAACCCCACGACTGGTGTCCTTGTAAGAAAAGAGAAATTTGGACACAGAACACAGAGGAGAGACCATATGAAGATGGAAGTAGAGACTGGGGTGATGCATCTCCGAACCAAGAACATCAAGGATTGCCAGCAACCACCAGAAGCTAGGAGAGAGACAGGGAACAGATTTCCCTCAGAGCCCTCAAGAACCTGGCTTGACACTGAGAACCTTGCTGACCCCTGATTTTAGACATCTAGCCTCCAGAACTGTGACAGAATAAGCCCAAATGACCTCTTGTGACTCAGCTGTTCCACACCCCTGTTCTTCAGAGGCTGAAGAGACCCTCTGCCACATGCTTTCGGAAGTTATCCAGACAAACTCCAACCAATACATACCAATAATCAGCTAACAACAAGATACTCCCAGGCTACTTGTTAACACAAGGCAAATTGTATTCTGTGCACAAATGTTTACTAGCTTGGCCTCTTTGCCTCTGTGATTCAGCTGTCAAGACCATCCTTTCCTCTCCTGTTATAGGAAAGTGAGGGAGCCCAGAGACGGAGACATCACGGGCTAGGAGGGGAGGGCCCTCTTTGCCTTGCCACCCAAAGGACCTGACAAGCAAACTTCAATACATACGTGGGTCCCATGGCAAATACTCCTCAAGGAAAACCAAACCAAACTCCTAAAGGATTTCTCTCTTCCAATTCCAATCAGGTTGAAGAGGATTATGTTTAGGTTCAGGCCCTGGAGTGAGGTAACCCCGTGTTAAATCCTGGTCCCGCCAGTTCTGGTGTTTGTCTTTGGGCAAGTTTCTTACCTCCTCTGGGTCTCCTCTGCAAACTGAAGGTGTTAATACACAGAAAGTATTTTAAAACAATCCTTGACATACAGTAAGTGTCCGTCCCCCAAATATAAGCCATCCCATCCCCACCATTAAACTCTCGTCCATTTTGCCTAAGTAAACGCTAATCTGACAGAAATTACCACAAAAGATACTTTTCCCAGCTGACAGCCCTCATCAACAATGAAATAACTAGTGGATCCACTGCTTGGGCCTCCTCCAACAAGTTTAAAATTAATCCCAGGACACACTCTTGATTCTTCTAACGCGGAACCGTGTTAGACTTAATAAATTGTTGGATAGTGAGTGTTCACCACCAAGGTCCATTAACAGTTCCAAGGTGTGTTCTCGTTTCTGTGCTGAAAGCGGTCTGGCGGTGCACAGCCTGGACCCCCTCCTTCCGATCCACACAACCTCTCTCCTGCCAAGGGACCCCTCCTTTCCCGCAGAGAGACCGTTCCTTCATCTGCACCTCCTTCCTGCAGGTAAAACCACTCGTGTCTGGCCCGACTCTCCTAGCAAACCTCTTCAATACCCTGAAATAAAACCCTACGCCAGCATAGTAAGCCTCAGGCAGGCTTCCTTCCTCAAGAATGCCCTGAGTAGTGTAGCAGACAAAACCTCACGTCATCCCAATCTGTCAGCCTTCTTGGTGGCAACTTAGTAAAAGTAGTTAACCCGAAATGTAGGCAACATGACACCTTTGGGGAGAAAGCAGGGAGGAAAAGGTCCAGTTTCTCACCCCTTTATCTGCCATTTAACTAAAGAAATCAGGGCTATTGCACACAGAAAAAAGTAACTCCACAGAAGGGGAGAAACAAGCCCAGAGCAGACTGCTAGGACAAAGCCCCACCACCCCCACTGAGCTGTTTCTCTGCACTTGTTAAGTGCTCACTGCCACGGGGCTGGGACAGAGTCGGAGGCACAGCCAGAAGGTTCCGAGGTATGTCCTAGTCTACCCAGGCCTGCGTACCCTTGATAACCTGGGCTGCTTTGGGCCCCACTCTGATCTCACAGTGAGATTTCGATTCCCTGGGTGAGCACCTCCGCCAGCAGCTCACGGCACCGCCTCTCAGCACAGCCAGGCTGTTCTAGTCCTGCGTGTCCTTCTCCCAGGGATAGTCCTGTTGGCTGAGTCTTCAGGGTAACTGGGTTTTGAAACTCCCCTTCTCACCACCGCCACTACCTCAAGCCCCAAATGGTGGAGAGCACTGGCAACGACGGGGCCAAAACCCTGTTTTCCAGAGATGCCAAGAGACACTGATTGATTGATTAATTAATTAATTTTTGAACATTAAGCATCAAGTACCCAGACCTTTTCCTTCAGCAGATCAAACCAGGGAGCAGCCCTGGGGGCCTGGGACCAGGTTATGACACTGGGATGTGGGTGGTGGCAGGGAGACTGAAAGCAAGATCTAGTCCCACGTCCCTTACAAATCAGGTCCTATGAGGTGAAAGGAATGTCCTAAGTCACACACAATTTGGTAAAGAGAAGAGAATTTACAGATAATTAAATACATTTAGGTTAACCTCACTCTCAGTTGCATTCAAATTTAAGAGCTTGAAATTGCCTTTTTGTGCAAACTCACTCATGTGATAATAGTTTTATTTAACCATATTCTTCCACAAAGTCATAAGGCTACACATTCATCCTGCTGAAATTTCAGAAAATGTCCTACAAGTTTCTAGTAAGAGGAAAGTTACCCTATGAGAGAAAATGTGAACCTCCTGTTTAAATATCAGGAATGGCTACTAACCCACAACTTTCACAAACAAAGTCACTAAATTAAAAATAGCTGGAGACTGAGTCACCAGTTAAGCATGCACATTTAATTGGACACTTTTACATGCATTTACTAAATTACTGAAAGGCAGCTGGCCTCTCTCATTAGCAAATAGTCTTGCTCAAAGAGTAGTACTTTCAAGTGGAGGACAATGGGTAAAAGCACTTAGTAAAATCACAAGCAAAATTGCTTTCTCTACCATCAAGAAACCATTCCATGCACACCTGAGAACAAACCAAAAATCCTAAGCCAAGTGTTTCCTCTATGGAGATGAGAGAATTTTCTAATAGAACAGGCATTTTAATGGAGAGATTTGATAATTCTAACATTGTATTAAAAAACATATACTGCAATTAGGGCTTCCCTGGTGGCGCAGTCGTTAAGAATCCGCCTGGCAATGCAGGGGACATGGGTTTGAGCCCTGGTCCAGGAAGATGCCACATGCTGTGGAGCATCTAAGCCCATGCGCCACAACTACTGAGCCTGTGCTTTACAGCCTGCAAGCCACAACTACTGAGCCTGCGAGCCAAAACTACTGAAGCCCGCACGCCTAGAGCCCGTGCTCCGCAACAAGAGAAGCCATCACAATGAGAAGCCTGCGCACCGCAGCAAAGAGTGCCCCTGCTCGCTGGAACTACAGAAAGCCCACGTGCAGCAACAAAGACCCAATGCAGCCAAAAATGAATAAATAAATTTTAAAAACCATACACTGCAATTAAAATCTGTAATATCAAAAGAAAATCCCAGTTTGCCTGAACCCAACAAACCCAAGTGCCCAGTTTACTGGAATTTTTAAGAGATAGATACAGCTGAAGAGAAGAGCATCTCCAGATTTATTCCACAGAAGAAACTTTCTGGGGCATGTGCTGGAATCTCACCAGCAAAAAACTTCCAGGAGGAGGAAATTGGGGATGGGGTGGGAGGCACGACCCTTGGCTAAAAATCATTGACCCCATGGAACTCACTAAAACAGAGAAGAAAGTTTCACCTAGAGCTGCAAAACAAAGCACTTACAGCTACCTTCAGTTAATGAGAAAATAAAAATAATCAGCAGTCCCCATTCCTGAGCATTCTGGGGTGTCCCAAGGGCCCCAGAGCCAGAATGGTGCACAGTGCCGCTGGAAGTTGTAATGTGAGCATTACCAAGGGCAGTCCTTTATAATCCTGACACTTGCTTTTCACTGCACAGGCAGCAAGAAGTAGATCTGTGAGGAGACCAGACCCACAGGTCAAGCCCCTCGCCCCTCCCCTAGGGAGAGACACTCCTGCCCACTCGCAAGGCCAGGGGCAGGGCTGAGCTCCTCCACCCCGCGCCTCTCTCAGTTCTGGGCTCTCTGATGATGAATTTTGCCAGTAGTGAGAACAGTAGCTCCCCTCAGGGCTCAGTCTAGAAAGCAGGAAAGGTTCTGGGCTTCCTGTCCTTCTGAGACTGAGAGAAGGTTCTAGGGGCAAGGGTATGCAGCGTGCATGTCATTTTAAGGCATGCTTTATTTCTGTTTTATATACCTCGGGCACTGTGACTAGAAAGAGTATCTCCTGCTAGCTTGGAGTAGTAAGCTTAAAGATCACATGGATTCCACTGTGACAAGTGCCCAAGTCCTAGAAGACAAACTCTACCAGCTAAATACAGATACATATGAAGGACTGATTCACACTCACACCCTTAGGCTAAAAATGAAGGACACGATATTAATGCGAGATAGTCACCCTTCTGGGGCTGAACAAGCCAGCCCCAGTACTGGGCCTCCAGGGAGCCCCTACCCAGCCTCTGCCATCAGTCCTGCCGATTCTGAGAGCTAGACAGAGCTTCGTCCCCAACTTCTAGGTTACAACCCAAGTGGAAGGACCCAGATGTGCTGGATTCTGGATGTCAGAAGAGGGAGGGAATCCCATTTGTGTCTCCATACAACTTGCTTCCAATGGTATCTGGAATTATTCTCCCCTCTGAGTACACTGTACTGTGTAGCTCTGGGCATATCACTTGCCCTCTCTGGGGATTTTGAAACTTACCCTAAGGGCCTGTGTGCTATAATCAAATGACAAAGATTATATTTTTCTCTTCCAGTTTTATTGAGATGTATTTGACATATAGCACTGTATAAGTTTAAGGTGTACAGCCTAATGATTTGACTTACATCATGAAATTTATCACATAAGTTTAGTGAACATCCATCACCTCACACAGATACAAAATTAAAGAAATAGAAAAAAAAATTTTTCCTTGTGATGAGAACTCAGGATTTACTCTCTTAACAACTTTCATAAATAACAGACAGCAGTGTTCATTATATTTATCATGCTGTACATTAAAACGCTAGTACTTTTTTATCTTATAACGAAGTTTGTACCTTTTGCCCACCTTCATCCAATTTCCCCTCCTCTCACCCCCGGCCTCTGGTAACCACAAATCGGATCTCTTTTTCTAAGTTTGTTTGTCCGTCCGTTTTTGAAGTAAAATTGACCTACAACACTATGTTAGTTCCTGTTACACAGCACAGTGATTCAATATTTCCATACTTTTCAAAATGATCACCACAAGTCTAGTTACACTATGACACCATACAAGGATATTACATAGTTATTGACTATATTCCCCACATTGTACATTTCATACGGGTGACTCATTTATTTTGCAACTGGAAGTTTGTACTCTTAATCTCCCTCACCTATTTTTTCCACCCTCTAGTAACCACATGTTCGTTCTCTGTATCTAACTCTGTTTGTTTTATGCTTGCTCATTTTTGTTATGTTTTGTATTTTTAGATTCCACAAATAAGTGAAATCATACAGTATTTGTCTTTGTCTGACTTATTTCACTTAGCATAATACCCTCTGGGTCCATCCATGCTGTTGCAAATGGCAAGATTTCATTCTTTATTATGGCTGAGTAATATTCCATACTATATATAGTATATATATATATACTACATCTTCTTTATCCATTCATCTCTGGTGGGCACTTAGGTTGCTTCCATATCTTGGCAGTTGTAAATACTGCTGCAATGAACATAGGGGTGTATTTATCTTTTCTAAATAGTGTTTTTGTTTTCCTTGGATATATACCCAGGAATGGAACTGCTGGATTACATGGTAGTTCTATTCATAATTTTATAATAATGAGGAACCTCCATACTGTTCTCCATAGTGGCTGTACCAATTTACATTCCCACCAACAATGCACGAGGGCTCCCTTTTCTCCACACCCTCTCCAACATTTGTTATGTGTTCTCTTTTTGATCACAGCCATTCTGACAGGTGTGAAGTGGTAGCTCATTGTCATTGTGATTTGCACTTCTCTGATGATAAGCAATGTTGAGCATCTTTTCATGTGCCTGTTGGCCATCTGTAGGTCTTCTTTGGGAAAAACGTCTATTCAGGGCCTCTGCCCATTTTTTAATCAGGTTCAAATGACAAAGGTTTTAGAGTCAGAGGACTTGTGTTTGAGTTTAGGTTGTGCCAAGTGACCTTGGATGAACTACCTAAATTTTGTGAAAGTTTCCTTTTTTTCTATAAAACGGGGTAGGGGAGGTTACCTTACAGATTATTGAGGGAAAGAAGCTGATGAAATTTTGTAGGTAAAAAAAACCTCTTTATAATTATAAAATACCCATACTCTCAAGATGAGGTTTGCAAAATGCTTTGAGCGTTTTAGAGGAAAACTGCCTTATTACATATTTCAAGATTATAAAAATGTCAGTTTTAAAGAAACAGCTAGGGAATTTTCAACACATGAAGGACATGGGAATAGGTCCCCAGGCAGTCTTGAGCTGGACTTCATCAGACCCTTCTACTGAGGACACTGAAAATCTAGAAAAATAAAAATTCAAAAGCTCTGAGATAGAAAGGGCAGCCCTCTGGGTTGATATATTTTGGGGTCTTAACTAAATAGATGGCTTTTCCAAGTAAAGAGACAGAATTAGGTTCACACCCTCGAAAGTTCTTGTCTCCTGGTCCATCCAGCGCAAACATCCCACTGCTGTTCTGGGCCTTTCCCCCTGTCCTCCCACTTTGGAAGCGAGCTTTCTCTGCTTACTTTAAAGCCTGAGGGCAAGTCCCCACCATTACTCCTAGTTGCCCAGCAGCCTTCCTCCTTTGGTTTTTGTCTAAATTTTGCCTGTATCAGGCAGGCATTTTCTCTGAGTCCATCTCCACCTCTGCTCAAGGCAGGTGAGCCACGTATGGAGCAGAGACTCAGCCACAAGCTCACTGTACAGGAGGTCTTCCTCTGCCAGGCTTTCCCCATGCATATGTGATGCCAATCACGTTTCTTGGGAGGCAAGGAACTAGCCATCAAGGAAGATTTCCTTGGAAAGGAAGGAAATGCTTCTCCATCATCAGGAAAGTGATCCCATTTCCCCCAAATTGATTTACCTGTATAAGTTGGAGCACCTTCATGGATAAAGCAGTGGTTTGTAAAAGAAGAGGATAGACCTCCCCCTGCAAAAAAGCGTGTTAATACCACTGGGGGAGATATTTGCAAAACTACATCCTGCTTCTGACATTCCACCCTGCTCCCCACGGGTAGCAAAGACACCAGCTTCATTCTAAGCTCTGTGGGGACTATGAAAGAAGTATAATACATGGCATTCAGGAAATAATTAGCAAACAGTGCAAATCCATGTATAATTCAGAATGAAATCCTGAATTTCCAACTATAAATACTAGAGGAATTCAAACAAAGGAGGCAGAAAGAATGAGATGGGCTCAGATAGCTGGAGAACCATGGGAAGGGATGGAACAGAAGAAGAGAAAAAGGAGGGGTGGGTGCAGACCTCAAGCTAGCCTCACAGGCCAGCCAAGGATGCTGGGCAGCCAGGAGAGTGGCAGGCAGGGCAAGAGGGACAGGTTTGGGAGCAGTGGGAGTGAGTCACTGTGGAAGAAGCTTCAGGGTTTTTACTCCCGGGGGAATTCCAGACATCAACCTGGAAGATAGCACCTTGGTAGAGCCTACTGTGCTGGCCCAATGGGCGACTGATGTGCCTCATAAGTGTGAGAAGGCTTTGTTTGGCTGTGTGTAACCTGACCCGTGGGGTGTTGGACAAACATTGTCAGTCACCACGTGAAAATCACCCCAAGCCGCCATGACAGCTAAGTAGTTTTCATACAATCTGCTCAACTATACAGGAGTCTTCATTTGAGGGCCATCCCCTCCAGACGCTGAAAATCATCCTGTTTCCTCCCTTCACATTTTGCAAATACTCTTTCATAACTAGAAAATCAGCAAGCCTCATTTCCACATAAAAGTGATGATTCATATCCCTTTGATCTCTGTTGGGGATTCTGGTCTATGCCCTGCTAATTCAATCCTCAGTGTAAAACTGTATACTAGTTTAAATTTAGGGTGTGGAGCATGGGTGGGCACTCTGTAAATATTTATTGATTGACTGAGCCTGTGGGAAAGGCCCAATGCATCACCATTCTGATCCCTTGAGCAGAATTTTCTCATGAGGAAATTATTACATTAGGCTGAGAGGTAAGGGCCATTATGAGTAACTGCCATACTACCGTGGGTCAAGACAAGGACCTCAGTGTGACCTGGGCTGTCAGTAGCTTTTGGATATTTTAAAGAACATTTTGAAGTTCAGGCAAATAATTATCCACCGAAGTGAAAGTTTTCCACTTTTCATCACTCAGAGAAGCTCAGGTCCAATGCCATATTTCTTTTCACCTTTTCCCCTGTTTATCTAAAGTTTCAAAGAGTTATAAATCTACTTCAGAAACTGCTCATCAATAAAGAAAGAAAGAGAATTCAAAGCAAAAACAGGCTGTTCTATGTGGCAGAAGGAAGGAAAAATGCCCAAAGAGAAGGTAGGCAGAAAACTATCCATTGACTGTTGGCATTCAGATAAATACTGAAATACCATTAGAAGACTCATGATTTGTGCTTTTCACTCCAAAACATCCAGTGCAACAAAACTGTCTATGGCATTTTCCAACTGATGTGAGCTTATCTGGTCCAGAAAATATAAATTTGAGTACAATTAATCCTAAGGTTAACCTAGATTGAGAGGTTAGTGGCAATTAAAAAATAGGGATCCTTTTTAATATCTAAGAAAAATGGGAAAATCCTTCCTTAAATATCTGTGGTATCTGAAACAGGTTTATGTAAACAGGTCAGAACAAGTCTTGTTACAAAGATTTCTACCTCATTGAGATGCTTCCTGTGGGTGTGCATGGATGGTGGGGTAGTAAGGCCACTCACAGTAGGGTGACAGGCTTTGGGGACAGATAGGTCTGGCCTGAATCACAACTCTACCACTTACTGGTCGTATGACTTTGGGCAAATTTCTTAACCTCTTTGCACCTCAGTTTCCTTACCCATTAAAACGGGGATGATAAAGAGTGCCTTATTATTAAAATGAAAATTTTAAATGCAAACACAATCCTTGGCAATGGTATGTCCATCAGACATGGCAGAAGAGGGGCTCACTTTATCCAACAAGGCTAGAGGGTCCCAGGGCAGAGACCAAAGTCTGTGTCTTCAAGCCCGGTTAGTCCAGGTCCTGGACTTGCCTATGAGCGATCACTACCAACCCCAATTTAACCATCTTCTGCAGGCGATGAGTAGATCACGGATGTACTACAAGTTCCTGCATCCATTCCAGACCATTAGCTTATCTATCAGCCCCCCAGAGAAAATATTAAGTCTGTGAACCACAGGTTAGGGGTCAAACCCTCATCCTGGGAACCAGTAAGTGCTCTCTGGCTAATGCCAACTAACAAGTCACCATATTTTCAAAAGGAAGGAGCAGAACTAGACAAAAATAAAATTCCTATTTGTGTAGCTCAACAGTTTATCACAGGCTTGTGATTTAAATACATGACCTCAGTAATTCCTCAAACATGTCACAGTGGCTTCCCTGGTGGCACAGTGGTGAAGAATCCACCTGCCAATGCAGGGAACACGGGTTCGGGCCCTGGTCTGGGAAGATCCCACGTGACGGAGCAACTAAGCCATGCGCCACAACTACTGAGCCCATGTGCCTAGAGCCTGTGCTCTGCAACAAGAGAAGCCACCGCAATGAGAAGCCCGCGCACTGCAACGAAGAGTAGCCCCCGCTCGCCACAATTAGAGAAAGCCCACACGCAGCAATGAAGACCCAATGCAGCCAAAAGAAAAAAAAAAAGAAACATGTCACAAAGTGCATTGGTGTTGACATGGAAACCAATCTGTAATTTACTGTTTACAAAGTATGCCCTTAGACATTACCTCATTTGGTACTTATGACAGTTCTGTGAGTTATTATTAATGCCATGGAGGAGTCTGAGGCCTGGAGACCCACCCTGGGCCAGGTCTAGAAAAGGCTCTAGGAATACAGAGAAACAAGGCACCTGTCACACAGCTGGATGGATCCTGATCCCTTTTGCCCCATTGACAGACGCTCTGCAAGTCCTCTCCCATCCAAAGAGAGCCTTAAAGAAATTTGCATTCCTCTCATAAACTCTTTGGTGGAAAAGTCAAGATTTCTCTTGCAATTTCAGTGTAACATCCAGCTTTCTACGGGGAGTCAATAAATAGACTGATGGGTGATATTAATGATAGACAGAGGGAAATGGTCTGTATTTTCTAAGTTGGGAAAAATATCCTTGGCTATAATCTCCTTGGCATTTTCTATCATCTTACTATTTAGAAGGGCACAGTTTTCAATGTCATTGACAAGAGTGAGTGAGCACTTTATTTATCTGATTGGAATAGAGAAGGGAATTGTAGCCAGGGTATATGGAATCTGAGAAGCTAAGTCTACTGTGTGAATACATTCCAGGCCACACAGGGAGCTAGCTAACTGTGAGGGGCTCGGAGCTCAGCAAACATTCATGGAAAACCACCTCTGGGCTAAGCACGGGCCAACGGTGGGACAGAGGGTGTCCAGGCTTCAGGGGAGAGCCTGGATGGCAGAGGCCCAGCAGAGAGAGGGCTCAATAAATGTTTGTTGAAAGATTCCAGTGCAATCACATCATCCTGGGAATGATTGTGCTTCCCTCAATTTTTCAAAAGCAGTAATGTCATAATTGGATACTTGAGAAAAGTTAATAGGATGTCAAACAATACATATGGAGATTTGCTAAAATCCATCATTCCATGTTAAGCGAACAAAGCAAGGAACAGAACAACAAGCACAATATGTGGCCAGTTATAGAAAAAAGCAAGATACAGGATAGAGATATACATACATTTGCTGCGATATGCATAAAATACCTCTGAAAGAATATATAAGATACTAGTAACATTCATTGCTTTGGGGGAGGTTTTTTTTTTACTGTTTACTATGTCATAGCTTTTGACTCTTATACTGTGTGAGTGTATTACCTGTTCAAAAATAAATAAATAAATATGTCTACAGGGCAAATTACCCAGTTTCTCCAAAAAACTGCAGGGAAAAAAAGAAAAGGAAATGGACTTGTAGTTTAAAAGGGACATAAATGGCAGAGCCACCAACCACAGTGTGTGAACCTTAGTTGAATCCTGATTCAAAAATGTTAAACTGAAGAAAAGTACTTCTGACATTTTTAGACACTTAGAAATTTGAACAATGACTAGATAGCTGATGATATTAAAGAATTACTGTTAACTTTTTAAAGAGTAATAATAGTACTGTAGTTAGGTTTAATAAAGGAATCCCTATCTCTAAGAGATATCACAGAAATACATATAGATACAACTGTATGATATTTGGGATTTATTCAAAATTGATGTGAGCTGGGGCAGTGGCTGGTAAAGAGGAAACAGTGGTGTTGGGTACCCGGGAGTTCCCTATATGATTCTCTCTACTTCTGTATACCTTTAAAATCCCATAATAAAAGCTAATAAGTGAATGAATGATTATTTAGCCACAGTACAAACAGTCTCAGTAGTCACTGAGGTTCAAGTTCACACCTGACTTTCAGCTATGGTCAAATCTCCACTGTCCCTGGGCTGATGAGTTACTTGTGGTGAATAAGCTTCAGGCTGCTCCCAGGTATGGCCCTCCTGGTAAGTGTGTGGGTCATGTAAATATCAATAAGAAAACTTTATCACTAACTCCAAAATTAAACAAAAAGAATCAAAGACATTACTTTTGGAGGGCTCCCCTCCACTGGGACGGACACTTAGTGTGGACTGCACATACAAACAGGATCTCATTCAGGCGGCACGGCAATGATGCAAACTAAGTCTTCATTTCGACTCAATGAATATTTCTAAAGTGTTCAACACGTGGAAAGGAGCCATGCATGCACATGGAAAGGACACAAACATGACTGGAAACCTCAGTCATGAGGTTAGATTCCTACGCTGGGGTCTTTCAAACTCAGGTGCTAGTTGGCCCCCTCTACAGGAAAAAAACGGTCCCGCCAGATCCTCTGGGGACTTTTTATTCGAATCTTAAATTTAAATTGAATTACTTTTATTCGATTATTATTTCTTATACTATTTCTAAAAATGTACGAACATAAAACCAGACATAAAGTTTTCTTAGCACTTTTACAATTATGGAGACTAAAATGAATGTACAAATAAATACAAATACAATTAACCAAACAGTATAATTCAGGTTAACTACACTAACGTAATGAGGCTGATGCCATTTCTCAGACCTGAAATCCCCAAGACAACGTCAGGTGCTCCCACCCGCTCCTGGGCAGGTTGTATGAGTACCAGGCGCAGTGTGGTGACTGTTCTCGCACCCCTTTCCTCTGCTGGGACCCCCGTTTCAGCCTTCCTTTGCACACTTGGCTTCACCTGATGCTAGCTCCTCTTCTTCACGCTAAGTCCATCTCTGTATTTTTCTCATAGCAGGTTAGCCTGGTTCTAACTCATCAGAAATTCACACACACCTAAGGGGCACTGAGGTGGTGTGTGCCTGGACCTGGATATAATTAGGTCATCCCCGTGATCCAGGACATGCTTTTAAAATATTTCCAGTTATCATTAACATGAAACCTAAAAGTCTGAGTGTTCTGAATTTAAGGAGAACTCAAAGAAACTCAAGAATATACCCTTGGCCTTGGACTGGGAAATACCCAAAACACAGAAGGAATGTCGTGGTACTTACTTTTGCTGGAGGAGAGCAAAAGGTGCCATGGGGACTCAGGTGATAAGTCACATTATATCTCAGAAACAACGGGAGCCACCACCTGACACATTACATCAAGAATTTAAGGAGTGTAAGCAGACGCTTCAAAAGCCTGATGTGTAAACCCATCACATCAAATGGCCTCATTCCAAGTTGTGGAGGTCCCACCCCAATTTCCCTCACTCCTCATTGTTAACAACTACAACAGGGCACTGTATCATTGTGGTTTTTTTAGTACCTTTTTTTTGGCCACGCCACGTGGCTTGTGGGAGCTTAGTTCCGCGACCAGGGATCGAACCCAGGCCCTCGGCAGCAAAAGTGCGGAGCCCTAACCGCTGGACCGCCAGGGAAGTCCCAACATAGCACTTTAGACATGAACACATCCAGCTCCTGCTGAGTCTGAGAACAACTCCCACCAACAGCTCACATCAATCTAAGATGCTACAACTGCACATCGACATTGTGTGGTCCATACCATCTAAAAAAAAACACTGGGCACAAAACCACATCAAATGATGCCATGGCTAGGTTAGCTGGCTAAGTGAATGGCCTGGTTTCTCAGCAAAAGAACAGCTGGCACTGTTTAAGGAAACTTAAAAAGTGGAACCCTCCTTGAATAGAATCCTCTACCTCAGACCCACTCAAACGCCATGATTCGATTTCCATGAGCTCGACCTTTTTATCAATCTAAATATGTTCTGTTTAGAAGGCTGTTCTTTATCCTCGGATACGGACCTTCCCACATTTTTGGGGTTAAAAAGTCTTTTCTTAAATGATGGCGATGATGGGAGATGACAGGGCTTTTTTAATGCCTTACTTGAAAAACTTAAAATTTGGCAATCCTATGTTGGACTTGCTGATTTGTTTTTTACTGCTCTCATTGACATGACTAAGTAAACAGTACACAAATACATGCCTGGAGTGACTGTGCAGAAATGGGGCAGATTTTTCAAAGCTTCTATCTCTTCTACCCCAGAGGGACTGGGAAGAGGCTGACTGATAACATCACCTCCCTCTCCTCATATTACATAACACAGCATCTGTGGTACAACTGATTGATGACGTGGACACCCAGCAAGGAGCAAAGATCAGAAAGTAATGACTCTCAATAGACTGGCCGACTAACACCATAAAGATTCAATGCAATTCAACACTCTAAATTAGATTGGGAGGGAAATAAAAACAAGATGAAGATGAAGGCACATTTTTTTATAGCTTATTCCCAGGAGGATTGTGTTCTATTTTTTTAAAATATTTATTTATAGTTTATTTGGCTGCGTCAGGTCTTAGTTGTGGCATGCGGTATCTTTAGTTGCGGCATATGAACTCTTAGTTGTGGCATGTGGGCTCTAGTTCCCCAACCAGGGATCGAACCTGGGTCCCCTGCATTGGGAGACAGAGTCTTAGCCACTAGACCAGCAGGGAAGTGCCAAGGCACATTTTAAATAAAAGTGAGAAACAAAGCAACAGGCAACCACTGGGAGCCACAGAAGACCATGAGACCATGTTTAAACCAGCGTGGTTATCCAAAACATAAGGGCAGCCACAGAAAATTCAAATGTGAAGACCCCCTAAATTCTCTTCTTAGAATAGTCATCAGCAAAAGCTTAGCAAGGCCATGTGAGGCTCAGAGACCTTGGTCAAGTGATATGGAGAATGGGAAACACTCCTAAGGAGAGCAACAAATATCATATTCCCAAATGTTGTTTGGGAAAAATGCTTCACAGAGGCACAGGTGTGAGAGCTGGTTTTTCATGGGGTGAGAGAAAGGAAGGGGTGGGGCCCTTAACAAAGCTTTCCAGACAGGAAGTCCTGTCATGAAGGGCAGGGCTCCTCTCTGATGCCCAAGGGCGAGAACAAACAGAGCCGGGGCTGGGGTGCAGGAGACAGGATTCGACATGGTAGAGATGCTGAAAGGTGTATCAGGAAGGCCGGGAGCTTTCCCTGGAGACCAGAGAAAGCATAGCAAGCTTTCCCAGGCAATTCCAGCACATTCTGCCCAGAGGGCAGGTGAAGAGCCTGAGGGCCAGTGCTCCTCATTTTGTAATGTCCCCGCTCTCCCCTCATAGGATGACCTTCAGGGGAGGCCCTCCCCCTCACGCGGCCTCTTCTCAGGCTCAGAGCTGCAGGACAGAGAAGAAAAATATTTGCCCCCAAATAATCCACAAAATGCTTTAGGATCTCCATGTGAAGCTGTTGCCTAAATAAGACTGGTTCTTAGCAGCCTTAGAAACAGAATCGAATATCTAAAATAGATCACCTTCATAAAAAATGAGGCTGAAGCTCTTTCCATACTGCGAAGAAACACTAAGTGAAAGAAGGCAAGGTTCCAAATAGCATGTATCGTTTGCTACCATTTGTGTTAAAGGGAAAGATAAAAAAAAAAAAAAAAAAAAAAAAAAAAAAGGGAAAGATAATCATAATGGATTTGCTAATAGATGTTATAAAATATCTCGGCTGTGCCTGGAACACCTCTGGAGGATGAAGAAATCAGTAACGCTGGTGCCTCTAAGGAATAAAACTAGGTGGTAGGAGTCTGGGGTGGACAGAGATGTATTTACTACTTCACTTTTGTGCCTTTCGAATATTTTCTTTCATCATGTAAATGCATTACCTATTAAAACAATTTTTAAAATTAAAAACACTGAAAATTTTTAAATGTAAAATAAAAACAAAATAGTGTTTCTGCAGCAAACCAAACACCCTTGTTAATCTGGACAGCTGTCTTCCTGGCACACGCCAGATGCTCAGTTTGTTGAACTTAATGAAGCTCCATTCAAAGACAACAAAAGAAAATCAGAAACCAGGCAAACCCAAGGGTATCAGTGTTCCAATTCTCTAATAAGCTCTTTACCTGTCTGCTACTTAACTATTGCAAAAGATCGGAAAATGGGTCCTTGGGTCACAAGCCCTGCACCCAACTGGGTCCAATGCGCAAGCTTCATTCATGGGTAACAATAGGTCTGGTGGCCTGCCCACACCAGCCATTTTATAAATAGAAAATGTTTAATCCAAAAACATGATGCCTTGGAACCAAGACCACAAAAACAAACATGCAGATATGAAAATGATCCTGAAGGGAGATAATGTCAGCACCTGCAGGGTATCAGTGCAGAAATAGCAGCATGAGGGTTAAAAACAACACGCACTGGCCAAAGAGGTTGGAACATGCGGAGCTGCTATAAAATCCTAATGCCAGAGAACATCAAGAGGCGGCCTGAACTCCTTGTGCTCTGCTCTAGGGACAGCGTAGCCCAAGATGAAACAGGAAGGCTTATAACACCCCTTGCCCCAGTCACCTATGCTCTTAAATTGGTCAAAGAGTACTCAAAACCCACCCTGCAATGAAAACCGGAAAACTGTAAGCAGTAGGTTAGAGCAGAAATTCTGCCACGTGAATTCCATTATATTGGAAGGCTCTCTCTCCTAGGGCTTTTCAAAGAGCCAGGTTTTAGGCAAAGAACAAGGCAGACTTCACCCCAGTCTTCCATAGGACCAAAGAAATTATTTCGTGCTCTGGACAGGAGCTTGGAACAAGGGCAGTGGGGAACCATTACACTCTTCATGGGCCCTGCCAGAGATTCCCAGGAGGAAGGCGGAAGTGGAAGAAGTAAGGAATAACAGCAAATAAGAAGCCCTTTCACCAAGATGTTACGAGAAAAGAGAACAAGAGAATGAGAGAAAGGGGCCCTTATTAATAAACAAAGAAACTAAAACAATTATTCTAAGATGGCTGAGTTCCAGAATGTCCTAAACAAAAAACCCAAACTCAGAATCAACTCTTAGGAAGGTGCCAATCGATAGTTTGCTTCATTCTAGAAAACATGTAAAAACAGAGAAGGGAAAACCCAAAGTGACCGGATTCCTGCAAGAAATAAAGGTGACAGGTATCTTCTGATTAAAAGAGAATTGGATGGCGGACTGAGAGTAGATATTTATCAGAACCGTGAAGGTGATAAAGAGAATGAAGGTGAAAGTAGAAAAGGGAATTTCCCCAACTAGAACGAGAGAAAAGACCGTTCCGCTGCACGTCCCATCTGGTTTATTTCAAGCTCAAGAAAAGAACAGGAAAAATGCAGTAAAATTAGTGAAAGAGCTAGATTACCAGCAAGAATCAGTCATACACTTGTGTTTCTGCCAGGCAAGGCAGGCGTTGCTGGTGCACCCCCTGCTCCAATGACTAAGTAACTTACTTCAATGCATTTGACACACGATCCCTGAACTTCCGAAAAGCACTTAATACAGTGGCTCATGAAATCTTCATCTAAAAATGTTCACCCATTTATAATCACGCTGCAGCACACTGACAACTGGGAAATAGGGCCGAACAGAGGGAATAGATATTTGGAAGGACGCCGTGGAGATTGGTATCATCAGGGACTTGGTTTATCACTTTGAGGGATTTCCCCCACCCCCCCTTTTAAAGAGAATGAGGTTTGGAGTCTAAGAAGAGTGTAATTACAATGAGAGGACTAACAGAGAAAATGAATTACCTGATTCAATAAAAGACAAAAATAAGAAATGAAATGCGATGTGACTTGGAAAACCCCACAGACATATGTGCTATATACAATGAAATCTGAAATATATTTAATGAACTGGGGGAGAGGAAGCAGGGGAAAAAATTAGCTCCTGATAGAAAATACTGGGTGGTAGGTATGAAGAAAAGCTGTATAAAAAGGCAACAGAAGATCGTATTTGGCAAATCTATAGTGCTTATTGTGTGCCAGGCACTGTTCTAAATGCCTCAGATATAGTAATCTTCAAAACAACCTTCTAATCTAAGTACCTTATTATTCCTATTTCATAGGTGAACAAACAGAGGCACAGAGAGGTTAAGTAACTTGCCCAAGGTTACAGCTAGTAAGAAGCAGGGCTAGGATTCAAATCCAGGCACTCTGGCCCCAAAATCTGTGCTCTTAACCTCTCTAGACTCCCCTAGAATTTCAACACAGAGAGCGAGATAAGTAGTCTAGGAGTGAAATACAAGTCATGCACTGGCTAGATCCAGGGTCAACAGATCATGGTTCTGTGATGACCAGTCAGTCCTGTGACCTCCCCAGGCCTTCGTTTCCTCACCTGTGCATTGAGAAGACGGATTAGACAAGCTCTACCTAAGGTGTCTTCAGCTCTAAAATGCCGCAAGTTCATGCGACAATCAGCAGTACATGGACAGGTCTGCTTTCTGAAGGGTTATTCAAAGGTTAATTCATCCTAAAACAAGCAGCAAACTTGCTATTAAGGTTCTTCCTCTGCCTCCTGACCTTCAGAAGATTATTCCTTATTATATAATAATATATATAATTATATATTATATATATAATATATATATTACTCTAATAATAATAGATTATTCCTCTATTATGCCTCTATTCAGGCAAATGACAGAGGGTAGTAAAAGGGGTACTGCATGGTTTTTCTTTTGGCCTCTACTTCGTGTGGTTGCAATGAAATGGCCCTCGAAAAGCTCTGGGCCAGATCACATTAACTCTGCCAAACCTACAGTCCCACCCAGGCACCTCTCAGGAGTCTGATTTTGGAGCCTGCCTTTGGATCTAGTTACTGGAATGCAGGTGAAACTGACACACTGGAGGTGAAGCAACCAAAGGAGAAGAATCAGGAAGACTAAAAGACGCACGCAGCCCACAGTAGTTCAAATTAAGGAGTTTCATAATGGCTAAATAAACCTTATCTTCTTGGTATGGTCCATTCTCTTTGCTAACACCCACTCTTGAGAGTTGAGACCACAAGTTCATTGTGGATGAATTCAACACCCACTTTCAAACTAATGAGCCCCCAGCAGTATTCTTCTCAAGGTAGGCATTAAAGGTCAGAGTGCATCTGTGAATGGAGAAGGGCCTTACAGGTGGGTCATGCAGTCCTCCCTTGCGAGTCCCTTCTAAGCATCCCTGGCAGGTGGCTGTCACCTGGCCTCTGCCTGGTCACTTCCAAGGTCGCGGTGTTGGCTGCCTCGCCTAGCAGGGCCTGCGCTGCTGGACAGTTCTCACTGTGGGGAAAGACCACGAAGCGCCTAGAACAGTGCCTGGCACGTGGGCGAGCTAAATAAGTGTGCCTCCAACTGGGTCAAAAGCTGCCTCCGTACAACTTGAACCCATCATTCCTGGGTGCCCCCTTGGAGCCCAGAAACGCAGAGGCCCCTCGGATATTCGGGGCTGTAATCAGGTCCCTCGGCCCTCTCCTTGCAGGTGCCGAACCCGGATCTCCATCACCAAGGCTGGAAGAGCCCCTCCCCAGACCCCAGAGGTCCCAAGAGTGCGCACTGATGGAGGGATGGCCGGTAGGGAGGCCGCAGTCGGGGTTGTCCCCATCCTCGGTATCTGACGCTGAAGGGGACAAAGGGCCTTCAGGAAGGCGTATCCCACCCGATGCGTTCCAGGCTGCCTCCCTCCCCGCCGGCCCTGGGGACCACCGCGGCGACAGGTGACAGGCCCCCCGAGGATCCGGGGCGCTCAGGCTGCGGCGCGATGGGCCGAGCCACGACAGGGACCGCGGGGCTCAGGGGTTTGGCCCGACTGATGGGGGGCTCAATCACGGCTTAGCGGAGCTCGCTCCGCCGTGGCTTTACCTGCTTGTGGTTGACTACTGCGGCCCAGTTCGCCCCCAGTCAGGTTCCCGCAGCTCAGCAGCTGCCGCCGGCGCTCAAGGAAATGCAGCCGGAACCCCTGGCCAGTGCAGCTCCCGCCGCTACCGGCCCCGCCCAAGCAACTGCCGCCACGCCCCTGACGACCGATTCTGCCACGCCCCTAGCCACGGAAACCCGCCCGTTCATTGGGCCGCCCAGCCGCTGCTCTACTAGCCCCGCACTTCCATTGTACGCTGAGGGTAGCCCATTGGTCAACGGAGCTGCTCCTCAGAGCGGAGGCGGAGCCCTTAGTGAAGAGCTCCACGACAATTGGTTATTTTTCACGTCTTTAGCCCGTTGGCCGAGACACTATAGGATAAAGCCAGCCCGGAGGGGGCAGGGAAAAGAGAGGAGGGCTACTGGAGGGGTGTTGTTTGATGTTGACTGTGGCGGGTTGCAAAGAGGGAGGCAATTGTGACCGCAAGCTGGGTTGGACGATTGGGTAATGTCAGGTGTCGTCTGGGGTTGGGAGGAGGGAGGCCGACTGGTAGTTCAGCTGCCGGGTCTGATGGCTCCAGGCCGACAGGTGGATTCACCTGTAGTCCAGGACACCAGGGGCAAAATTTGGGGTCGTGTCCCGGGAGAGAGGAGTCAGGTTAGTGAGTCACCAAGCCTCAAGGAGAGGAAAGGATGAAGAGGCAGCGGCTTCTGGCCCCTTCCAGGTAGGAAAGGGTGATGGGGCCGTGCCAGGCAGTGTGGACCTCAGTTATTGTCTCACTGTTCTTTCAGCCCTTAAGACGACCTTCTCCCAGTTGGAGGCAGCCTGGAAGAATGTAGCCTTTGGAATCATATCTAGAATTGAACTCCCTGTTGGCATGTACAGGTTGTACGGCCTTGAGCAAGTCACTTAACCTTTCTGCATGCATCCTGATTTTCTTCATTTGGCAACTGGGAGTAACAATAGTAGTTGATGAGAAGATTAAATAACTCCGGTAAACGCTAAGAGTGCCTGGCACTCAGTAGGCATTCATTCAAGACTAGTTCCCCACCCACTTACACATTGGTTTATGGAATTAGGTCCAGTTCTAAAATTCTGAGTCTGAAACTGCTTTTGCAATGGCATGTGCTTTTACCACGAATAGAACACTTGACTGTCTTGAAAGGCCAACTGCTCTAGGGCAGACAGGGCCACCCTACCAAGAGCAGGGGTTGAGATGAGAGTAGCCATTTAGCCAGAGAAGGGAAGTGGTATTTGTATCAATGTTAAATTTTTTCCAACACATTTCAGAATTATGACAAGAAAAAATGGAGCTTCCTTTTTCCTGTTCACCCATCCAAGTGTCCAATGGCTCATGTTTCATCCCTTTGAAGGCTGATCAGCACTGGACCAAAAACCACTGCATAAAAATCTATCTGTCAGGAGCTCCTGAAGCCCATTGCCCACTCTGAAGGTGTGGAAGTCCTAGAATGTGAACAGAAATAGACTCTCAAGCCTGAATTTAGCCCCAGATCCTTTGGATCTGCCTTTGAGAGAACCCACACTTGTGGTTTTCTAGGGTGAAGGAGGAGAAAGAATCCTTTGCCATTGCTGTATTTTTGTCATTCCGTTGTCAAAAAAATTTTTTTACCTCAGCATTTATTTATTCCTCTATATTCTCTTCTATTTTAGGAAAGAAAAACCCAAAGGATTTTAGTGAGGGACGCCCATAGTTCCGACTCTGTGTTAAAACAGTTTGAGCTTCCAGAAAAAAGCTTTAGATCTGTGGCCAGTTGGATGTGTGTGTGTGCACGTGTGTGTGTGCACGTGTGTGTTCATGCACTTGGTTCTGCTCCACAGTTCTCCAGTTGTTGTGTCTTTAAATAGTACTGCTTGGTGGCCATACATACGTCTGCACGCGTGCTGGGGAAACAGGTTTGCTCCTGCTTGTGTTTGCTGAAGGAGACTGAGATGTCTTGTTAGGCCTTGAAAAGCATGTAGTGGCTCCTGATATCCGGGAAGATTTCTCCAGCTTGATTCAGAGCCACAGAAAGCAGCTGTTGGGAGTAGATTGCAGATGGACTTATCATTGTGCCAATGGATTTTTCCACCCATGTCAGGAACACAGGTTCAGCCAAGAGTTCCAGAAAGGGATGTCCATCCAATTCGGGAATTCTAAAGCACAATTGTGTCACCGAGGCTCAAAGGGAGGTGCAGAATGAGGCCAGGCAGAGGAGAAAGAGGGAAAGGACACGTGCATCTTCTCCTTTGCAGCTCTGGCTGGTTTAAATAACCATTACCATTTGCAACACATAGAACTGTTTCCTTATTGGTCTCTGGTTTCTGTTTCCTCTCTTCTGCTTTGGCTCTTGCCATATTCTGTTGAATCATACTATTTCCCTCTATAAAGAGTTTCTGTGGGAGGCCATTTAGGAGACAGAATGGACTCAAGTTTAGTAGCCTGTTGGGATTGAGGATTTGGTGAGGCTTGGCTTGGGATTACCAGTGGTTAGGACGTGGCTATGAAGTACACTTTTGAAAAAATAAGAGTGCCTTGTTATAAAGGGAACAAGGGAGAGGGTGTGCACCCACTCACATTCTGGAATGACTAAAGCTCCATCAATTTACCGAAGTAGAAGTGGCTCTAAACTCACCTGGGGCCTCTCAGCAGGATTTGTGAAAGTCCTGGAGGTCCTCAGAGAGATAGCGAGCAGCAGAGGTCAGAGAAGGTAGTGAGCTCTATTTATGCTTCTCTAGCAAAATCAGTGATTCACTCAGCCTGTCATTTTCATTATTCTGTATCCTTAGTGAATGATTGAGAGCAATGGGCTTTGGCCCTTCTGCTGCTGGGGCTTGAATCCTGACTCTGCCTCTCCCAGCCTTGTGACCTTGGGCAAGTACCGCACCTCTCTGTGCCCACTTTTTCCCATAAAATTCAGATGACAGTATTTGTGCTTCCCTCATGCGGTGCTGTGAGGAGCAAATGAGTTAATAGATGTAAAGTGCATCAAACAGTGCCTGCCACATATCTAGCTCTTAATAAATGTTTGCCCTAGTTATTGTAGGAACCCATTTAAGAATCTTTCTCTAGGGACTTACCTGGTGGTCCAGTGGTTAAAACTCTGCACTTCCAATGCTAGGGGGTGTGGGTTCGATCCCTGGTCGGGTAACTAAGATCCCACATGCCTTGTGGGAAGGCCAAAAAAAAAAAAGAAATATAAAAAAATTTTTTTTCTCTAAGTGCTAACTCATTTTCAAAGTTCTGTCCCTCAGAAGTAGTGGTCACAGGATTCAGGATTTGGTTTTATGTAGACTTTATTTTTAAAAATAGTTTTAGATTCACAGTAAAATTGGGCAGCAAGTACAGAAAGTTCTCATTTACCCATTGCCCCAATGCATGCAGGATTTTTTTTACTAGTTATATCTACCACCTAGTGAGAGAAGCTTTTCCTTCAGAATACCCTTACCAGAGAGGGTTCAGAGGACTGAGTTAAGGTTTTTTTTCATATTCTTTTCCATTATGGTTTATTACAGGATATTGAATATAGTTCCCTGTGCTCTACAATAGGAACTTGTTGTTTATTCATTCTATATATAATAGTTTGCATCTGCTAATCCAAACTCCCAATCCATCCCTCCCCTACTCCCCCTCCCCCTTAACAACCACGAGTCTGTTCTCTATGTCTGTGAGTCTGTTTCTGTTTTGTAGATAAGTTCATTTGTGTCATATTTTAGATTCCACATATAGGTGATATCATGGTATTTGTCTTTCTCTTTCTGACTTACGTTACTTAGTATGATAATCTCTGGGTCCATCCATGTTGCTGCAAATGGCATTATTTCATTTTTTTATGGCTGATTAATATTCCATTGTATATATGTACTGTATCTTCTTTATCCATTCGTCTGTTGATAGACATTTAGTTTGTTTCCATGTTTTGGCTATTGTGAATAGTGCTGCTATGAACATAGGGGTGCATGTATCTTTTCAAATTATAGTTTTGTCCAGATATATGCCCAGGAGTGGGATTGCCAGATCATATGGCAACTCTATTTTTATTTTTTTGAGGAAACTCCATACTGTTTTCCATAGTGCCTGCACCAATTTACATTCCCACCATAAGATGAGGTTTTTGAGACCAGACCTCGTCAGCGTAATCACTCTGAGGGAAATGGGAAAGTCTGTAGCTAAGAGAATAGTGATAAAAGCTGCAAACTGGGTGTTCATGAGATTCCCCTCAAGGCCTGAGATAACTTAGGCTCTGAGGACTCCAAAATTGTCACTTTATTGTCTGTTATACCAAGTGCTGCCTGTGTGTAAAGTCTAGGCAGTGAGCTCAGAACGCCCCAGGGCCAGGCCTCCTGGCTAGCTTCTGATTGATAACAGAGATGAAGTTTGTTTAGAAGTTCTAAGTGCCAGCATGCAGTAGTTCCACAGAACAAACTATGGTGAAATTCAAGGGTTTAGCCTCTTTTGTTATTAGGAAAGCTTCCTTCTGGCTAGTCAAACGGTGCTGAACAATAACCTTGTGATTCAGGCTGCTTCCTTAAACCTACATGTGAAGTTGTCTATAGTAAAATCATAGGGTGGTTTTATGCCCAGGACAGTCGTGGTTTATGCCTACTGTCCTGGCAAAATATGAATAGTGTCCCCCAAATTTGAAAGAGTGTCTTTCACTCTCAAATGGTCTCAGTTTGAAAGATAAATTGGGTGGTAACTTTTACACTTACATACATAGGACCCAGAACTGAAAATTCTCATGTAACACACACACACACACACACACACACACACACACACAAAGCTGTTGTAGCCTTATAATGTCTGCAGAGTGTCAGACAGGTGGTTGGCTAAAGATGACTTCTTAGTCACCATGTATTCCTTTTCTTGACGTCATCCTTAATTACAGTAATAAAAATTGAGTTGTTCATGCTGTTAACTCAAGAGGAATCAGTAAAACTTGTGCATTAAGTAAGTGCTTTACAATCATTTCCTGCATAATTTCATGTTCTTGAGCTATTTTTTTTTCCACCAGGGAAGCCCTCTTGAGCTATTTTTGAGCTGTTTACATCCTACCAGAGATCCCTATATTGTTTTACCAAATATTTGAGTTAACAAGAAAGTAAATATTTTTACCAAGCAAGACATTTAGTATCAGAGAGAGAGAACCAGGAAGTGAAGTCCCATCCCTATATAGGGCAAGGGGAAATACTTGAAGAAATGACTAAAAAGGACTGAGCAGTAAGCAATAAAGTGTAATCAACATGAACAATTATTCTGAGGAGGGAAAAATTTCTTCTGATTTCGATTCTTACAGATTTGAACTGGCCCTTGAAGGTCTATGGGCTGAAGTCAGGCTGGGGTGGCATGACATTCCAGTTGGGAGAGGACAACAGGGACAGAGGCCTCTAAGTGGAAGAATACAAGTTGATTTGTCCAGAGAAGAGTCCAAGTGGAGAATCAATAGGCGAGAAGATGGAAAGATAGACAGGGCCCGTGACAGAGGCTAGTTAATACTTCATCTAAGTTGATGGCTTCCTCTTAGCTGCCTGAGGATTTGGCTATCCTAGCTCAGTGCATGGCATGCCCCAGGCATCCTAAGCTCCAGGCACCTGCATATCACCTTCATCATTTTGACCCTATCTCTTTACTACCTGCTTATTATTTACTTAATAGTTTCATTAAATTCATTCATTTTTTATATTAAATACCTTCTTCTGTATCATCCTAAATCAGTGGTTCTCAACTGGGGGCAGTTTCACCCGCCAAGGGACATTTGGCAATGTCTGGAGACACTTTTTGGTTGTCAGAGCTGAAGGGAGTGGTGTTGGTATCTGGTGGGTAGAGGCCAAGAATGCTGCCACACAGAACAGCTCCCACAATGAAGAATTATTTGGCCCAAAAGGTCAGTAGTGCTGAGGTTGAGAATCCCTGTGGACCTAAGTAATAACATCTATAATACAGCAAGCTTGGTGTGCTGGTTATAGTTATTCTATTCCACATTAAAATAATTTCATACCTATTAAATTTTAAAACGTTCTTCCACATGCTACTTGATCCCAACAGATATTTGTATACCCATGTTCATAGCAACATTCACAATAGCCAAAAGGTGGCAACAACCCAAATGTTCATTGATGGATGAATGGATAAACAAAGTGTGGTATATACATACTATAGAATACCATCCAACCTTTAAGATGAAGGAAATTCTAACACATGCTACAACATGGATGAACATTGAAGACGTTATGCTAAGTGAAATAAGCCAGTCACAAAAGGACAAATATTGTATGATTCCATTTATATGAAGAGCCTAGAAAAGTCAAATTCATAGAGACAGAAAGAATAGTGGTTACAAGGGACCACAGGAAGGAGGTAATGGGAGTTATTATTTAATGGGTAGAGTTTCTGTTTTGCAGGATGAAAAAGTTCTGGAGATGGATGGTGGTGATGGTTGTACAAAAATGTGAATGTGCATAATACCACTGAATTGTACATTTAAAAATGGTTGAGAAGCATGAAAGTTTTTGAAGTCCAATTTATTTAGTTTTGTTTGTGCTTTTGGTATCATATTTAAGAAGACTTTACCTATCCCAAGATCCATGAAGATTTACTTGTATACTTTCTTCTAAGAGTTTTATAGTTTTAGCTCTTACATTTAGGTCTATAATCTATTTTGAGTTAATTTTTGTGTACGATGTGAGGAAGATGCTCAACTTCATTCTTTTGCATGTGAATATCCAGTTGTCCCACACCATTTGTTGAAAAAACTATACTTTTCACCCTGAATGTCACCCTTGCTTGTCAAAAATCAATTAACCAGAAATGTATAGGTTTATTTCTGGACTCTCAATTCTATTTCATTGATCTATGTGTCTATCATTATGCCAATATTACACAATGATTACTGAGGTTTTGTAGTAAGTTTTGAAATTGTTAAGTGTGAGTCCTCCAAATTTGCTCTCCATTTTCAAGGTTGTTTTGGCTATTCTGAGTACTCTAATGAATTTTTCACTTCACTTATTGAACTTTTGATTCCAGAATTCCCATTGGTTCTCTTTTATAAGTTCTCTTTACTGAGATTCTCTATTTAATGAGAATAAATAGAGAATGTGTCATCAGACCTTCCTTTACTTCTATAAATATACTTCTATAAATAAATAGAGAATGTGTCATCAGACCTTCTTTTACTTCTTTAAACACAGTTTCCTTTAGTTCTTTGACCATATTTATAACAATTATTTTGAAGGCTTTGGTAAGTCTGACAACTGGGCCCTCTCAAAGACAGTTTCTGATGCCTGATTTTTGTGTGTATAGGTCATACATTCCTATTTCTTTGCACGTACCGTAATTTTTGTTGTTGAAAACTGGATATTTTGGGTAATTTAGTAACTTTGGATATGGATTCCTCTCCTCTCTGGGGCTTGTTGTTATTGTTTGCTTGTTTGTTTGTTTAGTGACTTGGCTGGACTATTCTAGTGGAGATATACTACATACAACAGTGTTAATTGTATTTATTATGTTGTACAACTCTCACTTTTCTTGCTAAGATTTAGATTTTCTTGAATAAAAGTTTCTTAATTTACTGTGTGCTCTTAAAACAAATTTCAGAGACTACAAATTGTTGCATTTGGGGTTTTAATTTTTTAAAATAGTTTTCACCAATTATGGTTGTTTCACTGGGGAGAGGGTTCATGGAACTCTTCATGGCACCATTCCAGCAGTCATATGCTCTGTTATGATTATTTGTCATCAAGTACTATCTTAGTCAAGTTAGTCTGAAGGCAATGTTCAGGGTAATTTATTGTGGGAGAGACTGGAGCCAGGTAGAAGAGACAGCAGGCGATTGATTAGCTTAGGTATAAAGTGATAAAGATATGAACTTGACAGAGGGAATAAAAAGGAAAAGCAAGGAAGGAGTGATGTGATTACAGAAAGATTCGTCAGGACTTCCTGCAGGTTAAATCTGGGGTGCGAGGGAAAAGGAAGTGTCAGAGAGGATTCCAAGGTGATGGTAATATGGAGGAGGAAAGACAAGTCTTATTTAGGTCTGGTGAGATCGTGGTAACAGATATATGCAAGGAAAAGGGCAAATAGTACATTGGGACTAGAAAGGCAGGATTGCAGATTAGGGGAAAGGTTGAGTTTTGTAGGCAAGGGTTTTTATTTATTTATTTTTATTTTTCACTGCACTGGGTCTTCGCTGCTGTGCGCGAGCCTTCTCTAGTTGCAATGAGTGGCGGCTACTCTTTCGTTGTGGTGCACAGGCTTCTCACTGCGGTGGCTTCTCTTGTTGTGGAGATCAGGCTGTAGGCGCACGGGCTTCTGTAGTTGTGGTGCACAGACTCAGTAGTTGTGGTGCACAGGCTCAGTAGTTGTGGCACACAGGCTTAGTTGCTCCGTGGCATGTGGGAGCTTCCCGGACCAGGGCTCGAATCCATGTCCCCTGCATTGGCAAGCGGATTCTTACCCACTACACCACCAGGGAAGACCCAAGGCAAGAGTTTTTGGGTCAAAGTTTTTATGTAACCCTTTGCAAAGTTGCCCACATACATGACAGTGGAAGTCATAAGAATAGATAAGTTTCAGAGAGAGAAAACCAGACCAGTTTACCTTAAACTTGGGAAAATGAACTTTTAAGAGGCAGGAGGAGGAAAACAGTAAGGAGATTGAGAAGTTAGCACAAGACAGGTAGGAATAATGATAGCCAACCCTTATTAAGCCCTTACGAAGAGCCAAGCACTGTTTTACATGCTTTCTTGAATTTAATCCTCACAATAACTCAATTTAATCCTCACAATAATACCCAGGGTGGGTATTATTGTCCCCATTTTATGAATCAAAACACTGAGGCTAGACAGGGGAAATAATGTGCTCAAGGTCACACAAATGGTATGCAGTCGAGCCAAAATGAAAATCTAGGCATGCATAACATTCATACCAAAGTGTGTACCCAAAGCAACATACACCAATGTTCATGGTAGCACTGTTTGTAACAGCCCAAATGTTCATCAACACTAGAATGGCTAAGCTAACTGGTATATTCATATTCAATGGAATATTATACAGCTTTGAGAATGAACAAACCATTGTCATAAGGAACAGCATGGACATAATGTTGAGCAAAAGAAGCCAGTTCTGAAAGAGAACATGTTGTATAATTCCATTTATATGAAGTTCAAAAAGAGGCAAAATGAATCTATGGTGTGAATAAGTCAGGTCACATCTGTGGGGTAGTAGACACTGGGAGAGGGCATGAAAGGGGTCCCATAATGTCCTGTTTCCTGATCTCAGTGGTGGTTACACAGGTGTGTTCTTTTATGAAAATGTATCAACCTGCACACTTACGATTTATATACTTTTGTATAATAGGTAATACATCAATAAAAAGTTTACTCATACAAAAGAAAGCAAAATAGAAGTAGGCCATATGATCTGAGGACATGCCCTTTTAACCATGAGCTGTCAAGGTAGCAGGTGTCCTGTTTCCTCTGCAACACGTAAAATGCAAAAAAAAAATGTAGAGGGGATCCTATACAATTAGAAAGGTAAAAGAAATGTTAAGAGATAGAGATTGACCAAATGCAACACATGGGTCTTATTAAAACAAATTGTAAAAATAATAAAATAATGAAACAATCGGGGACTTTGAACACATTGTATTTTGGATGATATTAATAAATTGTTGATTTTAGGTATATTAATTGTATTGTTAATTTTTTTAAGTCTTTATATGTCAGAGGTAATGACATGTTTATAGATGAAATGATGTGATGTTTGGGATTTGCTACACTCATTGGGCATGAGTGTAGAGGTGAAACAGCCTTGGCCAGGAGCTGATCATTCTGGAAGGTGGAAGATGGCTACCTGGGTTTCTGTGTAACATTCTCTCTACTTGTGTATATGTTTGAACATTTTTTAGGTAAGAAGTTTTTTAAAAAGAAGAAAACTTACATTCAATGTCCCAGCAAAGGAATTACTTCCCGTGGCTTCTTTTTTTTTTTTTTTGCAGTACGGGCACCTCTCACTGTTGTGACCTCTCCCGTTGCGGAGCAACAGGCTCCAGACGCGCAGGCTCAGCAGCCATGGCTCACGGGCACAGCTGCTCCGCGGCATGTGGGATCTTCCTGGACCGGGGCACGAACCCGTGTCCCCTGCATCAGCAGGTGGACTCTCAACCACTGCGCCACCAGGGAAGCCCTTCATATTTTTAAGTTTGTACTTCCGTTGAGAGAGACAAGGAGAGAGCAGGCACGTGGTCACAGAGATCACAGGGGCAGGGAGTGGTCTTGTGATGCCCATTGCTGTAGTTCTATCTCTGCCCCTGCTGAGACAGATCCCTGAGACACGGGATCAGCTCTGACAAGGTCACTGTAACTCCCACATCTGGAAGTCGGCTTTCAGTCCCCCTTTCTTGACTTCTTGGTAGCCTGGGACTCTGGTGGCAGGAACCTCCACTTTCCCTACCTCCCCCATTAGTCTGTATTGTGGACTCTGCTTCCTGTGTCTGACTCTTCAGCCATGAGTTCTTTCCTAAACCCTCTGCTCCTCTCCCATATACTCTTGCCAAGGGTTTCATCCTCTCCCAGTAGCTTAAGTGGCTGCCAGGCTGCCTTTCAAGATGCGATTTTAATCAATCTATTCCCTCGTTAAAACCCAGGAATGGTTTCCATTACCTAAGTGATAACATTCAAACTCTTATGGAGGCACAGGATGTCCTTCAGCATCTCTTTACACCTCCACCTCCAAACCACCTTCCCTCTTCAGCCTTCCCTCCTCCCATTCCCCTTCACACCACCCTGTCAGCCAGTTATATCATCACCATTTCTGGAATGTGTCATGCTATTTGCTGCTCCCATACCTTTGACCCCATCTGGAACACCTACCTATACACTTCCCCACCTGGAAAACCCTACTCATCCTTTGGGACACTGCTGTGAGGTCATTTCATTCATAAAGCCTTCCCTCACCTTCCTGTGGAGTTCATTCATTCATTCAATCATTCATTAATTCATTCAAAAAATATTTATGCTCAAGGCCCTTAACTAAGTCTGAGTGCTAAGTCAAGAATCCACATGGTTCACACTTTACATCATAGCTCTTATCTCATCAATACTATTGACTTATTTACATAAATAGCCATTCCTATACCCCACCCCTTGAGAGCAAGGATGGTGACTCATTCACCTTTGTACCCCAGTGACGGCACTAAATATGTTTGTTCAATTGAATTGAAGGAGAATAATTACTCAGAAAAGACCTTTGGGGTTGACCATTCAAACAGCCGTGATAATCTTTGGGTGTCTGTGTGGTAAAATTTAGGTTCAGGGATGGAGAGAATGAGTCCCTTGTTCCCAGGGGTTAAGGAGAACCTAGGAATTGGCCCAGTTGTAGGCCACGTGCTTAAAAAATACATTCATGAGAAGGGGCAGGAAACAGGATGGCAGCAAGATTGAGGGATGAGGGTGTTCAGAGAATTTTAAAAGACATAGAGAGGAGCCCCTGGGAAATAGACTTAAGAGGCTGGTGAGAGGGGGCAGTGACAGAAGCAAAATGAAAAGGCAACTAGGTTTATTTTTGTGGGGGAGGGGGACCAGATGGGCCTTGGACTGGCCTGGAGACAACTCTTCCTCTAAGGTAGAAGGCAAGGAAGAAAGCAACAATAGAGAAGGAGTAATAGCAGCTGCTTGGAGTGCCTGCCTTGTACCAGATCCTTTACATCTTTTATTTCACTTAATCCCCACAGTCTTCATTTTCAGATGAGGAGAATGGCTCAAAGCATTTCAATGACTCTCCACCCTGGCTATACATTAGAATCACCCGAGGAAATTTGTAAACTGTGGCTCTGGGTCTCCCAGCTTTTTTGATTTAATATGATCTGGGATAAGACGCTGGCATCTGAATTTTTTATGTTCTTCAGGTGATTCTAATGTATAGTCAGAGTGGAGTACCATCATAAGGAATTTGCTGGAGGTGGTCCACATGTTGGGATGGAATTCAACTCTGGTCAGCCTGATTCCAAAGCCTGAACACTTTCCCCTAGGGCAGTGGTTCTCAGTGTGAGGTCCCTGGCACTTTTCTAGCAAGCGGGGGCCCTACTTACTTGTTAACCTACTAAATCAGAAACTTTGGGGTGGGGCCCAGCAATCTGGTAAAGCAAGCCCCCCAGTAGCTCTGATGTATAATCAGGTTGGAGAACCACTGCTCTAAAGCCTTGCTACTCAAACAAAATTGTGATCTACACACGCACAGCATCAGCATCATCTGGGAATGTGGTAGAAGTGCCGTACCTCAGGTCCTACCCCAGACCCACTGATTCAGAATCTTTTTGGCAAGATCCCTAGGTTCTTTGCATGCGCTTTAAAATTTGAGAAGACCAGGGACTTCTCTGGCGGTCCACTGGTTAAGACTCTGATTCCAAGGAGAAGGTGTGGTTTCGATTCGATCCCTGGTCAGGGAACTAAGATCCCACATGCCACACGGTGCGGAAAAAAACAAAAAAAGAGAAGACCAGTAATTCCCAAACCTGGCTGACAATCAGAATTAACTAGGGAGTTTTGTTTGTTTGTTTTTTTTAGAGTATGAATTCCCTAGGTATCCCAAGTTTCTAATTCATTAGGTCTGAGGTCATACCTAGGTCCCTGTTTTGTTTTGTTTGTTTGTTTTTGCGGTACGCTGGCCTCTCATTCCTGTGGCCTCTCCCGTTGCGGAGCACAGGCTCCGGACACGCAGGCTCAGCGGCCATGGCTCATGGGCCCAGCCGCTACGCGGCACGTGGGATCTTCGCGGACCGAGGCACAAGCCCATGTCCCCTGCATCAGCAGGCGGACTCTCAACCACTGCGCCACCACGGAAGCCCGAGGTCCTTGTTTTAAAGCTCCTCATAAGTGTGATGATCAAGTAAGTCTGGGGACCACTCCACTCCACAATGCCGCCTCCCTGCAGAAGAGGAAATTTTCTGAGTATACTCCTTGTCCCAGGCACCTCAGAAGGCATTTTTGTTACAACTAGCTTGCCAGATTTAGCAAATAAAATTACAGAATGCCCAGTTCAATTTGAATTTCAGATAGTAAATAAATTTTTAGTATAGGTATGACCCAAATATTGCATGGGATTATACTTATTAAAATTATTTTCAATAGTAAAAAATTAATTTAGTGAATTTACTAATAAAAAATATAAATTTATCAGTTTAAATTTGGTAAAAATTGTTTAGAAATTATTCATTGTTTATCTGAAGTTCAGATTGGATTGGGCATTCTGTATTTTGTTTGGGAACCCTACTCACAACAGTACCAGAGTTTCTGGTACTGGTATAAACTTAGGGAGGGAAGGAAGAGGCAGGGCCTGCCGGGACATCAGCAAGAAGTAGATGAATGAATGTCTGAATGTCAGAAACACCATGTCCAGTGTTCTCAGTCAGATAAGCTAAGTTATGCCTAAGGCTGCAGTGAGAAACAACTCTCACATCTCCACGGCTCACAGCCACAAAGACTTCTTTCCTGTTCATGTTACATGTCCACAGAGGTCAGCTGCATCTCCTCTTCATTCTGCGATCAAGGCTCATGGGAGGTTTCTAATGATATTTGCGGTCTCATGAAAAAGGAAAAAAGAGAGTGCTTGGCCATGTAATGATTCATTAAGCTAGGGTGACCAATATCCCATTTTGCCCAGGAATGGGGGTTTCCTGGGACACACAACTTCAGTGCTAAAACCAGAACAGTCTTGGGCAAATCAAAATGTTTGGTCACCCTAACAAAGCTTCTATTTGGAAGTGACACATGTCACTTGTGTTCACATTACATTGGCCAAAAAGGTCACACGACCAAGTTTGTCATCAATCAGGTGAGTTTTTTTTTTTGGCTGCGTTGGGTCTTCATTTCTATGCGCGGGCTTTCTCTAGTTGCAGCGAGCAGGGGCTACTCTTTGTTGCTGTGTGAGGGCTTCTCATTGTGATGGCTTCTCTTGTTGTGGAGCAAGGGCTCTAGGCATGCGGGTTTCAGTAGCTGCAGCACATAGGGTCAGTTGTTGCGGCATGTGGGCCCTAGAGCCCACAGGCTTCAGTAGTTGTGGCATGTGGGCTCAATAGTTGTGGCATACGGGCTCTAGGGCACACGGCCTTCAGTAGTCGTGGCGCACAGGCTGAGTTGCTCCACGGCATGTGGGATCTTCCCAGACCAGGAATCAAACCTGTGTCCCCTGCATTGGCAGGCGGATTCTTAACCACTGGACCCTAGGTGGAGGGAATGTTTCTTGATCAGGTCTTAGTCCTGCTCTCAGGGGAAGAGGGGATTTGTCAGGCCATTTTCCTTCATAGTTCTTGCCTCTGCCATCTTGGAGGTCCTTCTTGTTCTATTTTCTTCCTAGAGAGGGCATACCCTCCTGGGGGTTGTGAGGTTTTTTGACTTGCTTTCTGCGGTAGATTGTATTAGTATTCAGAATATTCATTCCCCCTCTCTATGGGTCTCTCACTACTGGAGGCTTTAAAACACTCACCCAGGGACTTCCCTGGTGGCGCAGTGGATAAGAATCCACCTGCCAATGCAGGGGACACAGGTTCGAGCCCTGGTCTGGGAAGATCGCACAGGCCACGGAGCAACTAAGCCCGTGAGCCACAACTACTGAGCCTGTGCTCTAGAGTCCATGACACAATTACTGAAGCCTGTGCACCTAGAGCCCATGCTCCACAACGAGAAGCCACCACAATGAGAAGCCCGTGCACTGCAATGAAGAGTAGCCCCTGCTCACCACAGCTAGAGAAAGCCTGCAAGATGAAAGCCAGCAACGAAGACCCACCGCAGCCAAAAAAAAAAAAAAGTCTGGTGCCATGGTTAGATGAGAATTTAGGTTGTCTCCTGTGAGACAAGTGAATTTATTTTACAGAAAAAAGGGAAATAAATATTTGTGACCAAAGGAGAATGTTGGGATAGACTGTATTATTATCCAAAATATTTGTTGCCCCTCTAGGGCTACTCTCTTTGGGGTCCCTATCTACGTGAGGATTGACCTTAGGCTTAACCACGTGGTTTCTTTGGCCAATAGAATGTGAGTAAAACAGACAATTGTCACTTCTGAGCAGGAGTTTGAAGAGCCAGCTCGTGGCCCACCATCTTCTCTTTTCCTTCTGCCACGAGACTAGTGATGTTCCAGATAGGAGCTGCTCCTTCAGCCTGGATCCCAGAGCAGAGTTGCAGCCAACTCAACATATATGTAGTATGTTTAGAGTAATAAGCCAGAGATATTTGGGAGGTGCTTGTTACCACAGCATAACCAGGCCAATCCTGCCTGACACAAGAGTGAATGAACAAGATTACATAAGTATACCTCTGTATGACTCCATTTTTGTAAAGTTTGCAAACAGGCAAAACTAAACAGTATATTACTTAGGAACAAACCTGGGGTGGCAAAATTATAAAGAAAAGAAGAGCATAATTAACACAAAATTCACGAGAGTTGGGCTTCCCTGGTGGTGCAGTGGTTGAGAGTCCGCCTGCCAATGCAGGGGACAGGGGTTTGTGCCCCGGTCCGGGAAGATCCCACATGCCGCGGAGTGGCTGGGCCCGTGAGCCATGGCCGCTGAGCCTGCGCGTCCAGAACCTGTACTCCGCAACGGGAGAGGCCACAGCAGTGAGTGGCCCGTGTACCAAAAAAAAAAAAAAAAAAAATTCACGAGAGTGGTTCCCTTTGGTTGAAGGTAAGGGAGACAGACATGATTGGAGAGTTTTAGACTCCTCAGATGTTATATTTCTTCTTTTGAGTGTAGATTACATAATTTAAAGAAAATGAAAGCAAAAGCATGTCAGATTATGTTTTCCAAAGATGGACACAATAACTCCTGTTTACATACTCTTCTAGAAACTTGCCACCCCCCAACGCCTTGAACCTGGGCAACTGTGTGACTGCCTCAGTCAATATATCAATAGTATGGAAGAAGGGAGGCTATGTAACTTCTAAGGCTGGATCATGAAAATGGCATGCACTTGTGCTTTGCTTTCTTGTACACCTTCTCTTTCATCCCAGCTACAAGCTAATTTGAGCAAGCCCAAACTAGCCCACGTGGAGAGACCACGTGTAGGTGTTGGAACTGACAGCCTAGCTGAGGTTCCAGACAACACCCAGCATCAAACAGCCAGACATGTGAGTAAAGACGCCTCCAGTTGGCCCCAGCCCCCAACCATTGGGATATCCTCAGCCTCTGAGTCTTCCCAGCTGAGACCCCAGACATCAGGCAGCAGAGACAAGCCACCCCTGCTAGATCCTGTCTCAATTCCTGATGCACAGAGCTCATAAGCATAATAAAATGCTTGTTTTGGGGCACGGAGTTTGTTATGTAACAGTGGATGACTGGAACAGTTTAAAAAATACACATAAAAAAACTGTGTCAGTTATCTATTGTATAAAAATCTCTTCACAGGCCTTTTTAAAGTGAGTTTGCATATGTTAGATGGTAGGTGGCCCACAGAATGGCCTGCAGGGACCCTGACAGGAAAAGTCCCACAAGGGGAAAAGTCCCACAAGGGGAAAAGTCTAGGGTCATGAAGTCTAGGGCCAAGGTCTTTGAGAAAGAAATTCTCCCTTATTCCTTGGTAAAGGAAGTAGAAGTTTAGTCGGTCTTTATGGCGAGAGTTCCACTGAACTTGGTTCTTTCACTCACTCACTCATTCATCTACAAATTCATTCATTCATCAAACAATTGCTCATCATATACTAAGCTCCAGGCTGTGAATGTAGAGCTCAGTTAAGTCAGGGTCCCTAGTCTAGAAAGGAAGGCCAGGAATCAAGATGCCCGTAGCACGCTTGTTCTTTATTTTATCCTGTAGGCTTATACTTAGGATCTAGTTTATTGGGGTGGAGGATAAATACTCATAGAATAAAATTATAGAGAAAAGCATGGGAATGATTCATGCAGAGTTCAAGAGAGTAGTGCCTCTAGGAGGGTGAGAGTCTGATAAACTGGGCCAGGAACTCCAGGGGGCTTCTAAGCTTCTGATCATGCTCTGTTGCTTAAGCAGGGAGGGGGGTACAGAGGGGTTCATTTTATTATTATCTTTTAAGCTTTACATATATATTATATCCTCTCATGTGTGAAGTATTTTTCAATAAAAGTTTGTAAAGATTGTTCATCACTGAGAGGTTTATTAAGTACAAATTTGGAAACAATCAGGTGCTCATTATCAGCAGCCTGCTTAAATAACATAAAATATCTGTTTAATGAAATACTAACAAGCCACTGAAATAATAATGTAATCTTACCTTATTGATATGAAATCATGTCCATAATATAGTAAATGAAAAAGGCAGCTTAGGACTTCCCTGGTGGTCCAGTGGTTAAGACCCTGCACTTCCAATGCATGGGGCATGGGTTTGATCCCTGGTGGGGGAACTAAGATTCCACGTGCTGCCCAGTGCGGGGTAGGGGGCAGGGGGAAGGCAGCTTAAAAACTATATATACCAAGTGCCTATTGACAGATGAATGAATAAATAAAATGTGGTATACAATGGAATATTATTCAACCTTAAAAAGAAAGGAAACTCTGACATGTGCTATAATGGATAAACCTTGAAGACATACTGCTAAGTGAATTAAGCCAGTCACAAAAGGACAAATACTGTATGATTCCATTCTCATGAGATAATTAGAGAAGTCAAATTCACAGACAGAAAGAAGGATGGTGGTTCCAGAGGTTGGGTGTTGATGGTGGAGGGGAATGTGGAGTTAATGTTTAATGGGTCCAGAATTTCAGTTGGGGAAGATGAAAAATTCTAGAGATAAATGGTGGTGATAGTTGTACAACAATGTGAATGTGCTTAATGCCACAGAACTATATGCTTAAAAATGGTTAAAATGGTAAATTTTATATTATGTATATTTTACTACAATAAGAAATGGCTATGTATATAATACAATTACCTTTCTCTGTGTGTGTGTATAAGAGAGAGAAAGAGAAGGGGGAGAGAGAAGGAAAATGTATAGAAAAAAATCTGGCAGAATTTATATCAATATGTCTACAATGCTTATCTTTTGTTGTTCAGGTTACAGATGATCTTTATTCTCTTTCTTATACTTCATGCTTTTCTATATACTATGGTTCTTTGGCTATGAGTAAATTTTACATGTGTAATCAGAAAATAATAAACCTGATTTTAAAAGAAAGGAATCCCATGTTTCATCAAGAAGTGGCAAAGTCATCCTGAGGAAAAAGAACAAAGCAGGAGGCATAACCCTTCCAGACTTCAGACAATACTACAAAGCTACTGTAATCAAAAGAGCATTGTATTGGCTCTTGGACAATATGGATCAATGGAACAGAATAGAGAGCCCAGAAATAAACCCACACTATGGTCAATTAATCTTTGACAAAGGAGACAAGAATATCCAATGGAGAAAATACAGTCTCTTCAGCAAGTGGTGTTGGGAAAGTTGGACAGCTACATGTAAATCAATGAATTTAGAACACACCCTCAAACCATGTAGAAAAATTAACTCAAAATGGCTTAAAGACTTAAATATAAGACATGACATCATAAAACTATTAGAAATGAACATAAGGGCTTCCCTGGTGGCACAGTAGTTAAGAATGTGCCTGCCAACGCAGGGGACATGGGTTCGAGCCCTGGTCCAGGAAGATCCCACATGCCACAGAACAACTAAACCCGTGCGCCACAACTACTGAGCCCATGCGCCACAGCTACTGAAGCCCGTGCATCTAGAGCCTGTGCTCCGCAACAAGAGAAGCCACCACACTGAGAAGCCCATGCACCACAATGAAGAGTAGTCCCCACTCGCCGCAACTAGAGAAAGCCCGCATGCAGCAACGAAGACACAACGCAGCCCAAAAAATAAAATTAATTAATTAATTTTTAAAAAAAGAAACGAACATAGGCAAAACATTCTCTGACATAAACTGTACCAATGTTTTCTTAGGCCAGTGTTCCAAGGCAATAGAAATAAAAGCAAAAATAAACAAATGGGACCTAATCAAACTTACAAGCTTTTGTACAGCAAAGGAAACCAAAAATAAAATGAAAAGACAAGCTATGGACTGGGAGAAAATATTTGCAAATGATGCAACCAACAAGGGCTTAATTTCCAAAGTATACAAACAGCTCATGCAACTCAGTAACAAAAAAACAAACAACCCAATCGAAAGATGGGCAGAAGACCTAAATAGACATTTCTTCAAAGAGATACAGACAGCCAACAGGCACATGAAAAGATGCTCAGCACTGCTAATTACTAGAGAAATGCAAATCAAAACTTCAATGAGGTACCACCTCAACTGGTCAGAATGGCCATCATTAAAAAGTCTACAGATAGGGCTTCCCTGGTGGCGCAGTGGTTGAGAGTCCGCCTGCCGATGCAGGGGACATGGGTTTGTACCCCGGTCCGAGAAGATCCCACATACCGCGGAGCGGCTGGGCCCGTGAGCCATGGCCGCTGAGCCTGTGCGTCCGGAGCCTGTGCTCCGCAATGGGAGAGGCCACAGCAGTGAGAGGCCTGTGTACCGCAAAAAAAAAAAAAAAAAAAAAAAAAAAAAAGTCTACAGATAATAATGCTGGAAAGGGTGTGGAGAAAAGGGAACCCTCCTACACTGTTGATGGGAATGTAAATTGGTGCAGCCACGATGGAAAACAGTATGGAGGTTCCTTAAAAGACTAAAAATAGAGTTGTTATGTGATGTAGCAATCCCACTCCTGGGCATATATCAGGGCAAAACTATAATTCAAAAAGATACATGCACCCGTATGTTCATAGCAGCACTATTCACAATAGCCAAGACATGAAAACAACCTAAATGTCCAAGGACAGATGAATGGATAAAGATGTGGTACATATACACAATGGAACACTACTCAGCCATAAAAAAGAATGAAATAATGCCATTCACAGCAACATGGATGGACTAAATGAAGTAAGTCAGAAAGAGAAAGACAAATACCATATGATATCACTTATATGTGGAATCTAAAATATGCCACAAATGAACTTATCTACAAAACAGAAACAGACTCACAGACATAGAGAACAGACGTGTGGTTGCCAAGGGGGAAGGGGAGTGGGGGAGGGATGGATTGGGAGTTTGGGATTAGCAGATACAAACTATAACTATATATATAGAATAGGGAACTATATTCACTATCCTGTGATAAACCATAATGGAAAAGAATATGAAAAAGAATGTATTCATGTATATAACTGAATCACTTTGCTGTATAGCAGAAATTAACACAACATTGTAAATCAACTATACTTCAATAAAATAAATTTTTAAAAAAGAAGCGGCAATGTGACTGATTAAAGAGATGACACAGTCAAATAAGCAAGATTTAAAAAACTAAAAGGAAATTATTCTCCAATAAAAGTGACTCATTCAGTCAGTCAACAGTAGAAATCAATAAGGTGAGATGGGCCAGCTTCAGATCTCCTCTTTGACATATTCATTCCTATTTTACAATAGAACATCTGAAACTACTCTTATCCTCTCTTTGCCAGCATTGGAACCACCTCTCTTTATCCATTCCTAAGTATCTTTTCTTTAAAATCAATTCCTCAACCTCCTCCAGACTTACCCTAGTGCGCGTCATGCCCAAACAACGTTAATGTTCCTGAATGAGCAACAGCTCTGGGGCCCTCAACACCCTTCTTCACACTCTGTGCTTTTTCTTGGACCTCAGCCTGGCCTCCGGACTCCAGCTGTCTTTCCTTCCAGCCCTGGGTCCGAAGGTTTTTCTCTTTCCATTTGTGGCTGCATCCTCCAGAAATCATGTCTTAAAAGTGTCCTCAAAGTTTGGTGTTCTCTGTGAGCCTCGGCCTTGCTAGCTCTGCCTGTTCCAGCTCCTCTTGGCTGGGTCTACTCTTCCTTCACCTCAAGCTCAGTCGTGCCCCCCTCACCCCTTACTGTGTAGCTTTGGCCTTATGACCAGGTGGAGCTTAGAATTAGTCTTGCAGAGACAGCCTTTTCATAAACTACTGGGATGTACAAGCTTCCAGAAGCGCCATTTGGCAATTCGAAAGAAGATCCTGAAAATATTTATAGCCTTTGGAACTCTGACCTTATAATTCCATTTCTGGGACTCTCTCCTAAGGAAATGGATGGACAAGGATTAAAGCATAAAATTGAATCACATAATTTAAGTTAGCAAAACAACAGAAGCAGCCTAGTTGTCCAAGAGCAGAAGATTGACCAAATTAAGCAAATTATAGCATATGCCTATTGTGGACAGTTATGCAGCCATTAATATGTTTGTGGAGTATCATTAATGCCAGAGGAAAAATATGCTTGCTCAAAATGATATATTTGGTATGATTTCAAGTAAAATAAAAAAGTCATAGAAAAATAAAAAAGAAATATGTCAAAATATTAATAATTTGCCTCTGGGTGGTGAGATTACAGGTACATTTTTTTCCCCTGTTTGTCTTCATACTTATACTTTTCAAGTGTTCCATGGGAGTACAACTCCCTTTTATCATCTGCAGGAAAAAGCTCCAAAAGAGTTTCCACACACAGAAGAAGAAATGACTCAATTACACTTGGACTTGGTGTCTGAATGGCTAGGCTCTCAAGTACATCAGGGTGGTACATGGAAAACGTAACTTGTGTTTTGTCTTTTTGTTGATGTCTTGTCAGAGGCTCCTGTTTATGTTGCGTGGGGGCAGATAGGCCTATCTGTGCTCTGCCTGATGGAGCGCCCCAGCTGGCCTGGGCAGGGATGGTGGAGTGAGATTTTCCCGTGGCACCTGTGACTAGGAGGAAGCACCGCAGCTCTGCAGCAGGAAACTCAAGCTCCCCATTTCCCACTGACGGTGGAGTCTGGTGGCTGATTCCCCCTGCCCTTCTACCTGATTTCTGGGGGTCAGCCACTGCCCCAGTGCTCACTGTCTCTGCACTAGCATCTGCAAATCTTATGCATCTTGCGTATCACAGGCCAGCCAGTCACATTTGTCAACCCATCTCTACATTAGAGTCAAATTCTCCAACTCTGAGGGTTCGAGGGTTTTTCCCCCTTTATTGAAACCATTGTCTGTCCAGCATGGTGACAACAGATCCAAGGTTTCCTCCCCAAGTTGTAAGTTATCATCATCTGACCGATCTTATGAATTTTGGTCAGATTTGTGGGTCAGGGAATTGGAACAGGAAGTAATCTGGAGGGGTCCTCCCAGGGGCAAATAATAGCCAGTTTGTGGCTCCTCCAGGTTTGGGGGTGCAGGTGGTCAGGACTGTGCCACCTTGCTCTAGAAACAACGCACGTTTTGTTGAGGCTGCTGGTAGATGCCCAGTCTGGGTAAGGAGAGGTACCCCTCTTCCTGAATGCCCTGGCATATGAGCATTGCTGGTGCTGGCCTGGAGTCTCAAATGAGACTGAGGAGGGGTGTGCGGGTACAGCAGAGAAAGGAGCCCTACTGAACATGGAAGGGGAGCCTGAAGGGAGGTGCTGGAGAGGAGAGAAAATTTCCATTTGGCTTTTCCAGCTTCTTGCCATGTCCCCAGAGCACAGCAACTTGGCTGCTATCCGAGTGCCCCATCCTTAGTCTTCCTCCATGAATTTTTCATTTCAGGCAAAGAGCCCTTATCTCTCACTGGGACTGCTTTGGGAGCCTGCTTTCACAGCAGCTGGAGATGGAGTAGATGAAGAATTGCATTAAGGCGGAATCATCTGTCCCTTGAGAGAGGAAGGGCACTCTGTGCTCCTGGAAGGACAGCTCCTACCCCACCCCCCATTACTGTAGGCCTCTATCATTCACAAGAAGGTTGGGCTGCAGTTTTATTGAGATACTATTGAGGGCAGAGAGAGAAAGGCTTTGAGGTCACTTACTGTGGTCTTGCCTGAGGGTGAGGTCTCTCCTGGTACCAATCATTGGACACAAGGCAGGTCCACAGCAGAAAAGAGGAAGAGAGAGGGGACTTGACCTCTCTCATTCCAGATTTCTAGGAGTCAAGATGTCTTGGGGCATGCCCCATGATGGGGGGGTTAAGGATGTCATTTCTCCCTGCCCCCATTCCCAGGACCATCCTGACCCAGAGCAAGAGAAGCCCCCCTGCTCTGTACCTCCTCTGGCTGCATCCCTTTCCACAGGCAAAAGAGTCCATATACCCATCCTTTGATGGGTTGAATTGAGGTGCCCCCAAAGATATGTTGAAATCCTAACCCCCAGTACCTCAGACTGTGACCTTATTTGGAAATAGGGTTGTTGTAGTTGTAATTAGTTAACATGAGACACAGACCCATGGGAGGAGGAGGCCATGAGAAGATGCAGCAGAGCCTGGAGTCATGCAGTAACAAGCCAAGGAATGCCAAGGATTCCGCAAACCCCCAGAAACTAGAGAAAGACCAGGAAGGAGGCTCCCATACAGGTTTCAGAGGGAGCACAGCCCTGCTGATACCTTGATTTTGGACTTCTAGGCCCCAGAACTGTGAGACAATAATTTTTTGTTTTTTTAAGTCACCCAGTTTGTGGTACTTTGCTACAGCAGCCCTGGGAAACTAATATACACTCTCAGACTAGACTCTGGGTACCAGGACCCCAGAATTCCTGACCAACTGGCACCAAGCCCTCCATTTGTCCTCTTGCCAAGGACCCTACCAATGTAGTGGGGCCTGAAATTGGAGGTGAGGAACTAGGGAGTCGTAGTCCTGGGGTCACTGGTGCACTGGGAAGAGGGCTGTGAGCTGCAGGGAACAAGCTAAACCTGGCAAGCTAGAGTTCTAACACATGGTGCCCTCTGAGACTATTTTCCTTTTGTTATTCTTCAGCTTTTAGGACGGTCTTGGAAAGTCCCAGTTGGTTTTTACATCTGAAAAATAATTTATGCCTGAATTACATTTCTTGTTGTTAATGTTTTGTTCCAAGAAATATGTATTTTCATTTGTTGAAGAGAATGATTTTAAGAGGAAGAATTGACAAATGTGCATGGTTTTTGGGTGGTGCCCAAAGTGTCTGTCTTTGACATTGCCTCTGAATTAATGCATTATTCAGTCCTGCTGTCTCCAGGGATACTTGACTCTTCATTTTCCAGGCCAGTACTTGTGGCCCACAGGGATGAATGTGCTAGTGATTGAATGCATCAGTTTCTATCATATGTTTTGCTCTGGAATTGCGTTTATTGTCCAACTTTGGCTTGTATCTGAAAATTAATCTTTATTTTTCTGGGAAATGGGACCCTGTATAGTTTTGTCTGCTCAGAGCACCTGCCGCCTTCTGAGACCAAGAGAGTATTTTTTTTTAACATCTTTATTGGAGTATAATTGCTTTACAATGGTGTGTTAGTTTCTGCTGTATAACAAAATGAATCAGCTATACATATACATATATCCCCATATCTCCTCCCTCTTGCGTCTCCCTCCCACCCTCCCTATCCCACCCCTACAGGTGGTCACAAAGCACCGAGCTGATCTCCCTGTGCTATGCGGCTGCTTCCCACTAGCTAGCTATTTTACGTTTGGTAGTGTATATATGTCCATGCCACACTCTCACTTTGTCCTAGCTTACCATTCCCCCTCCCCCTGTCCTCAAGTCCATTCTCTACATCTGCGTCTTTATTCCTGTCCTGCCCTTAGGTTCTTCAGAAACATTTTTTTCTT